>NC_135717.1:102943440-103609585 GCF_964656455.1 Halichoerus grypus | reverse complement strand
CACCCTGTGACAGCTGATCCTGGATGTGGTCCTAAGGAACTGTCTCTAAAATGGAATCTTGTTTCTGGACCTGGCTGAATGTAATAAAGATGCCCTTGCTGGCTGTAGGGGGACCCAGGCATGCAGTTCCAGCGCGATTGTTAAAGCTTGTACAGGTGAGAACTGAGATGGGCTTCTGATGGAAGGCAATGAATGCATTGGTAGGTGCAATGTCCCAGGGATTTGAGGGTTTCAGGGGAAAATTAAGTAAGAATTGTGGAATTAGATGGCAGTTGCCTGGAGCCACGGATGCGTTGGAGAGGGACAAGGAAAGGCTAGGATGATTACTCACCAATGCAATGGGAAATGTGAAGCCAGAGTGCTGCTTTGGCTGTATATAAATAGACTCCCAGCTCCCATAGCCTGGGGGCAGTAATGCTGGAGACTTAGAAATGGTAAGAGTAGCGGAGTTCCACAGAATGTTGACTTCTGAACAGTAGTGAGTCTGCTGTATCCAGGCCAGGGCCCTGATTTGGAAGAAGTGAGACTTTGGAGGGGACATCTGGGTCGACGTGCTAAAAAATCATGAATCTTCAGATTCCCTTGGACCCTCTGGGCCTGCAGACAGGACCCACTCCTTCCTCTTTTTTTTTTTCTTTTATGTTTTAAAGATTTATTTATTTGAGAGAAAGACAGTGCATGAGTGGGGGTGGAGGGGGGCTGAGAGGGGAGGGGCAGAGGGAGAGAATCTCAAGCAGACTCCCCCTTGAGCGCAGAGGCCCACAAGGTTGCTGGATCCTACGACCCCGAGATCATGACCTGAGCTGAAACCAAGAGTCCCACACTTAACCAACTGAGTCACCCAGGCGTCCCGCACTTCTTCTTTAAAGACTAGTGCCAGGACCTCTGGGTGGTTCGGGTGGTTAAGCATCGGATTCTTGATTTCAACTCAAGTCATGATCTCATGGTCGTGAGATCGAGCCCTGTGTGGGCTCCATGTTGAGCATGGAGCCTGCTTAAAATTCTCTCTCCCTCTGCTCCTACCCCCCTTCCCTCTTAAAAAAAAAAAAAAAAAGACTAGTGACTCTTGTTTATTTGCAGATGATGCAGAGGATCTTGCCTCACAAGAAAACCATGCCCTTCTCAGGAGGCTTCTCTGTCTCCTCCTCTCTTGGCCATGAGGCCCCTAACTAGGGTCAAGTCACAGCACAACCTGGCCGAGAAGTGCTGGGCCTGCTAAGGGTGAAAGGGACTATACCCTGCAGTAGTTGTAGGACCTGGTCAGCACCTGGCTTCAAGAAGTGGGAGTGTCGGGGCGCCTGGGTGGCTCAGTTGTCAGGCGTCTGCCTTCGGCTCGGGTCATGATCCCAGGGTCCTGGGATCGAGCCCAGCATTGGGCTCCCTGCTCACTGGGAAGCCTGCTTCTCCCTCTCCCACTCCCCCTGCTTGTGTTCCTGCTCTTGCTGTCTCTCTGTCAAATAAAATCTTTAAAAAAAAAAAAAAGTGAGAGTGTCTGCAGCAACTTCTTCCTAGAAACATCACCAAAGGCAAGGGAAGCAAGGGCAAAGATGAGCTATTGGGACTTCATCAAGGTAAAAAGCTTTTGCACAGCAAAGGAAACAACCAACAAAACCAAAAGACAACCGACAGAATGGGAGAAGGTATTTGCAAATGACATATCAAAAAAAGGGCTAGTATCCAAAATCTATAAAGAACTTATCAAACTCAACACCCAAAAAACAAATAATCTAATCAAGAAATGGGCAGAAGACATGAACAGACATTTCTGCAAAGAAGACATCCAAATGGCCAACAGACACGTGAAAAAGTGTTCAACATCACTCGGCACCAGGGAAATCCAAATCAAAACCTCAATGAGATACCACCTCACACCAGTCAGAATGGCTAAAATTAACAAGTCAGGAAACGACAGATGTTGAGGATGCGGAGAAAGGGGAACCTTCCTACACTGTTAGTGGGAATGCAAGCTGGTGCAGCCACTCTGGAAAACAGTATGGAGGTTCCTCAAAAAGTTGAAAATAGAAAATAGAGTAAATACTACTGGGTATTTACCCCAAAGATACAAATGTAGGGATCCGAAGGGGCACGTGTACCCCAATGTTTATAGCAGCAATGTCCACAATAGCCAAACTGTGGAAAGATGTCCATCGACAGATGAATGGATAAAGAAGATGTGGTATTTATATACAATGGAATATTATGCAGCCATCAAAAAATGAAATCTTGCCATTTGCAACGATGTGGATGGAACTAGAGGGTATTATGCTAAGTGAAATAAGTCAGTCAGAGAAAGACAATTGTCATATGATCTCACTGATATGAGGAATTTGAAAACAAGACCGGATCAAAGGGGAAGGGAGGGAAAAATGAAACAAGACAAAACCAGAGAGGGAGACAAACCATAAGAGACCCTTAATCTCAGGAAGCAAACTGAGGGTTGCTGGAGTGGTGGGGGGTGGGAGGGATGGGGTGGCTGGGTGATGGACACTGGGGAGGGTATGTACTATGGTGAGCACTGTGAATTGTGTAAGACTGATGAATCACAGACCTGTACCCCTGAAACAAATAATACATTATATGTAAATAAAAAAATAAAAAGAAGTGGGAGTGTGTGCGTGGGACCGGCTCCGGAGGGTGCACAGAATATAACATCGAAGAGGGAGAGTTTGTTTATAGGAGAGCATTCTCTCCTGGTATGGGATTTACACCTTGACAAGGACCCCAGGAGATGGCGCTAATACACTGTCAGTTTGCCTCTTTGGAACTGGAAAAAATATCCGCCCACAAAAGTGAGGCAGAACTGGAAGAACTGCAGGACAAATGGTGATGGATGGAATGAAAATGTCCAGAGAAGTGGGGATGCGAGACTGAATGTACTATATAGACTAGTAAACCCACCAAGAACTGTGTTCTGTGGATATCTCCATTTACCCTGGGATAAAGCCTAGCCTGGTAAGAAGGTAACAGCATCACTGAGAAACTCTTTTTTTTTTTTTAATTATTTATTTATTTACTACTTATTTTTAAACTTTTTGGTTTTTTATTGAACAAATTCGACATATAACGTGTAAGTTTAAGGTGTGCAGCGTGTTACGCCGATGCATTTATATGTGGTAATATGATTGCTGGTGTAGCAATATTTATCACATTACATAATTGCAGTACAGTACTATTACCTATATTCATTACACTGTGCATTAGGTCCCTGTGGCCTATTTACTACTCCTTACACATTTGTACCCTTGAATACCAGCAATCTTATCCCTCCCATCACCAAATAGCTCTGGTAGCTACTCTCCGGAGTTCTGAAGGCCAGGGCTGATGGTAGGAGATGCTGTTCCAGAACTGGGCTCACTGATGGTAATGGGCTGGTAGGGTCCTGAAAAAATAGAGGCCAGGTGCCCCAACTCAGCGCCATCAGCAAGGTGGGGGTAGTTACCCTAATGAGCCGCCAAGAGCACATTGGCTGTAAACACAGAATAACAGGATATCAGAGTCAGGAACGGCTTACCTACCCCCCCCCCCCCCCCCTCCAGAATCAGACCACTTTGGCTCAGCGAGGCTTGGAACTGCACTAGGTGAGATCTCCATTTTTAAGTGTTAGGCTTTAACTTTTGTTTTCTGTTCTTGTTAACTGTCTTTTGAGCCTTTCTCAACAATGAAGCCCCAGGGCCCTATGGTATCCGTTGCATGAGATTCTTTAACTTCCACCCAGTGTGTCAGAACGGGGCCACCCATTCCAGATTCTAGACTTACTGCTCTTGTGAGAATCTGGAACAGTCACTCCAGTTGTGTTATGGGTTCAGATGAGGAACTCCAACTGAGAAAATCTGCAGTCTACCTATACCCTTAACTTTTTCTTAACCTTTTCCAACAGTGAGTAATTTACTTCTTTCCTCTAAAAGAACCAGTTTCTCTAAAATTTTTGGGGGGCCATTCTCTGTTTCTCAAGCTTTGAATTGGGCTGTCAAACTGTCAATAGCTTTCATGTCTGTTCTCTCACCCTTCAGCCCCAAATTCCTCGTCCCTTTGGGATCACTAGAACTCATGCTTTTGAATTGCTTTCTCTTACTGAAGGCGGCATCTCAAGTGAACTCTCCTCTTTCCTAGACCTTTCTTTGTCTTCAGAACACTAATTATTTTGCAATATTTATATAAACACATATAAATAATCTAGTTAATTATGTAAATATAAAATTGCATGTAATCACTTTATTAGTAGTGAGTAGGAATCTCATTCCCTAAACTCAGATATGCAAGAAGGATAACTTAAAGATTTTACTGTAACAGGAGCATTTCTGACTCTAAGCCTTCATTCAGCCCAAGTGCGAGGCCTAATCTCAGTCATGTCTAGAGTTCTCTACTGGCCCCAGCCAGATGGTTTTGCAGAATTCCCTGGGTAGCTGTCACTCATCTGGTTTCTTTGGTCCTTGCTTCTCAGCCCCTTTTGCCCGCCCCTCCCCTTCTGCTAGATCCCTATGTTTTGGAGGTAGCTCAGGGCTCAGGGATGGCTCTGAGCTCAACTACACACTCTGTAGATCATTTGAGTCTACACCGCTGCACGGCCTGACCTGGAGGTATCAGGTAAGAGCTGAAGCTGGATGTCTTGGGAGAGGACTGGTCTGGGAAAAGAGATTTGAAGATGGAATTAATTAATCCTAGGGTAAGAGTCATAGTTGATTCCCAGATTGTTTCTCTCTAGCACCCAGACTTCTCCAGTGCCCAGGAGATAGAGAAAATAGATTTAAAGCTTTTCCCCTGGTATTTATTTCTTCTTTCCCCACTCTCTCCCCTCCCTTCCTCCCTTCCTTTCTTCCTTCCACGAATACTGTCAGCCATGTACCAGGGGAAGGACTAGATCCTGGGGAATGTATTTTTTAGCTCTCTGGATACAAAAGATGTATCATTTAGAGAAGTTTTTGAACAACTTGTAGTCTTCCCTGAAATCATCTACTTAACTGTCATCTATTTCAACTTGAGCTATCTTCCTATTAAATGGACCACTATTAAGTGTTGTGATGGTACTAGAAAATAAGTAATTTGTAAAGCATTTGCACAAATGCTAACCAGGCTTACTACTTTGGTTTTCTCTATTATCTGCTTAGCAATCAAAGCAACTCCTTAATTTAACATATGATGTTGAAAATAATTTTACAATATTTCCAATTAAGTTAATTTTCATATTGCTTTTGTGTTTTTTGTCATCACATGTAGAATGACAATGTTCTGTTTTGCATATTATTAATGAATATGGGGTGTTTTTCCATTTGGTTCAATAAGAGCTCATTATTATCTCATTTCAGAAATGAGTTCAATGCTCAGTCTGCAAATCACACAGTAACCAACTCTTTTTTTTTTTTTTTAAGATTTTAATTATTTATTTGACAGAGAGAGACACAGCGAGAGAGGGAACACAAGCAGGGGGAGTGGGAGAGGGAGAAGCGGGCCTCCCGGTGAGCAGGGAGCCCAATGCGGGGCTCGATCCCAGGACCCCAGGATCATGACCTGAGCCGAAGGCAGACGCTTAACGACTGAGCCACCCAGGCGCCCCCACAGTAACCAACTCTTCCGAATTAACCACAATTCAGAGTTAGCTCACAAGTCACTCTTCCTACATTTGTGCCAATCTGCAAGAAGCTAACGCTTAATGATCTACTTCAGCTAAATAGGTTGGACAGAATTTAAATGTTCATTAGCAAGAAGTCTGACCCAGAACCAAGGTAGGTCATCACGGAAATGAAGAAAGTAGGAAATAACACAGTTTGGACCAACATTATCCAATCTCTGATTTGTGGTTGGAGAAGACCATTGACGTGACAACACTACTTCTTATTTTTTTTTTTTAAAAGATTTTATTTATTTATTTGTCAGAGAGAGACAGCGAGAGAGGGAACACAAGCAGGGGGGAGTGGAGAGGGAGAAGCAGGCTTCCCGCAGAGCAGGGAGCCCGATGCGGGGCTCGATCCCAGGACCCTGGGATCATGACCTGAGCCGAAGGCAGACGCTTAACGACTGAGCCACCCAGGCGCCCCAACACTACTTCTTATTTAATAAAAGACTTTAAAAATGGGAACAATATTTGTTGCATTTTCAAGTTCTCCTAAATATTTAGACTATTACCAAGAAAAATATGTTGTAAAAACCAATCTATGGAGACTATCAGGAAAGAAAGTAATGTTGCATGGGAACATCTAACCAATGAACTTTGGTGTACGAGCTATCAATTTGGTTACACTGTTTGGATATTCTGATAAAAGATAACTATTTTTCTTTTTAAAGATTATTTATTTGCGAGAGAGCGCGCGCTCCCGTGTGAGATGGGGGGGGAAGCGAGGGGCAGAGGGGAAGGGAGCATCTCAAGCCAACTCCCCGCTGAACGCGGTGCCCCACCCATGGCTCCGTCCCAGGACCCCGACATCATAACCTGAGCTGAAATCAAGAGTCAGAAGCTTAAGGGACTGAGCCACCCAGGCGCCCCAAAAGACACTATTTTTAAAGGATAAATCTGAGAGAATCTCACAACAGCTTCATTTGGGCATTTAAAAAAGTCATGTTGTTGCCATGGAAATATTATGATTTACATGACTGTGCCAGAGCTTTTTTATTTGTCTATTAGAATAGATAAATTTGTCTATTCGAATAGACTTCCTTTACAAAAGTGTTCATTTTTATGTGGCTAATAGGCCAATACAGATATTCTCCAAAGAATATCATCATCACGAATCAAATAAAATTAGCATACTAAAGGATTCATATTTAACTGCTCAAAGTGTTGTTGGGTCTAAATCAGTCCATCAGTAAGACTTTATTAAACACTGACCAAGTGCTTAGCATACTTCTGGGTACTCAGGGGCTATGAAACACCACGCCGACTCAACACCAAGATCTAATGGAGAGCTTTATGAAGTAAACCAACACATGCCTGCAATCCCAATTCTGAAGGTTCTAATTGGCAGATTCTGGCCTGAAGCTCCTGGCAAGGAGCAATCTTTTTTCTTTCTTTTTTTCTTAACCTCCCAGGTGATTCTGATGATTAGTCAGGACCAGGACCCATGTCAGCAGTAGTCGTCCAAGTCTGGTCGGTCCCTGAACCCATGCCATCAGCATCCACCTGGGAACTTGTTAGAAATGCAAATTCTCGAGTCCCACCCTACCAAATCATAGACTCTGCAGAGAACAATCTGTGTTATAAAAAGTTCTCCAGGCAATTTATGCTTGATAAAGTGAGACAATCATGGCCTTTTCTCTGGACTGAGACAGATGCCTTAGGTTCTTTCTTTGCTGCAGAGCTAAGGGAATAGGACTTCCTTTTTCTCCTTGGGTAGGTAGCCAGGCACTCTGCCCTCCTCTTCATGCTTAGCACCCCGAGGAAGTGGGGAAGGAAATGTGCTCCTCAACTTCCTACTTCCTTGCTGCTTGGGAAGATGATATACAGAGAGAGTCCCTTTTGTCTTCAAGGAGAACAGGAAGGGGATAGAAATAATAACCAATCTGGGGAACTGGTCGAAATTCTGGGATTTGGAAAAGTCTGTCCTGGCCCCTGGGCTTTTATCCTCTGTTTTTATTCCTGAATAGGGGAACTCACACCCTCCCGGTTTTCTCACTCTACCTTTAGCAAAGCCATGGCTCTTTACAACAACTCAAGGCCTAAAAATAAAATAAAGCCAAGAAATTGATGTCCCCTTTCAGCATAAGTTTTCTTTTTACTTTTTAATGGAAATCACTCTAAAACAAATTTTATTTAGCACATTCTGGATTTTTCTTGATCATCTCATGTAATTATAATAAAAATGAACTGTCCTATCCTACAACAAACAATCATATAGACTATTGAAGATTGAAGACATGTTTGTTAAATAATTCTAGATGTCGAGGATGTTTTTTCTTGTATTTTTTTTATTTTTGTCTTTCCTCTCATCTTCAAGCTATCAGCAAACATGCCCAAGTATCTTTTTCAATATTCTTCCCTCTCTAATTGTTTGCTTTCAATTTCAAAGGGCTGGGAAACCAGAAAACAAGTTTGTCAGAACTATGTTTTAAGTGGGCATAATAAATTGGCAGATTTTATTTTTTACTGTTAATACTCAATGTTAGTGAAGTTGTATTAAAGTTAACACCTCCTGGGGTTCCTGGCTGGCTCAGTGGGTAGAGCATGTGACTCCCAAGTTCAAGCCCCACTTTGGGAATAGTGTTTACTTAAAAAGACAGAAATGCCTTAAAGTACATATTCAATATTCCACAGGTCTTGAAGAGAAAAAAAAAATGATTAAAATTCTTCAAAGAAAAATAAGGTGAATACTTCCTGATATTGCTCAAGAAAACATTAATTCATGTGATCCTTTGGGAAAGCAACTTGGCAATATATGCCAAGCTCCTTAACATATTCATATTCTTTGTGGCACCTGGATGACTCAGTCAGTTAAGCATCCGACTCTTGATTTTGGCTTAGGTCATGATCTCAGTCAGGGTCTTGAGATCGAGCCCCATGACTAGCTCAGGAGTCTGCTTGAGATTCTCTTCCTCTGCCCCTTCCTCTGCCGCTCCCGCTGTGTGTGCCTTCTCTCTCTTTTCTCAAATAAATCTTTAAAAAAGTATTCATATTCTTTAATATAATGTTTCTAGAACTAATGTAAAGAAATAATTTATTACAAAAAATATTTATCCACAATGAAGTTTGTTGTTTTATCATTTGTAATAGAGAAAAGCTGGAAATGACCTAAATACTTAATAATAGTAGAGTTTTTAAGGTAAATTATGGAACCTTTAATCAATGAAATTATAAATACTCACTGAAACTGATAAATACAAAGATTTTGAAATAACTTTAGCGTATGTGCATACAACATAATATTAAATTAAAAAAAGGCATTTCCCAGGGCGCCTGGGTGGCTCAGATGGTTGAGCGTCTGCCTTTGGCTCAGGTCATGATTCCGGGGTCCTGGGATCACGTCCCGCATCGGGCTCCCTGCTCTTTGGGGAGCCTGCTTCTCCTTCTGCCTCTCTCTCTCTGTCTCTCATGAATAAATAAAACCTTAAAAAAAAAAAAAGAAGGCATTTCCCCTATTCACTGCAGAGCTTGGAAATAATATAATAATAATGGCTAAGTATTTTATATAAGTTATCTCATTCAAACCTCACAAAAGTCCCTGTTAAATGAGTACTCTTTTTTTTTAAATTTTTTATTGTTATGTTAATCCCCATACATTACATCATTAGTTTTAGATATAGTGTTCCATGATTCATTGTTTGTGCATAACACCCAGTGCTCCATGCAGAACGTGCCCTCCTCAATACCCATCACCAGGCTAACCCATCCTCCCACCCCCCTCCCCTCTAGAACCCTCAGTTTGTTTTTCAGAGTCCATCGTCTCTCATGGTTCTTTAAATGAGTACTCTTATAATCTCCATTTAATAGATGAGGAAACCGTTTCTAAGAGTTGAAGTAACTGGCAAACAATTATCAGACCTGCTATTCAAACCCAAGCGAGGTGGGTCCAAGAGCCTCTGCTTCTAACTACTGAGGTTTTAAATAGTGACATCCCAGTTGGTGCTTGCTGGGTTAGCATAATTATTCATGACGCCCCATTTCATCCTCACAAGGCCCAACTGAGATGATAAATGCTATGGTTACACTAGTTCTAGGTGACCACAGCCATGCTCAAAAATGAGAAATTCTCCGAGGATGAGAAGCTGAGGGTGTTCTGGGACTGAATATACATGGAATCGGAGGTAAGAGGGAACTAGTGACCAGAACGTGACAGAGGTAAGAAAGAGTATGATCTCAAAGGATCAGTGACCAAGTGGCCTCATGCTGGACTCGGTCACGCCAGCAGGGGGTCTAGGGGAAATCAGTATGGGGAATAATGGGTTACTAGAGCAGGAAGAGTGTCTTAGGTGTGAGAGATTGCAAAAATGGTCACAGTACCTCTCCCACCAATAGGTGGTATCTATTTCTCCAACCCCTGAATCCGGGCTGCTCTTTTGACTTCCTTTGAGCAAAAGAATGTGATGGAATCGACATCATCTGAGTTCTAAACGCTGCTACCATGTGAACCAGCCTTGGCTAGCCTGATGGAAGATGAGAGATCACACAGAGAAGGACCAAGGTGCCACAGTTAATAAGCCAGCCACCTGACAGACATGAAGCCAGGCCACCTAGGACCAGCTAGACCCCAGCAGACCAGCCAACTGACTGCATATCCAGCAGCTGACTATAAATGCATGAACAGGACCATAGAAGAACTGCCCACTGAGCCCAGTCCAAATTGCTGACCCACAGAATTGTGAGCTGAATAAACTGGGTGTTATTTTAAGCCTCTGAGCTTTGGGATGATTTGGGATGCAGCAAAGCTTACTAATATACCAGGAAACCCTTGCAAATATCTCCCACTTCCACTCCTCAAAGGTCTAGGCAGTGTTTCTTTGGGGGTATCTGTGCCAGGCAAGAGCAATGCTTGGGACAGAAGGGCAGTAACTGTGTATCTAAGATCCCTACCTGCGAAAAACTGAAGATCCCTGAGCCCAGAAACATCAGCCATGAAATATTTACCCAAGAAGATGCGTGCTTCCCTTCTTCCAGAAGATAAATCACGTATATTGCAAAATGAGATAAGAACAGGGCAAATTTTGCCAATCACCTAAGAAGCCTTTTTTTATTCAGAAGCTATTCATTTTTGTTATTTCATGTTGCTGTTAAAGAAGAGCCTGCCCATTAGGCCCGTTCTTCTATGTAACTCAAGAACTAGAATTACAACTGAATTGTTACCACAGGCCATAATTGTTGTCCCAAGAGAGGTTATAAAAAGAGAACATTTCCACCCTTTGAAGCAGACACTTGGACATGCCACAGATTTGGCTGTAAATTGTAGACAAACCCCGTTTCATTGCCAAGATAAGTAAATGAGATCAGAACTGCTTACGTGTTCGCAAAAAGTAATTTATCTCACCAGCAAAAGGCAGTATCTAGTGTTGGTCTATGCATTCATTTTTTGTGGAGGTGAAATTTACCGATTACAGAATTAACCATTATAAAGTGTACAATTCCGGGGCATTTAGTGCATGCATAATGTTGTGTAACTACCACTTCTCTGTAGTTTTTTTTTCATCATAGGGGCACCTGGATGGCTCAGTCGGTTAAGCATCTGCCTTCGGCTCAGGTCATGATCCCAGGGTCCTGGGATCGAGTCCCGCATCGGGCTCCCTGCTCCGCGGGAAGCCTGCTTCTCCCTCTCCCACTCCCCCTGCTTGTGTTCCCTCTCTTGCTGTGTCTCTCTCTGTCAAATAAATAAATAAAATCTTAAAAAAAAAAGAAAAACATTTCACAGTGATAAAAGGAACATCAATCCAAGAAGGTATAATAGTTTTAACATTATGTGGAACCAGCCACAGGTCTGTGATACACACAAATCAAAAGCAGGTGGAACTACAAGGAGAAATAGACAAATTTATAATTAGAATGAGATTTTAAACATACTCTCTTTTGGAAACTGACAGATCATATTTGCCAAAAATCAATTTTTTGAGAATTTAACTAACACAATTAATAGGCTTCATCTAGTATGTATATATACAAATCTGAGTGAAATCCATTGCTTTCTAACCAGTAGTTTTTTTTTTTTAAGATTTTATTTACTTGACAGAGAGACAGAGAGAGGGAACACAAGCAGGGGGAGTGGGAGAGGGAGAAGCAGGCTTCCCCGTGAGCAGAGAGCCCGATGCGGGGCTTGATCCCAGGACCCTGGGATCATGACCTGAGCCGAAGGCAGATGCTCAACTGAGCCACCCAGGCGCCCCTAACCAGTAGTTTCTAAGCAGTTGTTTGGCACACCCATGTAGCTGAAGCCAAGCTAGATAGTGTTGCAGAAGGAATGCTGGCTGATGGAGCCAAAGTGTTGGGCTTTATTCTATCTCCAACAATTTGCTCAATGACTTGGACCACTCATGCCCTTGACCTCAAATTTCTCATCAGTAAAATTCATAGTTTTACTGGATTCAATTAATTAGGCAAGTATATACGGAGTGTCTAAGTTGACTCAGGCACTAAGCCAACTTGGGGAATAAAATGTTAACCCAGTCACAGTTTTACCTTCAAGGAGCTCTTGGTGGCAACAGGGAAAAATTTTTTTTCGTGCAGTGGGTTGAGATAAGAGCAGTGTGAAGTCAGGGTTCTTTGGAAACCTTCTTAGAGGGTAAGTGATGCCTCAGTGGAGACTTAGGCTTGCCTGGGAGTGAGGTCGACAAACAGGGAGGAGGTGGAAGGCTTCAGGCCAAGGGTCTGATGTGTACAAAGGCCCCAGATGAGGGAGAGCTTGGCCAGGCCAGGGAATCATTTTGTTATGGTTGGAGGGCATCATTCTAGTGGGAGACTAAGTAGCCGTAGGGTTGCAGAGGGGCCCCCTCTGAAGGGGTCCTGTGAGTTTTCTCATGAATCCGGGGCCTTACGCTGGAAGCAATGGGGAGCTATTGAAAGATTTCAGATGAAAGATGGGGCAAGAACAGGTCCATTTCTGTATCAGTTAGGAAGGACGTTGTGTTTTAAGTTTGGTTTTGAGGAGAATACCATGACTCATTGTTCAGGTTGCATACCATTAACTATATTGATCAAAGGCGGCAGGGAAGCATACTTGTTTCTGGTACCTATAACTTTGGATTGATGAGTGAATGCTGAATGAATTCTATACAAACATACATTTATAAATATGTCTATATAAACAGGCATACCTCCTTTTATTGCACTTCTATTGGACTTGACATATATCGCATTTTTTTTTCTTTTACAAATTGAAGGTTTGTGGCAACCCTTCATTGAACAAGCCTATTGGCGCCATTTTTTCCAACAGCGTGTACTCTATGTCTCTGTGTCACATTGTGGTAATTCTCACAATATTTCAAACTTTTTCATTGTTATTATAGTGATCTGTGATCAGTGATTACAACTCCCTGAAAGCTCAGATGACATCCTTTTTTAGTACTTTTAATACTATTTTTAAATTAAAGTGTGTACATTGATTTTTAGATATAACGCTATTACACACTTAGTACAGTATAGTGTAAACATAGCTTTTATTTTGATTTTTAAAATTTTTAATTTTTTTTTGTGTTTGTATGTGAGTAAGACTATAGCGGTTTATTAAGTGAAGATACAGAAAAAGCTCTCAAGAGTGAGGGGTCCCAGGGCCTTTAGTGTTCATCTTTTATAGAAAGCTAACCAGGGAACTTAAATCCTTTTAACATCTCTATTGATAAAACCTTCAGTGGTTTACTTCCTTTTTAGGGACTGGTTATTCTTTGTTGATCATAGGTGATTATCATAAAGACACCCATCCCACACAATCCACCCCACATGCCTAGGGCAGGGTGGTCCCATTTGTCCCCTTATCTGTGGTTTCCCCACACCTCTACATTTTTGGGGATTTCTGTGAGCCTGATCACATAGCCCCCTATCTGTCTCTCCCTGCCTAGCCCCGCCTGTCCCTTACTCATTCCTCCCCCTGGAAAGTAACCCTAACTGCTGTTAGGGAATGGGATGATGAGCCCTCTGGCTGCTTCCTGCTGAAATGGGGCAGTGGGCTGTGTAGCAGTTAGAATCTCTCCAGGGGTCGGTCCAGGGGCTTGTGGCATGGCTCCAGGGGGTCATGATGGGCAGCAAACGGTACATGCATCAGCACGTGCAAAAGGATGAACGCAAAGTATTAGGCCCAAAATTATGATCACAACCCTTAGATAAGATCCCCAATTACCAATTTTGTCAAGTAGATCAGTGGCTATCTTGATCTTATTTAATTGATCACAAATGTCCCCTATTAATTGGGACCTTTGCAGGAGCTAACTGTAATGTTAGAACAATACATGAGGAAATTTCACACCCCAAATGGTGTAGTAATAGTAGACAGTCAATAGTGTTTCTTTTTTTTTTTTTTTTTTAAAGATTTTATTTATTTATTTGACAGAGAGAGACACAGCGAGAGAGGGAACACAAGCAGGGGGAGTGGGAGAGGGAGAAGCAGGCTTCCCGCCGAGCAGGGAGCCCGATGTGGGGCTCAATAGTGTTTCTTGAGAAGTCCTTCTCTGAATTTAATTCTTGGCTGAGTGCATTTAATGCCTGGGAAGTATCATTTAGAGTACTGCTGAGCAACCAGACTGTTTTGCTTATTTTATATTGCAGTCCTAATGTAAGGCCTGGAAGTCCCACAGTGAGCTTTGAAGCTCTTTTTACCAGGAGGACTGTTGGATGCTTGGTTAAAGCCTTTGTTTGCAATTGTATGTCAGTAGAAGTGGCTTCTAGGATAGAAGACTATGAGGGATGGAACCATCAAGAAGTCTTTTTTTTTGGAGCTCCAGCCTTAACAATATCCTAATTACAAGGAATCACTGGCAAATGGGAGAAGACTTGTCTCAGGAGATAAGGGCATCCCCAGTGCATCATCCAATCTAATCATAAAGAAAGTGGGCTATCCATTATCTCCATGGGGTACCCCCTGGCTTTTAAAGAGCAATTTTTGTCATCCCAGCCACATACAATTGTTGGGGAACCTATCCCATTTCCCAGTTGTTCAAGTGATCATATGCCCATGGGGTCCTGTTATCCCCACAGAATGACAAGCAAGGAGATCGTCTATACATGAGCTATTGTGGCAATTTCTCTGAAATTTACTCCAAGTTGTCTAGCGTAGGCAAACATTCAAAGACAAAACTAAAATTTAGCATCCACGAAGATGTGTTATTGAAACACAATTTTTCTCTCTGTAATACCCCTCATTTCCAGAGATAGCCAAATAAGACTAATTTGTTTGAAAAACAAGTCCAGTTTTAACAAATGGCATAATTATTTACATAAGCTCAGCAGGTTATCATATAGATATTTTTAGAATCTGCTTTGCTGGAACTTTTGTAAGGAATCTCTAGGTCGAACTTTTAGTAGCCTCTCCAGGCCAGAAGCCAAGCCAAGTCCTTGCCATCAGACACGCCTGCAATACCTGTAGATGTGGGTGGATTCCTTTTCCTTAGGTCCCCAATATATCCTGATGTTCCTGCACCTGCCAGGTGGTGACATTCTCTACTCACCTGGTGAGGCTGCTGGGAACTCTCTACGCAGGTATCAGGCCAACATTTCCAAGGGCCTTAATGGCTCCACATTTCATAAAGTCAACATTAGTTCCTTAAAGCTGTTGGTCATATCTGAGTCTACGCATGTCTCTCTCAAATAGGACATTCCAGTCAAAGCCATGGTAAAATAACCGATGTTTCCAATGGTGTCCTGTTACAAGGAGAACAGATTCTTATTGAACTTATGCAAATGACTATGATTGCCATGGAATAAAGAGACCTTTTGAATTTCAGAGGGTTCAGGTAGAGAGAAAAGCTAAATGCTTCAGTATGTTTACAAATGAGTACTTCATCACGTTTCTGTAAGTCACATCTTAAGAGAAAGTTTCCTTAATCTGGGAGAGCAAACGTTGGAGAATCAGCAATGTTTCACTATAGATGCTTGCTGCATGTGGATGGGGGACCCAGGGATGCGCCAGGGCGAGTTATTTTCCATCTTGACTGTAAGGCTTGGAGTGAACATGGACTTTCCAGGTGATGTTGAGAGATCTGGTCAAGACTGGTACAATGTCTGCCACAAATGCAGGTCCATTGTCACTATGGATTGTTTTTTTTTTTTTTTTTTTTTTGAAGTTTTTTTTTTTTTTTTAAGATTTTATTTATTTATTTGACAGAGAGAGACACAGTGAGAGAGGGAACACAAGCAGGGGGAATGGGAGAGGGAGAAGCAGGCTTCCCGCAGAGCAGGGAGCCTGATGTGGGGCTCGATCCCAGGACCCTGGGATCATGACCTGAGCCAAAGGCAGACGCTTAACGACTGAGCCACCCAGGCGCCCCTATCACTATGGATTGTTAATGGCAGGCCAAACCTGGGCACGATCTCCTGCAAGAGTCCTGCAAGAGGACTTTAGCTACCTCCTCGCTTTGTTCCGTCCTGGTCAGGAAGGCTTCGACCCACCCAGAGTATGTGCATACTACCACTAGGAGATATCTGAACCCCCTGCTCGGCTGCACATCTGTGAAGTCTACCTCTAGATCTTCGAAGGGGGTTGCTCCCATCCTCTGGACACCTGGCGGGGGCCGTGGTGCAGACCAAGCATTATTTTTAGCACATGTTATGTATCGTTCACTCGTTCCTCGGCATAGTGCCGGCAGCTGACTGATGTAGTAGTGCTTCTTGAGAAGGGCCTCTAATGCAGTTTTCCCAGATGAGTGAGTTGGTGGTGTTCCTTGACTAGATGCCCTCCAGTTGCTGTTGGAACAAAGATGCGCCCGTCTAGCATTATCCACCATCCCTTTTCAGTAAGGGTGACCCCCTCAGCCATGGCCCATTCTTTTTCTTTTTTAGTGTAACTAGGTGGAGGGACTTCTTCCGGGGGTGTCAGGGCCATGGTGAGGGAAGGGACTCTGTCCATGTCCTCACTGGCTGAGGTCTTGGCTGCCTCATCTGTCAGATGATTTCCCCGTGCTTTGGGGTCGTCTCTTTTCTGGTGTCCCTTACAGTGCAGGATTGCTACTTCCTTTGGAAGCCAGATGGCTTCAAGGAGTCTCAGTATCTCCTCTTTGTTCTTGATAGCTTCTCCTGCTGCGGTTAGGAGGCCCCTTTCCTTGTAGATGGCTCCATGTATATGTACAGTAGCGAAGGCGTACCGAGAGTCAGTACAGATGTTGACTTGTTTGCCTTCACTGAAGGTGAGGGCTCGGACTAAGATATTAACTCAGCCCGTTGAGCTGACCATCCAACTGGTAATGCCTTAGCTTCCAGGACTTCAGTGGTTGTGGTTACTGCATAACCCGCTTTCCAGGCACCCTCCTGTAGGTAACTGCTGCCATGGCTGAACAGCGTGAGCTCTGGATTCTTTATGGCTTGATCCCGCAGATCTGGACGGCTCGCGTAGACTTCATCAGTCACCTGAGAGCAGTCATGGTCGGGTTCCCCCTCTTCCGTGGGGAGAAAGGTTGCTGGATTTAATGTCCTTACTGTTGCGAGGGTGACCTGTGGGTTTTCACAGGGGAGCCCTTGGTATTGTGCTAGCTAAGAGTTGGGAAGGAAGCGGTGTGTGTCCCTGTGCGTTCATGAGGGACACAACTGCATGAGGGACTTTGACGGTAAGTCCTTGCCCCAGGGTAAGTTTGTCCACCTCCTTGATGAGTAGGACTGTGGCTGTCAGCGCTGAGGCACGGTGGCCATCCTGCTGCAATGGGGTCCAGCTTCTTTTGACAGGTAAGCAACTGGCTGTTGCCAGGGTCCAACACCCCGGGGGGGGGGTACCCCGAGCGCTATTTTTTCCTTTTTTGCACAAAGAGATTGAAGGGTTTTTCTACATCTGGTAGGCCCAGGCCTAGAGCCCGCCCCAGGGCGGTCTTTATCTCTGTGAAAGTGGCTTCTGCTTCCTCAGTCCAGGCAGGGGGTTCTCGATCTGGTCCCCCTAAGAGATCATAGAGGGTTCTTGCTATTGCCGAGAACCCAGGGATCCAGACGCGGCAGAATCCTGCAGCCCCCAGGAATTCTTGTAGGACCCTTTTTGTCTGGGGCTGTGGCAGGGAGATGATGACCTTTTTCCTCTCCGGCCCTACTTCTCTTTTCCCTTGGTTGAGGAGGAAACCAAGGTATCGGACCTGTTGTCAGCAGATTTGTGCCTTCTTCCATGAGGCTCGGTATCCCAAGTCTGACAGGAGCTGTAGGAGGGCCTTTGTGCCTTTTGTGCAGTCTTCTTGTGTGTCACTGGCGAGGAGGAGGTCATCCACATACTGGAGGAGGGTGCATCGTGTTGCCTCTCTTGGGAAGCTGGCAAGGTCCACGGCCAGTGCTTCCCCAAAGAGGGCTGGTGAGTTTTTAAACCCCTACGGGAGGCGCTTCCAAGTCAGTTGCATCTGGCGCCCTGTATCAGGTTCAGACCATTCAAAGGCAAATAGTGGCTGGCTCTGGGGAGCTAAGTGGAGGCAGAAGAAGGCATCCTTCAAATCTAGGCAGTGAACCATCTGGCTGACCCTGGGATTGGCCAAGGAGGGTGTATGGATTCAGGACCACTGGGTGCAGAGAGATGGTCACCTTGTTGATGGCCCACAGGTCTTGAACTGGTCGGTATCCCCCTCCTGGCTTCTTGACTGGCAGGAGTGGGGTATTCCAGGCCGACTGGCACTCGACTAGAATATCTGCTTCTTTGAGTTTGGTCAAATGTTCTTGGATGCCGACCTTAGCTTCTTGTGGAAGGGGGTATTGCCTTTGCCTCTGAGGTTGGGCTCCTGGGATCAGTTCAACAATGATAGGGGCCTGATTCCAGGCTAGTCCAGGTGAGTTCTTTTCAGCCCATACTGAAGGGAAGGCGAGTCTGAACTCTGGAGGGCTGCTCAGTTGGGCCTGGGCACAGAATAGCCTCCATTCTTCTTCTCTTGGCATGGTAATTGCTAGTATTAGAGACCCTGTCTCCTCTTGCCTTGGGTTCAGTTGCTAGTATTAGAGACCCTGTCTCCTCTTGCAGTGGGCTCAAAGGTTATCTGAGCCCTAAGCTTGGAGAGTAGGTCTCGGCCCAGGAGAGGGATGGGGCAATCAGGCAGATAAAGGAATTCGTGTCAGACCTTGTGGCCCCCGAGTTTGCACTGGCGAGCCTGGAAAAAGGGCTGTTGTATCGCCTGCATCCCACTGGCCCCAAGGATGGTCACAGTCCTTTTGCTGAAAGGGGCCACTGGGGAGGTGACAACATAGTGCTCGGCCCCAGTATCAACTATAAAAGTCACTGGTTGGCCCCCCACCTTCATTCTGACCGTGGGCTCATGGGGGCCAAGGAGGAAAGAGCCCAGTCTCCCTCAGTCTGAGTCCATTCCCGTAAGGCCTATGAGGTCCTCCTCTTGGGGTTCTTCCTTGTAATGGCTGGGCCTTTGAGCCTTTCCCCGGTTGGGACATTCGTTATTCCAATGCCCTTTCTCTTTATAGTAGGCACATTGATCCCTTGCCAAGGGGGTTCTGGGCTTCCCCCCTTTCGGTGGTTGGGGTCTCCCCGTCTTTGTGTTGTCCTTTTCTTTCAGGGCGGCGTGAGGAGGCTGACTTTCTTTTTTATCTTTTTGTCAGCTTCCCGTTCGGCTGCAACCTCCCTGTTCATGTAGACCTTATTGGCAATCTCTATTAGATGGGTGACGTTCATCCCAGCAAAACCATCTAGTTTCCGAAGTTTTTTTCTGTCTGGGGAGACCTGAGCCATGAAGGAGGTGTTTACCATCTGTTGGCTTTCCTGTGCCTCGAGGTCAAATGGAGTGTATATCCTGTAGGCTTCACATAGTGTTTCGTAGTAGTCCCCGGGGGACTCCCCTGGTTGTTGAGTGACCGAGAATACCTTAGTCATGTTCATGGGTTTCTTAGCTCCTGCCCGGATTCCCCGGAGGAGGGCCTCCTGGTACCAGTGGATGTGGGCCTGTCCCTCGGTTGTGGTGAAGTCCCATGCTGGGTGAGCTTCGGGTGCGGCTGTATTAGCCCAGGCAGCAGGGTCGATGACTCCCGCTGGTGCGTGCTCTTCCAGGTACTGCCGTGCACCTTTCGTTATTCTTCTCCTTTCTTCTGTGTTAAACAGGGTGTGGAGTAACTGTTGCCAATCTTCCCAGGTTGGCCAATGAGTCTGAAAGAGGGATTCTATGAGGTCTATCATGGCCTATGGTTTCTTGGAGTAGGATGGGTTGTTATGTTTCCAATTGAGGAGGTTGGTGGTGGAGAAGGGCTGATAATACATCATGGAATGGCTGGGTGGGACTGTCTCGTCTTCATCATGTCTCTCGGGTTCCCGCATCTCTCGTACTGGCATTTGGAGGGCGCTTGTGCCTGGCCTGGGGCACAGCCTGGCTGCTGGTCCTGGACAAAGTGGATCCTTTGGGCCTGGGGGTGCCAGTGAAACCAATGGTGGCGGAGTTCTCAACATGCCGGGGTTCATCCTAACTCCATAGTCTCCCGAAAACCTCTTCTTGAAATTTTTGATCATGGTGTCTAGAACCGTAGGTTTACTCTGCCCTGACCCCATGGTGATGTCCCCGTGTGCGGTGGTGCAGAGACAAAGTGGGGGGTGCCCCCTGAGGTGAGGAGACCAATCAGATGCCCATCTGGCCGTGTCCCGAAGGAGCTTAGGTGAGGCTTAGCCGTAGTGGTCTCAGCGTTGTGACTTACGATCGGAAACTATTCTGATGCCACCATAGACTGTATGCCGTTCACCACGGAATCGCAGACAGGCCCACTCAGACTCTGTAGGCTTCTGGTGACCTTAAGGGTGCCCGCCCGTGGAGTCACACAATCAGTCCGCATGAGCAAGCCAGGTCGGACTGCACATTCACTCACACATTCACACTCCAGAAGTTATTACATTCCCTCCCTGGGAATCCCTACCTGTGAGACCTCTAAGAGGTCTCTGGGAGTTGATCAGGCTCCCCTTCCACCCCAATGGGGGTGGGCCTGTCTGGGTCCTGGGGCCCCAGGCCTTACCGGAATCCGACGTATGGACCAGGTCCTCACCTGCCAAGTCTCCTCGAGTCCGGCAGGAACAGCGGAGTGGGGCCGGCCCGAGGTGACCAGGGTGGGAGACTGGGGAAAATTAGGCAGGGCCGCCTTCTCCGTTAGGATCCCTCCTTCCATCACCACCCCGCCATTGCCCCCAAACTGGTGGCAACAATGGGCCAGTGTGGTTGGGTTTCCCGGTCGGGGAACCAAATGTTACGGAACCTGGACTGGATCGCCCGATGGAAGAACCAAGCAGCACCCAGAGATCTTGGAGGATAGGAGGTTTATTTATCGCCGTAGGGCTCAGAGGAGAGTGGTCTCCAAAGGTCTGAGCCCCGAGTGCAAACAAAGGGGCAATTTATACACTCCTACTTCTGCATACTTGGCACTTTTGGTGCATGCGCGAAATAAGGCAGGGAGAAGGACCCAGATTGGTGTGCGTGGGAAGCAGAGCAGGGAGAAGAACCAGGAAGAGCACTGGGGCAGGGACTGGGACTCTCTCGATGGCTTGGTAGGCCATCTTAGGACACAGATTTTCCTTATCAGTTTCACATTGAATGCTGATAACTTTAAAGACATGTCTATCTTAATTAAACCAACAAACTTAGTTTAAATACCAAGTTATGTTCCACCTGGGTCCACTTTTATTAATTATTTATTTATTTATATTTTTAAAGATTTTATTTGACATAGAGAGACAGCGAGAGAGGGAACACAAGCAGGGGGAGTGGGAGAGGGAGAAGCAGGCTTCCTGCTGAGCAGGGAGCCCGATGTGGGGCTCGATCCCAGGACCCTGGGATCATGACCTGAGCCGAAGGCAGATGCTTAACTGACTGAACCATCCAGGCGCCCCTGGGTCCACTTTTAAAAGTCAATCATTTTGTTCCCCACCGTCAATTTTGACCTGAGACACTCTTGGGGAAGTCTGAAGTGAGCAGTGTATGCAGGCTGCTCCCAAGGTGCAGAAACAGGCAGGGGTGGGGCAGACAGAAGAGGCAAAGTGCCGCAGAGGACAGAGAAAAAGGGTTCTCAGTTCTAAAGCTCATCCACTTGGACAATGAGTAAACGCCATGTTTATCCACCAACAAGTGGGATTAGGCAGTCCATGTCAGGCCAGAGAAGACAGGGAATTTCCCCAAAACAAAGGGAGTTTCGGTAGCTGCTTGGGAATATTCCTTAAAGTCCCCGTCCTAAGGTAGACTAACCACAGTTGGCTCCACTTCTAGCCATTAACCTGGGAAATGAGTGAGGGAGAAGCCCCCACATCTATTAGGAGGAACAGTGAGAGTGAGAGTCAGCATCCCCTTTGCTAGGGAGGGTCTGTGTTTCCTCCAGCACCTGGGTTTATTTGGAGGAGGCCTGTTTAGACAATTATCCAATATGTCAGGAGGGAGTTTACTGGTCTGGTTACCACCAAACACGTTCTGCAAGAAGCCCTTAGGTCTGGGTCCTGATTTAGAGCCCTGAAAGCCTAGATGGACCAAGAGTACCTGGCTATTCGCCCTGTCTCCTGCAGAAGAGACCTGATAGATCCCACTGAGGCCATGCAGTGAATGTTAGAGGAGCTCAATCCTTTCCTAAATTTGCAATCCAAATTGTTTCCAGTGGGTTAAAAGGCACTCCAAGGGAGAGTCCTTGGGAACTGAAGAAGAGACCATGACTTGCTAAGAAGGTCACGCCTTATTTTACCTTGCCTTGAAGAACCCACCGTTCAACCCATGGAAATTACTAGAAAAGTTTTACAAGGGCTAATTACCCAATTTTGCAGTACGCAATCCAGAGGAGTCCCCATGGAGGATAGTTTGTTTCCCATCTTGTGATCCCGGTAGGAGTTACCCTGTACCTATTATAGAGAGGTGACTATGAAAGAGTCCCTACATATCAGCTCTCCCCCGTGAACCAAGGCGTCCCATGGTTTCCTACCCAAAGTGAAAGAGTGGCCTAACATCTTGGGTTGAGGAGGGCTCAGGCAGGCGGGAGTAGCCACTCTTACCCATCTGTCACCTGATCCTCCTTTTCTCCTCTGGATACCACCCCCCCCCAAAGTCTGGCCCAATCATAAAGGCTTAGTGAGGTTAACAGCTTAAACTTTGATTTGATTATATTCCCTCGCCTTACCCCTAGGCGGTTTTTCTGTCTGTATACCTGAGTTCCCATTTGCAAGCATGGCCCAGTTGAGGGGTACAGATCCTGAGATTTAGCATCATCGTAATTTCGTATTTCTGTTGTTGGAACAAGAAAGCCTCAATTATATGACCCATTAAAGTCCCAGCCGCTAATCTAACCAATCGAGGAATTGGCTGGGGGTCTGTAATTCCCTCCTTAATGCCCAACGTATTCCATGGGTAGTTCAGTGGTAGAATTCTCGCCTGCCAATGTATTCCAAGGGAAGTAAATGCCCAGGAAATATTCGGCTCCCTCCAACTTTACATATAAAGAGATAGTCCTAATCCTGCTTGCTGATAACTTGGATTTTGATCCCTGGCCCTGATTAAACCTAAACTGTACCTAACAGAAAAACAATGTCTTAGCAAGCAGCAAAAATGAGGAAAAGATCCTCCTGACCTAAGTTCTCAGGAAACAAATCTTTAAATGAAAAAAACCTTGTATCTACACAGGCAACACTCTTCCTGAAATGAATCCCTGATTAAAAGGGCATAGTGATCACTGGAGATTGAAAGGGCCCTACCATAGGCAAAGTCCCTGAGGTGGGAGAAGGCCATTTAAGAAAAGCCAATGAACAGAAAGCAGAACTGGGTAGGGTTAGGCCAACATTCCCTTCTTTTGAGGAAGGGGGGTTGACCAAACTTTTGTCCAGAAGCCTGTCACCTGAGACTTAAGACGGGGGGCTGCACTATTTGCCTTTAACTGGCCGACAGGTGCCCGGTTTTGCTGTTTATGAGAAGAGGTCATCCAAGGGAGAGACGTCTCCCAGGAAAGAAAAGAAGTGTCCGCTTTTACTCACCCTTCGATGGAAATGATGCTGGGTTTGGCACCAAAATGAAGCAGGAGAGCGAGGTTCTTGTCTCACGGAGTCGAAGAATGAATCGTGTGGACAACTGAGATGGAGTAAAGCGATAGAAGTTTATTAAGTGAAAATAAAGAAAAAGCTCTCAAGAGTGAGAGGGGTCCTGACAGGGTTGCCCGTAAACATAGCTTTTGTATGCACTGGGAACCCAAAACATTCATTTGACTCACTTTATTGTGGTATTTGCTTTACTGCAGTAATCTGGAATGGAACCTGCAGTATCTGCAAGGCATGCTTATATATAGCAATTATCTGCCCACCGAATGCTTCCCACGTGCCGGACAGCGGGTAGTTGCTAGGGTCTGTTGAAGGAAAAGACTACCACTCAATACCTAGATAAAAAGCCAGATTGAATACTTACTGAAGCACAGCCTTCTCCGGCAAAGCAAGGAGCTGATCTAGAGAGTGTTTGGCAAGTGTGGAGTTGAGGGATTGGTGGACTTTCAGAGGCAGGAGTGGGTTGATGCTCCTTCCTGAATCCCCACCCGGATGGTATTTAAGGGATTAAAAAAGACTTAAACCTCTGAGGAAGTAGAGAGCTTGAGGGGAGACAGCAGAAGAGCAGTTGAGAGATGTAAATCAAACTTTGGAAGCCAAAAAGCAGCTGGGCTGGGCAATTGCTAACTGATCCAGCAGACCAGAGAAAGCTGAAACCACACTGCCTGCAGAGGGGGAAACCAAGAAGCAAACCCCTGCTTCAGGAGCCTGGAAAGTCTCAGGAATTGTGCCGCCGGTTATCTCTGAAGGCAGGGTGAGAGGCAGGGCTGAAAACAGAAAGATGGGTTGAAATGCTAGAAATGGAGCAGTTAGGTCCCAAATCCCTTTTCACACCACAGGCAACCAAGCAACCCCCCGCCCCCCCCCTGCAGAAAAAGGAAGGGTATTGAGTGGAGGGACTCCAAGTTCAGGCAGGGGGAAAGACAGGGAGCGCTGCAGAAAGCAGGGGGACTAAGGAAATCAATATCTTGCAAAGTAAGATTCTCAAGTCTCTTCCTCTAACTTGACTCCCAGAATGCTGGCAGCCAGGTCGACGCTTGCCAAGGCCAGGAAGTCTACCCCTTCCCCACACAGATTTTCTTGTTAGGTTTTAGTGCCTCACTCTAAACTATATATGAATACATAAGAATTACAAGACATTTGAGGAAAATCTCCAGCATGAAAATGTAGAGATAAAAACAAACAGAAAAGAATTTGGAGGAAACTGAGACAGTAGCCGAATCAAAAAAATTAAGACCTGTAAGTTATGGTCTTGGAGTAATAGAAGAAGCTTTTGCATTCATGAAGAAAGAATGAAATGTTTTTAAAAATATTTTATTTATTTATTTGACAGAGACACAGAGAGAGAGAGGGAGCACAAGCAGGGGGAGTGGGAGAGGGAGAAGCAGGCTCCCTGATGAGCAGGGAGCCCGATGTGGGGCTCGATCCCAGGACCCTGGGACCATGACCTGAGCCGAAGGCAGATGCTTAACGACTGAGCCACCCAGGCGCCCCTGAAATGTTTTTTTAAAAGCCATATTTAAAAGAATAAAATGATCTCTTGAAAATAAAAAAACAGGATAGAAACAAAAAAAAAATCAATGGATAGAAATTAAAAAGAAAATGACTAAATGTCACATACTAGTTGTTTGACTTTGGGGATGTTATTCAACCTCCCTGTGTCTTAACTTCCTTTTCTGTAAACAACGGTAACTAACTCATAGGGTTGCCACGAGTATTAGATTACATGATATGAGCACATAGTTTTTGTTATATTATTTTTTTCACTTGCTATATTACCATATTATAGCAGAGCAGATATCAGTTTGTTGTTCAGTCTTAGCATGTAAATAAACTTATTTGAACAATCGCTACCTTTTAACTCATTGGTTTCTTAGAAAAATTAGTCTTTACAAACAACATGGAAAAGCATGTTATTTACTCAAAAGTACTTTTAAAACTAAACTAATAGTAATTATTTCTAAGAAAAAGAGGGCAATGGGAAATTCATGAAGTCTATTTTTTTTTTTAAGAAATAAAAAATTTTAATATAGTTCCAGTCAATGTGCCTGGTTCTTTTCAACTTCTTCATTGCCAAACCTGGGGGCAGGGACTGCTTCAGTTTCTCTGCCTCCTCTTTGTGATGAACAAGGTATAAAAGTTTCTGCTGTACCAAACTTTAAACTTCATATTATCCTTATTATTATTCTTATTATTATTCTTTTATCTTGACAGATTTGGCATCTTTTCACCTGGCTATAAGCAGAAAGTCCTTGAATTCCTGGCTACAAGGCATGAAGAGTGGAAGGTTGGGGGTTGAAATCCACTTATTTTTTATTTACTTTTTATTTTTTTCTAAAGATATTATTTATTTGACAGAGAGAGAGAATGAGCAGGGGGAACAGCAGAGGGAGAGGGAGAAGCAGGCTTCCGGCTGAGTAGAGAGCCAGATGTGGGGCTCAATCCCAGGACCCCGGCTGAAGGCAGACACTTAACCGACTGAGCCACCCAGGTGCCCCCCAAGAATCATTGCATTGTCAGCCTACAGAAAAACAGTAAGCATTCTCTCACGATTCCTCCTGAGGTTAAGGTAAATATTCTTTTTGTTTTTAAGATTTATTTATTTAATAGGGAGCATGAGCAGGGGTGGGGGAGGGTAAAGGGAGAGGGAGAGAGGGAGAAGCAGACTCCCTGCTGAGCACGGAGGGCCCCCCTCCACCCCCCGTGGGGCTCCATCCCACGACTCTGAGATCAAACCTGAGCTGAAATCAAGAGTCTGACACTCAACCAACTGAGCCACCCAGGTGCCCGGGTAAATATTCTTATTATTTTATTTTATTTTTATTTAAATTCAAGTTAGTTAACATATAATATTGGTTTCAGGAGTAGAATTTCGTGATTCATCCCTTACATATAACTCCCAGTGCTCATCCCAACAAAATATTCTTATTTTTAAAATAGGTAATTCACTGAATTTATTCTGGCACAGACATCTGCTTTAAAGCTTTAATGAAAACAGCATGGTTTTAAAGAGATTAGCTGCCAATAGACTGAAAGATATCAATATTGTGATGAGCGTGAAACAGACAGAGGAACATTGAGATCAAATAATAAGAAGCAGCTCAATTACTTTTGGGGAGGTGGACCTGGCCCACCCCACTTTTGCCTGATTTTAATTTCAAACAAAAAGAAACCAAGGAAGGTATTTCAAATTGGACAGCTAGAAAGGGACACTGGACAGGGAAGTAGGGACATGACATAGAGAAAGTAAGGCAGCTAATAAAAGGGACATTATTAAGCCCCGAGCTACCTTGTGGGAAAATTCTGGGAGATAAGGCAACATAAAAATTTCAGAACTGTCCCACCCGAGGAATGAAGGACCTGAAAAGTCACGGGTGAGGGCTGCTGTTTGTGTGTGTGTGTGTGTGTGTGTGTATGGGGGTGTGTGTAATTTTCTGTACATCTGACCTCCCCCGCAATCCTACAGAGCACTTTCTGTGACTAGGGACGGGAAGGGTAGGTCCTCAGGCACGAGGATGCAGATGCTGACAGTTGTAAATCACAGGAACACACTGTCGGGTGTTTGGAATGTGAGCAGGGCACATGGCAGCTGCTACACATGTTCATGAAGGTGAGGTAAATGGGCTTCATTGTTGCTGATGGGAATCTCAGTGGTACTGCCTTTAATGGGGGCTGAGTGATTTGGCAACACTTACCCAAGTACAACTGATTCAGTAATTCTGCCTTTAAGGATTTCTCTGCCAGACACTCTCACAAATGTGTAAAATGGTATATGAATAAGACTATTCCTTGAGGCATTGTTTGTCACGCAAAAGGTCAGAAATACCCTTAGTCTTCTTCACTAGAGGTGGGGTTAAATAAAACTGGTGCCATAATACATTTATTTATTTACTTTTTATAAGATTTTATCTATTTATTTGATAGAGAGAGAGAGAGCGAGAGCAGGAACGACAAGCAGGGGGAGAGGGAGAGGGAGAAGCAGGCTTCCCGCTGAGCAGGGAGCCCGACGCGGGGCTCGATCCCAGGACCCTGGGATCATGACCTGAGCCGAAGGCAGACGCTTAACAACTGAGCCCACCCAGGTGCCCCTCCATAATACATTTAGACAGTGTGAACGAACCTGGTTTGAAAGAACGAGGAAGCGCCTTGGACGGTGACCCGGGAGGACTGCAGAGAGATTCCTCAGGAGAGAAAAAGCCGAGCGGCAGTGTTTGTATGCAAACATTTGGCCAAAAAAGACGGTTAGTGGTGGGAGAATAGGTGTGTGTATTTACTGTATGTGCATCAAAATCTACGGAAAGATACCCAAGAAACAGTGCTGGTTGCCTTGGAGGAAGGGAAGTGAGGAGAAGAGCGAAGGGGGGAGACGTTTCCTTCTGCAGAGTGGCTGTATTGCATTAGCTATTCAAAAGTAAAATTTCAGTAATTTACAAAGAGTGTTTTATCTTGAAGGCAGGAGGGAGCTACTCAAAGTTTGTTTTGATCTTTCAGTGATGATAGAGAAGTGACATGATCAGACCTGTTGGGACAGACTGGCAGTGAGGAGGGATGAACAGGGCTTTAGGGAGGCAATGACCGAAGAAAATAAAAGTGGGAACACAAGTTTCATTCCCAAACAATTCCAGACAACAGGGAAGATTATTTAGCTGTTACCCTCTCAGACAGTGTACTCGGGTCGATGGGAGCCTTGGTCTGAAGGTAATAAGCAATGGGGTATCTGTTCTGTGCTTTTAGGTTCTGGATGTCTATATGGCATCCATGAATCACAGCCGGTGTTTACCCTTTTGCAAGTCAACTTGTCTGGAACTCACACATCTCTTTTTTTTTTAAAGATTATTTATTTATTTATTTGACAGAGAGAGACAGCGAGAGTGGGAACACAAGCAGGGGGAGTGGGAGAGGGAGAAGCAGGCTCCTCACTGAGCAGGGAGCCCGATGTGGGGCTCGATCCCAGGACCCTGAGATCATGACCTGAGCCGAAGACAGACGCTTAACGACTGAGCCACCCAGGCGCCCCTGGAACTCACACATCTTATCCTCTCACACACCAAGCCAATATTTCCCCTGCCCTAAATCACCCCCAGCAACTAGAGACCACTCCCTATGGCACCAAGCCTGCTGAAATAATTCAGACTAACCAACTCTAAACTGGTTACTTTGCTTGGCCTTGTCTTTCCTGCAGAAACCCCGATCATGGCCCTGGCCTATGCCTTCCCCTCACTCCTGCTTCTGCCTCCTCACCAAAACCTGGTGCTCCCCATGCAGCCCTGGGTGGGGTGGCAGGCCCCCTCCCCATGGGAAAGGTAAGGAACACAGATCTTCTTTCAATGGCATGGACCTCTCTGTGTTGTCACTCAGTCACCTCCACAAATTAAAACCCCAAAGGTACAAATGAGACAGTATTGAATTTTGGATAATAAACATTACTTGGGGCAAATTTTTGGGTCTAGAAGAATGCAAAGTATCTCAGACTGTTTTCTAGTCTAGGCTCTTCCTAGGAAATCTGAGAATCTGAAATAAACTGAGGAAGTAAGTGCTGTAAGACAAGGGAGAAAGCAAGATTGCTTTGTCTGTGGCCCAGTTACAGAATTAAACCCGGATGAGACAAGGATTTCGGAGACAAGAAAGAATAAAAGACTCAGGAACCAATGGATCATACTGGCGGCAACTACAACAGTTGGTATGCGTGAGATATGAGTTCAGGCCTCCCCAGGAGAAATCTTCATGGTTAGGGTTTTCCTTCACCTTCTACACTTCGATGCTCTCTGCCATTAGAGTATATAAATTTCCACTTATGACAAAACTAAAACCAGGGTCCTTAAAAAAAACCTAAAAAAAACCAAACAGCTTTATTAGGATAAACCCCACACACCATGTATGTTAGTTTCCTAGGGCTGCTGTAACAAATTACTACAAACTGGGGCGCCTGGGTGGCTCAGTTTTTAAGCGTCTGCCTTCGGCTCAGGTCCTGGGATCGAGCCCCGCATCGGGCTCCCCACTTGGCGGGGAGCCTGCTTCTCCCTCAGCCTGCCGCTCCCCTTACTTGTGCTCTCTCCTGCTCTGTCAAATAAATAAATAAAATCTTTAAAAAAAAAAAAATCCCCAAAACCAAACAACAACAACAACAACAAAAAAACAAGTTACTACAAAGTGCCTTAAAACAACAGAAATGTATTCTGTCACGGTTCTAGAGACTAGAAGTCCAAAATCAAGGTGTCAGCAGGGCCATGATCCCTCCAAAGTTTTGGGAAAGAATCCCTCCTTTCCTTTTCCTAATTTCTGGTGGCTGTTGGCAATCCTGGTGCTCTTTGCCTTGTAGCTCTGGGGCTTCAGTCTCTAGCTCTGTCTTCCTGTGGCCTTCTTTCCCATTTCTCCTCCGCATCTTCAAATCTCTCTCTTCTAACGAGGACACCAGTGGATTTGGGGCTCGCCCTCATCCAGTATGACCTCACCTTAACTTGATTACATCTGCAAAGACCTTATCTCCAAATGAAGTTATATTCTCAGGTACTGGGGGTAGGCACTTCAACATATCTTTTTTGGTGGACACAAATCAACCTACAACACCGTACAATTCACCCCTTTAAAGTTTACAATTTAGCGGTTTTTAGTATATTCACAGAAGTGTGCAACCATGACCACTTTCAACCTTAGAACATTTTCATCCCCCCCACCAGGAAGCCCTATACAGTTAACAGTCACTCTTCATTTCCCCTCTAAAACTACCCCCAAACCCTAGACAACTACTAATCTACTCTCTATGACTATAGATTTGTCTATTCTGGACATGTCACATAAATGGAATCATGCAGTATGTGGCCCTTTGTGTCTGGCTCTTTTTCTCATAGTGCGGTCTTGTCAAGGTTCAGCTTTGCTGTTTCCAGTGTACTTCATTCTTTTTGATGGTTGAATAATATTCCTTTGTACGAGTACACCACATTTTATTTATCCACTCGTCAGTTGATAGACATTTGGATTGCTTCTCCTTTTTGATTATTTGAATAATGCTGCTATGAAAATTTGTGTTTCAATTTTTGGTGGAGATAGGTTTTCATTTCTTGTGGTATACAGCTAGGAATATATACTTGGCATTGCTGGGTCATATGGAGACTGCATGTTTATCTGAGGAACTGCCACACTGTTGTCCAAAGTGGCTACACCATTTTACACTCTCACCAGTAGTGAGAATTCCAACCAATTGATCCACAGCCTTGTCAACATTTATTATTATCTGTCATTTTGATTGGAGCCATCCTAATAGGTGTGAAGTGGCATCTCACTGTGTTTTTTTTTTTTTTTTTTTAAGGATTTTATTTATTTATCTGAGAGAGAGAATGGGAGACAGAGAGCATGAGAGGGGAAGGGTCAGAGGGAGAAGCAGACCCCCTGCTGAGCAGGGAGCCCGATGTGGGACTCGATCCCGGGACTCCAGAATCATGACCTGAGCCGAAGGCAGTCGCTCAACCAACTGAGCCACCCAGGCGCCCGGCATCTCACTGTGTTTTGATTTGAATTTCTTTGATGAGCAGTGATGTTATGCATCTTCTTATGTATTTGTTGGCTATTTGTACATCTTTGGAGAAATTCCTAATCAGATTTTTAACCCATTTTAAAATTGGTTTGTCTTTTTGTTATTTAGTGTAAGAGGTCTTTATATTTTCTTATCTAAAAATGTGTAAGGGCCGGGCGCCTGGGTGGCTCAGTCATTGTGCGTCTGCCTTCGGCTCAGTCATGGTCCCAGGGTCCTGGGATCGAGCCCTGCATCGGGCTCCCTGCTCCGCGGGAAGCCTGCTTCTCCCTCTCCCACTCCCACTGCTTGTGTTCCCTCTCTTGCTGTGTCTCTGTCAGGTAAATAAACAAAATCAAAAAAAAAAAAAATGTGTAAGGGGTACCTGGGTGGCTCAGTTGGTTAAGCATCCAGGTCTTGATCTCAGGGTCATGAGTTCAAGCCCCATATTGGGCTCCATGCTGGGTGTGGAAACTACTTAAAAAAAAAAATAACTGGAAGCAATCTCATTCTTGATTTCCTAAAGCACTTTTCTTTTGACTGCTGTGATTTAGTGACCCCTTACACTTGGCTTTCTATGATGTGTGCATTTGCCTCACCTCTTGATGATTTTTTTTTTTAAAGATTTTATTTATTTATTTGACAGAGAGAGAGACAGGAAGAGAGGGAACACAAGCAGGGGGAGTGGGAGAGGGAGAAACAGGCTTCCCGCCAAGCAGGGAGCCCAATGCGGGGCTTGATCTCAGGACCCTGGGATCATGACCCGAGCCGAAGGCAGATGCTTAACGACTGAGCCACCCAGGCGCCCCCTTTGACGATGTTTTTAATGACTTTTGTATCTTCCTAGCTGCTCAATATTTTAATGATTAAAAAATAATAAAAAAAATTTAAAAACATATATATAATAATATATAATACGATATATGTTATTGATGATACAAGTACCTTATGAGGTATGTGATTTGCAAATATTTTTCCAATTCTGTGGATTGTCTTCATTTTTTTTTTTTTTTTTTGGTGGGCAGCAAAGTGAGTTTTTCTGAGTGATAGCAAAGTGATAATACAAAGCTCCCAAGGAGGGAGGGGACTTGAAAAGATTACCACCAGAGTTTCTAAGTCTAGGGGTTTTTAGGGGCTTGTTGACAGGCTGTTTTAATTTGATTAACCCTCCCTAAGCCTGTCATCCAATCAGGTTTTTGTCCCCTTATCTATCATGTGGAAAAGGTGGAGGGCTCCTTCCAGGGTGATACAAAATCCTTTCAAGGGCAGTTTCCTCGTAGGGCAGGGGTTTTGTCCCTGCCTGCCTGCCTTCCAGCTATCCTTCATCATTCTCCCCTCTGAAGAGGTAACTGTAACTGCTGTTAGGGAAAAAGGGCGATGACTGATCATAGCTACTTCCTGCTGGTCAGGGACATTGGATGGGGTGACAGTCAGGGTTCCTCTCGTCCAATATATCAAGCGGTCCCCTGTAGATGTCTGGTTTGACTTCCACGTGAGGCTCCATCTGAACCACCACCATTTGGAGTTTGATGACCTTTACTGGTTGGTTGTCCTTAATGATGGTGGAGATCCTGGACGAGCCCCCCAAAATGTTGCAGGATTTTTTTCTCCCTCAGCGCCCGCGGTTCTTGGTCACACCACTTTGAAGAATGAAGAGGCAGACCAGACAGAGTGGTGGGCAGCAAAACAAGGTTTATTGAGTGATAGCAAAGTGATAATACAAAGCTCCCAAGGAGGGAGGGGACCCGAAGGGTTGCCCCATTTTTTTTTTATACAATTCTACATTCACATTTATTTATCCAATACAATGGAAATACAAAGGAAAAAGCTAACGTGTCTCAATACGTAAGGGGCAGAGCTTTTTTTCCAACCTTTTAAACCTTTCATATTTTACTCTAAAAGCTACTGTTGTCCAACAACATTTATGTATCACAGTGTATCCACATCAAAACTGATGGCAAAGTTACATGTCTCAAGGGAACTTTTTTTTTCTTTTCATTTTCTTGATTGTGTCCTTTGAAGCACAGAATGTTTTCTATTTTGATGAAGTTTAATTTATCTATTTATAATTCTATGGCTGTGCTCTTGGTTGATGTGGTTTTGGAATATAGGTGAGGTTCAGTGGGGTCGAGTCCAAAGCCAACACCAAGAAAGAATTCTTGAGACGTCTGGTGGTTTTATTAAAGCACCGGGAGAGGCTCTCCCGTGGGCAGAAAGAGCTGCTGCGTGGGGGTCTTGAGGAGTGGCTGACTGGGAGTTGGGGAAGTAAGGAAAAGGTAGGTTTTGAAAGAACTTTCATACGCTAAAGACCACTGACATACAAGATACCTACAAGATACCAGAGGTCTTGTCATTGTCAAGTTAAGGTTATTTTCCCCTTTAGCAAGGTATTAACATTAAGATATTTGGGAGATCCCTGGAAGAATGTCACACATGTCTCACCCAGGAGTGGGGGGTAGGGGGAGGTTGTCGGGTGTCAGCTTGTGTTTTGTCTTCAGCCAGCCTTCTGCCCCCTCATCCATGTGTCACACCTATTGCTTATTAAAAATGAGTAAATAATTTATGTGAGAAGTTCTGGGATAACAAAGTGATGGTGAATAAGAAGTGTTTTTTTTTTTTTTTTAAAGATTTTATTTATTTGACAGAGAGAGAGAGAGATAGCGAGAGAGGGAACACAAGCAGGGGGAGTGGGAGAGGGAGAAGCAGGCTTCCCGCCGAGCAGGGAGCCTGATGCGGGGCTTGATCCCACAACACTGGGATCATGACCTGAGCGGAAGGCAGTCACTTAACCAACTGAGCCACCAAGGCGCCCCAGAAGTGTTTTTCAAATGGCAAAATAAGTTTTACTTTTTTAGGATAACTTTTTCATGTTTCATTTAGGAATCTTGTCCTTTTATGAGAGGAAGAATTATGCAGGTGACCATTTACTCAAATACTTACTATCATATATTACTGTTGTGGTTCCTATTTGGATAACTAACATTTCTATTAAATAATGAGCTATCACATAAAAGCCTATTTTTCTAATTTCTAACTTGTTCACAGGAAAGTAACAAGAAGAGAATTAAAATCATATGAAATTCTATCTCCCAAAGCTAACTCAGAGTTAAAATTTGTGGGGCACCTGGCTGGCTCAGTTGGTAGAGTATGAGACTCTTGATCTCGGGGTCTTTTTTTTTTTTTATTCTTTGTATTTTTTAAAAAGATTTTTATGTATTTGAGAGAGAGAGAAAGCACAAGCAGGGGGAGGGGCAGAGGGAGAAACAGGCTTCCCGCTGAGCAGGGAGCCCCACGTGTGTCTCCATCCCAGGACCCTGGGATCAGGGACCCGAGCTGAAGGCAGACACTCAACCTACTAAGCCACCCAGGTGCCCCTGATCTTGGGGTTTTGAGTTCAAGCTTCATGTTTGGTGTAGAGCTTACATTAAAAAATAAAAAGTTAAAATTTGTTTTAATAGAAAAATGCTTACTATATTTTAAGTGAAAATAGAATTACCACATATGTTTAGTTCATTCCCATTTTTGTAAATAAAATTATACACATATTTGCTTGGAAATAAATCTGGAAGATAAGCAAAAAAAATTAATAGTGGTTACCTTTGGAGAGAATTTTTTTCTTATTTGATATCTAGAATAAACATATGCTATAAACAACAGAGGAAAATAACTTCTAACCTTTCCTATGCATATTTAAAATTAAACATTTTACAAAATCACAACTGTATTAATAATGTTTTATGTCATGGTATTATCCTACTTTTTTTAAAACTTCACATATCATGTTATTGAATATTCTTTAAACAAATTATTTGTATTGCTGGAATTATAATTCATGGATCAGAGTCACCTTACTTAGTTATTACTCTATCATTGAATGCCTAGGTTGTTATCATTTTTCATCACTTAAAAAATGCTGTAATTAACATTTTTATAAATAAGCAGCAATGTCCACAATAGCCAAACTATGGAAAGAGCCAAGATGTCCATCAACAGATGAGTGGATAAAGAAGATGTGGTGTAGGGGTGCCTGGGTGGCTCAGTCGTTAAGTGCCTGCCTTCGGCTCAGGTCATGATCCCAGGGTCCTGGGATCGAGCCCCGCATCGGGCTCCCTGCTCTGCAGGAAGCCTACTTCTCACTCTCTCACTCCCCCTGCTTGTGTTCCCTCTCTCGCTGTGTCTCTCTCTGTCAAATAAATAAATAAAATGTTAAAAAAAAAAAGATGTGGTGTATATATATACAATGGAATATTACACAGCCATCAAAAAACCCGAAATCTTGCCATTTGCAATGACTTAGATGGAACTAGAGGTTATTAAGCTAAGCGAAATAAGTCAATCAGAGAAAGACAAGTATCATATGATCGCACTGATATTAGGAATTCTTAATCTCAGGAAACAAACTGAGGGTTACTGGAGTGGTGGGGGTGGGAGGGATGGGGTGGTTGGGTGATGGACATTGGGGAGGGTATGTGCTATGGTGAGCGCTGTGAATTGTGTAAGACTGATGAATCACAGACCTGTACCTCTGAAACAAATAATACATTATATGTTAAAAAAATAAAAAGAAGATAGTAGGAAGGGAAAAATGAAGGGGGGGAAATTGGAGGGGGAGACAAACCATGAGAGCCTATGGACTCTGAGAAACAAACTGAGGGTTTTAGTGGGGAGGAGGATGGTGATGGGTATTAAAGAGGGCATGTTCTGCATGGAGCACTGGGTGTTATACGCAAACAATGAATCATGGAACACTACATCAAAAACTAATGATGTAATGTATGGTGACTAACATAATAAAATTAAATTAAAAAAATTTTATAAATAAATTATTGTCTACATCTCTGCTTATTTCCATAGGTGAAGTTCCTAAAGTAGGACTATTGGGTCAAAATATAAGACTGTTTTAAGATGTCTTACTGACTGAATTCCTTTGAAGATGTAGTAATAGTGAATTGTTTATTCCTTTTAGCTTCAATTCTGCTAGTGTAATTAATTGCCTACTTCTATATTTTCTATGGAAGTAGCAAGGAAAAGGGGTGAAAAACTTGGGATGCCCTTTGCACTAGTAGGCAGGAGACCTAGATTCTTTAGGTCCTTGGAAAACTCCTAGATGACCAGAACCTTTACTTGTCTTATCTTCAAGATAAGGGAGGGATTTCACAGCCCTAAAATTCTCTAGTTCTCCTCAGGCTAGCAGGAGAAATGCGGGGTTCTGCATTGTCAGAAAAGCAGCAAATGAAGATACCTCCATGAAGGATAGGTTTTTGTGGTCCCTTACCAAGAGATATGCTTTTCCTTTTTCTTTAAAAAAAAAAAAAAAGACTTTATTTTTAAGTAATCTGTATACCGGAGGTGAGGCTCAAACCCACAACCCTGAGATCAAGAGTCACACGCTTCACTGACTGAGCCAGCCAGCCCCCCCAAAATATGCTTTTTCGTAAGTGAACTAAAGTCTTTAAAAACACCGTTAAGCAGGTATTATTATGTCTGTCTTATAGCTCAAGGATCTGAGGCCCAGAGAATTTGAGTAACGTGCCCAAGATCACTCAACTAAGGGGCATCAGAATGAAATATAGTTTTGTGTGGCTCCAAAGTCTGTGTTCTTGACACTTTACAATATTTGGAAGTTGGACAGAAATTATATATTTATGGGCTTGATATTATTGACCACACACACATTCGCAAGTTCTACACTGATCCTTTCTCTCCTACGAATTTTTATTCATACATATATATAAAGTTTATTTTTTTTGTAATCTCTGTACTCAGCGTGGGGCTCAAACTCACGACCCCAAGATCAAGAGTCGCATCCTCCTCCAATTGCGCCAGCCAGGCGCCCCAAGAATTTTTATTTCAAAGGGACTTAAAGGTGAAGTACTATTACTGCATTAATTCCAATACCAGAAAAACAGTATAAACCGAACCACTGGGAATGTGGTATTATAATTTTATGAAAAAATAAGCCCACATGAATATTAACTTTAGAAGCTATAGGAATTCTCTCAAAAATGCCTGAAACTATTATGGCAACTTTTTGTTTTTGCCTGAAGTCTATATTGGCCAGTCCTTTATTTTCATAAGTTTCTCTCCTCAGATATTTGAAAAGATACCTTATGAATCTGAAAGCATGTGAAAGTGCAATATTTTAAACAATTTTACTTGATTAGATGTTTCCTGAGAATCTCTGTCTTTCTTAGACTTCTTGTTATTTTTCTTGGTCCCTTTTTTTCCTCATGTTAACACTTTGCAAAGCCTTGCAGAACCATAGAGAAGCAGATTTCTATCACCCATAACAAAATTTCTAAGATCATTTCTTGTATCTCCACTCATATGCTTCCAGCTTCAGCATCCTTTCGTGAATTAATCTTTCCAGTTTCAACAACATGAAGCTACACTAATTTTCAGTGACTACAGTATAACCATCCCTGCGGGAACCATACATTTGCCAGACAATGCACATATAAAACCTTCACATTTTCAAGGGTTGTAAAGTTTGGCTGTTTTTATAGAAATCAAACAAACCATCCATTACAAATCTTTAGTATTTTTGTTTTTCTATTTTATTGACTTGGTTGTTTTTGCTATTTATTCCTGCAGCTTTTATTGAATTCCCTCTCAGCTCCAAGAGAGCAGGGGCTACATGTGTCTCACTTACCATTATATCCCTATCACCCAACACATAGCAGATGCCCAATCTGTCTCCCCCCAGGTTTATTGAGATATAACTGACATATAATGATAAATATTTGTTGAATGACTGAATGTATGTATTCTTTCCCTCTGGATTGGAAGTGACACTTTTTAAAAAAATCACATTTTAAATATAGTATTTCTTTGCTAAGCTTGAAGGGGACTTTCCACAAATTACCTCATAGTTGGCAAGACAAATCAAGGTGCTGTAGAAAATAGGGAGTGGGGGAGAGGAAAATAGATGATAAATTTGTGCTTTGGGCATGTCGTTCCAAAATAAACCAGATTCACTGGCTTAAAAGATCTACTCTAGCAGGAAAGCTTTTTTCCTGAATCACTTTTTTCTTTTTTTCAGAAGACATCACTGCAATGTTATCTACTGAGCTACAATCTCCCACAAATGTTATGTTATGCTATACCTTACTGGACTTGAAATTTAATTATTTTTGTTTTTGCATTCCTTCTCGATTCATTTTCTGAGTCCATTTTGGGAAATAAATTCATACAGATTTACTCCAAATTATTCCATTTAATGGAATATTTAGGACCTATGGCCAGATCTATATGACCCAAGGGATAGTTTTTCCCTGGTCAGTTAGAAGGCAAATATATCATGATTAATATGACTGAAATACCATTCTTAGGTATTAGTTCAGGCTACAACAGTCATAACCTGTGCTGTAACTTTGTGCCTTCTCATTGATCCAAAAGTGTGTCCTTCACATTTTTCTTAAAACTATGTCCAGTTTTGTTTCCTTTCATGTTCAGCAGCTTCTGTTCTCTCTAGTTATAAACAATGAAACAAATGGACAGTCTAGTATTTGTCTTACCCTCAAGGTCACATATGGGATTCAGAGATTCAAAGCTAAAATGCAACATTCAGGTACATTACTTCAGGAGGGATTGAAAAGAACAGAGATAGTAAGTGGCAAAATACTGTATCAGGGAATGTTAAAAATCATAATTTTTGCGTGGGCTTGGCTGACACTTTTTAAACTGGACCATTGTTTCCTTGATTATATTTTTGACTTTATTCTTTTCTTGCTGGTCTAAACAAATTTTATCAGAGCCTCAGGGACAGGACCTAAATCAATTCTATGTGGTGTCATAGCTGGACACAAGTTGGGGCCCAGATGTTGCTGGGTGTCCCTCCCCCCCCCATTATTAGTTTGGTATGAGAAACACCATGCCTTTCTTCAGAAACAGTGATGTGTTTCCAGCCTTTTCGGTTGATTTTATGCAACCTTACCAAGATTTTTATCAGTCTTTTCTCTGAGTGCCAACAGATCCGTTTGCTTCAAAGCGGCAAATGACATAGCCTAAATAAACATAATCTTATATCGAGGGCTGCGCCGAGTCTCACTCCGTTTTTATGGCAATGCTGATTCGGGGCATTCTGCTCTCACAGGCTGAGTCCTTTCTGAACAAACAGTGATTTCCCCCATCCTACTGTGAAGGATGGAATCTGGGAGGGCAAAGGCACGCCAGCATTTCAAGAATGCGCACCTGAACCCCAGAGGCTCCAGCTCGTTTCACTGGTAATTCCACAAAGGGCGCGCTGCCCTTTTCTGACGATCGAAATCACCTGTTCAAGGTCGCACATCCACTAGTTACCCGCGTGCAATCAGCAAGGTCGGGCAGGGCTGCTGGGTTTACGGCCCGTTGACTCTCGGCGACACACCGGGCCCACCTGGGGCCCCGCAATCTGCGCAATCGCGGGGAGAACGCGCCCTCTCGCGACCGATTTCCCGTCGCAGCCGGGCCTGGAACAAACGCCCTCCGGGGCCGAGACCCGCGGTGGCGGCGGCCCAGGGGACTGGGGCACCGGAAGGAGGCGGTGCCGGGGCGGCCCGAGGATGCGCGTGCGGGCGGATGGGGGCGGGGGGCGCCTATATAAGCCCCGCGCGGCGGAAAGGGCGGGCCTGGGCGAGAGCGGCTTAGTCGGCGGAGTGCCGGGCGCCGCAGACGCCGCCAGCGAGCACAGGGAGGGGAGAGGGAGGAGGCGGGAGGAGGAGACGCAAGTGCGGGGTGGCGCCAGTCCACCTCCGCAGCTCTCCTGGCTCCCGCCGGCTTTGGAAGGCGGGCCCGGGCTGCGGCAGCGGCAGCGGCCTCGGCGGCCTGCGGAGGTGAAGCCGAGCTGCGGCGGCCTGGGTCGACGCGGCGTGGGGAGGCTGCCCACCCGACTAGGGTGGGCAGGGCTGGGTGGCCGCCGCGGCGGTGAGGTGGAAGGGCGGCTCGACATCCTCGGGGCGGGGCGGTCGAGGGCAGGTGGCCTGTGCGTTTTCTTTCAGGTCGGCCTCCCCAGGGGCACCTGCAGAAGGGACCCCAGCCTGGTGCCTTGGCGTCCGGAAGGCTTGTGGGAGGGGCGCGGGTCGGTGCCCTCGGGGCGCTGAAGTGGCCGCCCCGTGGAGGCGACTCTCGCGCTGGCCCCTGCGGGGGCTGAGGATCAGCGCTGGCCTGCATGGGGCCTGTTATGCCCTTGCTTCGGGGGTGCTCAGTAAGGTGATGCGCGGGGGGGAAGGGGGTGCGAGGACCACTTTCCAGGGCGGTGTAAGGCTCGCGAAGATGAGCCTTTAAACTGGTGTTGTGTGAATGGTTACGGTTTAGTCTAAACGGAACAGAAAACCAACTCGGGGCGCATGCAAGTACCTCGCTACAAATGTCCAGTAGTGACGGACTTGCCTTGTAGGCCCCAGACCAAGCGAAGGGAAGTTAGGGGTCTTGTTCAAGAAGCTACTCTTTAGTTAGTGAATGAGGCTCTAAAAGAATTTTGTGTGTGGGATTTTCTCTTAAATGGCGTTGTTTATGATTGGGTTTGGGGCTAGTGGTGAGGGATAATGTAGAGAGGTTTGAAGGGCTGCCTTAAGATCCTAATGGGGAGAGCTTATTTTTTTGTGTGTCATCATTTGACCATAGAAATTATTCAGAATGTGGATTGACCTTAAGAGAAGAGAGGAGCTCTGAAGCCATTGCTTGATTAGCAGTTCTCCCTCTGTGGAAAGTTGAATTTCTGGAAACATCCCCCCGTATTGTAGATTTTGCCTACGTAAAGGCGCTGGTGCTTGGTACTAATCGCCTTAAAAGTAGTGAAATGGAAGCACAGTACCTAAAGCATAACTGGGTTTTGAGCTCACTTCTGTGGAAGAGAATTTTGAGGGAGTAGGTCTAGCCTTCTCAAGGAAGTTAAAGCTTCCGTGTATTCCTCTACTCTGAATTTACTTTTATATCTGACTCTTTTTTTTTTCTTCCTTCAGCTTCATCTGTTTCAATGGTGCAACTCTCTTCATCTCCTTTTGGTTACCAGTCACCTTCAGGCCGTTCAGAGGAGGGAAGAGAGGGGAATATGAAGTCAGCCAAGCCCCAAGTGAACCACAATCAGCATGGGGAAAGCCAGCGGGCCATGAGCCCCTTGCAGTCTACTCTCAGTTCTGCTGCCTCTCCTTCCCAAGCATATGAGACATATATTGATAATGGACTCATATGCCTTAAACACAAAATTAGAAACATCGAGAAAAAGAAGGTAACTTTCTCCCCCTCCCATCCCTGTATATGGACCATCTTTAATTAAAGGGTCAGGGAACTGACATTTTTACTTTCTGTCAGGGCTCATAGGTATTCTTTCCTAAAAGATGTAACCTTGGGATTTAGCTGGCTGGAAACATATGAGCAGGTTAAATATTAGGTATATTAAACATTTTCTGTTTGATTTTTCAGCATAACTAAACAAAAATATTCTTCATAGTAAAATTACATATGCTACTGTTGAAATACTTGAAGAGGTAGCAAGCTCAGGTCAGATTAATTCTTTGAGTGTAGTATCAATGTTTCCTGATTTTTTTTAGCTTGTTTTCCTTGTGACTTTCTGCAGCAGTGGATATTGCAGTATAGCTGCTGCGGTTGTTGGAAGCTTCAGTGATGATAGAGCCAGGAAACGTTTTAGCACCGATTTTTGTGTTGCTAGGTGATCGTTTAAGACTGGCAGGTGAAAGCATTGTAGAAAGCCTTATGAAGAGACGCCTTATAATCAGCCTAACGTTACAGTAAATGCTGATGTAAAGATCCTACTCATTGCTCATTTCCTGAGTCATGTAGCCTGTGAAACAGTACTGCATGTTGCTTTGTTGTGTCAGGATTCTCTTGCTTGTGATAGTGAGGTGAGTGAGTGACTGTCTGGACCTGGGAACTCCTGCATATTTTTATTCTATGACCTAGTTAAACCTTAGGATAGTTGCTTTTAATGGAGGAGTGTGAAGAGATCGAGTCTAGTTGACTCTGTGTTGTCGCCCCGCCCACCCAGGTAGTGAAGATAGTGAAGAAAGGCCAGTTATTAGTAGCTTCTCTGTGGCCCTAGCTCTCACCAGTTGTCTTTTGTTGTCTTTTGAATGCATGCAGTTATGCAGTTGATCACAAGTGTGATAAGGTGAGTGTGCCTGGGTCAGCACAAATTTCCTGCCACTGTGGGAAACTAGTAAAAAGCAGGATCCATTCAAAGCAGGATCTGTTGATGGAGACTAATGTCTTCCTCCCCAGGCAGAGGAACTACATGAATACATGTATTTATACTCTCTAGCTTAACTATAGTACTTATTTAATTTTGAATACTTAATCTGGTCAGTACCAATGCTTTTGTTTCAAGCTTCTGGGAAAGCACTTTAAAGCTATAAAGCTAGTATGGGAGGAGCCTAAATACTGCTTTTAGAATACCATAGTGGGTCATGTCATTACGGGGACAATAAATGCAAATTGTCATGTATTTACTGAAATATCAAATTTAATATGAAAAAAAGCTTTAAGTATTAATGCTAGAGAAAATACCTTATACCTTTTACATTTCTATACTTCCATTAAGAAGTTTGCTATTGGACAAATGCCACATAATTCAACAGGTAACTAATAGTTTAAGCATGAGGTTGGAGCAGGATTTCTCAGCCTAAATGCTACTGACATTTTGTGCCAGATAATTCTTTGTTGGTTGGGGGAGGGGCTATCCTCTGCATTGTAGGATGATTAGCAGCATCCCTGGCTTCTATGCACAAGATGCCAGTAGCACTCTTCACCTCCTTCCCATCCTCCCAAGTAGTGACAACCAAAAATAATCTCTAGACATTGCCATAGATCCCTGAGGGTCAGAACTGCCCCTGGTTGAGCACCACTGGGTTAAGGGCATATGATTGACTAGTTAAGTCCCTATGTGTTAAGTAGTCTAATAATAAATAGAGGCCATGAAGAGAAAAGAGTTTTATTACTGCTTAACTTCGTTCTAATTCCAGACTAATGTTGATTGTAATATTTTTTTCCCTGACTGGACCTTAACCTACAGTTGCTGCTTGGCTTATAGTAAACTGGTATTCTTACAGATTAATAGCTTACTTCAAGAACTTTGTTTTCATAAGAAGCACTCTGTTACTTAGTTTATTTCTTCAGAATTTTGTATCAGACTATAGTAGATACAAGTTTCTCTTTTGTAGCTCAAACTGGAAGACTACAAGGATCGCCTGAAAAATGGGGAGCAACTTAATCCAGACCAGTTGGTAAGTGGTTTATGATCCTTTGGTCACACTTGCTGTTTTTTTTTTTTTTCTTAATAAAACTCTAGATGGGTTTGATGAGACCAAAGATTTGATAAGACCAATGAAGAAAATCCATTGGATTTTTCAAAAGACTGTCATCTTCACCTATGAGATCTTACAGATTTCTTTTGCTCTAGCAGATGGTATGGATGGGGTGTGGGTTGTTACATTTAAGAGTGAAAATGTAGACCATTGCTAAGAGTTAACATATGGATTTAAATTAAACTTTCGCTAGGGTGGACTGAAGAAGAAGTTGGAGGGAAGACTAGCTTTCCACTGCTCACTGATTTATTCTAAACTGGTCATCTTTCTGCTCTAAAATGTCGAAGTATTTATTCTAGCTTGCCTAGGTTTTCTCCTTTTGCTTCCCCTTAATCCCTTTTGTGTTTTCTCCCTACCATTCTTTCCTAGATTGCCATGTCACCTCTCAGGAGGCATGTTTATCTGGCCTTTTTCTTTTTTAAACCTTACAATAAAAGAGTATTTGCAACTTTTAAAAATACTGTCTATGGTATACCCGGTAACTGTAAGTTTTATCTAATGTGGTGAAAGTTTTTGCAATATGGAAATAAAAAAAGTGCTTTATTGATGTTTGCCTGATCACATGTCTTGGCTAAGAAGGGACAAAATTAAGTTATTTGGTCTAGTCTGTAGATCTGTTGTCTTTATCTTTTTTAACTAAGATTTTTGGTTGTGTATCACAGATACTGGCATTCAAGGTCCTTTCCTTTGCCATATTGACTCCTCTTCACTGACCTAGAATTTTTGTGATGTAGTAAATTATAATTTTGCTGAGGCACAGATTTGAATTGTGTGAGCTCTGAGAATGATGTGCTCACATAGCTGGTGAGAGGACTTAGCTGGACATCCAGCATTTCAACATAGCTTTGTTTTCAAGTAGTCATGGGTATGTTCAATAATTTTTAAGGTGATAATACTCTTCTTTGTGTAAATACCCTTGAAGGAAGTGTTCTGTTATAATAGTATGTGATTTTTGGGAAATAGGGGCTTAGGGGTGGGGAAGTTGGTGGTTCTCATGGTAGCTCTCTAAGAAATAAATGTCTAGGACAAGCTATATTTCCGACTTCCAGCCAGGCAGACTCTAATCTCAGTCTTTCATTACTGTCTTCATAACTCTTATTTCTATAGTATTCACTTCGTTTTTTTTTATAGTACTTTTTTTTAAAAGATTTTTATTTGTCAGAGAGAGAGAGGGAGCGGGCATTCACAAGCAGGGGGAGTGGCAGGCAGAGGGAGAAGCAGACTCTCCACTGAGCAGGGAGCCTGATGTGGGACTCGATCCTAGGACTGTGGGATCATGACCTGAGCTGAAGGCAGACGTTCAACCGACTGAGCCACCCAGGCGTCCCTATAGTATTCACTTTGAATTCTTGAGTTAAATGCTGACAACTGCCATATTTACATTGACAATAGATAAGTCCTTAAAACCTTAGGTTCCTATGTTCAGTTGCCTATTCGACATCTCCTGACTTCACCGTGCCCCCCAAAACCTGTTCCTCCTCTAATCTTGGTGATGTCAGTTAATGGCTTGAGGAGTTAGAAGGATGGAGTTGGCCAAAACCTTGGAGAATTTCTCATCTTTCTTCTGATACCACACATCTAGCCCATTAGCAAGGTCAGTTCTACCTTCAAGGTAAATCTGGAAACTGGCCCTTTCTCAAATTCCGCTTCTGCCATCCTGGTCCAAGCCGCATCATCTTTCATCTACATTACTGTAATAGCTTCCTCACAGGTTTTTCTACTTCTGCTCTTTTCTCCAAGCCTGTTCTTGACATGGTGGCTTCAGTAATCCTGTTCAGATGCAAGTCAGTTGGACATTCCTCTGTTAAGTCTCCTTTGGTTCCCATCATGGTGGCAAAATGTCCTTACTGTGGCTGACAAAGTCCTATAAAAGATGCTCCCTATTTCCTTGCACATCTTTATTACATCTCCTGTGCTTCTATCCCTTGCTAACTTCGTTCCAGCTACACTGGCCTTCTTGCTGTTCCTCACACAAGCCAGGCATGCTTCGGCTTTGCACATGCTGTTCCTAGTGCCTGGGATGCTTTTTCCCCAGGTGTCTAAATGGCTCGGTTTTCAACCTCCTTCAGCTTTTTATTTTGAAGGTCATCTCAGTAAGGCTTTGTCCTGACAACGCTGTGCCTCCATTCCCCCATTCAAACTCCTTAGCCCTTTGCCTTGCTTTCATTTCTTTTTTTTAAAGATTTCATTTATTTATTTGAGAGAGAAAACGAGCTCTTGAGTAGGGGGGGAGGGTCAGAGGGAAAGGGAGAGAGACTCTTAAGCCGGCTCTGCATGCACTTGAGTTCGGAGCCTACTCAGGACTCCATCCCATGACCCTGAGATTATGACCTGACTCAAAATCAAAAGTCAGATGCTTAACCGACTGGGCCACTCAGGCGCCCTGCCTTGCTTCTCTGACCAACTGTAAAGTTTATTTTGTTACTCTTTCTCTTAAAATGTCCGTTCCATTAAAGTGGAGATTCTGTTGCTGTTTTCCTAGTACTTAGGATAGTTTAGAGCATATAGTAGACATGTAAAATATTTATTACATATAGATTTACTAAATATAAAATGATTGAATATTACATGTTTTTAGATACAATTAAGCATATAGTTTGTGGTACTTTTGAGAATAATCTCATACAAGCAATGTATATTTGAGGTAGAAATTTAGAAAATGCAGATAAATGGGAAGAAAAAGTCTATAATCCGACCCCTCAGAACCATCATCAGTAGTGTAGTATTTAATTAAAAAGCTCTTTTTTGGGGCGCCTGGGTGGCTCAGTCGTTAAGCGTCTGCCTTCGGCTCAGGTCATGATCCCAGGGTCCTGGGATCAAGCCCCGCATCGGGCTCCCTGCTCCGCGGGGGGCCTGCTTCTCCCTCTCCCACTCCCCCTGCTTGTGTTCCCTCTCTCGCTGTGTCTCCCTCTGTCAAATGAATAAATAAAATCTTAAAAAAAAAAACAAAACAGCTCTTTTTTGTTTGTGAGTAAAGCGATAGAAGTTTATTAAGTGAAGATACAGAAAGCTCTCAAAGAGTGGGAGGGGTCCTGACAGGGTTGCGAACTTGGGCCTTTAGGGTAGGTCTTTTATAGAAAGCTAATGGGGGAACTTAGGGAACTTAAATCCTTTTAACATCTCTATTGATAACACCTTGAATGGCTTACTTCCTTTTTAGGGGCTGATTATTCTTTGTTGGTCACAGGTGATTATCATAAAGACACCCACCCCACATGACCACCCCTAGGGCAGGGTGGTCCGATTTGTCCCCTTATCTGTGGTTTCCCCACACCTCTACATTTTTGGGGATTTCTGTGAGCCTGATCACATAGCCCCCTATCTGTCTCTCCCTGCCTAGCCCCGCCTGTCCCTTACTCATTCCTCCCCCTGGAAAGTAACCCTAACTGCTGTTAGGGAATGGGATGATGAGCCCTCTGGCTGCTTCCTGCTGAAATGGGGCAGTGGGCTGTGTAGCAGTTAGAATCTCTCCAGGGGTCGGTCCAGGGGCTTGTGGTATGGCTCCAGGGGGTCATGATGGGCAGCAAACGGTACATGCATCAGCACATGCAAAAGGATGAACGCAAAGTATTAGGCCCAAAATTATGGTCCTGTCCCTTAGATAAGATTCCCAATTAACCAGTTTTGTCAAATAAATTAGTGGATATCTTGATCTTATTTAATTGATCACAGATGTCGTTTATTAACTAAGTTTATTTTTTAAAGTTGGTAATTCACATAGTTCAGAAATTAGGAGATATTTTATTACTTTTTTTTTTTTAAAGATTTTGAGAGAGTGCACCCAAGCATGAGCAGTGGGGAAGGGCAGAGGGAGAGGGAGAAGCAGGCTTCCCACTGAGCCAGGAGCCCGACGAAGGGCTGATCCCAGGACCCTGAGATTACGACCAGAGCCAAAGGCAGATGCCTGACTGAGCCACCCTGGTGCCTCAGAAATTAGGAGATATTTTATTTTTTATTTTTATTTTTTTAAAAGATTTTTTATTTATTTATTTGACAGAGAGAGCGAGAACAAGAACACAAGTAGGGGGAGTAGGAGAGGGAAAAGCAGGCTTCCCGCCTAGCAGGGAGCCCAATACGGGGCTTGATCCCAGGATTCTGGGATCATGACCTGAGCCGAAGGCAGATGCTTAACGACTGAGCCACCCAGGCGCCCTAGGAAATATTTTAAAAGACAGTTTTTTTGGGGGCACCTGGGTGGCTCGAGTCGTTAAGCATTTGCCTTCGGCTCAGGTCATGATCACAGGGTCCTGGGATCGAGCCCCGCATCGGGCTCCCTGCTCAGCGGGAAGCCTGCTCTCCCTCTCCCATGGCCCCTGCTTGTATTCTCTCTTGCTGTGTCTCTCTGCCAAATAAAGAAAATCTTAAAAAAAAAAAAAGTTTTTCTTTTCACCCTGTCCTTCCTCTGTTCACTTATCTTACAAAGTACAGTAGTCCCCTCCATCTGTGGTTTTGCTTTCCCTGGTTTCAATTAACCTGTGGTCAGCCTAGGTCTGGAAGTAGAAGATCCTCTACCACTCCCTGTGCTTGTGCTCTGTTTCTTTCTCTCTGTCAAATAAATCTTTAAAAAAAAAAAAAAGGGTCAATAGTAGCCTAACACTTTCAGAGTGCCTGCGGCCTTCAGCTCACTTCATCTCATCATGCAGGCATTTCATCAGCTCACATCATCATAAGAAGGGTGACTACGGTGCAGTGAGATATTTTGCAAGACCACATTCATAAAACCTTCATTACGGTATATTGTTATAATTGTTCCATTTTATTGTCAATCTTTTTACTGTGCCTAATTTATAAATTAAACTTCATCATAGGGATGTGTGTATAGGGAAGGAAAAAACAGTATATATACGGTTCAGTACTATCTGGTTTCAGGCATTTCCTGGAGTCTTGGAACACATCCCCGGTGGATAAGGGGGAACTACTGGAATGATTGCTAGTAGGTTCTTAGGTATCTGTCCAGAGTATCTTTAAGTCTCTATAAGCAAGCAAATACTCTTCCCTGCCTTCTCTTCCTCCATTTTCTATACAGTTTAGCTTAGCTATAGATATATTTGGGGCCTTTATTCTCGTCCCTTCCTTTTTTTTATTTTTAAACTATTTTTTTTTTTACTTTAAGATTTTATTATTTGACAGAGACAGCAAGAGAGGGAACACAGTAGAGGGAGAAGCAGGCTCCCCACTGAGCAGGGAGCCCGATGTGGGGCTTAATCCCAGGACCCTGAGATCATGACCTGAGCTAAAGGCAGACGCTTAAGGACTGAGCCACCCAGGCGCCCCTCTCTTTTTATTTTTTTGAAATTGATTAGCTTTTTTTTCTTTTGGAGTCAACTTCTCAAAACTTTGAAAATCACTTATTTCATCCAGTTTAAAAATTTATTTGCATAGATTGAGGCAAAGTAATTTTTGGTAAAAGTTTGTTACTTTATTTCTAATTTTGTGTGGTTCTGTTTTTTCACTTTTAATTAGCTATTTTTTTTTTAAGCTAGGTTCTTGGTTTATTTTAGTTTTTCTCTTCTACTGCTTTTATCTTGCTGCTTTCCTTTGGTTTATTTGCTTCATTTTCTAACTTTGAATTGAGTGCTTAGTTCATTTGTTTCCTTTTTCCCTCGTTGGTATGCATTTAAGGATGTGAATCTTCCTTCAAGCACTGCTTTAGCTATAAATTGGATACTGTATTTTCAATATTGTAGGCTAGAAATTTTGTAATTTCAGTTTGTATTTCTTCTTTAACCCAATATATATTTTTAATATTGTAAATAAAGCTTTCTGTGATCGGCATGGCTATTATAACCTCTTTTTAGTAACTTTGAGGTAACCTGTCAAGACTAAGCTAAAGACTGACTAAAGATTTCATTAAGATTTTTAGCATAAACCTAGATTTTTCCTTTGAAACAGTGAGAAGTTTGTCTTTTTTTTTTTTTTTTTTTAAGATTTTATTTATTTGACAGAGACAGCGAGAGAGGGAATACAAGCAGGGGGAGTGGGAGAGGGAGAAGCAGGCTCCCTGCTGAGCAGGGAGACCGATGTGGGGCTCTATCCCAGGACCCTGGGATCATGCATGACCTGAGCCCAAGGCAGATGCTTAATGACTGAGCCACCCAGGTGCCCCATGAGAAGTTTGTCTTTTTAAGATTTTATTTAAGACAGAGTGCGCATGTGCGCATGAGTTGGGGGGGGGAGCAGAAGCAGACTCCCTGCTGAGCAAGGAGCCCCATGTGGGGTTCAGTCCCAGGACCGTGGGATCATGAGCTGAAGGCAGCAACTTAACTGACTGAGCCACCCAGGTACCTCATTGAGAAGATTGTCTTAATGAGGTTTTTTAGAGTCCCACTTATAACTTCAGTATCTATTTTAGTTCAGCTCTGGATTTGAAATGGAGAAGTGAGATTCAAGTGAGTGCTTGAGCAAGTGGCAAGGGGCACTTCCAGTTTCATTGAAGTTTTTATTTTTAAAGAATTAGGATTTGGTACCCATCTCTAGTTGCTAAACTCTGACCCTGTGTTATATTTAATGCATAATGCAAAACTCATTAAATAATATGGAATCTTTTGTGCTTTGTAGTCCCACAGCAGTTGGCCTAGTCAAGGCACACCACCCAAATGTTATGTAGGCTTTTCCTAATTAATATCCTTGTCTTGAGACCTTCCTTTTCAGTTCACCAGTCCTACTCCCGCTAGTGTTCTTTTTTTTTGAAACCAAAATCTCAGTATATAATTCTGTTTAAAATTTTTAAAATTCGGGCGCCTGGGTGGCTCAGTTGGTTGGGCGACTGCCTTCGGCTCAGGTCATGATCCTGGAGTCCCTGGATCGAGTCCCGCATCGGGCTCCCTGCTCAGCGGGGAGTCTGCTTCTCCCTCTGATCCTCCCCCCTCTCATGTACTCGCTCTCTCTCATTCTCTCTCTCTCAAATAAATAAATAAAATCTTAAAAAAAAAAAAAAAAAATTTTTAAAATTCTGGTCAGAATCTTTAGCATATTTGAGGCTATAATCATGTTCTGAACTGTGTTTTATTATTTCAACAATAATACATTAAGTATTTACGCTGGGAGGTTTGATGCTTATTGTAAGGGTTATAACCTAAGGGGCAAATGTGATCCTTGTCCTCATGGATATAGTGTGGTGGAAAAGAGAGGTGGGAAATAAGTAAATACAAATGTGATGGATGTTAGGGAAAAGTACAGAGTGATGATGGATTATAATGAGGAATCTAACCTAGTTTGGAGAATTGAGGACAGCTTCCTTGAGAAAGAAGTGCTTTAGTTAAGACTTAAAAAAATGAATAGGACTTAGCAAGTTAAAATGGGAAAGGAGGAAGAAGAGCAGGCTAGGCTAGGCAGATGCTAGACTGTGTTAAGGGCCTGAGTAGGAAAAGAATGTTTTTAAAAGAGCCCTTCTAGGAAACTGGAAAGAAAGCCAGAATGGATAGAGTAATGTAGTTAGAGGGGGAAAGCCACAAAAACATCTTTGTTTGCCATTTAAAGACTTTGTGCTTTTTCTTAAGGTTATCAGAAATGATACAGATAGGTTTTAAGCAGAGCATGACTATAGATTTATAATTAAAGAAAATCACTTTGTAGGGTGAGTAATGGTTTGGAGATGTTAAGTGTTGATGTAAGGAGACAAGATAAGTGTTGGCTATAGTCTAGGTGAGTGGTTATAGGTGCCTTGCTGGTACCAAGTTAGCAGCAGAGGGGTTTGAGTAAAGTAGCTGGATTTGAGAGGTAGAATTAACATAGCTTGGTGACAGGATGTAGAGGGAAGAGCCAAGAATGGTTTCCAGGTTTCTGGCTTGAAACTTGGATGGATGGCAAAACTATTTATTGGGCCTGGAAACACTGGGGGAGAATAAGGTTTTGGGAGGATAGGATAAAGAGCTCAATTTTGGACCATTTCAATGTGCCTGTGAAACATAAGGGGTGATATGTAGTAAGTATTTTAAGATACAGGTCTGGAGCACAGAGAAGTTTAGTCTACAGATACCTCATCTCTGGATGGCTGCTAATTGAAACCATAAGAAAAGATGAGACTATCTTGGGTGAGAATATAGAAAGGAGAAAAGCCTAGGACTTTTGATATTTGATGTTTGAACTTTTGATATTTGATGTTTGAATAATAAAGACTAAAAATACCATGAACTTAGGGTCAGGCATCATTTTGAATGATTTATAAGTATGAAATCATTTGAATTGCCCAACATCTCTCTGATATAGGTCCTATTTATTTCATAAATGTTAAAAACTGAGGTGAGAGATTAATGGAAAAATTTTACTGGTAAATAAACAGCTGGAGAAATGGGAGAAGAATGGAAGTTTCGTGTTATTAAAAACAAAGATGTTTGTAGAGCCAGAGGATGGCTTCATCTTGAAGTCTTCTGAGAAGTAAACCAAAAGGAGAGCTATAAAAGATCCATGGATTTGAAAGGTGGTATTGACATTGCTGATTTCAGCCAGGATAGTTATGGTGGAATGGTGGAAACAGAATCCAGGTTGATAAGGGCTGAAGAGGAAATGGAGACTGTGTAGACATTTTTGAAATTTTTCTGAGACTGGAAGGAGGTGGTTGCCAAAAAGGGATTTTTTGTTTTTCTAATTTAGGCGGGGGGGGGGCGGGGGGGACCTGAACTTTTTAAATGCTGGTTTAAGCATTGACAGGGAGAAACTCAAGATTTTTAAATGGGAATCACAGAGTTAAGATTTCTTTTGAAAGCATAATTGAAAAGGATCCAGGGCACAGGTAGAAGAAGGGTATCTCCTCTAAACAAAGGGAGGAAGAAAGGCTGGATCCACATTGGATAATGGGAAGTTGAGGTAGTAGTTCCCATTTGATGCTGCTTTTCTTGAATCAAAGTTAATACCATTTGGGGGTAAATATGGGAGGGGGGTTAGTCCCTTCTGGTTTACGTACCTCTGAGGGCTGTATACTATGATTGTATTGTCTGCATTCTTGGTTCTATAGTCGGAAAGCCTCTTTACCTTTTTTTTTTTTAAGATTTTATTTATTTGACAGAGACAGCAAGAGAGGGAACACAAGCAGGGGGAGTGGGAGAGGGAGAAGCAGGCCTCCCACTTAGCGGAGAGCCCGATGCGGGGCTCGATCCCAGGACCCTGGGATCATGACCTGAGCTGAAGGCAGATGCTTAACGACTGAGCCACCCAGGCGCCCCAAAGAAATAAAATCTTAAAAAAAGATTTAGTATTTACCAGACTATTTTTAAAACAGCTTTTTGAAGTATCATGTACATAAAATTAACCCATTTTAAGTGTATGTCAATGATTTATAGTAAAAATTTGTAGAGTTAAGCAATTTCCAGGACAATCCAGTTTTCAGACATTTCTGTAACCCCTCCAAGTTCCTTTTTGTGTTCTTATTTGCTTTCTAGCTCTATAAGTTTGTCTTTTAGGACATTTCATATAAGATAGTCTTTCCCATATGGCTTCTCTGACCTAGCATTATGTTTTTGAGGTTCACCCTTGGAATAGCATGTATCAGTAATTCATTTCCTTTTATTGCTGATGGGCATTCCTTTGAATGGTTATACCACATTATGTTTATCCATTTACCAGTTGCTGGATGTTTGGATTGTTTTTATTTGGGGCTATAATGAATAATGCTGCTATAGAAATTTGCATGTAAGTCTATGTGGACATACGTTTTCATTACTTTTGGGTAGATAGCTAGAAGTGGAATACTATATTACTTCAATTATGAAGACTTTATTTTTTTTAATTATGAAGACTTTAAAATATATCTACGTGGTTAGACAATTTTCCCATCTTCTGTTTCATATTATTCTTCCCTATAGAATTAAAGTCCCATTAAAAAATCTACACTTTTTCTGTTCTTTTTTTTTTTAAGATTTTATTTATTTGCCAGAGAGAGCGAGAGAGCACAGCAGGGGGAGCAGGCAGAGGGAGAGGGAGAAGCAGGCTTCCCGCTGAGCAGGGACTCGATCCCAGGACACTGGGATCATGACCTGAGCTGAAGGCAGACTCTTAACCTTAGCCACCCAGGTGTCCCTACACTTTTTCTGATTACCAACTTTTTTCACCAGTGAAATCCTTTTGTTGTTGTTGTTGATCTATGAAATACTAAAAAACTCCATTAAATTTACAGCATTTCTCTTTTTTTTTTAAAAGATTTTATTTATTTATTTGACAGAGAGAGACACAGTGAGAGAGGGAACACAAGCAGGGGGAGTGGGAGAGGGAGAAGCAGGCCTCCTGCTGAGCAGGGAGCCTGATGCGGGGCTCGATCCCAGGACCCTGGGATCGTGACCTGAGCCCGAAGGCAGGCGCTTTAACGACTGAGCCACTCAGGCACCCCATATTTACAGTATTTCTTTACAATACTTAATTTTGCCTGTTAAGGTAATTATTGACAAATCTTTTCTATCATAGAATAAATTTTTTTTCTTGAAAGACTATTTGAGAGAGGGAGAGTGCCTGCATGTGGGGAGGGGTAGAGGGAGAGAATCAGTAAGCTAAGCAGATTCCCTGCTGAGCATGGAGCCCAACATGGGGCTTAATCCCATGATCCATGAGATTATGACCTGAGCCAAAACCGAGAGTTGGATGCTCAGCTGACTGAGCCACCCAGGCACCAGAGATTTCTTGAAGTTGCTTATTCATCTGTGTGATCCTCACTATGCTTCTTGTGTACTGTATTTGAGTAGTGAATGAGTATTGACAGAGGAATTCTGTTGGCTTATTGCTCTTAAAAACAATAGGTCTCTGTGACCTTACACTTTATAGACAGGAATTCAGCTGTTGTTATGGCTCAGATTTCTAGTATAAAAATGAATTTTTATATTTTTTAATTTTTAGATTTTTTTTTAGGGGGGCGAGGGGCAGAGGGAGAGCGAGAATCTCAAGCAGGGTCTCAATCTTGACAACCCTGAGGTCATGACCTGAGCCGAAACCAAGAGTCAGACACTTAAACTGACTGAGCCACCTAGGTGCGCCTAAAGATTGAATTTTTAAATTTAACTTTATATAACTTGTATTAAATGCTCTATCTCCCTCCTACTTTTTTTTTTTTTTAAAGATTTTATTTATTTATTTGACAGAGAGCGAGAGAGGGAACACAAGGAGGGGGAGTGGGAGAGGGAGAAGCAGGCTTCCTGCCGAGCAGGGAGCCCGACACGGGGCTCGATCCCAGGACCCCGAAGGCAGACGCTTAATGACTGAGCCACCCAGGAGCCCGGCCCTCCTACTTTTTTGACTATGTATAGTAAATGACTAGTTAATAAAATTTGAAGTCTTCTCTATTATTTTTATAGGAACACTTATTCTGACATATTTGTACTTAGAAGTTAACAGAATTGATGTTTTCTTATCCTATTTGGTAGGAAGCAGTGGAGAAATACGAAGAAGTACTACATAACTTAGAATTTGCCAAGGAACTTCAGAAAACCTTTTCTGGACTGAGCCAAGATGTGAGTATGTTTGCTTTTTCTGAAACCACTTTATTGATCTTGAGGAAAATATTAGTGTCCATTAATGATGTTCAGTTACCATCATCTAATTCCTGCTGATATTTTATTGGGGTTGACAATAGCTAATGAAGAATTAGTGTTTTCAGATTTCTGGAGTCTCAAGAAAACACAAATGGTATCTGAATATGAGGTACCGTGATAAAGTATTCTCTAAATGTGTATTCACTGTGGAGTTATAGCAGTCATTGAGAAGGGGATACATTCATGAAGAAGATTTTATTTTTTTAAAGCAGTCCTTTTTAAATTTATTTTATTTTTTAGAAATGGGGAGAGGGAGAGGGAGGGGTAGGGGAAGAGAGAGAATCTTAAGCAGGCTCCACGCCCAGCACAGAGCCTGACACGGGGCTTGATCTCACAACCTGGAGATCAGGGTTGTGAGGTCAAGACCTGAGCCGAAGTCAAGAGGTGGACACTTAACCGACTGAGCCACCCAGGCACTCCTATGAGAGAGATTTTAGAATATAGGTTTATAAATTTATATAGCATGGGCTTGTAAGTTTAGCATTATTTAACATATTAGGAGACAGAATTGGTAAACTTTTTCTTGAGACCGTGATAGTTATGACCAGGAAGATTTGTGATTGTTGTTAAATAGAGTTAAGTCTGGTTTCACAGCTTGTTAGATTTTCTTTTTCTTTTTTTTTTTGTGGGAACGCTAGCGTTTACTGTGGACGTTTAGGTGGTGTGATGCTTGTTAGATTTTCTGTTGGCAGTTGAAACTTTTATCTCTGACAGATTTAGTTAGTAATTAATATGACGCTTTAAGCATTCATTAATGAAGTATTCTTTGCTGCTTTACAGTTGTGTTAAAAGGCCTATAAAGATCATGTTTTAACAATTAAGGAAATTTTTTTGTAAATTCATTTCTGGGGTGAGGAGCATGCTTTCTAAGATAGTGTCTTTCACTTTTTGGATTTTTTTTTTTTTTAAGATTTTATATATTTGATTTTTTTAAAAATAAATTTTATTTTATTTATTTTTAAACGATTTTATTTATTTGACAGAGATCACAAGTAGGCAGACAGGCAGGGAGAGGGAGAAGCAGGCTCCCTGGTGGGGCTCGAACCCAGGACTCTGGGGTCATGACCCCAGCCGAAGGCAGACGTCTAACTGACTGAGCCACTCAGGCGCCCCTATATATTTATTTGAGAGAGACAGCATGAGCAGGGTGAGGGGCAGAGGGAGAGAAATAAGCAGACTCCCCACAGAGTGCGGAGCCTGATGTGGGGCTTGACCCCCAGGACCCTGAGATCATGACCTGAGCTGAAGTCAGATGCTTAACTGACTGAGCCACCCAGGCGCCCCTAGATATTTTCTTCTTTTATGGTGAACTAAAATTCTCATTTCCATTCCTCTGGCATCAAAAAAACTTCCCCAAACAAAAAAAGCCAACATACCATTTCTAGACTGAAGACATCTACCATCTTAATCCTTGTAATATCGTTGCTCTCTCTGGATGTTTGACTTAATTAACTCTTTTTTTTTTTTATTTTTTATAAATTTTTTTATTGTTATGTTAATCCCCATACATTACATCATTAGTTTTAGATATAGTGTTCCATGATTCATTGTTTGTGCATAACACCCAGTGCTCCATGCAGAACGTGCCCTCCTCAATACCCATCACCAGGCTAACCCATCCTCCCACCCCCCTCCCCTCTAGAACCCTCAGTTTGTTTTTCAGAGTCCATTGTCTCTCATGGTTGACTTAATTAACTCTTAAAAGGTAGTGTGTAAATCTAAAATAGCCTAATATAGAGCCATTACCTTCTGTTTTCTGGATAATTCTGTTAATGCAAGTTTAAGATTCGGGCGCCTGGGTGGCTCCATTGGTCGAGCAACTGACTCAAACTCTCAGGGTCATGAGTTCAAGCCCCATGTTGGGGGTGGAGCCTACTTTAAAAAAAAAGTCCAAGATATTAGTTCTTTTTGCCAACCATAGCATATTTTAACTCAAGTTTACTCATTTATAACTTAATTTTAGTAGTTTCTGTGAATTCCATAGTAACTTAAATTTGTAGGCCATTTTAGATATACTTTTAAATCAAGTTATATCTTTTTTTTTTTTTTTAAAGATTTTATTTATTTATCTGACAGAGAGAGACCCAGCGAGAGAGGGAACACAAGCAGGGGGAGTGGGAGAGGGAGAAGCAGGCTTCCTGCCAAGCAGGGAGCCCGATGTGGGGCTCGATCCCAGGACCGCGGGATCATGACCTGAGCCGAAGGCAGACGTTTAACAGCTGAGCCACCCAGGCGCCCCTCAAGTTTTTTCTTATACATGTATGATTACCCCTCCCATGTTAGATTTATTTAATTTTGACCCACTTTACTATAAAAAGTATTTCATATCTTCACTCTGGTTGGATGTTTGGAAGTACACATTTATAATACTTAAAATTTTCTATTAGCTCTCTTTACTCAAAGTTATTTGATAATTTTAGTTTTTTATTCAAGTGTTTATTTTTTCAAAGTATTTTTTTTTTATTTTTAGTTTTTTTTTATTTTTTAAAATTTTATTTTTTAAAAAGATTTATTTATTTGATAGAGAGACAGCGAGAGCAGGAACACAAGCAGGGGGAGCAGCAGAGGGAGAGGGAGAAGCAGACTCCCTGCTGAACAAGGAGCCTGATGTGGGGCTCGATCCCAGGACCCTGGGATCATGACCTGAGCCGAAGGCAGATGCTTAACCGACTGAGCCATCCAGGCGCCCCTTTTTAGGTTTTTTTTTAAACACCTTCTGTGTGCCAGGTACTTATGTAAAGTCACTTGATTTTTACAGCAATCTAGGAAATAGATGCATATATAGTGCCATTTTACAGATAAGAAATCTGATGCTCAGAACAAGAGGAACTTCTTCAAAATCGTATTGCCCGTAAGTGGTAGAGTGGGTGTAGGGCCCTAACTATTTTTTGCTCCTAAAAACCTTGTTCTTTATACAAGGATATAGTATCTTTCTATTTACATGTTCTTCCGCTCTTGTCTAGAGGTAGTTACCAGTTAACCTCATTGGTTATTTTTTCTCATTTATACCCTGGATTTACTTTCACTTTAGGTGAGGTGTTAAAGTACTTTGGAACATGCCTTCATGAATCAAGACCCCAAAGGTGCTTGCCAGTTACCTTCCAACATAGTAATTTTTGGACTTGTACTAAAGTTTCTTTTGTCAAACCTCTTGAGAGTCAGTTTTGCATTGTATAACATTTTCTTTCCCTTCAAACTAGTTGGAAGCCTTTCTCTTCTTCCCAGCTGTATCTCTGTCTTCATGACATGAGCTCTGTCCTGGTGGGGATTTATCATTCTACGAGGGATCAGAAGATTTTATTATTCAATATGATTTATTGATAGTGGTTTGTTTCATGTCTTCTTCCTTCTTTATAAATCAGTCCTCAGCTGAAAGAAGAGAAGAAAATTTAACCTGACTTCTTAGTTTCTACATAAATAAGGAGAAATAGGCTATTGTCAGTAGTTTTCTGATTATGATGTAAGAAACAACTAATTTTCTTATTTGATACTTGATCGATTCAACGAATATTTGAGGTCCTGTCATCTGTCAGGCTCTATGCTGGGCACTAGTGATACATATTGGTAAACAACAGAGATATAGTCCCTGTCATCACAGAGCTGAAACCTAATGGAGATGCAGGTAAATAAAAAGGTAACCATTTAATGTAATAGGTATTTGAGTAGGGGAGGTTCAGGGTATCCTGAATCCATAAGAACATCTACTCCAGCCTTGGGAATGGCTAACAAGAGTTCTGAGGTAATCATGGGATAGAAACTTGAAGATGCCCTCAGCATCAGTTGCCTTTCCTTGTACCATCATGAAACTGTCCCAAGAGAATCCCACTGTCTTGGAGAGGTAGAATTGCCACCTCTAATCTCTTTCCTTCTCTCAAGCAGAGACTGAGAATCCTGTAGTTTTGGTAAATGTTATTGGCTTAAGTCCATATTGAGGTCTTGGAAAAAGCATTTCTGAGCCTTTGCCATCCTGAAAATATCCTAGCCCACATAACCCCAACCACTCCATTTCTCATTCTCAAAATTTTACCTTCACCTACTGTCTCGTGTCCCTGGTAGTAACACAAGTCAAATTTATTAAGTGACTTTCATACCTCCTTCTTAGAAAGGAATTAATAATGTCATAATGAATCTTTTCCTGAGGTTTCCTCCCATCTTAATCTGTTAGGATTTATGAACGTGTCTTTTGGAGAGTCTTAAATATGATGGTATATCAAAGTACTTTAACCTGCATATAGGAAAACTTTTGGATTTTTGTTTTGTTCTCTTAATCTTCATAACTTGGAATATATCCAGTATGATGGAAATATTATAATTAGAAGAACAACTCTGGGGAGAAAAGACCTTTTAGGTTTCTTACTGGAAATAGATGGTACTTTTTATTAATTGGTATTTTATAAATGGGAAGCAACTTCTGGGACCCATGTATTATGTCAGACTTTAAGAGATTACTGTTCTGAGCTTTAGAGCCAGACACAGGGCTGCTCAATCTGTATACATATTTATTTGATGGAAAATTTATGTTCTGCTAACTATCCATATATGTTTGGTTAGCCAAATAATGAAAAATACAGCTCCGGGGCACCTGGGTGGCTCAGTCATTAAGGGTCTGCCTTCGGCTCAGGTCATGATCCCAAGGTCCTGGGATCGAGCCCCGCATCAGGCTCCCTGCTCCGCGGGAAGCCTGCTTCTCCCTCTCCCACTCCCCCTGCTTGTGTTCCCTCTCTGTCAAATAAAATCTTAAAAAAAATAAATTAAAAAAATACAGCTCCATCCAGACTGAACTATTATGAAAATCTCAGTTTTACTTAAAAAAACTATTTGCTGGGGATGTTTTTTAGCATTATGCTTGTAAGACATTTTCTGTTTGGTTTTCAGTTCCTTACACTTTAGCTAGTCTTCTTTGGTTTGTTGAAAATAGACCGTTTTAGTTGAAATATTCTTCTCCTAGAACAAGAAATTAAAAAAAACCAGACTTCAAAACCGAACTGAAGCATTTTCTTAAAATCCTTGGCCTAAAAAAGGCTTGATACACATAAATATGGAAAAGTTAAGTTTTGCGATCGATATGTGTATCAGCTATAGGTACTTTGTTTATCATTGTGATACCAGAGGTAATAAATACAGCCTGGAATTGGGAGATACTTGGACTTTCTAAGCTCTGGTTACCTGAGACATACCACCATATTACTCAGTCCCTTCCTCAACTGAAAAGGAAAGGGGTTAAACGAACCTGTCAATTTCACAGTGTTTATATATGTATGAGATGTATCATCTAATCTCAACTCTTTGGGATTAGACTTTGTGGACTGTGAACTGCTAATACGGGGTGGTGGAGAGTTGGCAACTTTAATGAAAATTTGTTTTAACAGCTACTTAAAGCGCAGAAGAAGGCTCAGAGAAGGGAGCACATGCTAAAACTTGAGGCTGAGAAGAAAAAACTTCGTACTATACTTCAAGTTCAGTATGTATTACAGAACTTGACACAGGAACATGTACAGAAGGATTTCAAAGGGGGCTTGAATGGTGCAGTGTATTTGCCTTTAAAAGAACTTGACTACCTCATTAAATTTTCAAAATTGACCTGCCCTGAAAGAAATGAAAGTCTGAGGTAAGCTAATGAAAATACTTTCCTAAAAGAGAACATAGAACATTTTAGCCTAGATATATATATATATATATATATATACACACACATACACGTACATAATAACGTATATGTATTACAGTATATATAGAGAGAGAGCGAGAGAGAGAAATTAAGAGAACATTCATTTGATTCAGCATGGGAAACATTGGTGGGACCAGACTGTGAGAGGGTTGAAAGGCTGTCTAAAAGGAAAGTCAATTTGAAAGATCTCATTAATGTGCTTTTTTAATTGTAACATTGATTTTAAAAATGATGTCTGATCAAGTTTTGCCTCTATACAAGTAACCATAAAACTGATGATGTATTATACTTAAAGGTTTTTTTTTTTTTTTGTAATTATCTCAGGCTATTGTATTACCTGAGAGTCTTTCCCTTCTTACTACTGCTGTACTTAAGTGGAGGTAAATAAAATGTAACTTGGCCAGTATCATTAAACTTTCAAAGTGAGAATTATTTGGTGGTCTTCTTATGCTGTGAATAAATACCGAGAAACAAATCTGATAATTTAAGAGACAAAATCAGCAAAATTGAGGCTATCCAATTTTTCCCCCTATAGTTATCCATTTGCTGTTCTTGGTTTGATGGAGGAAATCAGCTAATGAACACATCTCTGCTTCTGCTTTGTTAGATGTAGGTCCTTCCAGTGTTGTCTTTTGGCCATGCTGAAGCACAGTCCGATTTCAGTTGTTTTGGAACTCAGTCCTGTATCAGGAAAAAAACCTAATAAAACTTAATTTTAACATATATAGCCATATATATATTTTTTTAATTTCCATTCTGATAGTCTAGTCCATCATCATTATCTATTTGGTTGTTTCCTTCTCTTCACTTTGATGGATTTAGGGAGTGTAGCTTAGTTTAATATGTATAAGTGAAATATAATTTGGAAAACAAACCGCTGTGTTTTAAAGTCAAATGTAGATCTTAATATTGCCATTCCAGTCTTCTTTCCTCTAGGACATTACTTGATAATTAATGACTTTGCATTGAAAAGAGCCTTAAACTCTTTTTCGTCTATTCCTTAATAGTTCTATTTCGTAAAATATTTTAGTTGTTTTAAGAGAAAATGCTTACATTTGAAATCCCTAAAGTGGGCATTTAGTCATCTTTTATAAAATTTGAATTTTTTCATTTTGAGAGAGTAAAAAGACAAAATTAACATTGAATGTTTCGACTGTTGATGAGTTTTACTGTGTAAATTGTATTGCTCCATATATATGTATTTGTGTATATGTACCTCTAAAGCTACTTTGTTCTGCTACTGCTTTTCCTTGTCAGTGTTGAAGACCAGATGGAGCAGTCATCCTTGTACTTTTGGGACCTTTTGGAAGGTAGTGAGAAAGCAGTGGTAGGAACGACATGTGAGTTTTCTCTACTCTTGACTTACATGCTGTAAATACTAGACTTTGTTTAGAAGTGTAGGGCTGATTTTGTTTTGATATTGAAGGCTGAAACTGTCAGTCCATTAGGACTTACATGTCTGGCAATACTACATTCATGTGGAGAATGATAATCTGTTTAGTTCTTTTAAAAGCAGCTATTATATAATGGTACTCACTCAAATGGAACCTAGGGAGAGTTTTGAAGTGGCAAGTCACTATGATTTGGGAAAAAGAGCTAAAGACTCATACTGGCTTGACCGTTTTGGGGTTCAGTTCTCTGCATGGTAGTACCTGTTCTATTTATGAATTTTAAATCCACACATTGTTAATGATAAGGCTTATCTACTAGATCTAAGAAAATATGAATGGTTTGGGTATATAGTTTATTGAAACATTGTTGTCTATCGATGTGGTAATGATCTGGAGAGAGAAGAGTCCTTTTGGCTTCCTAAATAGACTTGGCCAAATGACCAAGTAAAAACGGTCATAAGTACATAGTTTTGTGTATTAGTGTAGGATAATGAAAACGCTAGAGGCTAGTAAACTGTTTTTTTTTTTCTTTTAATTTTATTTTTAAAAGATTTTATTTATTTGACAGAGTACGAGTAGGCAGAGCAGCAGGCAGAGGGAGAGGGAGAGGCAGGCTCTTGCTGAGCAGGGAATCTGATGCGGGGCTCGATCCCAGGATCCTGGGATCATGACCTGAGCCGAAGGCAGCCGCTTAATTGACTGAGCCACCCAGGCACCCCTAGTAAACATTTTTGTTACTAGTGATTGCTTCCTTTTAAAAAAGATTCTAAGGATGCAGTATAACTATCTCAAAATTTCTAAGTCCTTTCAAGTTTAAATCATAGAAATTTTTTGCTTGGTTAGAATGCAAAATGATACAACTAACTTCGGGGGGACATTGTTTGGCAGTTCATAAAGTTAAGGGTATGCTTACTATGTGACCAAGCAATTACACTTACAGTACCCAAGAGAATTGTAAATGTATATTCACATAAGTACTTGTACATGAATGTTCGTATCAGCTTTATTAATGATAGCCCCAGACTGAACACAGCCTAGATGTACAGCAACTGATAATTGATAAACAAAATATGGTATATCCATATAGTAGAATCTACTCAATAATGAAAAAGGAATGAACTATTGATACGTGCAACAACATGGATGTAAATCTCAATTATGCTGAGTGAAAGAAGCCAAACCAAAAAATGAGTACATACTGTATGATTCCATTTATATGGAATTCTAGAAAAGACATAACTAGAATGATAGCAGGTCAGTGGCTCTCAAGAGTGTGGGTGGAGGGCGCCTGGGTGGCTCAGTTGGTTGAGCGACTGCCTTCGGCTCGGGTCATGATCCTGGAGTCCCTGGATCGAGTCCCGCATTGGGCTCCCTGCTCGGCAGGGAGCCTGCTTCACCCTCTGACCCTCCCCCCTCTCATGTGCTCTCTCTCTCTCTCTCATTCTCTCTGTCTTAAATAAATAAATAAATAAAATCTTTAAAAAAAAAAAAAAAAAAAAAAAAGAGTGTGGGTGGAGGAGATTGTTATAAAAGTGGCATGAGGGAACTTCTGAGTTGATGAGAATGTTTTATATCCTCGTTCTGGTGGGAGTAACGTGGCTATGTATCTGTTAAAACTGTACACCTAAATGACTGAACTTTGTTGTTTGTAAATTATACCTCAAAATTGATTTTTAAAAAAGCTATGTCATAGTACTCCTATGAAAGGAATAATAGACCCAAATCAAGTATGGACACTGTTTAACTTTGGAATTATATTTTTAGTGGGTATTAAAAATGAAAGACTTTAGATCTGTTTATGGTGCAGCGACTTTAACATCATTTTAATAAGATTTTTCTTACTAATCAAATGGTGATATTCTAGGAGTCACAGAGACCGTAATTCAAGAGTAAAATTTTTATCATGGGATTTTGTAATTTAAAAATCCTTTAGATTGTCCAAGATAGGGTTTTCTAATGGTTATGTTTGAGGAGCTTTTACTTCTCTAAGACCTTAATTACTTGGAAGGTAGAATAATGCTAGTTGTGAGATCTTGGGGACAGATAGGAGAAATGGCTTCTCTCTCAGCTCAGGGAATAGATGTGTGCTTTTGTACCATATTAGTCTTTGATTAGGGTCTCTGATTTTAGTCATTTTTCAAATGGTGGAAATGGAGGCCAAGAGAAACTTAAGTGACTTGCTAAACTTTGGGATTCTGATCCTAATTTTGATTCAGCATGACAAAAGGATGGACTGCATATTTACTCTGGTACTGACCAGTTCTTTGAATTCCCCCAGTGTAGGATATTATGACAGACTGTAACTAGGATAAAATTATATTAGGATTTCTGTTCCAAATAATTGCCATGAACTAATAGGTTATGTGATAACTAAGTCTTAATCACTCTTTCTTAGACAAACACATGAAAGATCTGCTGTCTAAATTGCTGAACTCAGGCTATTTTGAGAGTATCCCAGTCCCAAAAAATGCTAAGGAAAAAGAAGTGTCATTGGAAGAAGAAATGCTAATAAAATCAGAGAAGAAAAAACAATTACTGAAAACTGAATCTGTCAAAGAGTCAGGTTTGTTATGATCTCAGAAATTCTTTATAGTGGTTGCGTTTTTAATAACACAAAATGAGTCGTCATTGTAAAAGGATTGCCTTATTTTGATTTGTTAATTTCTACATGCATGGAAATCTACTTGCAGCAGGATAAGCTTAGGCTTAGAATATGTCTGTAGGCTTTATTACCATATTTACAGAGTGAATCTTAGCAGAAACATAAGGTTATTCTTTGTTACAAGAGAATACGCTGTTCAAATGAGGCCTTTATGGAATTTGAATGGATTTCTTTGTTAAATTGTTAGTAAGATAATTCAATTTAAAATTGTTGATTAAAATCCTCATAGTAGAATTCAAAATGGTAGTAGAATGAGATTATAAATAATCTAAGGTTAACATATTTGGAAAAAATGTGCCAAAGTCAATAAAGGAAATAAACTTTGCAAAATCGTACTTTTCTGGGGGGGGGGGGGAAGAGATACTTTGAGTCAGTGGCACTTTTGTTCTGGTTTGTTGGGACTCAATTCATTTAAAAAATATCACTTCTATGTAGGTAGCCCAGGGCAGGGTTCCAGTAGCCTCTCACTAGCATGATTCAAGTTATTTCTTAGGTTTACTTTCTATTAGTCTAATGCTTTAGTGTCTCCATTCCCTTACCAACTTCCATCCTTAAGCTGGCTTTTAGGAGGCCTTTAGGGGCCCGTGAAAGGCCTTTAAGGCCTTTGTTTCAAGCTGAGATGACTAATTTTTACCCCATGGCTTGGAGTTACATAGTTTCAACTTGAATGGAACTGTATTTGTGCATAAGAGGAGATAGTCTTTATTTTCAACCAAAAATCAGTTTATAGGTGGAACGTGACTTTAGAAAAGTGGCATTTGAGGAGAGCTGCTAGCTTCAGCTAGCTTCAGACCACATGCTTTATAGTGGGGATTACTTTTGCCATGAATATATTTCACTGTACTATCCTTTCTTCTGAAATATGTCACTACAATTAACTACAGTTGTAATCAGCCTAAAAACATGTGGTTTATTTAGTATTTATTTAATACTCAAGGGAGTATTATCTTTCCAGAGTCTCTTATGGAACTTGCACAGCCAGAGATACAACCCCAAGAGGTAAGTTTCTGAAAGGTAATTTGCTGATTTTGGTTTTTGAGACTTTGGTACAGTGAGTTTAGGAGCTGAGGCTCTGGAACTAGATTTCAGCTTGAATCCCAGCTTTGCAGCTTACTTAGCTTAGTGACTTGGGTAAGATGTTTAGCCCAGCTGTGTCTGTTACCCTCATATGTAAAATGGGGATAATAGTAATGCCTGCCTCGTGTTAGTGTGAGGATTAAAGGAGTTCAATTCTAAATTGCTTAGAATTTGGCCTGGTGCACAATAACTGCTCAAGTGTTAGCTGCTGTTCTTGGCCCTCCTGTTAGAATTTAAAGATGGGTAGGATTTTGCTTTTGTCAGAATTTATTCACATTGGTAATTCATTCGCTTTCTGAAGTGACATTAAAATTCTTGGAAGCTGAAAAGAAGGAAGAGTCAGAGTCACAGTATGATTGATGCGTAATAGAAATAAAGAAAGGGCTGGTAATTCTGGAAACCTACGGCCGAATAATGTGAATGTGTGTAATTGAACTGTCTCCTGCCTTAACATGTTAGGGAGTCAGGTGGGTGGAGTGGTCTAAGGTTGGCAGAGGCAGAATAACCTTGGTAAAAGAGCCTGAATCAAGCAAACTTGGCACTGTGATGTGCAGTTCTTACTAGTTTGAGGTGAGTCAAGTATAGATTGCTACGTTTGAAGTGTCGAAGGTGGTATTGGACAAAAAAGTAGGATGGTCTTCTCAAGTAGGATGAGGACAGAAATTTCCTGTTAGCATAGTGACTCAGACCAATGGACATAGGAATACTAAAATAATTCAGTGTTCCCCTCAAGGTCTTTTACAGATTTTGTGTCTCAAGCACATTTTTTTCTCTGGTCTAGTTTCTTAACAGACGCTACATAACAGAAGTAGATTATTCAAGCAAACAAGATGACGAGCAATCTTGGGAAGCAGATTATGCTAGAAAACCAAATCTCCCCAAATGTTGGGATATGCTTACTGAACCAGATGGTCAGGAAAAGAAACAGGAATCCTTCAAATCCTGGGAGCCTTCTGTTAAGCACCAGGAGGTATCAAAGCCTGCAGTTTCCTTAGAACAGAGGAAACAAGATCCAAAACTCAGGTCCACTCTGCAGGAAGAGCAGAAGAAGCAGGACGTCTCCAAACCCAAGCCAGCTCCTAGCCATTGGAAGCAAGAAGCTCCTAAATCCAAAACAGGATATATTCAAGAAGAACAGAAGAAGGAGGAGACACCAAAGCCTTGGCCAGTTCAGCTGCAGAAAGAACAGGATCCAAAGAAGCAATCTCCAAAGTCTTGGACACCTGTGCAGAATGAACAGGACATCACCAAATCATGGACCACTAACATGTGTGAAGACCAGGATTCAAGACAGCCAGAGACTCCAAAATCCTGGGAAAACAATGTTGAGAGTCAAAAACACCCTTTAACACCACAATCACAGATTTCTCCAAAGTCCTGGGGGGTAGCTCCAGCAAGCCTCATACCAAATGACCAGCTCTTGCCCAGGAAGTTTAATACAGAACCCAAAGATGTGAGTTTGTTTGTATCAGTCTGCTTTGGTCAATGTAGGCATAAATAAGAACTTGTAATAATTTTTTAGTCCTCTTAAAAAAAATTTATGAAACCCATGTTAAATTAATGTATATAGCATTTCATTTAACTTTTCATTGCATAATTTATCGTTTTCCCTAGATAATTGGAAGTAGACCTATTCTGTGTTTCGAGCCTAACCTGAGATGAAATTTCCACAGTTAGAACATACTGTTTGAATGCTACAATTTTAATGACATGGTATGACATAAAAATAGTGGATGGTTTAGACAAGATCATAATGTGAACAAGTGAGAAAAGTAAATGCATGTCACAGGATGAGAGGCTTGTTTTACTATATTTCACTCATTTTCTTCCAGCTGGCACACAGATGACTTTTTCTGACAGAAGTTAGAATTTTCTGTATTTTCTTGCTTTTCTTTCACTCATTTGTAATTGCTCAGATTAGCCTGTACTCTTTGGTGGTTTGGTGGTTGCAGATATTCCAGAAGGTGGGGTAGGATCTGAATTAGTTCTCTATTTCTGTTTCAAAATGAGAAATTTCTGGAGATGGAAACTATAGACTTTAAATATTCTGTAACTAGGTTTTGGAGTATGAGATTTGCTTCAAATATGAGACCTAATTCTGTTAATGGTAAATAACCTGTTTCAGGAAGATAAGAAGGCTTATAATAATACTTGGATGTGCTATTTATTAAATTACAAGTTATTTACCCCTATTTAAATGCAAACTTGTTAAAAGCTTGTTTGCTAAGAAATGTGAACTTCTCATCTTCCCAGTGTTTTCTGTCTCTGTCTAGTAATGTTCCCTGCACTTCCATGTCGTTTTAGCCAGAGGCTTTCTTTTTTTTTTTTTAAAGATTTTATTTGACAGAGACATAGTGAGAGAGGGAGCACAAGCGGGGGGGGGGGGGGGCGGGGTGGAAGAGGGAGAAGCAGGCTTCCTGCTGAGCAGGGAGCCCGATATTGGGCTGGATCCCAGGACCCCGGTATCATGACCTCAGCCGAAGGCAGACGCTTAAATGACTGAGCCACCCGGGCACCCCAGCCAGAGGCTTTCTGATAAATCTTTGGCCCTCTAACAGGATGAAAAACCTTTGCTTGGAGAAATCAAAGCATTGCATTTTATAAATAAATTGCCCCTACCTCAGTCCTACCTTAAGGGAAGAGAATTTTAGTGTTGTCTCCTTTTGCTTGCCTTTCTTCCTCTTCTTCAAGTGTTAATACCAATTTTAACTTCTGACCCTGTAGAAGATTGATAGTCTTATTTCATTAACCAGATACACACAACAGTAATTGTAATGAAAACTATTTTGAGAAACTTATTTTAGAAACCCAATATTTTAGTAAAGCTGTTTTAAAAAACCTAATTTAAAATTCCATTAGGTATTGTAGTGCTGAGCCTTTACCATACCAGAATATTATGCTCTTTGTTGAATAATATTTAAAATCAGGAGTGCTTAGTTGGAAAGGCTGAAACTCATTTAATTTGCTTTTATGGTACAGACAGCATTATATTGAAGTTGCAGGGCCTTTCAGTGACTGAGAGGACATTTCTCTACAATACACTTTCTGTCTTGCAATCTCAGCCATATAGAACATGACTTAGTACAGTCAAGGCCAAAATAGAGTTCAAAGCTAAAAGACTATCTAGATAACATGAAATTAATCACTAAAGCCCGTACTTTTCTTTTAACAGTCTTTCATATATTCACCTAGGGTCTATTAACTCTTATTTTCTGACACTTCTGACAGGCTGAGCTGAGTGACTTCCCAGTGAATTAGAAGGGAGAGAAGAGCTGGTAGGGGAGGCACACTGGCAGCTGTAAGGGCTAACCTCTTAATAGCCCCCAAAGTATACTTGCTCAGTAACAAAATGTAATAGCGTATTTCCTCAATTTTAAGGTGTATATGCATATATTTTTACATCTTAATGTTTCTGAAATCAGACATTTAAAAATGGGATGTATATTTAATTTGGTATAATCATTTTTTCTCTGGGAAAAATCTTTTATGTGTCTTAGAGTTAGTGGCATCTAATAAAGGACAAGCTGATTGTGAACAATGAAAAATTTTTTATCAAGGAAGTTCTGTTACTTTGGGTCTTCCCTTTAAAAAGAGGGTGTTTTAGAAATACTCCCATTAAAGGGGATCTGAAGGGGAAAAAAGTGCTTAAAGTTTGCTTAAATTATTTAGAGAATGCATTTATGTGGAAGTTTTTCATCTGAGATAAATCTGATAAATGGACTTTGCTATGTGTTTTGATTTCATTAAGATGTAGCGATAAGCTGAATTTCCTGAATTAGGCTGTTGAATGTGAATTTCACTCTTACACATTGTGGGTTTATTTTGTAGGTGCCTAAGCCTATGCATCAGCCTGTAGGTTCTTCCTCGACCCTTCCAAAGGATCCAGTATTGAGGAAAGAAAAACTGCAGGATCTGATGACCCAGATTCAAGGAACTTGTAACTTTATGCAAGTATGAGTCATTCTTAAATGAATCTTGAATGAAATTCCTGGGGCTACTAGCTTCTGATCCGAAGCATTTTAATGAAATTGTTAGGAGCATAAATTCTGGTGTTCAGAATGCGGGCAAATCCTGGCCCTGCCACTTCCTAGCTCTCACAGTTCAGGCAGGTTACTTCACTGTCTCTGTGTCTTTTTTGAAAAATGAGGACAATAGTTTCTTGTTTGTTGTAATAAAATGAATTAAACATGTAAAAAGTATAAGTGCTCAAATATAATTTCTGCTGTAGATCTTTGGTAGTTTCCACTCAGACTGTGAGGACCTGCTCTGTGCCTGGTATCTGGTAGGTGCTGTTGTGCGTAGAAAATTTTAAGACATTTATCGCCTTCAAGGAGTTGATACTCCAGTTGTAGAAGATTGTAGTGTTACGGCAATAGTTAATGTGCTAAATTGTGTCAAACTGAGTCTTAAAGAATTTCAGAATAGTATGATAATTACTGAGGGAAGAAGTAGACAAATAAGATATTTTAGTGTACTAAAAAGATCCTGAACTTTGGAAGTAGACCTGTGTTTAAATCCCATTTCTGCTATTTACTAGCTGTGAAATCTGTGGCAAGGTATTTAGCCTGTGAACCCTCTACTTGTAAAATGAGGGAATTCCTTACCCATTTAGGTTATGTGAAGATAAATGAAAGAACTAAAGTGGTTACTACAAGTGTAGCTTAAGTATTCAAAATGTTGGAAACATTCCTGGGAGAACCAAGATACAGAATGGTTTCTCATTATGAAAGGTTTAATAATAGCATGAGCTAGTTTAGTGGTTGAGATAATTAAACCCTCATTGGTTGGACATAATAAAAGTGAGGTTATAGGATTAATGCTAATGTTTAAGACCTCAAGTCAAGCGGGTTTCCCCACCGCCAAGGTAAGCCTTGGAATTATTTGACATAATTTTAAGGTTTACAGTTTAGATTTTATTTTTAACTCTATTTTTTCTCTTAATAAAGACTAAGTTATTGACATTTTGTGATAGTTACTAGCTAGATTCTTTAATAGCTATGGATGGCATCATGAATAATTTAATGGCAATAGCTTTTAAATGAATAATTGTTTCTAGTCATGATTTAAAATCTTGTCTTTAGGAATCTATTCTGGATTTTGACAAACCTTCAAGTGCAATTCCATCGTCACAACCGCCTTCAACTACTCCAGGTAGCCCAGTAGGTATGTACTCATCCTTAATACTCAGAATAAATATGCATAGGTTTAATAGTTGTTTCCTTTTACAGATAATTTTTTCCTGGATATCTTAAGGGTTAGACTATGTCTATATGCTAATTTATTCTAAATGTATCTATATGTCATCAGTTATGTAAGGGTAAATTACCATTAAGACATTAGTATACTCATCTTTTTGCATTCATTTTATTTTATTTATTATTTTTTTAGAAGACGTTTTGTTTTAAAGATTTGTTTGTCAGAGAGAGAGCATGAACAGAGGGAGAAGCAGGCTCCCCACTGAGCAAGGAGCCCGATGCGGGATCATGACGTGAGCTGAAGGCAGAGGCTTAACTGACTGAGCCACCCAGGCGTCTCTCTGTTTGCATTTTAGAGAAAGTCTCCACATGTTTGAACGGAGATGTGCAATGGCTGTTTTTGCAATTTATGTTCTTTTTGAAGTGACTGGAGTCCTTTCGACTCTATAAATCTAGTGTTGAAACTTTTCAATCCTAATTATGAGTGAAGTTACCTCAGTCAAATTTGGTACACTGATTACTTAACACAGTAAGTAATGATGGAACTTAGAATTGAATCTGATCTGACGTTCAAACTTTCCTACACTCATTTATCTCAGGGGAGGAATGAAGTAATTAAAGCCCTAGTCCAGTTTGTAGTGAGTAGCAGACACCAACTAGAGGATTGGTGTAGTAATTCCTGGGTGAAGTAAGGAGAACAGAGAGTCACAAAAGTGATGGACATTAACAAGAAGAAACTAAACCAAAACTGTATAATTGAAAAGTATATTAATATACATGATCAAAGAGAAAAAACCTGAAAAGACCTATGACCCAGCTAAGACTTAGTTTGAAACTTGGAACTTGAGCGTAAGCAGTTGATTAGTATTCATGATAGCTCAGATTTTATCTTCCAGATTACTATTACTAGTTATTTTTTAAAGTAATAGTGCTTTTGGGAGCCTTGCAATGCTGCTTTTGCCCCTTTAACCTTAAAAACATCATTATGTATTTTATAGAAGGGACTAGTATTCTGTTCTTCTCTGATCCTCTCTGACTTTTTAAAGCTCTAATAGAAAATTCGTGATGAACTTCAGATCTGGTTCTTCCAGCTACTGCTTTTTTGGTAAAGTAATAACTTTAGTTTCCACTCCGTTGATATGCATAAACTTTTCTCTCCCCTCAGTAGTTTACTGTTGATTTCACTCTCTGCAGCATCTACAGAACAAAATCTATCCAATCAAAGTGATTTTCTTCAAGAGCCATTACAGGTAACTTCTCTAAAGTAATCTTTCTTGGCTATTCAGGAAGAAACTCTTGCTTTGGTAAGAATGATCAGACTTGCTGATTTCTAATATACCTAACTAAATTACTGAAAATGTTCTAGGGGTATCTAGTTTTTTAGATAAACTATAACTAGTCCTCAAAAGGTTATCTAACGACCATGGGGAAGACATCTGTTAGAAAAGAGAAGGCTAGCTCACGCTAGCAAGGAAAAAGCAAGTCTGAAGAATTCAGAGGTACCTTGTCTGGGAATCTTACTTTGCCACTGAGCTCCCTGAATCACTTGGTGTAGCAGCGTCGTAAAGAGTCTAAAGAAAGATACTAATTTTGCTTAACCCATGGTTAGCTAATCTCCCACGTCCCTCCACACATAAAGAGTTAACCTGAGGAACGGATTTTCACAGAACACATGTAGAGGTATAAAGGGACCAGATCATTGAGATGCCTGATGCCACATTGCATTTCCTTCACTAGTAAGTTCGAGGTTTGCTCGTTTTCTGCTCATTACCTTAAAAAAGCAAAAAACAAAAACAAACCTGTCATGATCCGTCTGAAAACCTTATGTCAATTTTCTTTACAGTCACAGCTCTGACAGGTTAAATATTTTGACCAGATGGCTCAACAGTTGTTGTCTTCCTGTCCAAAAACTTGAGTAAATACCATTTGTTTACAGTGGTTTATATTTAGTTTGATAAGGTGTGGCTCAGTTTTCAAAATGTATTTGTTGAGCTGAGTTCCTCACTGCACTCACTGCTTTAAGGGCTCCATTTTATCTGTTTTAGCTGTTAGGTTCTAAATGAGGCTTGCATTTGACAAGTTAAATTTTTTTGAAAAGCCACTGGTCTAGTTTAGTTCTCAGGGACAGGTCTGTGGATGGCTGCATCAGAAGCACTTGATCACTTTAATAAAGATATATCTTCCTAGATATCACCTAAAACCGACCGGATCAGAATTTCTAGGGGTGTTATCTAGTCATCTGTATTAGTCATAAGCTTCCTGGATGAATCTGCACATCCATTTTTTGGGAACCACTGGTCTCCAACATCATGTTTACTCACTAAAACTTAAAACTACTTTCAGCTGGTCTGCCTAACAATAATTTGGAAGCAAGAACTGCCATAACTTCTGAATAATACTGATGTGAAGAATGTGTCTCAAGTCGTTCAGTGAATCTTCTAACTAAAATTCAAAAGCTTAAGTATCAAGTGCCCTGAGTTGCCTTAACATAGCTTGTGTAAGTCTTTCTGGCAAGAGAGGATTACGTCCCCACAACAGCCAGTCTCAATTGTTTTGGGCAGTTGTCTCGTACTTTAATGAGAGGGCCAGAAGAAAGATGTTTTAGAAACGCTACATCGTCGTAATAGTTCTAATATTTTGGTCAGATCTAAATTATACCTATTTATTTAGGTATATATAAAATGTTCCAAAGGATTTCAAAAAAATTTTTTTTTTTTTTTAAAGATTTTATTTATTTATCTGAGAGAGAGAATGGGAGACAGAGAGCATGAGAGGGGAAGGGTCAGAGGGAGAAGCAGACCCCCTGCTGAGCAGGGAGCCCGATGTGGGACTCGATCCCGGGACTCCAGAATCATGACCTGAGCCGAAGGCAGTTGCTTAACCAACTGAGCCACCCAGGCGCCCTCAAAAAAATTTTTAAGACCTTTTTAAAACTTGGTCTCCGTTTTCCTTCCCAGGAAGTGGCCTATTCTGATGACCACCTAGAAGGTCACTGAAACATAACTGCTCTGGATATTTGGTTGCCATTCATTAGTTTCCAGTTTACCCATTATGTTACTTGGGCTTCTGAGAATCACATCAAAGCATTTATTTATTTATTTTAAAAGATTTTATTTATTTATTTGTCAGAGAGAGAGAGAGCAAGCACAAGCAGGGGGAGCGGCAGGCAGAGGGAGAAGCAGGCTTCCCGCCCCGCTGAGCAGGGGGCATGACACCGGGCTCCATCCCAGGACCCTGGGATCATGACCTGAGCCAAAGGCAGATGCTTAATGACTGAGCCACCCAGGCGCCCCACATAAAAGCATTTAGATAAAAGGAGTAGATTCACTGACACATGCAATTGCTAGATTTTTACAGATCTCTTTATGTTCTAATATTGTGCCATAAAATTCTTCTCTGGCCACTTTAGTTTTTTATTGGCGACAGTTGTCACAACCTTAGTTCCTGCTGTGTTCCCAATTTTTGTTTTATAAATATTACTAGCTTTAATTTTTTAGAATTTTGATGCTACTGTGATTTGTGTATCCTTTCTATTTGTATTTCTACCTACCTCTTGAAGACATTAGGAGCATTGAGTCAAAGCATAGTTATTAGGATCCCTGGCAGAAGTGTGCCTGGAGTGTTAAATGTACCCTGAGCTGCTTCTGGTGAACTGCTATTGAGTGCCAGATGCAAAATCTTGGCCCCAGTTTTCCAGGGCCAAGAATCTTGACAAGTGAGGACGGGATTAGATATGTAGCTTTGGTGACCAGCCCTGGAAAGGCAATTTAGCTGACTGCTTGGGTTTGACTCTCAGCTCTAAAACTTGATTTTCATGTGATCTTGGGTAAATTACCTAACCTTTCTTTGCCTCTGCCTTTTTGTCAATAAAATGGGGATAGTTGTATCTGCCTCACAGGGTTATTGTTAGGATTAATGTGTATAAAGTGGTTGGCATAGTTATTTGGCACTAGTGAGTGCGTGGTAAGAGTAGCATGTTAGGAAGCCCAGGGCCCAAGAAATAAAAAGTGAAGAAAATACGTCTTTTACAATGTTTTATATTTTCCTGTGTCTAGGCTGCTGCTTCTTCAGTTACTTGTAGCTCAAATGCTTGCTTGGTTACTACCGATCAGGCTTCTTCGGGATCTGAAACAGAGTTTATGACCTCAGAGACTCCTGAGGTAATAAGAGACCAATTAATTTCTTTTCTGTCTTAAATAGCGGAACCAGTTTATCTTATGCATTTATGCATTGCAACCACAATCAGTTGAATGATTTTTAACATTTATACTTTACTCATGTATTGCTTTCTGTAGATGTTGTGGTCCTGGAGCTTACACAGGTAACTTTGCTGTGACTTTGCCATATAAATAGACTTAATAGTGTATTGCCTTATCAGCTACAATAAATGTGTGAATTGCTGATGTCAAAAAAGGTGAAAAGTTCTAGGTAGGATTAGTTCAAGTTTCTCATTATGTTTATATTGAAGGAATCCTTAGTGGAAAAATCTACTTCTGTAACTGCAGACTCAGTAAGTTTATAGTGTTAGTGTTAGTGTTAGCACTGCCTTGGTTGGAAAGAGTTACATTCTCTTTGTGAGAGCATTTTGACAGTACCGTTGACCCTTGAACAACATGGGTTTTGAACTGCAGGTCCACTTATACATGGATTTTTTTTTTTTTTTAATTAATACAGTATAGTACTGTAAATGTATTCCTTATTTTTTTTAATTAAGTTTTTATTTTAATTCCAGTTAACATACTAACTGGAATATTATATTAGTTTTAGGTATATAATTTAGTGATTCAACACTTCCATAAATCACCCGGTACTCATCACAATAAGTGCCCTGCTTAATACCCATCACCCACTTAACCCATCTCTCCACTCACCTCCCTTCTGGTAACCATCAGTTTGTTCTCTATGCTTAAGAGTCTGTTTCTTGGTTTGTTTCTTGGTCTTTTTTTGCCCTCTTGCTCGTTTCTTTTGTTTCTTAAATTCCTCATATGAATGAAATCACATGGTATTTGTCTTTCTCTGACTGACTTATTTCGCTTAGCATTGTACTCTCTAGCTATATCCATGTTGTTAGATTTCATTCTTTTTTTTATGGCTGAATAACGTTTCATTGTGTGTGTGTGCGCACATACCTACATACCACATTTTCTTTACCGATTCATCAATTGATGGACACTTGGGCCTTAGGATTTCTTTTTTTTTCTTTTTTTTTTTTTTTTAAGATTTTATTTATTTATTTGACAGAAAGCGAGAGAGGGAACACAAGCAGGGGGAGTGGGAAAGGGAGAAGCAGGCTTCCCTCCAAGCAGGGAGCCCAATGCGGGGCTCGATCCCAGGACCCTGAGATCATGACCTGAGCCGAAGGCAGTTGCTTAACCGACTGAGCCACCCAGGCGCCCCGGGCCTTGGGATTTCTTAACATTTTTCTCTAGGTTACCTTATTGTAAGAACACAGTATATAATACATATACCTACAAAATATGTATTAATAGACTATTTGTTATTGGTAAAGCTTCCTTTCTGTCACTATAGGCTATTAATAGTTAAGTTTTGGGGGAGTCAAAAAGTTATATGCAGATTTTTGACTGTTGGGGCGGTCAGCACTCCTAACCCCTGTGTTTTTCAAGGGTCAACTATATTAAGTTTGTGCTTTCAATTCCAAAGTGATAGGTTTTGCTAAGTTTGAGCAAATCCTTGAAGTAGATACAGCAAAATACCAGGATTTTTTTTGGATTAATTTAACAACTCTTATGTTTTATTATTTTTGGTTAAGTATTATACAAGAGAATGTATTCATTATAGGATATAAGAAAATATAGATGCACATTAAGTTTTATGGTGCAGACTTCGTCTGAATTAAAATTACTTGGTTCCTCATTTTAAGAAGAGGAAAGTGTGACCAAGTGAGTCATAGCTCTGCTTCATAATCTGATTGGGATTGGTTTTTTGGTATTTTTAAGCCTTTGGATTTGTAATCTGTTATATCAAGGTCTCGCTTATAACCGTAGGTAAGGATTATTTAAATTAGATCAGGTTTGGTTTTCTTTTTTAGGCAGCTGACGTAGAGATCCAGGAATAAGACTTTAAAATCAATAAAAATTAACACTGACTAAGCAACTAACCTAAGATTTTTCTTAATTCTTCTGTATAGATTTGAAATATTAGATTCTTAGCTGGAAAATACCATTTCATGGTTTGAAAAGAACTAGGTACTCATAAAAAGTTGAGCACCTCATTTGTTAGACTGATTAATAGTAAGACTCTTTCACCTAGTCAGCAAGCTGTGCAAAGCAAATGCTAGTGTGCATCCTCAGCAGTTGTGATTTGAAATTGTAAGCAAAAGCTATTCTTTTGCATTCCTGTGTCCAAATGTCATCCTATAGAACTTGCTGACTTATGCCAGTCTGGGGTTTAGTGTAAGTTAACTGCTTGTTATGTGGCAGGTGATTGGCTGATGCTGCATTTCTCCTCCCCAGGCAGCAGTGCCCCCAAGCAAGCAACCGTCTTCACTAGCTTCTCCAAATCCTCCCATGTCAAAGGGCTCTGAACAGGGCTTCCAGTCACCTCCAGCAAGTAGTAGTTCAGTAACCATTAACACAGCGCCCTTTCAAGCCATGCAGACAGTGAGTATGAAACATGAATGATTGCAGTTCATTATTCCTGTTAAAAAAAACCATTGTTTCTCTTACATCCATTATTGGGTACTTAGTATGTGAAGAACTTTGCCTTTGTATTACTCTTATTTGGGTTGATAATTTACTTTTGTCCAATGCAAATATTATTTGTAGTCGAAGACTATTAAATCCAAAGCCTTGCGAATTTTGAATGGGTATTTTATCAGAACATTTTCCCCTCTCAGAAAATTAGTAGCAGGCAAAGCAGAGGATCCATATTAATTAAATGAAATGTGTGGCTGAGAAACATAATTTTCTTTCTTTCCTTTTTTTTTTAAGATTTGTTTGAGAGAGAGAGCAAGTGGAGGGGAGAGGGAGAAGCGAGTGGAGGGGAGAGGGAGAGAGGGACCCAAGCTGACTGAGCACGGAGTCTGACCCAGGGCTTGATCTTATGACCCTGAGATCAGACCTGAGTGGAAACCAAGAGTTGGGACACTTTAACTGACTGCACCACCCAGGCACCCTGAGAAACATAATTTTCTATGAACAGCTTAATAATACTAACCATTACTAATACCACACTAGTGATGTTCCATAGCATCAAACTTGAAATATAGGACACATACTTGGGTGTTCTGTCATTCCTGAAACTTACCTTTGATTTCATCTTGATCTTCTGCTGGTTTTTGGAGAATTGTTGCAATTTGGTATTCTGAATTAACAAATTCCTCTACAAATGTTTAAGTTTAAAACTTCTTTTAAGGTAATACTACAACTAGGTTTATATGTTTATTCTGTAAAACAGGATACTATAAAACAACTCTTTAGGAAAAAAACCAAATCTTAGTGAATAGGTATCTGATGATGCTTTAATGCCCCACTCTAGGTACTTTTGAGTGATGGAGAGGTGGGGCCAGTGGAGTGGCCATGGAAAGCAGGTACAATGCAGAGAGATAGGTTGGTAAATTCAGACACCTGAATTCACTAATCTTATCACTTCCTGCTTGGCCACTTGGAACTGCTTCGTTTTTGTTTTCCCTCTTAACCCTGTCAGTCCACCCTGCACAGTATTGCCACATTGGTTTTAACTGACTTTTTCTCATTCCTAATTAAAAGCAAACAGTGATTCATTACAGAATGAAATTGAAAGTCCTTTGCTTGACACCTAATAACTTTTGTAGTCTGCAGTAACTTTCCAGGCAAGTCTCACATACTTGCCTTGTATGTTCTTGTCACAGTATCTTTTTTGCTCATGCCAGTCTATCTTCTCTACCTGTTTGAATCCTATCCAGTATGAATTGGTTCTCATTTGTTCCTTTATTTGTTCATTCAACAAACAGGTAGTGATGAAATCAGACACGGTTCTTAATCACTTGGGTTGGGTTTTAGCAATGAAAAAGAGACAAGTCTTTGTGCTCAAGAAGCTTAAATTTCAAAATAGAGGGCTAGAGAGAAAAATATTTCTATATATAATACTATCAAGTGCTATGTGTTAAGGGAAAAAATGGAGCAGGGTAAGGGGACTAGAGAGTAATGGAAGTGCTATTTTATAGACAATGGCCAGAGTCTGGACAGGTCATTGCCTGCCATATGGTAGAAATTTAGTAGGTAGCAGATTTTTTCATTCATCTTTAATTTTTGAAAAAGTACCCTCTTGCCCTATGTAGCTTTCTTTCTCAGTGTGCATTATAGGATATCATAGTAGCAGGAAGATTAATTTTTGTACTTGAGTTTATGTCTGTTAGAAACCAAATAGTGTTTTCTTTGCCATGGTAAATATTCATAACATAAAATTCACCGTTTTAGCCATTTTTAAGTGTATAATACAGTGGCATTCAGTACATACACAGGGTTATACAGCCACTTCCACTATTTCCAAAACGTATTTCATCATCCAAAACAGAAACTACTCATTAAGCAGTAACTCTTTATTCCTCCCTCTCTCCAGCTCCTGGTGACCTTTTTGCCTCTTACGACTTTCACCTATTCTATGTACTCATATAAATGGAATCACAATATTTGTCTTTTTGTGTCTGACTTGTTTCACTTAGCATAATGTTCTCAAGGTTGTCCGTGTTTGTACCATCGATCAGAATTTCATCCTTTTTTTCATGGCTAAGTAATATTCCATTGTATGGATATACTGCTTTTTTTAAGTAGGCTCCATGCTGTGCGTGGAGCCCAGTGTGAGGCTTGAACTCAAACCCTGAGATCAAGACCTGAGCTGAGATCACCGACTGAGCCACCCAGACACCCCGTACTGTATTTTATCCATTCAGCTATTGATGGACACTTGGGTTGTTTCCACCTTTTGCCTATTATGAATAATATTTTGTGCTTATGTGTAATAAGTATCTAAGCTATATAGATTAGAACCAAGCTACAGATGTTTTAATCTTAGTGTACAAAACTGGAGTCTCTGCTTTCATTCCTTTTGCATATATGTTAGAAGTGGAATTGCTGGATCACAGTGGGTTGCACCATTTTACATTTCCACCAGCAATGCACAAGGTTCCATTTACACCACTGCTTAGATTTTGTGGGGTTGTTTTTTGTTTTTTGTTTTTTTTTTTGGTAGCAGCCATTCTAATGGGTATGACGTGGTATCATTGTGGTTTTGACTTGTATTTCCCTAATGATAAGCATCTTTTCATGTACTTATTGACCATTTCTCTTCTTTGGAGAAATGTCTGTTCAAGTCCTTTGCCCATCAAATAGAAGTTTTTGAAAGTTGCAGAGTTTTGTTAGATGTCACCCTTAATAATTTTCTATGAAACTTCACAAATGACTAGGTGTACCCTTGTCTTTTAAGGTATTCAATGTTAATGCCCCTCTGCCTCCGCGGAAAGAACAAGAAATAAAAGAATCCCCTTACTCATCTAGCTACAATCAGAGTTTTACTACGGCAAGTACACAAACACCACCCCAGTGCCAACCGCCGGCTGTCCATGTGGAGCAGGCTGTCCTTTCTCAAGAGGCGGGTAAGGTCTCTGCATGTGACACTTGGAACACTTAGATGACAGCTAATTGAATGGAAAGCAGCTCAGTCGTGATAGTTGAGGGGTTCTTTCTTGACTAGTCAAGCATTATTTCTCCACATGTTCAAGTGTCGAGAAGCACTTATGTGCCTTTTCTTCTTAACTTTTGTAGAGGTAGCACTTAGGTGGTTGATTTAACCTAGAAGTAGTCGCATATTTTTAAACCTGATTGCTTTGATTACCATGGACAGTAATAGGGAGGTAGATAGGGCACTGTAGAGCTGCTTTTAAAATCTTCTAGCACAGACAGACAGCTATTTGGTCTTTTCTCTCTTCTTCCCTCTTAAAGCATTGATAAGGTGAAGATATAACTTAGTGTGCTTATTCCACTGTTTGCTTGGAGATGAACTGTTGTGCTCTTTCATGCTATTCTAATACATGAAAGAATAGGCAACTTTGTAATTCTTTCCTAATTTAATAAACACCTGTAGATTTTTAGTGTTGGTATTTCAGACCCCTTTTGAGTTTTCTAAAACTTAAGCCTGAGCAAATGAATTCGGGCATTCTCGGTACTTGGTTAATCACAAGAGGTACTAAAAGTAAATCCTTGGACCTGTCACCCATGCCCCTATTCTGTTCTCATCTGTACTACGTGAAAACATAGGGCAGATGATTTACATAGGGGATATTTGTCACATGCTTTCTCAAGTACAGTATTAACTAAAATTCATTGTCTTTTACTCCTTGGTCTGGAATATTTAGCTTTTTTTCCCTTTAATTGTGGTAGAATACACATAAAATAAATTTTACCATTTTAACCATTTTTAAGTGTACAGCCAGATTGTTGTGCAGCTGTCACCAGCATTCATCTCCAGGACTTTCTCATCTTCCCCAACTGAAGCTCTACCCACTTAACACGAACTCTCCATTCCCTCTCCCGACAGCGACCGGCACCTCCATTATAGTCTATGAATTTGACCTCTGTAGGTACTTAACCTAGAGTAAGTGCAGTCATTCAGTATTTTTCCTTTTGTGACTGGCCTGCTTCATTCATCATAGTGTCTTCAGGTTCATCCATGTAGCATGTGTCAGAATTTCCTTCCTTTTTAAGGCAGAATAATACTCTGTTACCTAAATATATATATGTATAGATACCAGGATCTCTATAAACATACATATATAGTACCTGTTTTTTTTTTTAAAGGAGGAAATTGTATTAAAGGTTTTGATATACAATTACTTTTAAGTATAAAGCATATTAAATCTTTGTTACCATTTAACTCTTGGACTCTAAAACTGTTTCCTTAAGCAGCAAGTTATCCTGATGGAACTATTCAAGTAAGCAATGGTAGCCTTGCCTTTTACCCAGCACAGACGAATGTATTTCCCAGACCCTCTCAACCATTTGTCAATACCCGGGGATCTGTTAGAGGATGTACTCGTGGTGGGAGATTACTAACCAATTCGTATCGGTCCCCTGGTGGTTATAAAGGTATGCTCTGAACAAAATTCAATTATACTGAATTATTTTGTTTATATTTACTTAACTCAAACTATTTTTACTTTACCTTGTTCCTTTTTTAGTTGCCCTCCATATTGTGGTAGAGAATTCCCTATTTCTGCAAAATGCAGTATTTGTAATATACCTGTTGTCTATATAACAGAGGAACTTTTTGTATGAAAAGCAAATTGATCCTGTGACTTGCTGAAGGGAAATATTGAGCATCTTGTTTTTCCAGGGATGAATTTTGGTTTTCATATTTAAGTACTTACTTTCCTTTGTTAATTGACTTGACTGTTCAAAATGTCATAATTAGGCAATGCCCACTTTCTAGTTGTCTAACAGAGGATACCGTAGATAAAAACATAAACTTTGAGACTATTGATAGTGATATTCTCTTAAGTCTTAAGAGGTGGTTCCAAGTGTTCTGTCACTGCTTGGTATTAGCAGAAGTGCTCTAGACAGGCCTTAGCTACTCCACTTTCTGAACCCCACCTGCATTCCAGCAATAGTAAATTTCTACAGTTGGCTTATTTGAAGTCAGTGATATTTGATAAATATGTGGTGTATTGTGGAAGCAATGTCAGTAGTTTGCTTAAAGAAGAAATAAATCTAATGATGGTATTATAGGATCAGTTTAACTTTTAAAGTGGTACAGAATTAGACTATTTTAAAGTTTAGTATAATTTTGCCCATAATTTTATTTAAGTTGTTTATTTATTAGGTTTTGATACTTATAGAGGACCACCTTCAATTACCAATGGAAATTATAGCCAGCTACAGTTCCAAGCTAGAGAATATCCTGGAACACCTTATTCCCAAAGGGTAAGAATAGTTGTCGTAGTTGCATAGTAGTACAGTTGTTGATGTTAAGCCGGTGATTAAACTACAGCAGAGTCACAGTTGATTTCATATAAGGCGCTCTTTGTCTGAGAACTACTTGTCAGGACTGTGGGGAGGAGTTGAGTTGGAAGCCTTTTCAGTAACCCATAGAGGGGTTGCCTGTGACACAGAACTTGGAAGGTCTTAAGGACTTTATCATGTTGTTTGTATTAACTCATTTACTCCTCCACCTTATAAGAAAGACTGGGGTTCAGAAACCAGTTAAGTAACGTGTCTAAGGTCACTCAGCAAGCAGGTGGTAGAACGCAGATGAGCGTGCACGTTCCTAACTCCAGACCCTGTGAGCTTCACTTTATTGTGTTGCTTTCAATTTAACTTTTCTAGGTATCAGGTGTAGGAAAGGCCTTTTTTGGAAGTTTAAATTTTTTTTATTTGAATAACTCGGCAGATTTTCTTTACAACTGTGATAAAAGACTGATAACAAAGGGAGATCTTGGGATCTCCTTGTCATGGGTCGTATGTAGCCATGACTGTGTACATCAGAATTTTCAGTTTTGAAGTTTTACAAGCCTTTTAAGTATGTATTTGGTACCAAACTGAGTCCTCTTGTAATATATAAAGTTCCTGTATTTGAAGAGCTTACAGTTACATGAAGTCAGGTAGATGTCTATACAGAGGCAGTATTGAAAAGGGGTTTAGAACACACTTCAGAGAACACAGCAAATCACCTAAATGACTTGGGTTCGATCCCTGATTTCATTACTTCCTTTGTTGTGTGACCTTGGGTATGTTGCATAAACTTTCTGAACTCTGGTTCCTTATCTGTTAGGTGATGACTCATCTGCGAGTTACTCATCTCACTCTGAAGTGTTGTGAGGATTATTCTATGAGCTATCCTGAGGATTAAGTGAATTAATACATATAAATGCTTAGCACCACAATGCCAGATGTATATCAAGCATGCAAATATTAGCTCTTAATAACATGTATGTGAAGGGAATGAGTTGATTAACACAGACATCAGTAATGGAGCTGTTGTTTTTTTTTAAATTTCAAATGAGACTAAAGGATTGGTTCTTTATTTAAAGATTTTATTTATTTTTAGAGAGAGAGCACGCATGCACACAAGCAGGGAGAGCGGCAGGCAGAGGGAGAAGCAGGCTCCCCGCTGAGCAAGGAGCCCGATGAGGGACTCGATCCCAGGACCCTGGGATCATGACCTGAGCTAAAGGCAGACGCTTAACCGACTGAGCCGTTCAGGCGTCCACTGGAGCTGTTCTTAACACCAGTGTTAAAGAATTTCTTCCTGGGGCACCTGGCTGGCTCAGTCAGTAGAGCATGCATGACTTTTGATCTCAGAGTCGTGAGTTCAAGGCCCATGTTAGGTGTAGAGCTTTACATTAAAAATAAATACATAAATTTCTTCCTGAAGAAACATAAGATAGAAATAGTGGTTGCTACTGGGAAGAATATTAGGAGTTTGGGGTTGGAGAGTTAATTGTTGTGTACCTTGTCCTGTTTAAAATTTTTTTATTGCATATATTAATCTAATCACACCATTAAATATTCTTTTCATGAATTGTTTGGAGCAGACTTTCACCATATTCAGGAGTCTGTTTGAAATGTTGCCTCCTGAACATTTTTTCTTGAAGATACTAAGTTATGTTTTCAGGCAATAGTACATTCATGCAATATAATTCTTATCGACTCCTGTGTCAAAACAGAAGAAAACCCTAATGTAGTTCATAATTGTCTTCACAGTTTGATTTATAAATAGGGCAAGATTGAAATAGTCTGTGTTCTTGCCTTACTTCCTTTTATCTTGATCTAAGGGGTAGAAGACCATGCCATATTTCTGAATTTCCCTTATTACTTAGCATTGTATTGTATCTTTTACATAGTGTTTCCTAGACGCCTTATCATTTTTGCAAATATTAGCATACCTAGATGGTCAGGTTAATTAATAGATGAAACAAGTATTGCTATTGTGGCCCTTGCTTTTGTTTTTCTTGGTGTTTGGAAACATATGAGCCTCTGTGGTTGCTGGGGAAGGCCAGATAAAAGGCTATGAGGACTTGAATCTTACAGTTTTACCAGCCAGTAACACTGGGAAATAACTAGTTATCAATCTTGCAGTTTTGGTGCCAAGGTTAAATACTACTTGTTCGTTTCAGGATAATTTCCAGCAGTGTTACAAGCGAGGAGGGACATCTGGTGGACCTCGGACAAATTCAAGAGGTAAGGATTATTAACTGGGTCACCCAAAACATAAATCTCTAGATCTTTCTTTATCTTCTGTGAAGTTCTCCCCAGAGTGCATTGTTTTCACCGTTTATCTTTTAAAGTTTTCATTTTGTGTAAGTGTAGTACTGAAGACCCGAGGGAGATACTAGACTACTGGAACGGCTGTGGCAGTCAGTTGTCCGTTTAATTAAAAGTCTGTGTGTGCTTCTTTCAGTTTGCCTGACACTGCAGTACATTTCCACCTTTGATACATACTCACTATGCATGCTTCAGATGGTTTCATGTGATGATTCAGGATGATGGTTCTTGTAATAATGGGAACTTCTAGATACTCTAATGTCACTACATTGAAAGATAGGAATAAATAACAATTTAAGACACCATGACTTGGGCACCTGAATGGCTCAGTCGGTTAAGCGTCTGCCTTCGGCTCAGGTCATGATCTCAGGGTCCTGGGATCGAGCCCTGCATCGGGCTCCCTGCTCAGTGGGGAGCCTGCTTCTCCCTCTCCCTCTGCTGCTCCCCTGCTTGTGCTCTCTCTGTCAAATAAATAAAATTGTAAAAGATACCATGACTTGAAATTTCAACAGCAGGGTATTATAATACTTTTTTAAAAAATGTGACGGTACTATTAAAAGATTCAGTGTAACTGAAAATCAAGAATTACTGAAGATTAACTAACTTTATCACAAGAAAACAATCTTTTCCTTTTAAGAAAACAGTTGCTATTCATGCTGCCTTGGCTTTATATCTGAGCTGTGTTTTGTACAGTACTTAATGCATTAAAATTTCATGTTCATTAACTTGGAAATGTAGAACCTTCATCGTGGGTCTTAGTACCATTACAAAATATCTTTGACTGTCTAGCAGTTCTAAAAGTTGGTTCTTTTATTTAATCTCCGTTTTCTTGAGTCCTCATACATTAGATACTTGGAGTGGATTTGTCATTGAGGAATGAAGAACTGAGTGAGAATTATGGAAGAAAGATAAAGAAGTAGAAAGAATGTTCAAACCTGGGTTTTAGACTTGGCTACCTAGCCAGCATTTTCAGGAGCCTCATTTTCTTTAAAAAAAAAAAAAAAAAAAAAAAAGACTTTAAAAAATGAGGCTGGTAGATAAGATCATCTTAGGTCCTTTCTGGCTTTAGAATAGTACACAAGCCTATTGCTAGAAAAATCTAGAAAAGTATACTGTAGCTATACTTTGTTGCTTTTGTTTTAGAATTTACTATAAAATGTATCTTTATCTGTGTTTCAGTAGCCGACTAATGTTAAATATTGTGTTCAAAGCTAACTGCTTCATTATGAGAAACTCACTGTTGCTAATAAAACAGCAGGGTGGAGTGATTCTTCTCAGGTGAGCAGCCCAGAAAGAGACAACGAAACCTTTAACAGTGGTGACTCTGGACAAGGAGACTCGCGTAGCATGACCCCAGTGGATGTGCCCGTGACCAGTCCAGCAGCCACCATACTGCCAGTACACGTCTACCCCCTGCCTCAGCAGATGCGAGTTGCCTTCTCAGCAGCCAGAACCTCTAATCTCGCCCCTGGAACTTTAGACCAACCCATTGTGTTTGATCTTCTTCTGAACAACCTGGGAGAAACCTTTGATCTTCAGCTTGGTAGATTTAATTGCCCGGTGAATGGCACTTACGTGTTCATTTTTCACATGCTAAAGCTGGCAGTGAATGTGCCACTGTATGTCAACCTCATGAAGAACGAAGAGGTCTTGGTATCTGCCTATGCCAATGACGGTGCTCCAGACCACGAAACTGCTAGCAATCATGCAATTCTTCAGCTCTTCCAGGGAGACCAGATCTGGTTACGTTTGCACAGGGGAGCGATTTATGGAAGTAGTTGGAAATACTCCACATTTTCAGGCTACCTTCTTTACCAAGATTGAAAGTCAGTGCAGAATTGATAGTAGAAGGATGGTGTTTTAATTAGTGCGGTTAAAGGAGACGTAGTCTTTGCCCTTGTGACTGACTGGTTTAGGAAAATGGTTTCATTCCTAGAGGAAGGAGGAGGCCCTTACTTTTTTGTTTTCCTCCCCAAGGTGAAAAATTCAAGCTGAATGACAATTAGCACTAATCTGGCACTTTATAAATTGTGATGTAGCCTCGCTAGTCAAGCTGTGAATGTATATTGTTTGCACTTAATCCTTAACTGTATTAACGTTCAGCTTACTAAACTGACTGCCTCAAGTTCAGGCAAGTTATAATGCCTTGTTGTGCCTCAATAAAAAAGTTACATGCACCTTCAGTGGTCTTACTTGATTAAACATTTAGTTGAGAGGTAAAATACTTCATCTTTACTATTCATCACTGATAAACTTGAATGGATATTTATTCATGGGTTCATGCTATTTTAAAATAAGACTGTAACAGATCTTTTTACTCTGATACTATACATGTCATTCATCAAAAGATTTCCTGTCTTCCGTTGGCTATTAAATACCATATTTGTCCTTGAAGCTGGACATGTTATCACCTGTTCACTATCTTTAAGTACCTACTACATGTATAATAATAACAAGATACAATAGGAGATACATGGGTAATAATACTGGTCTGCCATCAGTTAAGACTTCACTTTCTAGTGGATTCTCAGTTTGAGGAGGTAGAACGTTTAGTCGTCAGAAAGTATAGATCTCCCGTCAGACAATGCTGTGTTTGAGTCCTGATTTCACCCCTTGGTTATTGATCTTGGGCAAGTTATTTTACCTTTAAGATCTCTATTTTCTCTTCTTCTTCTTTTTTTTTTTTTGTAATAGACCATTTCCACAACCTCATAGGGGCAAACGTGAAGTTCAACTAAGAATATATCTAAAAGACTTAACACATGTCTGGCACACCTAAGCATTTAATAAATGTTAGGTGCTGTAATTTTTTTTCATTCCAAAAACTACAGAACTGTGTGCATGTATATATACTGTCTTATGTAGTATTAGTGTAGCAAGCACTGCCAGGGTCTCGTATTCATTCTAGACACACGTTCTTTCTTCACAATTCAAGCTTATGTATGTTTCTCATGAATAAGTACTTCTATAACCTAGTTAACTGGAATACTAATATCCCTAACCCAAAAAATACCCACCATGATTTGAAAAAATTCTGTTAATCACATTACATCCTCTATACTAACATTTAACACCATGGAGAATTAATGTGGCTTAAGAGTTTAACTGATGAGCCCATGCCCAGCTCAAAAAAATATTAATTCTAATAATTTAATGCTCTTATACCAACTCCCTGAAATTATTTAACACTTCAGGATAAGAGGTGTTAATAACTTTCAAAACAAGATCAAAACAAGAACTTTCTGCCTTAGCAAGTTGGTTACAGGGTTAATAATGCCCTTCTCTAACCCTTCCCTATATTCCAGAATACTGCAATCAAAATGCTTCCTTTTAAAAACTATTCTTGGGGCACCTGGGTGGCTTAGTCATTAAGCGTCTGCCCCCTTTGGCTCAGGTCATGATGTCAGGGTCCTGGGATCAAGCCCCGCATCGGGCTCCCTGCTCAACGGGAAGCCAGCTTCTTCCTCTCCCACTCCCCCTGCTTGTGTTCCCTCTCTCACTGTGTCTCTCTGTCAAATAAAATCTTTTTTAAAAAAAAAAAAAACTTAATTAATAAAATACTTTATCCTAAATTCCCCCTGAAGTTTTCTTTCACTTTAAAGTTTTTAGTCTCTCCCCCAACAATGTGAGCTTGTGTTATTGCCTCTATAATTGAGTGAATAAATGCAGATATTTAAAGCAGGACATGGTTTTTTTTTGTTTGTTTGTTTTTTGTTTTTTTTGAGATTCGCCCACTCCTCCTGTACCAATGATTTGTCAACCACCTCATTGTTTTAACTTTCTCAACTCCATAATACCTATATTTTCACGCTGCTTTGACATCACATGCTATGTTTTTATATTATGATCTTTCCTGTTTGCAAATTTTTAATTCTTTAGCTTTAATGGCTGATGCTTTATTGTGATTCTCGTGATAACTAGGATGATAGTTTATGTATTTTATAAGGTGGAATAATTGTTGGCATATAGACAAAGTTTTTCCATATGAATTTCACTCTGCTTACCTGCCACACACTTTATTTTGATGAAAAATTTAGATTTGTCTCACTAGGTCCTCTACTTGCTAATTTATCTGAGGGGTATTCTTAATCACCCCTTCAGTTAAAGACTTCAGCTTTTGGGCAACTGTTGACAACTGATAGATACAGCGCGCTTTTTATCAGTGCAAGACGCTGAATGCCAGAGTATAAAAATACAGTTATCCATTATCAATACCAGGAGGCTGTAGGCTCACTAATCCTAAATTTTCCAAGCATCATTTATTCATTTTATTTCAAGGGCTTCATTCCTTGAAATAAATGATTGACTTAGTCTTGAAAATATGTGGGTTATCTAATTTGTACCTGGCTCTGGGGCTACAAAGATAAATGATGTTCAGATGTTCAGACACATAGGTATATCAATTTCATCCGTTTCATTTGCTGAGAGCAAATCACTCACATTTTGCTATGCTCACCACAAGTGTAGCTGCCATCTGTCACCATACGGTGCTGTTATTAACCATTGATTATATTCCCTATGCTGGACTTTCATTCTCACGACTTACTCCACAACTGGAAGCCTGTGCCTTCCACTCTCATTTCTTTCATCCTACCACCCCTTGCCCTCAGGCCACCACCAGTTCTCTGTATAGATGGGTATATTTCTGTTTTTTGTTCCACGTGTAAGTGCAATCATATGGCATTTGTCTTTCTCTGACGTATTCCACTTAGCATAATGCCGCCTGGGTTCATCCATGCTGTTGCAAATTGCAAGATCGAATTCCTTTTTTATGGCTGAATAATAGTCCTGTATATATATACACACCACATCTTTGTCCACTCATCTATCAGTGGGTCCTTGGGTTGCTTCCGTATCTTGGCTATTTTAAATAATGCTGAAGGACAATCTCTTGAATTATTTGACTCTATCACACTTTGTTTCCCCTCTGTTCTGTATCTGGAGCTCTTACTATTCAGAAGCTAGACCTCCTTGGACCAGTTCTTTAATCTTTTGTCTCAAAGTTTCACTTTCTGGGAGATTTCCTTCATTTTATCTTTCTACCTTTTGACAGAGTTTTAAATTTCTCCTACATTTAAAATTTATAAGGACACTGATGTCATCTGAATGCTGTTTACGTGTGTGTGTTCTCGTTTTGAGATCGCATTATTTTCTAAGGCTAAAGTTTAAGTTTTCTTCCATCTGCAGTCTATTCCCAACACTTTTTCTCTTTGTTCTAATTTCTTATCTGTATTGTTATATTTGCTCAGAATCTTGTGATAATTGGTTGATTGTTCATATTTAAGAATGGGGCACCAAAAATACAATTGGAAACTTTGAATGCAGAGGTGGGACTAGTTGACTTTGGGGTTTATGGTAGTGTGATTTGGAGGGGAGGGTGGGGACATCAATGTGGGAGTTTCTAAGTGGGACACAAAACCCAGAAGCCATAAAGGATGGACAAATTTTACACGTAGAATTTATTCCCCTAAAACTTCTGTTTGGTGGAAATGATGTCAAAAGACAAATGACCCTCTGCAATGGGAGGAAATCGAGAAAAAGATGGCCAAAAGGCAACACGTATGAAGGGGCAGTTAATACAAACATAAAAAATGATCAATAAGCATATATAAAGTTTTTAGGTGCATATTTTGGCAAGCGTGGGGAAATGAGCATTCATACTGTAGATGGGAATAAAATTGGTATATTTTTGGAGAGTAAATATCAAAATAAGAAAGCATATGTTTTTTGACCCAGAAATTCCACTGCTGGAATATACAAATAGTTTCAGAATTATGCCATGATACATGCATATAGATACTCTGTATAGTATTAATTATAATAGGAAAATCTGGAGAAACAACCTAGATGCCTACCAGTAGGGAACTGGTTAAGTCAGAATGGAAGATAACAGAGCAGAGTGTGCAACAATGTTTAAACATTTCCAAACCTATGTGTGTATGATTACTTGGATCATTTTTTTATGGTTGTTTGTACAAGAAATTTGATAATGTTGGCTCTAAGGAAAGGGGGTTGTAGGATGAGGGAGGAAGACTTACTTTTTATTCTGAATCTTACTGTAGAACTTGAAACGTACATACCACTTTTTTTTGGAAAAATTTTAAAGTAAAAGATAAAATGGTAGGTTTTATGGTTCTTATACCACCCTGTCTGGTTGGAGCTTGAGGATTTGTTTTCATTATCATTAAGCCTGGGATAACACATGGAAGGGTTTTACCATAAAAACCTAACTGCCGGGGCCCCTGGGTGGCTCAGTTGGTTAAGTGTCTGCTTCCGGCTCCGGTCATGATCCCCAGGGTCCTGCGATCGAGTCCTGCGTCAGGCTCCCTGCTGAGCAGGGAGTTTGTAACTCCCTCTCTCTCTGCCGCTCCTCCTGCCTGTGCTCTCTCTCTTGCTCTCTGTCAAATAAATAAAATCTTAAAAAAAAAAACACCTTAAAAACAAACAAACAAACCTAACTGCCTTCCACCTTTCACTAATATTTGCATTTTACCTCATTATTTACAGAGTACCCTTATCTATGTGATCTTACTGGATCCTCAGATCCGAGATACTGTTTAAGGACATAAGAAGATGGAGACTTTTGGAGATTGACTTTCTCAGGCCACTAGCAGAAGTGCCTGCGCCAGACTCAACTCCCTCAAGCCCAAATACAGCCTATCATTTTCTACAGTAGTTTTTTCCTCTTCTTTAGTTCTCAGGTGCTGTTGCTTTTACCATATTCCCCATTGTTTTGCACACACAGATGTTTTTGGTTCACTACTCAGTTTTGCTGTGGTTAACTAAACACTTTGTGAACCGGACCAACTGGACTCTGTTGAGCTGTCGTCACAGGTGTAGTTCCAATAGATCCTGAAGTTGAGAGGGATGACTCCTTTTCCAGTGTGAAATGTGGAAAGCCTGAGGCAATAAACATTTTGAGGAAAAAAACCCTGATTTGAAACGAAGTATTTCTTTAGTCCTAGTTAATATTACTATCTTTAGGTTCTAACCCTTCCCACCACCACTACCATTTTAGTCCCTTGGAGAAGAGACTGACTTCTGGTCAGAAACTTCCTAATCCCCGATTACTTTAGCTTACTGATCACTGATTTTTAATTTTTTAAAACTGAGAGGTCTGTCACATTCTTTTAGAAAAGTGCACTCAGGGCTTCTGGTTACATGGTTACATTTTAAAGGAGACTATCATTGACTTCTATTACATTAACAAAACACTAAAGATCTTAAATTTACAAGATGTGTGTATATACTCTTGCATATATTTCAGATGCTATGTTGTAGAGCCCTGGCAATATAGACACTTTCGGGGTAGAAGTATTCACTTGCAGATTATTTATCATGGTTTAAAAAAATGTATTAAACTTAAAAATAGGATTTTTTTGTGCATTGGGTTTTAACTCCCATTATCTCTTTACCGTGTGGACTAGATTCAAGCCTAGTAACACAGACCAGCAGATGAGCTGCCGCCAACAGATGGGGAGGACAGCTGTGTGATACTCCATTTAGAGGACTAAAATGTTAAATCTCAAAGGCCACGGTGACAATGCTTGGAGTGAAAACTACTTCCTGTAATTGGAGTTGTAATCATGCCAGTTATTCTCACTCTATGCTTTATTTCTTGAGTGACGTCCATGTCTGTGTGCCAGCTAACCTATATACGCGGATGACTCATAGTTCTCTAACAGCATCCCTGTGTTCCTTCCTCTAACCCCTGCCATAGCTCTTTTGGGAGTGCCAGATGGGAATTTCCAGTTGTCACTGGAAACCTCTAGATGTCTAACCCTTAAGCACTTTTTTTTTTTAAAGATTTTATTTATTTATTTGACAGAGAGAGAGCGAGAGATGGAACACAAGCAGGGGGAGTGGGAGAGGGAGAAGCAGGCTCCCCGCTGAGCAGGGAGCCCAATGTGGGACTCGATCCCAGGACCCCAGGATCATGACCTGAGCTGAAGGCAGTCACTTAACCAACTGAGCCACCCAGGCGCCCCCCTTAAGCACTTCTCATTCACCATGTTGAAAAGCAAACTGATCTTCTCTCCAAACTTTAATATTCCTTCGGGTTGCCCCAGTTAATGAGTTCCATACATCAGCAAAACTTGAAACTTCAGAATCATTCTTGACTTCCCTTTGTTACTTTATGTATTGTATAAGTCACAAATTCCTGTTGATTCAACCTGTGAAATGTCTCATATCTGTCTTACCTTCTTAATTGCTGTTGTGGATGTCCTGTTTCAGACCCCTTATCTCTCTCACATGCATTCATTTATTCATTCAACCAGTATTTCTTGATTGCTTTTTATGTACCAGGCATAGTATGAGACTAGGTCTCACTATGTCTCATTCAATAAAGGTTGAACAAGGTCTGTCCTCTCTTTTAAATAGAATACAAAGATAGTTAATACTGAGCATGTACCCTGGGCAATGTACTTATCTTATTTAGTCCTTACAACAGCTCTTGGAAGCAGATGAGGAGACAGAGGTATAAAGAGGTGAGGCATATGCAAACCATGATAGTACAAGAAGACAATATAGCTGGCTCACATTCTACTGTAAATAATGTTAGTGTATCAAGAAATAGACATCCTCTCATGTAATTAAAAAAGGGGACTCAAAAACAATGAACTATATATAAGTTAAACCTAAGTTAGAGTTTAGGGAAAGCTATTTTAAAATACTTGGAAAGAAAGCTGAGAGCAGAATCATAGATGCTTATGGTTTTTTTTTTTTTCCTGTTGCCTTAGACACTGCTAACTTGACAGCATTGTTTTTTTAGTAATTTATCTTCACTGAGTCTTTCCAAAGCCCACAAAGTTTTAATGGGAACATCAGCTCTCTTTAATTAGGCATTTTGTTAAAATATTTATCCTAGATAATTGTAGATTCTCACATAGTTAGAAGAAATAATACACATGGATCCTGTGTACCCTTTAATTTCCTTAGAAATTAAGTGGCAACATTTTGTAAAACAAGATACATTATTACAACCAGGATGTTTGAGGTTGGTACAGTCAAGATAGAGAACATACCCATCACCAGGAGGATCCCTCATGTTGCCCTTTTATAGTAATGCCCCTTTCCTTCTTGTCCCCATCCCCATTTAAGCCCTCACAGCCACTGATCTGTTCTTTCTGTGATTTGTTATTTTAAGAATGTTATTTATTTTTTTAAAGTGGGCTCCATGCCCAGCATATGAGCCCAAAGCGGGGCTCCAACTCACAACTCTGAGATCAAGACCTGAGCTGGAATCAAGAGTCAGGCACTTAACTGACAGAGCCACCCAGGCACCCCATTTAAGAATGTTATATTAGTAAAAGTTATATAAATGGAATCAGATAGAATGTGAGCTTTTGGGATCGGCTTTTTTCACTTAGCTTAATTCTCTGAAGATTCATCCTGGTTGTTGAATGTATCATTCCTTTTTATTGCTCAGTAGTATGTATAGATGTACCAGTTTACTTAACCACTGTTTTTCAGAGAGGTGGTATCATTTTAAACCCCTACCCATAATATATGAGTGATCCAGTTTCTCTGGTGTCACTATTTTTTTTTTATCTTTTCTCTCTTTTTATGTTATTAAAATAACTGCATCAAGTCTCTCCCTACTCCAAACCATCTTCAGTGCTACCACAGTTCAGTTTTAGACATGTGCCTTAAAGGATTTGGGTACAGCCAGGTAGAAACACGGAAGGCATTTGGATGCATCTAGTTTAAGGAAGGAGATCTTGGTTAGAAGCAGTTTTCTATGTTGTCCCTGTTGAGTTGATGGTTAAAGTTATATAAGTGGACGAAATGACCAAAGCAGAATGGGTTTAAGAGAAAAAAAAGAGAAGAGGGCGAAAGAGTCCTGAGAAGCACCAGTGTTTAAGACTTGGGTGATCAAGTGAGCAATCAAAATATTACAAATATAGGGCACCTGGGTGGCTCAGTCAGTTAAGCGTCTGCCTTTGGCTCAGGTCATGATCCCAGGGTCCTTAGATGAGCCCTGCATCAGGCTCCCTGCTCAGCAGGGAGTCTGCTTCTCCCTCTCCCTCTGTGTGCGCACGCTCTCGCTCTCAAATAAATAAATCTTTAAAAAATATTACGAATATATTCTTTAAAACAAGAAAACATATTTTTAAAAAAGAAGAGCATATAATACAGTGTCAGATACCAGAGAGAGACATTTTCAGATGAGAACTGAAAATGTCTCTTGCATTTGGTATCTAAAGGATCTAAAGGATTTTTGCTCAGCAGCTTCAGTGGGGGAAATGAGGGCAGAACCCTGGGGATAGCTGATTGAAGCATGAGTAGGAAGTAAAGAAGTAGAGACAAGGAATGAAGACCATTCTTTGGAATGAAAAGTCAAAGAGAACAATAATTAGCATTATTGGAGAAAGATTGTTTTTTAACTGGGGGAAATGTTTTTAGGCTGAGGTTGAATCAGTGGAGAGAAAGGGGTTGAAAATATAAGAAAAAGCTTTACAAAATTGTCAACTGTGAGCATGTAATTACTCAAGATTATTTTACTTTTTTAAAAGATTTTATTTATTTGAGAGAGAGAGAACACAAACGGGGAGTGGAAGAGGGAGAAGAAGAGGGAGAAGCAGACTCCCCACTGAGCAGGGAGCTTGGAGGGGGTCAATCCCAGGACCCTGGGATAATGACCTGAGCCGAAGGCAGACGCTTAAGTGACTGAGCCACCCAGGCGTCCCCTCAAAATTTATTTTAATGAAAAATATATAGAAAAGGGAGATTTATTGAGCAAGGTCCCAGAAGAGATGGGAGAGAATTGGGTTCAGATTGGAGGTAAGGAGGTGAATAGGGGTAAGCAGAGATTAATTTCTGTTTGAGTGAGTTGAGCCTGATGGCTTTGCTCGTCTTTGCAGGGCTCTATGAAACAGGGAGTTTGAGAAGAGTCTTGAGGGTTGGAACAGTTGCTGGGAAAATGGAAGATTGTTCTGATCAAAGAAGGAATAGGATTGTTGAACCTAAGAAAAGAACACACATGGGGGCACCTGGGTGGCTCAGTCTGTTGGGCGTCTGCCTTCAGCTTGGGTTGTGATCCCAGGTTCCTGGGATGGAGTCCCACATCAGGCTCCTTGCAAACCAGGGAGCCTGCTTCTCCCTCTGCCTGCCGCTCCCCCTGCTGTGCTCTCTCTCTCTGACAAATTAAAAAAAAAAAAAAGAAAAGAAAAAGAAAAGACACACATTTGTAGTGGTGTCGATTTGCATAGTGGGTCAAGGGTAGACTTAAGAAGTTGAATTGGGCTGCGCCTGGGTGGCTCAGTCGTTAAGCTTCTGCCTTCAGCTCAAGTCATGATCCCAGGGTCCTGGGATCGAGCCCTGCATCAGGCTCCCTGCTCAGCGGGAAGCCTGCTTCTCCCTCTCCCACTCCCCCTGCTTGTGTTCCCTCTCTCACTGTCTCTCTGTCAAATAAATAAATAAAATCTTAAAAAAAAAAGTTGAATTGGGAGTTTAATAGCAGAGAAGTATGTGTAGTAAGGAATGGGGAGACTAATTGAGTTGGAAAACAGGTGAACAATTATTGAGGGAGAGAGAGATTGGAGGAATAGGTCCTAATTTGAGAAGAGGATATTGGATATTCAGAGGTCAAGGAGCTTTAGATTATCATGAGGTCCAAAAAAGTGGGTTAATGAAATAGTGTGGAGATGAAAGCATTACGTTTCCTAAGACCCTGGAGTGCTAAGGAGTTTGAATATTATCTTAAAATTGATGGGAAGTTATCAAGGAAGGGACATGACAGTATTAACCTTTAAGAAACATTACTCCGATGGCAGTGTGGAGAATGGACTAAAGAGGGGGAAAACTGGAAGCAGTTAAGAGACATTGGCAACCACTAAGCGATTGAATTTATTGGGCCAGATAAGGCCACAGTGTGTGGAAATTGTATAATCCTTCTTGCCTTTTCACTACTTTTCTGAGAAGGTACAGACATCTTTCAGAAACTCTCAGGCACATAGTTTCTCTGTTCTCTTTATTTTCACAATTACTCTGTAAATATTCGTACATTTGTCTCTTCTATCAGATTGTAAGTTCCTTCATCATAGCCTGCATCTCAGTCCTCTTGTTATAATGTGGTACCTAAATATCTCAGTACTCTGGTCCAAAAACGTATGTTTAACAAATGTTCAGTGAATGAATGAATGAGGGCTCCCATAGATAGACCACGGGAACCCTGTCCTACTGTGGGCTAGATGATCTTAAGTTCCCAACAAGTCTGCCCTGGAACAGGTTCGGTTGTGATGCCCAGTTTCGTACTAACAAAAAGTGCTATTCCATCTATATATGCTTAATTAGGAAGTATCTGTTAAGAGACCCGAGCCCACTTGTTTCCTCATCTGGGAAGCGGCGGCGGCTGTTTTCCGTAAGGCAGCATGGCGGCCGCCGGCCGGAGCTAGTGAGCGCTTTTCCCTCCCGGGAAGAAGCCGATTGCTGTTCTGCGTACAGCAGCATGGGGGCCGCCTGCGGGAGCAGCCATAGCATCACGCCCTGGGGAAGAGGCCGCCGTAAAGGAAGCGCCGCTTCCTCTTCTCACTTCTCCCGCCTCCCACCGGCTGTCGTAAAAGGGTGAATGGAGAGCGAGTTGTGGGGGGTAGCAAGGGAGGACAGGGGGCGCGGAGTCAGAGTGGCGCAGCAAGTGGCTGCAGGTGGCGACGGTGGCGGGGGGTGGGGAGTGAGGTAGTCCAGGGGTCGCGGAGGAGGAGGCTGAGAGGGTCAAAAGAAAAACTAAAGCTGCAGTCTGGCCTACTGGTCCGGGGGCCGCGGAGCCCCCACCCGGGGAGATGGACCTCAACCGGATCATCCAGGCGCTGAAGGGCACCATCGACCCGAAGCTGCGGATTGCAGCTGAGAATGAGCTCAACCAGGTGAGGAGCGGGCCTGCGGCGCCCCCCTGGCGCCCCCCGCGGGCTCGCCCGGCTCTCCCTCCTCTGCGCCCCTGATCTCCACCCCAACCGGGGCTCCGGACCCTGGAGCTCGTCTCGGCCCCGCCCGCCCCCCGCCCCGGGGTCCAGTTTAGCGGCACTCCCCGGATCTTTTCTGAACAACTCGCGCACCTGTTGGCCACCTTTGCATCTTTTCGTGTCGTTTTCCTTCCCCAGTGCAGTTTGTTCAGTCCCCTTGATCCGCAGAAAGAGGCTTTGGAAAGCTTTGCTGGTGTTTGCAGGGTGTGATTCCCTAAGTACGCTGATTTAGGGACGAGGGTGGGAAAATTCACTTAAAATTCAAATCTGAGTTCAGCTTTTCTCCAGACCCAGCCTTTTTTAAGTGTTGTGGTGGGAAACCCTGCCCATCGCCTGCTTCTGTGGGGTTGGCAGGACTCTTTTGACACTGATTGGCAGAGTTGTGTCGGAGCGCTGGGATAATGCTGCCGGGAGAGTGCAGGGGAGGCAGTTTTCATCGTGGTACTATTTTTTAAAAGATATGTCGAGTAATATGCCTTTGGAGGGATTTCTTATAAGCGCTAAAATGTGTAAGACTTTCTTTTATCTTCCATCCTGTGTTCTAACTGGCCCTGACCTTGTTCCAGCGTTACCACCGACATTTCGAAATTGTAGTGATCCCAAAATTTAGCTCATGTTTTCCCTCCTCACCTGTAAGAATGAATGATAGACCTCTTACTAAAAAGTACGAATTAAGGTCTACTCCCCAGGGTAGAGTGACAGCTGGTTGAGGTTGGGGCAATCCTTAAAATGTAAAGGAATAGACCTACATTAGTGATTTTCAAAGTGTTGCCCAGGATGAGCAGCATCTACATCACCTGGAAATGGAAATTATTGGGCTTCACATTTAGAGAATCAGAAACTCTGGGGGTGGGTCCCAATTATGTTTTAATTAGCTAGCTAGGTGATTCTGTGCTTCCTGAAGTGTGAGAGCAGTTGTCTTAAGTAAAAGTTTCTGTGGGAGTTCACTAAGGTTTTCCCTAGTTGGAGTTGACTTTAAAGTGCAGCTGTGCATTTTAAATCTTTGAAATCCAGTGGGAAATCTGGATGGTGTTTGGAGTTAAGTGTGAATCAGAATCCCCAAGAGATAAAGGGAGAGTGAAAACACTGGAGAGAAGGTTGAATTAAACTGAAGCCTAAAGAGAATGTGTTGTTACCTCAAAAAGAAAAGGACTCTCACTCAGAATAGGGGAAAGTTAAAGTCAGTACCTGTCCCAGGCTTTGCAGAGCAGAGGTACTATATGGTGATTGGCTAGAAGAATAGTAATCCATGGGTTGGTTAGAAGGAACAAAGCAAGAGCTGAACTTGCATCTATTAGTATGAACAGGGGAGTTGGCCTGTTTGTGACCCCCTTCTCTTTACAATGAGGCCAGATGTTATTTTGATAGTGTCAGTAGGGATCATATCTTTGATATCATGTTATACCTTCCTGCCCCTGTTAGCCTATCCTTGCTTTGTTTCTGATTCATCAGTGTATAAGTGCAGTTGACTGTAGAGAAGGGGAGAAAGGTTGGTGGGAAAGCCTGCAGAACTAGAAGAGACACTTGGTACCCAATTCTACATTTTTCTTCATAGTATTTCAGTTCAAACCCATTTCATCCTCCCTTTGCCCTGCCCCATATCCACCCATTTCATCACAGACCATAATTTCCTCTGCAACTTCTAAAAGTAGCTTATCGCTATGCCACTCATTGCGCACTTATATTTTGTATAATGCTTTGTGTTGTAATATGCTCTTACTAAGTATTTTTTTTTTTTTTGAATTGTCTGTAAGTAGAAGACAAGTATAAAGTCACATAACTGTATAGTAAAATACGGCTACAATGTTGCGTTTTGTATACTTATTCGTTACTACCACTGTAATATCCTGCTTTGTTGGACAAATGGGTGGGTAATCTACCATAAGTGATTAGGGTCCAGCTAGTTTATTTTAGTCTAGGTCCCCCCTCAGCAAATATGCTCTGTGTAGGAATAGGGGGCAGCTTCTGCAGTGTACTGATGATTTACCAATTGCCTTGTAGAAGAGTAGGCAGTTTCAAAACATAACAGCCTCTGTTCTGAAGGATAAATTCTTGTTTGGAGCTGTATTTTTCTCTAGCTGTTACCAGTGACTGGTTCCTTGATTGCTGTGTGTGATATTGTTTCTATGGGAAAATGCATTTTCATTTTTTCTTTTTCTTTTTTAAAAAAGATTTATTTATTTGAGAGAGAGAGAGAGCTTGTGAGCACGGGGAGGGGCAAAGGGAGAGAGAGAGAAACTTGAGCAGACTGCACTGAGCCTGGAGCCCGACACGGGGCTTGATCTCATGACCCTGAGATCACAAGCTGGGCCGAAACCAAGAGTTGGATGCTTAACCAACTGAGGCACCCAGTGGTCCCCAGAGAATGCATTTTCAGTTTTATCTCAGGATATTTTTTTTTTTAAAGATTTTATTTCTTTATTTGAGAGAGAGAGAATGAGAGAGAAAGCACATGAGAGGGGGGAGGGTCAGAAGGAGAAGCAGACTCCCCGCCGAGCAGGGAGCCTGATGCGGGACTCGATCCAGGGACTCCAGGATCATGACCTGAGCCCAAGGCAGTCGCTTAACCAACTGAGCCACCCAGGCGCCCTTATCTCAGGATATTAAGAATGCATCCTGTGCGCATTCCTCCTTGTCTCTAGGCCCAGCAGTCCCTTTAGCAGCTGCAAAGGGAAGTAGGAATGGGTAGCTATCTTGCTCCAGTAACTCATCCACAAAGGTATCTTCTTTTAATAAAGCATTCTCCACATGGCCTCAATAGGGAAATAAAAATAATTACTTTCATTGCTGAGCTTTGGAATCTCTGCTTTTCCATGCATCTGTTTATATCATTTTTATTGCCCTTTAAGCAAGTTTGCTTATACGAATAACATATTTATTGAGTTCTAATGCAGACACTAATCCAAGACTCTGCTTTCACAGAGCTTGCATTCTAGTGGGGAATAGAGACGAGTAAATAATATCAGGTCATAAGTGCAATAGATAGTAAAGTCCCGGAGAGACAGCGTTGGAGTGTATGAATGGGGTGGTCATTCTCTGAAGAATGACATTGAGCAGAGACCTAGATGTTGTGAAAGAGTGAACCAGGTGAAGAACTGGGAGAGAAACAGAGGGAAGAGCAAGTCCAATAAAGGCCTTCAGTTTGGCATGTTGGAGCACTAGAGAAGGTAATGTAGTGGGAGCAGTGAGGCAGAGAATGGGAGACAGCAGGTCTTTGCTTTAAAATGAGTTCTTGTTGAATGCAGAATTATGCTAAGTAAACTTTATTTTCAGAAAACTTTACAGATAGAAAGTAAATATCGAGAAATGTCTTTTTTTTTTCTTAGAAACTTGAACCCCAAGATGGAAAAAAATTGGAATAAATACTTGTGAGGAAAGTAGTATGAGACTTTATCTGAATTTACTCCTGGATGTTTTAGCTGGCCAAATTAACATAGTTTGAATCAAGGCTGAAAGGAGAAGACAAAAAGTTGCACAAGGTCATTGAAATGGCAGGCAGTTGCAAAAAGAGGAGTTCCAAAATGTGTACAAAGGCAACAGTGTTGAAATGAAAGCAGTCTCCACAATAACTGCTTTAAAATAGGTACGATTAATCTAAGTGTACAGGTTATTTTGTCCTTATGTGCAATAAGTATCTAAACTATAGAGATTAGAACTAAGCTATAGATCCTTTAGTCTGTGATTCACTACAGGATCTTTCTGTATCTCAAATGTTACAAACATGAGTTATTTTATAATTACACATAGAAGGTTAGAAGATCGGGCTAAATCTGTATTAATTTTGACTCCTGTAAACTACTGTTAAAAGAAATCTGTTTTCTTAAACATTACTTTAAAATGGTGGTTTCAGTTTTAAATAAAAGAGAATTTACTTTATATACAACAGATTTAAGATTCTGAGCTTTATACAGGATGAAAAGAAGAACAATTATAAGATAATTCAAAAAAATTTTTTAAGATTTTATTTATTTGACAGAGGGAGAGACAGTGAGAGAGGGAACACAAGTAGGGGGAGTGGGAGAGGGAGAAGCAGGGTTCCTGCTGAGCAGGGAGCCCGATCCCGGGCTCGATCCCAGGACTCTGGGACCATGACCTGAGCCAAAGGCAGACGCTCAACGACTGAGCCACCCAGGCACCCCAATAATTCAAAATTTTATAGGAAGATTTGGAAAGCAAAATGTTCTTGGATGGAAAAGACCGACATTTTAAGATACCAATTTTCTCCAGATTTTTTAGTCACACATTTTTCTTATTAATGCTATTATGAATAAATGAGTAGGAAAGGTGATAAATTAAAAAGTTGAGTGGTATGCATAAACCTAGTGGTATGTTGAAAAGGATGCCACTGTAGGTCCAGGCTTCTGGGAGAAGGGAAGCTGAACAGATTTTCTTTATCACTGTCGGCTTTAGCCTTACTGAGAATTTATGAGTCTTTTCTGGGAATGTCAGCAGGCAAGGCCAAGTATAAGCTCTGGGAATGTGGCAGAACGGTAACCTGGTCCAGGTACTAGACATTTAGAGGGAGTATTATCAGAAGGAACCGGCTGCTCTGTATTTTTTCTTTTTTTTTTTTTACTTCTAAAGTCAGCATGTCCAAACTCAGGAGTAGGTCAAAGTAGAACCTGAGTGGGGGGCGGGGGGGAGCGACCCAGGCAGCAGGCACGTCTGCACAGGCTCATTTGGGTGTCAGGTTTAAAAGATGCTCCACTGGGCGCCTGGCTGACTCAGTTGGTTAAGCGTCTGCCTTCGGCTCAGGTCATGATCCCAGGGTCCCAGCATCCAGCCCTGAGTCGGGCTCCTTGCTCAGCGGGGAGCCTGCTTCTCCCTCTACCTGCCGCTCCCCCTGCTTGTCCTCTCTCTCTGATGAATAAATAAATAAAATCTTAAAAATATAATAAAATAAAATAAAGGGTGCTCCACCAACAGAGGGCAGCTGGTGATGACAACTCTCAACACTGTCTTGTGAGGCACATTGTTCCAACCTGGACTGGTTCTTCTCCATAGCTCATGCACAGATAATTCACATTATCTTGTCTGTTTTCCTACGTTGGATCTGCTGTTTTCTGTGGCCCATGTTTTCCATGTTTCTGTTTGTCAAAAATACCATAAGCAAAATTAAAGTACAATAAGCTGGGAAGAAACACTTGCAATGTATAGGTCCAATAAAAGGTTAAGATTTCTGGGGCGCCTGGGTGGCTCAGTTGGTTAAGCGACTGCCTTCGGCTCAGGTCATGATCCTGGAGTCCCTGGATCGAGTCCCGCGTCAGGCTCCCTGCTCAGCGGGGAGTCTGCTTCTCCCTCTGACCCTCCCCCCTCTCATGTGCTCTCTCTCATTCTCTCTCTCTCTCAAATAAATAAATAAAATCTTTAAAAAAAAAAAAAAAGGTTAAGATTTCAAATTCATAAATAGCTCTTAGGATTTATTAAGAATGAAACAAATATTCTGTTCCAAAAAGGATAAAGGAAATAAGAAATTTGTAGAAGAAAACAAACAGCCAACAGGAAGGATAAATTTTAACTTAGCAGAAATGTAATTTAAAATATGAGTCAATTTTGAAGGAATGATAATGCTAAACCTTGTATTGGATAAATGGGTATATATTACTTTTGGGAGTGTAAATTGCTACACACTTTCTGGAGAGCATTTTGACAATATAAGTTAAAAAACAAAAATATTCATACCCCTTTATTCATCAATTTATTCCAGTTTTGATTTGAAGTATTTCAATAATCTTATTTTTGCCTTGGAGAATTTCTCTCACTTTAAAAATTTTCCTTTTATTTGGATAGTAATGTATTCAGTAACAGTGCTAACAGTTATTCATTTATATTGGCCTATTTTATAAATACTTCTTTGTAATTTCAGTCCTACAAGATTATCAATTTTGCCCCCAGTTTACTTCGGATTATAGTGTCTGACCATGTGGAATTCCCAGTACGCCAGGCAGGTGAGTAGGTTTTTCATGCTTTGTAAAATTATTTATTTCTGTGATTTCTTTAAAAAATAGGAAGCACACATAAAGTATTGCTAATGGCTTAAAAACTCACTGTCTTTTTCCCTGGAAATTTAGAGGTAGATACTGAGCTCTTATATCTTCCCTAGCTTTTCCTCTCCTTCTCTCCTTTTCACCTACCGATTCCTTGCCTCTGTAACTTTGCCATTTCCCCCCTTAGCTTTCACAATTTCAATGGCTTAATTTCCCTAGTTCTTTATGATTCCTGGTGGCCCACCCTTTGTGTCCATAGATGAAGACCGTGAATTTATGCATGTGGATTTGAGCTCCATTCATAAGTCAGATCATGGAGGTAATATGTGCACAGATGTTCCTAAACACATGTTTGGGGAACAGGACTTTTATTTTAAACATGAGACTTACTTTCAAGTCTGTGGAACCTTATAGTTTCAGGATTTTGTGCCTTCCTCTTTTTGCCTTTTTAATGAGCTGGTCATTAGAGCCCAGAAGGTAAAAAATGGAGAAAGTCTTGGAGTGTCATGAGTCTGAAAAGATAGTAATTTCAAGATAAACGGAGTAAAATGACAAATGCTAATTTAAAAAGTAGGTATTTAAAAAAATTTTTTTTATTAGGTCACTTGATTTATATTCATTATAAATAATTTGGGCAATACAGAAAAATACAAAGATGAAAGTAAAAAAATTTACCCAATATTCATTGCTCAGAAATGGCCATCCTTAACATTCGGCGAACATTAGTCTTTGCAGGTTCAGGTAGAAGGATAGATCAACAATTTTATACAGATAGGATTATACTCTACATGTTGATAAAAGTATTTAATTTTCTTTGAACATAAAAAAAAAGGTAAGGAATCATTAGCTTTGGGAAAATACTTGTAGCAATATGTATGATTCCCTTTGTTATTAAGAAAAACTTATGGAAAAACCTACATGTTGCAATTATTTGTTATTTTAATAAGGTTTATAAGACTTCTTGTTTTTTGAAACCGTAACTCTCAGTTGTTTAATCTTTGTTTTATGAAATAGGGCTGTTCTGAAATCACACTTTGCTAAATGGAACTATTTTATTTATATTTATTTATTTAAGATTTTATTTTTTTTGACAGAAACACAGGGAGAGAGGGAACACAAGCAGGGGGAGTGGGAGAGGGAGAACAGGCTTCAAGTGGAGCAGGGAGCCCGATGCGGTGCTCGATCCCAGGACCCTGGGACCATGACCTGAGCAGAAGGCAGATGCTTAACGACCGATCAATGCCACCCAGGTGCCCCACGGAAGCTATTTTAATAATCTAAGTGTTTATAGGGCCATCGTGGAGGTCCTGTGAAGCTTTGGAGAAACAGTATTTTAAAATATTTTTATGTATTTTTAAGTATTTTTAAAGCAGTTTATTGATTTAATATGTCTTCTTTACACGACATATGAACATTATAAACACTCATTGGATTGCCCTTAATTACACCCTCAAAGATAGCTGCTATCAACTTTGGTGCAAGGTTCTCCAGTTCCTTTTTTTCCCATAGATATGATGGTTTTAAAATGTAAAGAAGATGTGGTCCATATATACAATGGAATATTACTGAGCCATCAGAAAGGATGAATACCCAACTTTTGCATCAACATGGATGGGACTGGAGGAGATTATGCTTAGTGAAATAAGTCAAGCAGAGAAAGTCAATTATCATATGGTTTCACTTATTTGTGGAACATAAGGAATAGCATGGAGGACATTAGGGGAAGGAAGGGAAAATGAAGGGGGGGAAATAGGAGGGGGAGACGAACCATGAGAGACTATGGACTCCAAGAAACAAACTGAGGGTTTTAGAGCGGAGGGGGCTGGGGGTAAGGGTTAGCCCGGTGATGGGTATTAAGGAAGACACGTACTGCATGGAGCACTGGTTGTTATATGCAAACAATGAATCATGGAACACTACATCAAAAACTAGTGATGTACTGTATGGTGACTAGCATAACATAATAAAAAAAAAAAAATATATATATATATATATTAAAAAATAGGAAAAAATGTAACAAATCTGTTTTTACTCCACATGGTGTTTTATAACTTTTGTTTCCCCATTTCACCATATACCCTTGGGGGGGTTGTTCCATATCAGTGTATATGCATATACATGTACTTTATTCTTTATAACAATTGTTCATTATTTCTTTGTACAGAACTACTTTAGTTTATTTAAACAATTTGATATTGATGGATATTTCCTTTATTGTTCCTTTTTGTTGTTGTTGTTGATAGAGGCTGAGCTTTAATCAGAATTCTTGGAGGGGCGCCTGGGTGGCTCAGTCGTTGAGTGTCTGCCTTTGGCTCAGGTCATGATCCCAGCATCCTGGGATCGAGCCCCGCATCCGGCTCCCTGCTCAGCGGGAAGCCTGCTTCTCCCTCTCCCACTCCCCCTGCTTGTGTTCCCTCTATTGCTGTGTTTCTCTCTGTCAAATGAATAAATAAAATCTTTAAAAAAAAAAAATCAGAATCCTTGGACATTTTTCTCTGGATACTTGTAGGATGTTAATGATATTTAAATTTTGAATTTTGAATCTTCTCACCAAGTTGCTTTTACTTACTTTTTGTATCATAACTGCAGTAATGCTGGGTTCCTCATATCCTCTATACAACTTTGCATCTTAATAACTTAGATAACTAAGTTTTGATATGAAATGTAAATAGCATTTATAGGTAGTTTTTCTTCATAATTTATGTAGATTTCAAATCTGTTAGTCACAGGACAGAGTTTATCTTGGTTAATTTTTTAATAGGACAGTTTTCTCTCTTAGAGCATCCATTTTATTATTGAATCTGAAATACACAGTATAAAATTCTACATTATATCTATCCTAAACTTATAAATTTTCTGTCCTATTTAATCTATTACTAAAATACAAAGATGCCCCAAGAACCTTATGGTAACGCGCAGACAGGTAATTTATCATTTTATCATGACATTTAAAAAAGAATGATGTGATTTTTGCTTTAAAAAAAAGTCAGCCTGCATAAAACTGTAAAAAATTATGCTAATATTAAGTGGAAAGACATAGTTCTGCAGAATATTCAGTTCTTGATTTTTTGGCTTGTGGGCAATCCTAAAATATTCTTGCTACCATCAGTCAAGCTCGTTAGTGAATGTCCCTTATTACTTTACTGTGAAGAAATAGGAAAAAAATGTAATATTTTGATATTGGTAAGCAGAACAAAATAAATTTGGATGTCCTGTTATTTTCCTTTTGAGGTATTAAGAGGCATAATAGCATTATTAATATTATTATGTAATGTACAGAGAAAGGAGCCCATCTTAAATTTAGTATAGTTAGGATTAAGAATCTCTCAGGTAACTTTGTTTCCAGTTTTTTACTCCTTCCCTGTGAGGAGACCCTCTAATATACATAAACCTAGTTTCAGAAATGTAGTTTCTTTAGTACATTTTGGAGTTGCTATGAGCAGAAAAGTAGTTTGGACTTGAAAGTGGTAGTTGAGGGGCACATGGCTGGCCCAGTCACTAAAGCGTGTGACTCTTGATCTCGGGGTTATAAGTTTGAGCCCCACGTTGGGTGTGGAGATTACTTAAAAATAAAATCTTTTAAAAAAAGATTAAAAAGTAAATAAATAAAAGTGGTAGTTGAGGGTTGGGTGTTATATTAGACCTGATGAAGTCATTGTTGGTGACTGATGTGGGGACCCTCATTTGAAAAATAGCATGGGTTCTTTTTTCTGTAAGTTGCTTGCTTTTTGTTCTTCTGACTTTTTGTATATATTTCTAAAAGATGGATAGGGAGGGATATAAAAATTCAGCTTATAGCTAAGTTATTCACAAGTTATTCTTTAAGGTTAACCTCAGTGTTCTAAAATACAGAACGTAGAAAAAACTGGAAAGATGCCTCTGATCAGTCCAGAAGCATTACAAGAAACTCTTTCATTAAAACTCATGTGTCTTATATGTAGGAAGCTCCTTGGCTCTTACTCAGAATCTACTTAATTTTGTTTTGGATATAATTTACATACACTATTTGATTTCCTAGCCTTTAACAGATTAATAAGAGAGGGAGGGACTACCAAATTACAATGAAAACAATGAAATATCAACTCAGAAAGCACAGCATTATGCTTCATTGAGTTCCTACTGGCATCCTTTCCCCTTTGAGGTTATGGGACCAACTGGCGTGTGTAGTTGTGAGTCTGGATCCATAGGGCTTAAGTGATGATTTGTTGTGCTTGAGAAGGAGAGAACTGTGTGTATGCTTTAGAAAGTTAATTTTAAACTTAAGATGCTTGGAATGGTGGATTTTGCAGAAAAACAAAGTTTAATTATTTCCATATGACTGGATTAAGATGATATTTGTCTTTTGTTAGCTCTGGCAAATGGTTAGATAGATAACTTTAATTAAATGATTAAAGGGAGGTCTTTAGATTATTGATAGTTTGAATTATCTTTGGTGCTTTTTCTTCATTATTCTTAGCAATCCATGATTATCCATAAGAGAAATTAATATTCTTATTAACTTATTATATTAAGTTCAATTTTATTTTAACTAATTGAGGATTTATTTATTTTTTAAAAAAGATTTTATTTATTTGAGGGAGAGAGTGCATGTGTGAGAGTGCATAGTGGGGAGGGAACGGGACAAGCAGACTCCTCAGTGCGGAGCCCAATGGGGGCTCAATCTCAGGACCCTGACTGAGCCACCCAGGTGCCTCTAATTGAGGATGTATTTTTATTTTTTTTAAAGAACTTTTGAAAAAATTTATTTATTTACTAGAGAGAGAGAGAGAAAGAGTGTGCTCAAGTGGGGGGTGTACAGAGGGAGAGGGAGAAGCAGGCTCCTTGCTGAACATGGAGCCCCACACGGGGCTCCATCCCAGGACCCTGAGACCATGGCCTGAGCCGAAGGCAGACGCTCAACCGACTGAGCCACCCAGGAGCCCCAAGGATTTATTTTAACATATACAAATTAGTGTGCCTTTTTTGTAGGCCATCTTGTATGGTGCCCAATAATAAAAATATTTTTTAGTGGTAAAATTAATGGTATTTAATGACTGTATTATAAATAAGTCCATGATTTTACCATGTCTGTATCTTTGCTGTCTGAAAGTTGCTGTTTGTCAAGTTCATAATTTCATTACATTTCAGTTGTATTATAGCCAATGTAGAACATGTTGGTTTATTCTCTGTGTCATAATGCTTCTGTGAACCAATTTAGTTTTATGTAACATTGGGATGAAGGTGAGGTGGGGGAAGAAGGGAGAGGAGAAACTCAAGGGAAGAAAGTTAAAATGCTTTGCAGATCACATCTCTTCATCCTTACATATCATGTATATATAAGCATATGATGTTATAAGTAAGTATTTATATTCACTGTTCAGCTGCGATAGTTAGAAAGCTTCACCTTCCCTATCAAAACCCTATCTGAAGTATGTCAGCTTTTCTTTCGGAACCCTTTGGCTAACTGTTGGAGATGGGTAAACAGAATAGGAACAACATTATTATGTATTTTGATAGAAATAAACAGGTAAGAAATTTCCTGAGATTTTACAAAAATATTTAAAGGTTGATGTCTTTTTCCCTATTCTTATATTTACAAGGGGTAGATATTTCAGAAGGGTAAGGCAGAAATTAGCGATATTTCAAATGTTGTACAGGATAGTGGCCAGTGAAAGAAAATAAACACGAAAAGCAGTATTACATGAAGAACGGTGGAATTTCACTTGTTGTGGACTCAGCTTTAGGCATTAGAAGCAGTATAATCTTTATGCTATCAAAATGCAGTTAGTTGAGTTTCATTTAGACTACCTTATATTTAGTCTAAGGTTATATACTTGATTCCTGGATCATTTTTTCTGTCCTGTAAACTCTGAAGCTTGATTTAATGAAATGTTTTCTGCTTAGATTTGTTTTACTAGCTAAAGGGAAAGTTTAAATTCTTATACATTTTCCCTTCCCCAGTTGGCTATTTATAATTGTAAGATTTTTCCATTTTTGCTGAGTATCATGTTTAGCAGTGAAGGGCTTAGCCTTTCATGCTCTGTAAAGCTGAATTAAAGCCATCTTTTCAGTACTGCCACACTAGCATTTTTTTTCTCTACCTTAGCTGCCATTTACTTGAAGAACATGGTGACACAGTATTGGCCTGACCGAGAACCTCCCCCGGGAGAAGCAGTATTTCCATTCAACATTCATGAAAATGATCGCCAGCAAATACGTGATAACATTGTGGAAGGAATAATTCGGTCTCCAGATTTAGTGAGGTACATTATACTATATATGATTAGTAGGAAGCACAAAATGTTTGGGTGGGAGAGGTTGGATTTAATCATCAGCCTCAAGTTTGTATTGCTGAAGAGGTAAAGTAATGAAGGTGGGCACTCAAAAAATATTGTTTTACTTATTTTCTTTGCATTTGTAATTCTTTGCCTCAGAATATTTTGGAAAAGATTTAGTTGCCATAAGTTGCCAATAAAGACTTAAGGCAAAAATCAAACTTAACTAAAATTATATAAATCACTGCTATATAAATAACCTATGTTCTTAGTTATGATCTCTTTACTTTTTACCAGCTGCTTTTTTCCCCCCAATACAGGGAAATTGACTCCTGGCAGTTTTAACCTACCACTTTTCTTTATACTTTACCTATCTTTTCATTCATTTTTTTATAAACTGAGTATCTTTTTCTTTGGAGAAGACATGATAGAGTAGGGATAAGCTAGAAGACTGGCTCCGGTTTTTAAAATTCAGGTTAGATGCTGAAGGGCAGCACTGTCCAATAGACCTTTCTGTGATGATGGAGATTTTCTGCATCCACCCTGTCCAGTGTTTAGCCACGTGACATACATGGCTATTGAGTACCTGGAATGTGGCTACTGAAACTGAGGAACCGAATTTTTAATCTAATGTTGGTTAAAGTGTGCACATAACGCTAGCGGCTTTCCCCCTTGCACCGCAGAACTGCAGAGTCATAAACAGTTTGCAGTTTTATTTTTTTATTTTATTTTATTTTTTAAAGATTTTAGTTATTTGACAGAGAGAGAGACAGCGAGAGAGGGAACACAAGCAGGGGGAGTGGGAGAGGGAGAAACAGCCTTCCCGCTGAGCCAGGAGCCTGATGCGGGGCTTGATCCCAGCACCCTGGGACCATGACCTGAGCTGAAGGCAGATGCTTAACAGCTGAGCCACCCAGGAGCCCTAACAGTTTGCAGTTTTAAAATAGGAAACACAGATTCTTTTCCATGTGAGCTAGTAATTAGATTTCTGTTGAAAACGGAAGAGGGAAAGAGGTGAAACTGAGGTAGGGGAATGAAATTGTTTACCGTCAAGAGATGAGATATAACTTTATCCCTGAGTCTCTAATGTACATTATGTCATAAGCGATAGGAATAGGGAAGAAAGTGTGAGGGGAACAGCGAGGAAGGAGAACAAACATTGAACTCCTCTTCGTGTAGTTCCTTTGTTAGTTAAGAGGAGAAAGGACGTGTACTGGTGAAAGAAAATCCCCGCTGGTCTCGGTGGGTGCCCACGTGCCAGCCTGGCAATGGCTCCCCTCTGACACCATCGTGTGTCCAAGTCTTGTCCAAGTCTTTACACTTTCAGTTCTTTCTGAATCTTGTGATGCTCCTACAGTAACATATGGAAGGATGGCTGCTCATAGCCATCCCTTTGCTTGCTTGGAATAAGAAGGGATTGGGAGGTCTCCTGAGGATGAAATTTGAAAAAAATGAGAAGTTTCAGTTTTACTGCACACAGATAGGATGGATTTATTGTTCAGGAACAACTGCTGGTGGTACAAGAGGAGACTTTTATCTTTATCATGAGACAGTTGCTTCTTGTATGTCCTGAAGGCTTAATCGTAATCACTTTTGAAGAACTATTCTCAAAGTTCATTTAAGAGTATGGCCAAGGAAATTTTTCAAATGGATTTGGTAACAGAAAGAAAAGGCATTATTTTGTGTGTTTCATTTCAGCGAATGCAAGTTATTAGCCAACTGAACACACACCTTTTCTTTCTTTTTTTTTTTTTGGCATTATGGAATCCTTATTTAGCCAGGTTCACTTTCTAACCATTTGCAAACAACCATATAAGGACATATTGATAGTTTGTGGAAGAGAAATTTTTTTCCTCATTTTTTTTTTTCCCCAATCCCAATTATAGTAGGGATCCCATTGAGGAAATGGTTACTGACATAAATGTTATGAGATCACATCTTTTATTAACTTTGTGGTTTTATTAAAGAGAAGTCTCTCTGTTTTAGGTCTTTCTTATTGCTTTTTTTCTTTATTTCTTTACAAATAACTTAGCTTTCCTCTTCAAGAATTGCCAGCTAATACTTGTTTCTTATCCTAAAAGACAAACATTACTGTCTTAGGAAGCTTTGATAGGAGCAACATATTGTGTTGGCTATTTACTGATAATGGTTGGCTCAAGCTCACAGAGATGCTTCCCACTGTTATATCAGCCTCTGTTTTACCTACTTTGACTATTCTTTGGCTAAGTTTTTCCAGTTGAAATGACACAATACTTTGTTTTGTTTTGTTTCCCCCTTAGGAAATGATAACTAAAATACAAAAGGTAACTATGTGGGAAATTTTGCAGCGCAGTGGTGTATTCATTCTTTTTTCTTTTGGAAAAATTTTAAATGAATTTTTATTTTTAAATTCTTTTTTCCCTCCAAAGCTGTATTTAGGATAATCCCGTTTCAAAGTTTTCATTCATTATAGGAAATGACCCATTCTTTTTATTTTCAGTAAGTGGAGCTACTGAGGAGGTTTTTCTTTATAGGACTGTTCTTTTTTTTCCCCTGCCCGAGATATGTAACTATATAATACAGGTAAATAGAGGCTAGAGTGCTTTTGTGTAAATATTAGAGGTGTTTGAAATCTGATATTTATAACCACTTAGATTTTGGACTTTTCTCCCCCCACCTTACAGAGTCCAGTTAACAATGTGTCTCCGTGCCATCATTAAATATGATTTCCCTGGTCACTGGCCAGCAGTAGTCGACAAGATAGACTATTACTTGCAATCACAGAGCAGTGGAAGCTGGCTTGGCAGTTTGTTATGTCTGTATCAGCTGGTGAAGACATACGAGTAAGTTGGTTTCTACTGGCTGAAGATACCAGCCTTGTGTTAATTGCATAGAGAGGTCTGCTCTATGGGTGTTCTGCAAAATCAGGTTAGTTTGGGAAATGTTGGGTTAAGCACGTCAAACATGTTTATTTACTATAGTTATTCAGAGAACCTTTAATCTGCTAAAGTACATTGCTAATCTCTAAGGCAGTGATAAGATATGCAGTGTTTCTTGAATTTATTTGCCAGTTTCAGAGGCCCATTTATTAACAGCTTTCCTTGGAAACTCATATAGAGGTACCTTAATATTTACATTCTTCAAGTGAGCACATTATTAAGTAAACCAAACATTTAACTTTTTGGATGCAGGATGGAAAATGTTAAAGTTTCCTTGCTAGTGACGTTCTTTTCCGTGAAAGTTGCTCGGGAGGTAGGAGACTAGTGAGCGCCACATTTAATAGCATTGCTTTCTGGTTTCTAGGAGGGTTGCTCCTTATGCATGCAGTCTTGTAGTTTTCCTTTTAAAAAACTAGTTAGTTCAGACTCTGTAGAGTTTTTAGAAGATATTTGAGACTTGGAGCAATTGAAGTAATCTAAGAGCACCTAAGTTTGCAAACTATTTTTAACATTTCAATTTAGCATATTATAGGAAGAAATTTTTTCCCTACATTATTTGTTATATGATAGGAATGTCTATTTATTTTTTTTAATTTTTTTAATTTAAAAAAAAATTTTTTTTTTTTAAGATTTTATTTATTTGAGAGAGAGAGAATGAGAGGCAGAGAGCATGAGGAGGGTCAGAGGGAGAAGCAGACTCCCTGCTGAGCAGGGAGCCTGATGTGGGACTCGATCCCGGAACTCCAGGATCATGACCTGAGCTGAAGGCTGTCGTTTAACCAACTGAGCCACCCAGGCGCCCAGGAATGTCTATTTAAACAAGCATATCAACTTGTGTTTTATAGGAAGAATTGTGGTATGATGAAAATTAATTTAAGTAGTAGAAAAAATCACTTAGGAAATTTGCAAACTAGTCTAGAATTCTTTGAAATCAATTTAACCCTTTCTAGAAAGATTTTAGATTTCTCTGCCTAAAAGAGGGATGTGCTTTTTCAGAGTTTCTTTCAAGTTTATTCTGACAATCCAAACAGAAAATGTAAGCCACTGTTTTTGGAATGTTTTTGTTTTGTTAGCTGTATCTAGTTTAAAAAAATTTTTTTTTCATTCATTATTTATAGTTCTTTTGTAGGGGGAGAAATTATTTTTTTCTCTTTTTGTCTTTGCTCATGTAGATATAAGAAAGCAGAGGAAAGAGAGCCTCTTATAGCAGCAATGCAAATATTTCTGCCTCGTATTCAGCAACAAATCATGCAGCTCCTTCCTGATTCCTCACATTATTCTGTTTTACTACAAAAGCAGATTCTGAAAATCTTTTATGCACTTGTTCAGGTAAGTTTCTGTTGCAGAAGATAAATATGGGACCTTGTATTTCTGCCTGATATATGGAAAGTGCGTAATATGTGTAAGTTATTGTTAAAAATTATTATATATTCTCACATGTATTTCTTTAAAAAAATCCTATGGGGGAAAAATCCTGTGGCAGAACAAGCTCACAGAAATCAACTTTATTGTCCAAATTTATCTTAGTGGCAGAGCTGAGATTCACTGACTGTGCCTTTCACTCCAGTGTCTGAAGTGCTGGATGAGGGAGAACCAGAGTAATTAACTGCCTGCGATTACTTGACTAATCTGTCGGTAGTGTTCTGCCTGTTGATAAGTTAGGATTATAGGAGAAGGGGAAGGAAAAGAAGAGGGTCCCTCTTTTACTGGGAAATCATACTGATGACAGTTTTTTTTGTAATTTGACCCAGTTGAAAGCTAACAAAGATTTAGTGCCTTACTTTCCTTCATTTAAAATACTTCCTTTTTCTGGGCGCCTGGGTGGCTCAGTCGTTAAGCGTCTGCCTTCAGCTCAGGTCATGATCCCAGGGTCCTGGGATCGAGTCCCACATCGGGCTCCCTGCTCAGCGGGAAGCCTGCTTCTCCCTCTCCCACTCCCCCTGCTTGTGTTCCCTCTCTTGCTGTCTCTCTCTCTGTTGAAAAATAAGTAAAATCTTAAAAAAAAAAACAACTTCCTTTTTCTTATCTGAAAGTTATAAAGAATATTAATATGAGAGTCTAAAAAATAATTAGAAGAGGACAGAGATGGAATGTTTTAAATATAAAAGTATTTAAAATGTAATCCTTGAAAGATTTGGATAAATTATTTAGATCTGGGTGGAGGAAGAACAATTGTTGTCAGTCTGTAAAGTGTTTGATGATGAATGAGGCAAACCTCTGTTACATGCTTTTTTATTAGATTAGTCATGCGAGAGGGTAGTGTCAAGCTAGAGAGCCAACACGTTGGGTTTGTTCTTGGCTTCATGTCCCTTAGGTACTTTTTTTTTTTTTTTTTAATTTATTTATTTGACAGAGAGAGAGACAGCGAGAGCAGGAACACAAGCAGGGGGAGTGGGAGAGGGAGAAGCAGGCCTCCCGCTGAGCAGGGAGCCCGATGCGGGACTCGATCCCAGGACACTGGGATCATGACCTGAGCAGAAGGCAGACGCTTAACGACTGAGCCACCCAGGCGCCCCATCCCTTAGGTACTTTTGTAGTGTTTCAGAATATTTCACTTCAATAAAGATTTATATTTTTAGACTCCTCTTTTAAACTTTTTTTTTTTTTTAAAGATTTATTTATTTTAGAGAGAGGGAGACAGAGGGGGGGGGGAGGAGCAGGAGGGAGAGGGAGAGAGAGAATCTCAAGCAGGCTCCACACTCAGCATGGAGTCCGATGTGAGGCTTGATCTCACCACCCTGAGATCAAGACCTGAGTTGAAACCAGGAGTAGGATGCTCAACTGACTGTATCACCCAGACGCCTCATCTTTTAAACTTTTAATAGAGGATGGTCTGAGGTAATTTTTTTTTTCTTTCAGCTTAGCAGGGAGAGGGAAGGGGAAGGAGCTAAATCTGAGGAGAGAAGAAGCTAGGATACTAGGAAACTATATTCCACCCCCCCCGCCCCCCCGCCCTTTTAAAAAAGTAGTAGCGAAGGAAGATATATGGTGCCTTTGGCTTTTTATTAAAGCAGTGTTCAGAATTTTTCCTCAGGACAATCACTTTACTCAGAGGCAAACATTTTTTATTCAGTGAGATGTTCGGCAATTAGATATAGTAATATCCCATTTATACAGAGGCTAGACTTCCCCTTCCCATCAGGAGAAGCATAGTAGGAATCAGGAAGTAAGACAGAGGCTCATGAAATAATTTTCCTAAAGCCTCCACCTCTGTTTGATTTCCTAAGAGGGCAAAATCTAAAATGTTTTCTCTCAGCAAATGCTGCTACAAACCTAAAAAACCAGTGCAGAACCTCAACATTTTTAATCGTTTTGGTGATCTATTATATGCCACCAAAGTAATATGCTCCCTCTGGGAATCCTGGAAGCAAAAATTTAGGCAGCTTTAAGAGGCACGATACAATAATAGTGTAAGTAAAAAGTTAATGTCTGGTAATTTAGGAAGAGGCAGAAAAGTTCATTTTAAAAAGCATGATACAGGGGCGCCTGGGTGGCTCAGATGGTTAAGCGTCTGCCTTTGGCTCGGGTCATGATCCCAGGGTCCTGGGATCGAGCCCCACATCTGGCTCCCTGCTCAGTGGGGAGTCTGCTTCTCCCTCTCTCTCTGCCTCTCCCCCTGCTCATGCTTGCTCTCTCTCTGTATCTCTGTTTCTCAAATGAATAAATAAAATCTTTAAAAAAAAAAAAAAGCATGACACAATTGACTTTGTCTAAGTAGCATTTATTAAATGTTTATTGTGTACAGGGCACATAGATGTTCCATATATACTTCAGAATTCAGTTTGTCCAGAAGTGAACTCCTCGTCACTCACCTATTAACCCAGAATCTGTCCCTCCTCTGCTCCCTATCTCAAGCCCGAACAACTCCCCATTGCACTGCAACTTCTTAACATAGCCTATAGCCCTCGTCTCTCTACCTTATCTTTTACCATTCTTACCTGTGTACTTTACACTCCGGCCATACTGGAATTCCTTCAGCTTCATGAATAGGTCATGTCCTCTCTCTTTCTGAGCCTCTGAAATTCTGTCTGGAGCACTCTTGTCCTTTATGGCTGGCCAGTTCGTGCTCTTTCTCCAGGTCTCAGCTTGTGTGTAACTTCTACAAAGATGTCCCTGATACCACCAGCCTGGATGAGGTGATCCTCTTACGTGTGCCTTTAACAATATTGTACTGTTTTTGTCTGTGTTGTATATCATACCATATTGTAATTCCTTGTTCATATATGTGTTTTCCCCAACTAGCGTGTAAGCTTTGTGAGGACAGAGACTGTGCCTCTTACTTGTCCTTATGTCCTTAGCATGTAGCAGGTTTTGGAATGCATGGACGCAGAGGCACTGCGTCTTACAGGAGTGGAACTCATGGTGTAGCAGGGGAGACCCATAGTGATAACAGTAGTTGTGGTGTGATGCTGCAGTGTAGAGAGAGTAACTGAAGAAAATGTTTATGAGGTAAAGATTTTCATGAAAGTGGTTAAAATGAGTTCTCACTATAAAAAAAGGGTAATTATGGGAGGTGTTGACCTTATTTTAGTAATCGTTTCACTATATATACGTGTGTGTGTGTTTGTGTGTATCAGATTATCACATTGCATATCTTATGCTCACACAATGTTATGTCAATGGTATCTCAATAAAGCTGGGAAAAAAGTGGTTACAATGAAAATCTTGACACACAAAGGGGTAAATGGTAGAAATCACTTTTCTAAAATCTCATGCTGAATAAATGAAACTTTACTGTATTAAAGTTTTTTTTATTTAAACAAGTACCCCAGAGAAAACAGTTCATGGCGTGCATATTTCACATATCCCTAGATTTTCAAAATTTTAATTTATTTGCATATGTTTATAGATCTATTTTAAGTTAAATTTTAGGTTAAGCCATATGAGATTACTATTTTCATGGTCAAATGTTAGCCATTTCATATATTTGAACCTTTGAATATAGATGAAATTGCTGGCTTTTTTGGAGAGGAGGAATTATTGTTTGATGATGATGTTCTTCTGTTTTCAGTATGCATTGCCTCTTCAACTAGTGAATAACCAAATCATGACTGCGTGGATGGAGATCTTTCGAACTATTATTGACAGGACGGTTCCTCCTGTAAGAAAGGGCTTCTTGTTGAGAAAAATTGGGAAAACTTGGGTTTGGGATTTTTATGGTAGACTGATTTATTATCCTGGCTTGCTATTTGGAAAAAAATTACTATTGTAATAAAAATAGTAATACATACTCATTTTTATAAAGTTCAGATAAGCAAAATTAATAAAATAACTATATTTAATCTTACTAAAGATGATAAAAACCATTTTTAAAACTTGGTATTTATTCTTTTGGCCTTTTTTTTTCCTCTGGGTCTATATATAGCCACATTTTATTTATAAAAATTTATATATTAAATATAAAAATATTCAGGTCCTGTTTTGAAATTTTCACTTAAGATCTCTTATAAATATTTTTTATGATTATGAATGTTTTTAAACTGTCATTTTTATGGAGTGTTTCATTTGCTGGACATTTAGGTGGCTTTAGGGTGTTAGTGTAACTATAAGGATGTAGTTAAATTTTTATGCATATACATGATTATTTTCTTTGGATAAACTCCTAGAAGTGTTTAGGGCTTTGACAAATCTTGTAAAGTGCTCTCTAGAAACATTGCCCTGGCTTACACTTTAATAAGTAGGGACTTATTCTTAAGTTTGCCAGTTTGGTAGGTGAAAGATGGTGTCTCGTTTTTATCTGTAATAACAATGATGCTATATGTCACTTATCAAATTAACTCAATAATTACTCAAAATAACTAAATTAAAGTACATATTTTAAAATTTAAGCTTGTCTTCAAATGTGCAGTATTCTTTCTTCTGTACATTGGGACAAATTATACTGAGGTTTACTTTATATACAAAATGCACAGAACTTAGGGAACAGATCAGTGAATTTTGACAAACACACACCTGTGTTACTATTACTCAGATCAAGATATAAAACCTTTCCGTCGTCCCAGAGCTTCCTCAAGGGACATGGTGTTTTGTATTTTGTTTTCCACTTATTTGGGCCTTTTGAAGATAGGAGATAAATGTGAACAACAGCATTAGTTGGTTGAAATTTGCTTTGCTTATTTAATTCCTATGTAGCAATCTGTAAGTAAGAATCTGCATTTGCAGTCTAAACTCACATTTAGTATTATTTAATCTATAACAAGATTTATTCTGCCTTTGTTGTTTGCATAAACCTTTTTATTCAGAAATTTAATCTGGGTGTTTCTGTCCTCTTAGGAGACTCTGCAGATTGATGAGGATGATAGACCGGAACTAGTCTGGTGGAAGTGTAAGAAATGGGCACTGCATATTGTGGCTCGTCTCTTCGAACGGTAATTGTTTATTAGATTTACGATCTTATGATCAATACCTCAGCATTGGATATAATAAAACTGGATGGGTCTCTTGATGCTCCACAGTAGATCATTATTTGTCTTTAAAAGCCATAGTGGGCCAAAAAAAAAAAAAAGTCACCCTCCGTTTTAAGGTAGGCTTAACTGTATGTTGGCTTTGAGATCATAATGATGTGGACAGTCTTCTCTGGATCTTTCTGTTCTTCTGTGAGAAAAGAATGGAGACGTGACATTGTTTAGCTCATTGGAAATATGTAGGAATTGTACAAGAAGGTGCATGGCTACTCAGCTCCATAGGAAAGTTAGTCAAATTGAATTATAGAAACATTTATTAAAAAAAAGTCAGATATAACATTTTTATTTGTAATATGTGCCCTTTAGAAACTCTTGGTTAAGTAGGTGGAAGCCTCTGTCTGAAATTTTAAGTATGGCCCAGAATCTAAGTACAAGCTCATCATGATTTCATCTTGGGGCTTGTGGAAAAGGGGAAAGTGTTAGTTTTCTGCCCAAATAGATCTTTCAGCAAGGGACTGTATTTAAACTAGTGAGCATGCTTTGTTTTAAAACATTTTCTCTTTGTATTTTAAGATATGGAAGCCCAGGAAATGTCACAAAAGAATACTTTGAATTTTCTGAATTCTTTTTGAAAACCTATGCGGTGGGAATTCAGCAGGTAATAAATGTATGCTTTTTAAATGGAAATGCTTATTATTGAAAGTAGTTAAGTTGGGGCACCTCGGTGTTGCAGTCAGTTAAGCGTCTGCCTTTGGCTCAGGTCATGCTCCTGGAGTCCCCGGGATTGAGCCCCTATTGGGCTCCCTGCTCAGCAAGGAGTCTGCTTCTTTTTCTCTCTCTGCCCCTCTCCCCCCACTTGTGCGCTCTCTTGCACTCTCTCTCTCTCTCTCAAATAAATAAAATCTTAAAAAAAAAAGAAAGTTAAGTCCTTTCTATCCATTTAAAAGTAGATTATGAACATATTAATACATTATATATTAATAGGGGATGAAATGGCAGCTCTGGGAATCTAATACAGTGCAATCAGTTTTAAAACCAAATGTCCTAGGGTAGCTTCTACAAGAAGTGTCCTTCCAAACTCCTAGATGCTAGACTCAAACCTTTTAAGCTTGTTGATAGTGATGTCACAGTGACCAGTGCTTAGATTGGGTTCTTCTGTTAACTCTCTGACCTCTTATGGGTTTCTTATTCTCTATTCCTTTGATCCTCACCTCTTTGTTCTAAGCTTTTATATCAGAAGATTTATGTAACGAATTGATCTGTTTCAAGAGGGTTGGAGCTCAGAAGTTAAGACCTTCAGCTGAGAACTTACACATTTTTGTGGAAGTTTGGGAACCATTCTGTACAGTGAAAATTAGTTCTTGGGAAATAATCCAAGTTGGTATTAATACTTAAAACCTATAGAGGACGTTTGAGTGTGAAGATTGGTTGACCTGTATTGCCATTTAAGTCACATTTTTCTTTATATTTCAACAAATGCAGTTTAATAACTATTCCAGCACTGGCTGTATCAAAACCACAGTGAGGAAGCAAAGGTTAATCAAACCTGGTAAAAGCCATTAGTGATATAGAGGGAGTTTCTAGATTTTTATAAATCTGTGCATATTAGTCTTCTTTATTGTCAGTGATATCAAGTTAAATACTTCAGTGCTGTCATCGTAGATGGAATACTTCCTTTTATGGATGATCATTTCTAAAAAAGTACCTCGCAACAATTCAGGAAACTATGGTTGTAATTTTCTCACAAATTATTTTGTTGGTCCATAAGGCAGTCTGTAGGGAAAATTAGAATAATGATCTGTTAATGAACTAATGAAAATTAGTGAATAAAATGATCTGTTCAGCCATTCTCTATGGAAACTAGGATAATCAGGAAGTGGGTCAGCTCTGTCTTCTGCTGTTCCCACTGCTGTTACAAGCATCCTGAAGTTGATGCCCTCTTGAAGTGTGCTCAGCCCAGTTTTTCCAGTGCCACCTAAACATAGATATGTTGTACATACATACACTTCCAGATTTCATGGCCTTTCATCCATGTCATAAACTATTTGTACCTTGGTTACTTCAGGTATATATTCCTAGTATTTAAAAATTGTTTTCTTATGAAAAACTGTTCTCCCCTTCACTGTTGTTTCCTCTCCCACCACCTCTACCTTGTAGAAGCCACGGCCGTCTTAGGAAGAACCGTGTGCAATAGCATCCACCTGTAGCTTGCATCGCAGAAAGGGCATCTAAGTGATGGTGGGACTTCTGACAACTTTGATGAACCTGAATTTTACATAACTTGAACTGAATTCATTCTGAGTATATAAATTCTGTACCTGTTTTGAAAGAACTCTTTATTTATTCAGCAGTTCAGTTTTAAGCTTGCTATAATGACATGCTCTGGGACCAGGAATTGGAAGATTTGGACTTTGTTGTAGTGCTACCTCTGATGGAGGATCCTTGGGACAGTCGCAGCTGCTTTGGGCATGGTTCCTTCCTCATAAATAATTTTTTTTTTTAAATAAGACTTAAAAAATAACTTTTCAGTTTTGTGTTATGTTTACAAAGACTTTCTGTGGTCTGAGATTACAAAATAAAATTCTTCGATATTTTGTATTTTCTTTATTTTTATTTTTAAAGGTTTTATTTATTTATTTGAGAGAAAGAGAGCACATGAGAGGGGGGCGGGTCAGAGGGAGAAGCATACTCCCCACTGAGCAGGAGGCCCAATGTGGGACTCGATCCCGGGACTCCAGGATCATGACCTGAGTCAAAGGCAGACGCTTAACTGACTGAGCCACCCAGGCGCGCCCCCCCCCTTTTTTTTTAAGATTTTATTTATTTATTTGAGAGAGAGAGAGAGCATAAGCAGGGGGAGGGGCAGAGGGAGAAGCAGGCTCCCCGCTAAGCCGGGAGCCCGATGTGGGACCCTGGGATCATGACCTGAGCCGAAGGCAGACGCTTAACTGACTGAGCCACCCAGGTGCTCCTTTAATATTTTCTTCTAGACATCCTATGCTTTCATTTTTTTTGTTGACCTTGCTGAAATAGCTCCCCATCTGGAATTAATTTTGATATGGAGTTGAGTTAGGGAGCTGACTTACTTCTTTTTTCGTAGAGCTTATTTGTTGTCCTGATACTATTTTTTGGATAACTTACCGCTCCTCTTCCAATTTGAAATTCAACTTTATCAAATATTACAATCTGTTTATGGTGTCTCTTGCTTTGTGGTTGTTTTCAATTTTCACTTAGTGAAGTCTGTTATTATTTCTTTTAATAGGAGTCTTAACTTATTTGAAGAGCTCAGTTACATGGAATAGAGTGTAGACTTATTCTGAGTAGTTCCCTAGGTTAGAAGTGGGACAAATGGCTGGAAACTACAGTGAGACACCCTTGAATTCAATATAACATGAACCTATCTAATAATTAAAACTGTCCTAGAGTTTTCTTTTTTTTTTTTTTTTAAGATTTTATTTATTTATTCGACAGAGAGATAGAGAGCACAAGTAGGCAGAGAGGCAGGCAGAGGGAGAGGGAGAAGCAGGCTCCCCTCCGAGCAGGGAGCCCAATGTGGGACTCGATCCAGGACCCTGGGATCATGACCTGAGCCGAAGGCAGACGCTTGACGACTGAGCCACCCAGGCGGCCCTGTCCTTGAGTATTCTCACAAAATGTTGATTTCCCCCAGAATCTGTGTGTTTTTTTTTTTTTATCTCTGTGGATTGTGGGTTTTATGTCATATCTAAAATGCCCCTCCCCTTAACCTTAAAATTATTTATGTTCTCCTGAACTTTTTTTCCCTCTTTTCCTGTAGGTACTACTAAAAATTTTAGACCAATATAGACAGAAAGAGTATGTAGCCCCCCGTGTTCTTCAGCAAGCATTCAACTATCTTAATCAAGGGATTGTTCATTCTGTCACCTGGAAGCAGATGAAGCCACACATACAGGTTAGTGTCAGGGAGTAGCTCTCCAAGATTTTTCTCTGGTTAAGCTAGGTTCTCCAGACAAAGTAGGTTACTAATCCTATATTATATATTTAATATATTTTTATTGCCATGAATAATTTCAAACGCATGCAGTCTTATATCTGATATGACAGGCTTGGGAATTTAAGTATTTGAGAAGAGTGAGGCCTTCAAGTTTAATGAGTTGTAAGACCTGGATTCACTTGGTCTTGCTTGGAGTCTCATTTAACCTTAGTTTCTCTTCTGTTCAGTCAGGTAATATTTTTCTGTCCTTCTTATCTAGAGGTTGCTAGGCTCAATTGGTATTTTATGTGATAACATTTTGAAAAGAGTCACCAAGACTCTACTAAGGTAGTATTATTTTGCAGGAAATGAAACAAGGTCATTTTCTTTTGTAGGTATGAGCTAACAAGGTTTTTATCTCTCTTTGGGGATTAAATTTGAAATTTTCTGTTATATCAGTTGTTTACTTAAAGATAGAATTCAGCATCATTGTTTAATTAAAGAACAAATGAGAATGAAAAATTATTGGCCATTAATAAATGAATTCTTATTTGCATATAGATAATTTTGGATAATTCAAAGATGCTAGGAACTGAATTTTTTTCCCTCTCAAACTAAGAATTCTTAAATTCTATAATCTCTATGATAATATCTAAAAAGGAAAATAAATTCTTTTACTTTGCCTTTGGTGTTCAGGATAGAATTTGTTTAGTGTTACTTTATTACTGGTCTTATAAATGTAATATATTTTGTATTGTTTCTGTGGACATCTTAATAGTATTTGTCTAATCCCGTTGATCAAATAGTGATAGTTTCTTTGCAACTAATAAAGATACCGATTTCATTTTATATACTATGTTGTTACAAATTAAGAGTGGATTTCTTTTCTTATTGCCTTTCACCTTATTTTTTTACATTGCTGTAATGTAGGAATAAGAAAAGTCCAGTCCCTCAGTTGAATTTTTTCTCCTAGAATTTAATTTGGAATAAGTGAGAAGAGATGATCCTGTTTTTACATATGTAGTTGTTAAAGCACAAATGGGCTTAGTAGAGCTTTAGCAGCAGAGTACATAGAGGCTATTAGATATGATTTCTTTTTTTCCCCACCTGAAATCTACATTTCTAGAGTAGGAAATTTTTTTGAAAATGGAAGAGGAAAAGAAATTTTAATACTGCTGGTACATTGACATTTAGGGCCAAAATGGAAATATAAAAATGTTTACAATAAGAAACACAATAGTAAATATAACCTTGGCTTGATATTTATTTTTCTTTCTTAAAGAATTAAGGTGTGTTTAATATTGATTTGTTAGTAAAACTTTATTATCGCCGCTGTTGCTTCAAAGAATAGCATTTCCATTCATCTCTTTCCCTATACTTCTAATCAGTTATTGTTTAAAAGCAATCTTAAGTTTAACTCTTTTTCCCCTGCTCCCCCAGGCTCTTGCTTTCCTGTTTTCCCCTCAGCCAGTGCAAGCTTACCACAAAGATTAATGTAACAGTCTAGAAAACTAACATCATAAAGGCTGTCAGTAAATACGTTATTAATATTTCCCAAATTTGAATAGCCCATAGCCATTTGTTATTTTGTTTTGTTTTTTCTCAGAATATCTCTGAAGATGTGATTTTTTCTGTGATGTGTTATAAAGATGAGGATGAAGAGCTGTGGCAAGAAGATCCATATGAGTACATAAGAATGAAATTTGGTAATCAAGATGATTTTATTCCTCATCAGTTCCTGGATATGTAGAGTAATATAACTAAATTTATATTTTTAAGCCGATTTTATTTGTTAAGTTCCCAAAGTTCTGCGTTGCCTGATAAACTCTGAAACTCATGAGAGTTTGATGTTCTATTGAGCCAATGGATTTGAGGCCTTAGCATGTAGATGTTGGAAAGCCGTCTTGTTCATCCCTCTTAGGGGTGCTGAAGCAGTCATGGAACTGTCTACAACTTTTTCTGTTGTGATGCTGATCTGGAGGGACCATCCCTTTCTGTACCTTTTGGGATACCCATTTGTAGATTGGGTTGTTCGTCGTCTGGGAGATTATTTGGATTTCTGCATATTTTGGGAGCATCCCAATTTAGTATGCCTCTTAATCTTAGTGGCTAAGTATTCCACAAGAGAGTGAGAATATCACTGTGTGACCCTATTCTCTGGAGGAAACTTTTCACTTGGATCTTTCTGGAAGTTCCTGAACTGTGTAGGTCGCTTGAGTTCATTCCCTTTTATCCTTGGTTTAAACTAATTGCTTCTTGGAACACTCAGGCACTTCACATAGCAGAATGTTACTTGTGTACCTCTTTCTCCTGCAACTTAGTGCTTTTTGAGGGCAGGGACTTTATCTTGTTTACTTGCTTTTTTTGCATTCTCCATCCCTTCTCCACCTCTCCATTCCTCTACTAGTGCTTGGCTCTAGTCTGCCTTCCATAAACGTTAGAATAAATAATCGATAAAACTAGCACTGCCCCCCCGCACGTTGAAGATAGTGAGAATGCAGTGCTTTTCCCTTGTTGGGCCAGGTGTCTCCGGCTACTTGAGTTAAGCCTGCTGATAGAGATGCTAGATGATTGGGTTATGTTGCTTTTACAGTGCTTTGTATTTGGTATCATTTGATTCAGTAACCGAGGAGTGCCTCTTCTCTTGGAGACAAAGTACCGGAGAAGCAAATGAAGGAGAAACAATATTTACACATCTGACTTATCCCTCCGTTCTACTGTTTCCTTTTGAAAATCATTTTACGTATGCATGATTTATTATTTCCCCTTCCTAATGCCTTTGTTTTCCTGGGAGTGGAATGATTAGCCAGTCTTTCTTCTATTTTCAAGGTGTTCTTTTAGTGTTTAGTTTGTCTATAATACCTGTGTGTTTTTGTAACGACCAGAGTATTTGTTTAGTGTTCAGAAAGCTACCATTATTTCACTTACTCTTTATGTCAAATAGGATAGTATCTCAGTTTTTAGAAATATAATAATAAAGAGTTGTGAGTGTTGATTGACAGAATTTACATTTTATTGATTAAAAGAGAATATGGATAATTCAAGACTGAAGTGCTTTTTTGAAAAAAATCATTTTGTGGACTAGGATAAGTGCCTACTATTTGATATGTATATTTTACTTTTGGATAACTATAGGGAAGAACAGTTACACAATTATGTAGTTTTCTTCTTATATTTTTGTCATTTACAATTATTTATATGAATGAAGTATTCTTAATCTAAATGCATTGACATTAATAATGTTTTTAGGTTTGGTAGAAACTATGAGAGCGCAGGCTCTTGATGTTAAGACAGTGTGGGTGCAATTCTGTCTTGGTCCCTTACTCATTGTGTGACTGTGGGCAAGCTACTTAGTCTCTGAGATGCACTGTTTTCAGCTATAAAATCAGCAATATTAATAGTGTTGGGAGGATTAAGTCGGTTAATACATGTATACTACCTTCTTTAACTGCTTAGAGTAGAATATTAGATGCTTGTCGAATCTTAGCATAGTGCCTGCCAAAGAGTAAGTTCTGGGCACAGTAGGTCATCTCATGAGTATAGTGTCTGGCACTCAATACGTGTTAGTTATTAGTATTATTACATTTGTATTTTATATTTTGGCAAAGACTTAGATTTGGTTTTATTTTTCTATTTAAATATGGACATATGAGATACTTTTCAAATATCTGCGGGTTCTGAAATTTGTGAAAATTTTCACGATGTTCAGTGGTGTGTTTTAAATAGGTGTATATTCAATAAATACCCATTGAACACCTGCTGAATCTACCTGTTGACAGAGCCAAACCCTGGCCTAGTAGTCCCCCAAGGCTTTTACACGTGTGGTTTCCTTTGTTTGGAGAGCTTTCTTTAGATTTCCATGTAGAGTTTTCTCCCTCCTCCATTCAATTTCTGCTTAAGTGTCACCCCAACAGAGAATTAAAGAGGCTCTCCCTGACACCGTATTTAAACTAGCACTCTGTATAACGTCACTTTCTTTCTCCTTACCCTATCATACCTGTTATGTGTGTATGTGTGTGTATGTGTATAATCTGTTTCTTTCTCTCACCTTGTGATTTCTGTGAGAACCCTTTTGTTTGTTCTTTGTATCCCCAGTGCCTGGCACAGAGTAAGCACTAAATAAATTTTGGTCCTTAGTGAAACAGATATGCCTAATATATATTGTTCTCTTTAATATGATTGTTTAAAAGGACAACATATAGAGTTTGATAAATAATTGTTGTGCATGGGAGCACTGATGATATATCCTTCACCTTTTTATCTGTAAACCAGTGTCGTATATGGGCAGTTTTATTTTTTTGTTTAGGAATAGTGGTCAGTCGGGTTCAAAATCTATGATAAGTAATTGTATTTTTGCTAATGTGGTTTAACCTTTTAAAATCCTAGATATTTTTGAAGATTATGCTTCTCCCACCACAGCAGCCCAGACTCTTTTGTATACTGCTGCAAAGAAAAGAAAAGAGGTATACAGTTATTCTTTTTAAGTCCAAAATTGAAACATTAGTTATACCCCTACTATTTAAAAAATTATATTATTCGTTATAATCTATCACTTGAATGTTTTCCTGACCTAGTTAGGGAAAAGGGTTGTTTTCTTAATTATAATTGCTTGATAAAACACAATAAAATGGCTTTACTTTTGAAAATTTGTGTATCATACTTAATACTGTAGTAGTAAGGCAGTGAAAGCTCACATAGACTAAAATGGATTCTTCTGTTTCTCTAGGTGTTGCCCAAAATGATGGCATTTTGTTATCAGATCCTAACAGACCCGAACTTTAACCCAAGGAAGAAAGATGGAGCCCTGCATGTGATTGGTTCCCTGGCTGATATTTTACTGAAGGTCAGGCTACTCATAATATAATTTACTTAAGCACAGGCAAATGAGAGAATATGAAAGTTGTGAATAATTTAAAACCTGTGACTGCTTCTGCATAATTGAGTTGACTGTAAACATCCTTTTTTCTGTCACCTGTTTCTTTAATTAAAAAGAAAATTTCACTTGTGTCAGTTTTTCAGTGTGAAACTGTTGCCATATGAAAAAAGGGTACAAAATGACTAGTGTTATTTATTGCTACAAAAATCGATCAGTATCAAATTATATGTAAGGTACTGTTTCTGTCTTGTTTAAAAATATACAATATGTAGGTCAAATAATTTTATAAAATTGTACATAGAAATATATTAAGCATAAGTCATAATAAACATACTGTATTAGTTTTGATTTTTATATATGAACAAGGCATCACTAAGTTGAAACTTCATTTCTGCTTCTTTACAGAAGAGTTTATTCAAGGACCAAATGGAGTTGTTGCTGCAGAATCATGTATTTCCATTACTGTTGTCTAACCTGGGCTATCTTCGAGCTAGAGTAAGTTTTCCATATTTCCATTATGTATCTTTTTTTTTTTTTTTCATTATGTATCTTAAAGTGTTCATTTGAGGGGCGCCCGGCTAGCTCAGTCAGAAAAGCATGCGACTTAATGTTGGGGTCATGTGGGGATTGTGAGTTTGAGCCCCAAACTGGGTGTAGAGATTATTAAAAAAAAAATAAACTTAAAAAAATTTTCATTGGTAAGATAATTATTGAACTAAATGTTTTTGGATAAATTGACCTTTTACCATATATTGGGATAAAATGAAGTCAATTAGAATGTCCCTTATGGTCACCCAAGCTAATAAAAAACAAACTAGTAAATAAGGGATTTACAGATTTTAATTCCAGCTGCTTTAAATGTTCACCCTAGCCCTACTTGCTACATTTGTAACACGTGCAGGGAGGGGGATGATGTTACAGCAATAATACAATGTAAATTCATAAACTGATTAATTTTCAGTGTCTAAAACAGCATGAAATTCTAGTTTGGCTAAAAACTTGATTAGTATAAATTGTATATTAGGTTGCTATATACGCCTTAGAAAAATGGAGAAAATAATCCATTTAAACTTATTCATGTTCTAAGTGTATATTACTTCTGAAATCAATATCTTTTATGGAGAAATAAAAATAGAACATTAATTCAAGAGCCTAGTATTTATCTTTATAACTACATCAACACAAAGAATGTCTTGCTATGAAGAACATATGTTAACAATGTCTTACACACAAAAGCATTTTATAAACAGAAGGCATTGTTCACTGGGGAAGTATTTGGGCACATGCAGATTAGAGGTGCAGAGGGCGTACAAGTATTTTTATAGGTAGGCTGTTGTTTTTGACAGGCTCTATGAATTGTAACTCTCTTGCTAAAAAGTCTGTGGCAATTCAAATTACCGGTACTAGTGTTGTATGTACATAGAGAATTAAAGTAATAATATGATTCTGTGGTCTAATAGTTTAAAATTTGGTAACCTCTAGAAGGTTTAAAATTCTTCATAGCTCAGGGGCACCTGGGTGGCTCAGGTTAAGCGTCTGCCTTCAGCTCAGGTCATGATCCCAGGGTCCTGGGATCGAGCCCTGCATTGGGCTCCCTGCTCAGCAGGAGGCCTACTTCTCCCTCTCCCACTCCCCCTGCTTGTGTTCCCTCTCTCATTGTGTCTCTCTCTGGCAAATAAATAAATAAAAAATCTTAAAAAAAAAAAAATTCTTCATACCTTATATGAGCAAAAAAAAAAAAAAGGAACCTTGCTAAGTCCTGATGCTAGTAAGGGAAAATAATGTTTCATTTGTTTGCTGTGAAGGCCAGCAAATGAAAGTCAAACATTGGTTTGTAGTAGCTCTTACATATAACTAAATAACAAATTAGTTATGAATCATAGTATTTATTAAGCTTGAACAGGATTTCTTTTTTCAGAGACACTTCAATTTGGTTCCATTTTCTTTTCCTTGTGAAAAATTCATATAGATAATTTAGAAGTTACAAAACTGCCTTTTTTTTTTTTAAAGATTTTATTTATTTATTTATTTGCCAGAGAGAGACACAGCGAGAGAGGGAACACAAGCAGGGGGAATGGGAGAGGGAGAAGCAGGCTTCCTGCTGAGCAGGGAGCCCAATGTCGGGCTCGATCCCAGGACTCTGGGATCACGACCCGAGCTGAAAGCAGACGCCTAACAACTGAGCCACCCAGGTGCCCCCAAAACTGCCTTTTTAAATTAAAAAAATGGGAGATCCAGAAGTTAGCAACCAAGGCTAATATGCTACTCTCCCAAAACAAACAGTACTTGGTAGAGTTAACTATATTTTACTTAGTAAGAAGTTCCTTTGTGCATGACTTTATTATGGAATGCCATAATCCTAATAGTTCCATACTTAATTTCTTTTTCTAACATAGTCCTGTTGGGTACTTCATGCATTCAGTTCTTTGAAGTTTCATAATGAGCTCAATCTAAGAAATGCAGTTGAATTGGCAAAGAAGAGCCTGATTGAAGATAAGGAGATGCCTGTCAAAGTTGAAGCTGCCCTTGCTCTCCAGTCATTAATTTCTAACCAGACACAAGGTAAAGCCAAAAATACCTTTTAGGAGGTTTATTCTATTTTTATTTTTGACATAGTCTTCTCAAATAGTTTCTTTACTTCCTTCCCTAATAAGGATGATTCTCTGTGTCTTAAGGTGCAGGGTTTAGATTTCTGAGCCTTTGTCCCCTCAGAATTTTATAGAATTTTATTCTTCTCCTTTTCTGGTTTCCAGAAAAATTTTAGATTAGGAAATAAGTTGGTAATCGTTGGGCACTGGGGTATACTGGGAATCCAGTGACCTGGTGTCTAGTTTTGATTGTGCTACTAGGTTGCTGTGTCAACTTGGGCAAGGCACACCATATGCCAAGGGTTAGATAGCCATATATTTAAATTCACGGGCTTGGACTAGATGGCCTCAGGAGTCCTTTCAATTCTAGGGTTCTAGGATTCTACTAGTTGTGAAAGTAGCAAGTGGTATTTCTAGTGAGTGGTAACACAGATAAATCATTTGTTTGTTTAGAAGATTATTGTTTAAAGTTCAGGTTAACCCTTGAAGGTAAATTCAGTTTTATGAAGAACATGAACCTAGTTTACTTCTATTCAGCAGTGTTTCAGTGGACATTGTACAGGGATATGTGGTGGGGAACGGGCACCATCACTATTGGGCATAGTTTTTATGTACATGATTTTTTTTTTACACTTGTATCTTGATGTCATAATCATGTCCTATAAGTCATGCTGATGATAGAGCATTTGTATAATTAGAATTTCTCAATGAAAGCTTTTGGCATTTTGGGTAGGACAGTTCTTTCCCATGTGTAGGATTGATACCCCAATGACTTAAAGGGAAATGGATATATTGGTGAAGATTATTTTGGTACAGCTTTGTGTCTTATTTACCATAGAGCAAATATCTGCCAAGCATCTGTTACTCTGTGCCACTTTACCTTGTGACCAAGTTGATTCCTTTCACCACTTGTGAATGCCTAAGTTTTTACTGATTTTGTTTGTTTTGTTGCATTAGCTAAGGAATATATGAAGCCGCACGTGAGGCCTATCATGCAGGAGCTGTTGCTCATTGTTAGAGAGACGGAAAATGACGATGTTACTAATGTTATCCAGAAGATGATATGCGAATATAGTCAAGAAGTAGCCTCAATTGCTGTTGATATGACCCAACATTTGGTAAGAATGGGCAAAGTCTTATGTTAGTTTGAAAGTAAATTCAGCCTTGAATAATAAAAATAAAAAGCCTTGACTTATCTGAGTAAATTAAATTCCAAAATTTGGAGTTTAGTTTTATAAGCCTTTGAAATGTTAATATAAAAATGTTTGCTCTAGTAATTCTGGCAGTTGTTAATTTCTGTGGTCAGTTGTACTTAAATCTAATAACATTGGGATCATTTCATCTGTAATATTTTGAGATTTCATAATGATGTGCTTTGATGTGAGCCTTCTAAATTTTCATTTCTGAGCTTTGAATCTGGAAACTCTTTCAGTTTTGGGCAATTTCTTGAATTACTTATTTGATTAATTTATCCCCACCATTTTTTCCCCCTGTTCTATAGTTCTGATATGGAATACTGGGTCAGGACCAAGTCTTTAATTTTCCTGCCTTTTTTCTCCTGTCTTCCATGTCTGTCTTTTTTGTTTCATTTTCTGGGTGATTTCTTGACTTTGTCTTCTACCTTTTACCAAATTTTTCATTTGACTATTGGTAGATTTCACTTTTTCCCAGACTTTGGATTTATTTGTTTAATGATAACCGGAAGTTTTAGCTATCTAATTGTTATAACTAATGTATATTCCACTCTAGTGATTAGATAAGGAAAAAATGGCCATATTTTAAACATACAGTTTCTGTCATTGATTTACTCGGCAAAGTATGTAACTTAAGTTTGAGCAAGGCTGACATCTAGATGAGTGCCCCTGCCTTTTTATTAACTTATATCAACAGCAAGGGATAAGTATAACAGTACTGATTGTTGAATATGTGTATGTTATGTTCATAGGCTGAGATATTTGGCAAAGTTCTTCAAAGTGATGAATATGAAGAAATTGAAGACAAAACAGTAATGGCTATGGGAATTTTACATACTATTGATACTATCTTGACAGTTGTAGAAGATCATAAAGAGGTGGGATTTCTTTATGTTTTATTATGTCATTGTAATAACATTAACTGAAATTTACATGATCAATGGGCATGACTTTAAAATTGCTATTTTGTTATGTTGCTAGATTTTAAAAATTACCTTCAAATATTAAAGGAACATACTAAAATAGTTGAAGGGGGGAATATTACATATTGTTGTAAGATACATAGTATATTCCTTTGTACTAAACTGAATTTAGTTTATCACATCTGCTATGTTCTAGACTAGGTTGTTGGGGAATATCAAGTTGAATAAGACATGAGCTCTGCCTTGTGGAACCCACAGTCTGGTCTTCTTGGTAGAGAGAGAGAGCCATTCAATCACAGTGGCAGATATTAAATAATGGAACAAAATTCGAATGTAAGAAACATCATGAGAATGGAAGGAAAGAAGAGCTTAAAACATCATCTTTCCTAAACTGAATTCCAGAAGAATATTGGGATAAGAATTTGTGCAGACAGTTATTAAGTGCTTTCCCCTCTATTAGCTGATAGAATTTTACTAATGTTACTATGCAATCACTAGAGCAAGTAAATGGTAGTGTCCCTGTGCAGAAGTGGAAAACAAGTTTAGGTGGTATTGAGAGACTTGCTCACAGCCACAGAGTTTTGGGTTTGCAGTCAGATTATTCTGATAATATATCCATTCATCTCCACCTGAAACCTTCTTCTCTCCTCCCCAAGCATTACATAGCCTCTCCTTAAAAATCAGATTTGAGTTCGTTACTTCTGTGAGCTCAAGCTGACTTGCTCGGCAATGGTGGCAGCTCCTGTTTTGAACAGTGTGACTTAGGAAGCAGGTGCTGGTTCTTTAAATAGCATTGTTAAACCCTGTGGCTGTTGATTTATCCTGTGTTTATCACATACCAATGGAAGAGCACCAGATTATTATTTTTTTAATTTTAAAATATTTTATTTATTTATTTGACAGAGAGAAAGACAGCGAGAGAGGGAACACAAGCAGGGGGAGTGGGAGAGGGAGAAGCAGGCTTCCTGCAGAGCAGGGAGCCTGATGCAGGGCTCGATCCCAGGGTCCTGGGGTCATGACTTGAGCGGAAGGCAGACGCTTAACGACTGAGCCACCCAGGCGCCCCTGATTACAGTTTGATATTCTTTTCCTGGGCAGGCCTCCTTCACCTAAAAGGCTGAATGTGAATTTTTACTTCCATATTCGTTATTTTGTTTTATTTTTGTATCCTTGTTAAAACTGTATGGGCCATTCAGAACAGTGAGATGTTCCAAATTAAATTACAGTAAGTATACTTAAGGATAATTCTTTAGCCTTATATGCAGAACTTGTATTTTAAATTTGGAGAGACCTTAGAAATCCCCTAGTCCAGTTTTCCAGAATATGTGTGTGTGGAGGATGGGCAGTAGTAAAATGAGCAGCAGGATCAGTTTGAAAATAAAATAGTATTTTACCTTTTCCTTTTAATTTTTTTACTCTTGATGTTAAATTTATTTTGCATTACAAGTAAAAGAGCATGTGAACTTACTGTGATTGTCAAAGGAGGCACGGTTTAAAATTGAGAAGCACTAATCAAATCCAGCTTCCTAACCTACAGATGAAAAAAAACTCAAAAACTGAAAGCCTTCAGTAAGTGGCTTTTCCAAGGTCATAGATAATTAGAGGCAAAACAAGGGCTGGAATCTTGGTCCCCTGACTGCCTGTCCTGTGATCTTGAACTTTGACTTATTAAAAGCAAACTTTGAGAAGAATCTTTCCTTAAAAGGAAAAATCACATGTGTATGAATACATGTACAAACACTTAATGTATGCAGAACAAAACTAGAAATCTAAACCAGATGCTTATGCATATGTAGTTTTTCTTTAATGGTTTTAAATATATTGACAGATTTTTAAACTGGGAGATTTTTGGATCCTTTGAACTTTAAGACGGAACTTTATTTTTTTTCTCTCTTTTTTTTTTTAACAGTCGTTGTTAACATTTATTGTATATTCTTCCAAATAATGTTGATGCACATATGTCTCTTTCCAGGGCTGGTTTTCAGGGATATGCAGTGATAAATAAGCATATCAGTTATTTACAACTGGCAACTGTTCTTGGTGTCTATGCCTACTGGTGGCAAAATATGTTGATTGTTTAAGACAGTACTTTAAAGCTGAATATTCAGAGAATATGCCCCAAACTTGAAATAGGAGACTCAGATGAAAAATGTAACCCATGATGGAGTTTAATTTTTGCTTACTTAAAAAATATTTAGTATAACGTATGTTGAAAAATCCAAAAGATGTGAAAAGATAGTGAAAATTCACCTTCTCCCTCAGCTCCCCAGATCTAATTCTCTCTGGAGGTAGGTCCTCTACAAGGTTTTCCTTCCAGAGATTTTTTTCTATTGTAATAGCTAAGCAAAAAAACCGAGTGTGTGTATTTTTCTTTTATGAAAATGATAGCATACAGTTTTTATCTGCCATTTTTGAATTGCTGTTGGTGATCCTTCCATGTTAGTCACTTAAGTTAAATATTTTTAGTAGTTGCATAATATTCCTTTATATAATATGTCAAGTTTATTCAACCGGTCCCTCATTAATGAATATAATTTAACTGTCCTTTGTTAAATGGAATCTTGGTTGAAACTGATCGCAAACATTGCTATCGTGAGTGGCCTTTTACATGTCATCTGCACAGGTAATAATATGTCTGGAGAGCAAAGCCCTTGAAGTGGAATTGCTGGGTCAAAGGATGTAGTTATGAGTAAGCTTGAGAGATATTGCTAACTTGGCCAAGTTACACTTTCCAAATCAATGGACAGCAGTGTCTCGCTTCCCAGACACGTACTTTTTGATCATTACCAGTCTGATAGGTGTAAAGTGGTAATCTGGGGCTTAGAATTTGTACTCTTACCATGTATTTGAGTGAACATCTTGTTAAAAGCTTAAGGTCTGTTTATATTTCTTTTTCATAACCTTTGCCTTTTTTTCTGTTGATTTGATTTCATGGGAGGGTATTTGATCTTTGTGGTACCATTTGAAAATAATTCCCTCCATTTTTCATTTATCTCTGACTTCCCCCTACCCCATGCAGATATTAATTTTTGAAATCAAGTGCCTTGATATATTTATTTCTGATTTCTGTGCTTTGAGCCATTTTCCATCTTCAGGATTATACACAACTTCTTTTCATTTCTTCTAGTATTCTTATGGCCCAAGTTTTCACATTGAAATCTTTCATTCATTAGGAACTTATTTTGGTATAAAATATGAGCTAAGGAACTAACTGAATTTGTAATTTTATTACAGATTTAACTCCCACTTTTATCATTAGTTTACTTTTCAGAATTTCTTCATTTTATATATATATATATGTATTTTAAAGATTTTATTTTTTTATTTATTTGACAGAGAGAGAGCGAGAGCGAGAGCAGGAACACAAGCAGGGGGAGTGGGAGAGGGAGAAGCAGACTCCCCACCGAGCAGGGAGCCCGATGTGGTACTTGATCCCAGGACTCTGGGATCGTGACCCCAGCTGAAGGCAGACACTTAACGACTGAGCCACCCAGGCGCCCTCTTGGTTATATTTTTCACTTGAAATTTAGAATTGTCAACTTCTCCTTTCAAAAAAGTCCTGTTGGTATTTTTATTGGGCTAATATTTATAGATTAAGGGTTATCATGATGAATTTTAAACTAAATGTTTAAATTTGTCTTTAGGTTACTCAGCAGTTAGAGAATATCTGTCTGCGGATCATTGATCTTGTTTTACAGAAACATGTAATTGGTAAGTTTAAAGGTAGAGTAAAAAGGTAAACTGATATTTTTTTAATTTGGTGAACTTAAAGTGCATTTTTAGCCCTTCAAATTCAACAATATGGACAATTTGAGGAAGAGAAGCTTGCATTTTCTTCTGTTTTTGGATATACTTTCTAGTATTGTATATTTATATTTTCATTTAGAGAAAAATTTAATACATCCAATGAAGAATTTTTAGTCTTGGAATTTTTAAAGGACAGAGAACTTTAAATTTTATATTTTTAGAAAGGAAGAACTGGGATGAGGTTCAGGTGAGTTACTTTAATCTGGAATTTGAAAAATGTGAAATGACAGACCTGTGTCCTGTCAGAAGTATGAAATAATTGTTGTTCTGTTATATTATAGTGCCTGACTTCTGAGTAGAATGAGTAACTAATAGAATCAAGGGTGTTGCAAACTGATGGCAATTTGTAGAGGAGACTGTTTTCCCATAGTATCCAAGCATTTTAAAGGTGGCAGCCCCAAGTCATGTGGGCAAGAGGGAGATGCAGCCTTTATAGTGTGCAGACAGAAAGGTGGAAGAAAAACATGTGACTGCTTAAGAGCGGTTGTCTCCAAACTTTTTATCATTCATACCATTAGTAAAAAATTGAGCATGTACTTCTAATATAGGTGAATAATATTTGAATGCATATTATAGGCAATATACATGCTACTAAATTACATTTACATCCATAAAAATAGAAATGTAAAAGGATGGGATTAAATGTCTATATATATAAAGTGTTGTAATACATTATTTTCCATTCTCAGTGGATTATCTTGTACACTGCCTAGGTACATCCTCCTTCCCTTTGAAATCATTGCTATAAAGCAGTAGTTCTCAAACTTTGGTGTGCATAAGAATGACCTGGAGCCAGTTAAAATGACATTTCTGGACCGTAACCCTAGAGATTCTGATAAGCAAAAAAAGAATATATTCACTGATGCCCTTATTCATGGAATAGATTGTAACTGAAGATTCTCCATTTAAATTTAAAGTAAAGTAATCTTGAGGAGTGAAACCATGAAGTAAGGCGAAGAGAAATAGTTTATACCAACCTTCTAATCTACCTCCCCCAGCTGTTTGATTTGAGCAATTGCAACATCAGGATGTTAAGGAAATAGCCCTATTTTTGGCTGCAGTGGGTAGAGGAGAAAGCCATGGCTCCAGTTGCCTGTCTGATACCCCATCCCTAGCCCTAAGGTGATGGATGATCTTTCTTACGTTTTTAGCTGTAATGTTAATGGCCCATTTTGAACCAATATTTGGCTATATAGGATCTTAGATAAGAAAATATATATATATGGGCTGACTCTCTTATTCCAGGACCTCCACCCCAGCAGCCTGACTTCATTTGTGTCCATGGTCTAGTCTATTTCCATTGCCCCACTTTATTTTTTCCCTGGCCTGTTTTCATTGCTAATTTACTCCTAAAATTTCATTTATTATTAGAAGCCAGGACTAGCTATTAACTGCTTCAACTGCTTTATCTTACACAGGAAGTCAAAGTAAGTACATCCATTCTACCCTAACAGTCAGTCTTCTTGGTTGAGAATGCTTGAAATAACTTCTGCTGCATTCAGGCGTAAATGGAATTTAGCGGAAGGATGTTTGGTAGCTCACTGAATCTGTGGGGAGGCTGGAGTTGGCTGGAGCCCCAGGATTGTGCCCTAGAAGTGGTCTGCCGAGGAGGCCAGTGCTACCTTTATCAACACGGGGTCCTGCACTGCTGCCCACCACAGTCCAGACTCTAGTACAGCCACAAAAAATAATCTGCAACAGCTTCACGCCTTCTAGTTTCTCTGTCAAGTTTCAAAGGCCTGATCTTCAGCATCGGAGTGGCTGGGTCGTGCATACGTGCTGAAGCTGTCAAGGGTATGCAAGGAAATCTTGGGCCCCTTTTCTGTCTTTAGGCTTCATGTTAGGAAGAGGCATTTGCTCTCCTTTTCTCATATCCAAGGTGTGGGGTGATGATAAACAGAACTTTCAGATATTTCATATTCAGATAATGCTGCTTTTCAAGTGATTGTCTTATGTAACAAATTATTTCCCAATATCTGTGATTTCCATCTTATTTTGCTCTTGGTAAGGCAAATATCTATTAGCTTTTGAATATAGTGTTTTAAATAATGTTACAGAAAAAAACTCCAAGCATGTCCAGGGTGAATATGAGTTCCTTTTATTTTTCAAAGATTTAAAAAATTTTTTGAGAGAGAGCGTGCATGAGTGGAGGTGGGGGGACAGAGGGAGAGGGAGAGAGAGAATCTTAAGCAGGCACCACGCTCAGTGCAGAGCCCGATGTGGGGCTTAAACTTAACGACCCTGAGATAATGACCTGAGCTGAAATCAAGAGTCAGACGCCTAACCCACTGAGCCACCCAGGCGTACCTAGTTCCTTTTAAATAAGAGAAAAAAAAAAAACCTTTGAAGTTAACAGACTTTTGCTTAGTGACATGGTAGGAATTATTTGAAAATTTTGTACTGAGAATTGTGTTTTCTCATTGTGTGTTTAGACATGATTTCCTTTTGACAGAGGGTAATAATAAAAAATATATATGCAAATACAAGAGCATTCCCTTTGGACTCTTTATAGTAGGTATAATTGGCTTGTGGTAAATACAAATTTTACAAGGTTTGTAAATTGACAAAATATGGTCCAGAATATAGTTTGTAAACATATGTGAGGCAGGAAGATATTTTAGCCTAGCTTAATTAAGCTTCCCAAAGAATTTTAATTATTTGTAGGTTAAAAATCCTGTACATGAGAGATATACCACAATCTATTCCTTCTTGTATCTGTTTTTTTTTTTTTTTTTTTTTTAAGATTTTATTTATTTGACATAGAGAGACACAGCAAGAGAGGGAACACAAGCAGGGGGAGTGGGAGAGAGAGAAGCAGGATCCCCGCGGAGCAGGGAGCCCGATGTGGGGCTCGATCCCAGGACCCTGGGATCATGACCCGAGCCGAAGGCAGTCGCTTAACGACTGAGCCACCCAGGCGCCCCTCTTGTATCCATTTCTAACATAGCTTTAGAAGTATAAACTGTATTTTATTTGTTACACAGTGTCAAAAATACTGGGTAAGTTCAGTAAAAACGAATCTTTGCGCTGTCTTATTGGGTAGGGGGCAGGTCCTGGTAAGAAATGTAAGGTGGGCAAATGTAGTAGCTGAAGATGAGAATGCCGAGAAAGGGGTGCTCAAAGTATATTGGGTGTAAGAGGAGTGTATGCGAGTGGGTAGCCTAAATCTTCCTCGCTGTGGTCTTTGTGCTTAATTTTTCCTGTTCTCTGGAATTCTAACTAGAGATTTTCTTCCTTCTAGAATTCTATGAAGAAATTCTTTCCCTGGCATATAGTTTAACCTGCCATGGTATTTCCCCTCAAATGTGGCAGCTGCTAGGTATATTATATGAGGTTTTTCAGCAGGATTGTTTTGAATACTTTACAGGTATGGCTTTGACATCTAACATTTTTGCTTTTCTGTGTCTAGACATTATTTCCTTTGACACTTGACATAAAGACACATGCGATTCCAGTACTAATCAGAAGATAATTGTTCTTGCCCCGTGGAGGAAAGGGTGGTGCCGTCGCAGCAGTGTTTTGCAGCTCTGGGAATATAGGCAGTAGAAGGGAGACTGCTTCCTGGTGGATCTTAAATTAGTTTGCAGTCAGAACATATACCCATACATTAATTCAATTACTATTTTCTGAATACTGCCTATATTCCAAGCACTGTTCTAAGCACAGCAGTACAGCAGTGAGCCAAATAGCTCTTGCTGTTTTGATGCTTCCATTCTAGTTGGGGGGAAGGCAGGGAAGGTGGGGAAGCCAGAAAATATGCAGTTTGTCAAATGGTGATGACTCCTATGGAGAAAAAGACAAAAATTTGGAACAATCACTATAATAAATGATGAGCATTTTAATCTTTCTGATCCACATCTTCCTCGTCTATAAATAGAGCAGCTCTGTCACTTCTGTTACTACATTTTGTGGTTGTGGGGGAAGACAGTAATGTGTGGGTGCTACAGAAATATGGTTCCGGTGGGAATAATTTATTTCTACTCTTGTTACTCAAGTCTCACTGGGCTTTTGAATTTTTCTTTTTTTCCAGATATGATGCCTCTCTTGCATAATTATGTGACAATAGATACAGATACTTTATTATCTAATCCAAAGCATTTAGAAATACTTTTTACAATGTGTAGAAAGGTAAGTGTGCCCTAATCAGTTGTTATAGTGGTTCTTACTAATGTTTGAGTGTTTTACTTCAGGACGCTCTTTCAATTTGTTTCTTATACTTTAGTTTTGTGTTGCCTTCAACATATATTTGCTATTTTTTATTTTCTAATAGGCCCTGGAATCGTAATTTGAAAATTTTATATTGTGTGTTGTGCTTAAGAATGTTTGCCACTTTTATTTATTTATTTAATTTTAAAATTTATTTATTTTTATTTTTATTTCTTTAAAGATTTATTTATTTATTTGACAGAGAGAGACACAGGGAGAGAGGGAACACAAGCAGGGGGAGTGGGAGAGGGAGAAGCAGGCTTTCCATGGAGCAGGCAGCCCGATGCGGGGCTCGATCCCCAGGACTCTGGGATCATGACCTGAGCCTAAGGCAGGCGCTTAACGACTGAGTCACCGAGCCACCCAGGCGCCCCTTATTTATTTTTTTTAAAGATTTATTTATTTTATTTTAGAGAGAGAGAGAGAGAGTGTGTGTGTGTTTGTGTGTGTGTGTGTGAGTACGAGTTGGGGGAAGGACAGAGGGAGAGAGAGGATCTCAAGCGGACTCCGTGCCAAGCACACAGCCTGATGCGGGGCTCGATCCCATGACCCTGAGATCATGACCTGAGCTGAAACCAAGAGTCAGATGCTCAACCAACTGAGCCACGCAGGCACTCCTGATGTTTGCCGCTCTTGTAGCTGTGTACTTTATAATGTTTAAGATAAATAATTTTGTGTTTTTTTCTTTCAAAAATGCAGACTTACTACTTGATTAAAGAAAAGTGTTATTAAAAATCCCAACAAAAGGGCACCTGGGTGGCTCAGTTGGTTGAGTGACTGCCTTCGGCTCAGGTCATGATCCTGGAGTCCCTGGATCGAGTCCCGCATCGGGCTCCCTGCTCGGCAGGGAGTCTGCTTCTCCCTCTGACCCTCCCCCCTCTCATGTGCTCTCTCTCTCATTCTCTCTCTCTCAAATAAATAAATAAAATCTTTAAAAAAAAAAAAATCCCAACAACAGAAAAGCAAAGTGCTAAGAAAATAACCACACAGTTTGTCAATCACTGATTTTCTTTTAATTGATGCCGTTACAAAAACGGCATCATTTAGCTCAGTACAGGATGATTTATTAGCCATATACTGGCTACTGTTACATTTACATACAAACAGGATTGTCTATTATGTTGTCTTTGTCACAGATTAGATTTCACCCTCCATTGGTTATATCTTGCAATCATTAATGAGTACAAATAATGTTTTCCTTCTCCTTTAGGTGAATATTTATATATATATAAATATAAAACTGCATTGCATAGAGCTGCCAGATACTTAAGTTTGGCCTTGGGAGTAAAATATCTAGTGTACAACCTATCTTCCTCACTAGAGAAGATGTGTACCAAGATGTTAAGAGCTCTGAACTGATAATCAGCACATCTGATTGAGGTCTCAGTTCAGTCATAAAGAGCCTGGGAGATTTTGGGAGGTCACTAAGTTTCATCACATATAAACTGAAGGAGTAGAATCATGATTTTTGAAGACCTGTTTAGCCCTGTAATAACCTAGCTTATTAAATCGTGATCATTTGGCAGTCTTCAGTATCCTCTCCTAAGTTGTGGAGACCGTTGCTAGTGAGGCAAAAGGGAAGAGAAAGCAGCAAGTAGAAAACAGCAGTCCTACACCCATTAGTACAGCTGCTCTGTATTATAGCAGCTGGGGTAAAAGTGATATTCACAGTGATGTCTTAGACTTAACCAGTGGTTAAAATATATGTCATATTCTTGGTTTTTAATAATAGCTAATACTTACTGAACTCTTACTGCATATGAGGCATTTCCTAAGTACTTTATACATATTAACTTATTTTATCTTTACAACATTATGAGGAAAGGATCACCTTTTGGTCAAAGACGAGACCGAGGCACAATTTTTTGCATCATGCCTGAGTCAAATTGTCCTAAGTCACAGAGCTAGTCTATGTTGGAGCCATATTTGAAGCCAGGTAGTCTGGCTCCAGAGCCCATTTTTAAAATTACCGAAATATTTTTTTTCTTCTCCTTCTGGAGGTGGGGACAAAAACCAACCAACCAACCAACAAAAAACCCAAGTAAATGCAATTTGGGGCAAAGGGAGTGATTTTTTTTTTCTTTCTGTGTTCTACAACCCCGCCATGTAAGTATATTATTATCGTCCTTTTACAGATGGGGACAGTAAGACACAGAGGTTAATTAGCTTTTTTTTTGAAAGATTTTTATTTATTTATTTGAGAGAGAGAGCATGAGAGGGGGCAGGGTCAGAAGGAGAAGCAGACTCCCCGCCGAGCAGAGAGCCCGACGTGGGACTCAATCACGGGACTCTGGGATCATGACCTGAGCCGAAGGCAGTCGCTTAACCAACTGAGCCACCCAGGCCCCCCTTAATTAGCTTTTTTAAAAGCACAGATAATAAGTGGCAGAGCTGGAATTTGAACCAAGGGATTCTGGTTCCAGAGCCCATTCACATTTAGAATCTAAATGTAGATATATTGCCCTAAGAAGTAGAATTTTAAATTTTATAGGGTTGATTTTTGGCTTTGCCAGCTTCCTGTTTGCAATTCAGTTCACTGATCCATCTGTTTTCCAATTTCCAAAATTGTATAGCTGTCTACTTTTTTCCTTTCCTCTGTCTTTGTGGATTTATGCCTCTAAAACCTCTTTATTATTTTAATCTTTTGGGAAGTAATAAAAATAAATGAGAATGTTCAATCTGTCTTCTTTATCTGGAATTTCTTTTTAATTCAGTTTTCTTAAATTGTATTTGTCTAGGAAATTATCCAATTCATCTGAGCTTTCAAATATATAAGGAATATAATGTTCTCCATAGTATTTGCTTATTTTAATCTCTCCTTTACCTGTATTTATGCCTTTTTCATTTCTAATATTTTTATAATTTTGCTCTGTGCTTTTTAAGAATAATTTTGACAAAAGTTGTCCACTTTGTTGTCTTTATTCAATGAGTCTGTCTTTTGTTTCTCTCTGTTACCTCTTTCTGTCTGTATTTTTAATTTCTGTCTCCTCTTCAGGTTAAGTCTGTTCTTTTTCTTATAGCTCATGTTTGAACTCTTATTAAGTTTTCCGTATTTTCTTATTTCCAATATAAGCATGGCTCTACTCTATGAATCTCTTTTCTGGGAACCTTATTGTAAGGCAATTATATTCCAATTTTTATGTATGAGCCTGTGCTTTGTAGAATTATTTATAATAGTAGAAATACAAAATTGACAATAGAGGAATGGTCTGGTAAACTGTTATATTTATGTACGGTAATACTTATAGTCCTAAATGGTTATAACATCCATGGAAGATGTTTGTAGTTACAAATTCCATATGGAGAAATTAAAAGGTGTGTGATAGTAAATTATGGTTATTATTGTGAAAAAATGAACTCAAAAGAAACAGAAAACTACAGGGTTTGTTTCATTGTTTAAATGGAAGGTTTTTTAAAATTTCTTTTGATTTCATTTTATTGTTTTGTTGCCTTTAAAGGGAAGCTTCACTTATCTGGACAATTAACTCATATAGCTTACTTTATTGTGATTGTGATGATTGTGATGCAGGGTTGGATCCCAGAACCCTGGGATTATGACCTGAGCCGAAGGCAGACACTTAACTGACTGAGCCACCCAGGTGCCGCAAAGCTATGATTCTAATGCCCGAATTTTTATGGGATATTTGCTTCATGTAGACTCAAATTCTATGCAATGCCATTCACTGCTGAGCTGAATTGTAATTATTGTAGGTACTATGTGGAGATGCAGGAGAAGATGCAGAATGTCATGCAGCCAAACTTCTTGAAGTCATCATTCTTCAGTGCAAAGGAAAGGGAATTGATCAGGTAATACATGTATGGAAAGTTTGTACTTGATGTTTATATTGAAAATTTACATACCTGAATGACATTTTGTTTATATTATGATGGAAAATTAAAAAGATAGCCTGTAGTTCGTGCTTGCTGGAACAAATTTTATTTAAATGACAAAGAAAAATACCCATGCAGTTTGAAAATTGCACCTTGCTTTCTAGTTGAGAAAGAAATAAACAGGAAACTATGTAATAATTTAAGAGGCTATCAAGCAAATCCTGAAGGAGATAAATACGTAAATTCTACTTACTAGGTTTTCCAGAGATTTGCATTTTCCTTTTATTTTTTGTGGATTCTGTTGAAATATTCTCAGATATCTTTTTTTAACCAGAATTGAAGATACTATGCAAAAAAGAAAAAGTTTCTTTTACTGATTTAAAAAGCACTATAAATTTTTAACAAAGATTAATTTGACGTTTGCTATAATCATGGTATAATAGTTACTGAGAAGTGTTGAAGTGTTCAAGTAACACTTGAGTTGTCTTTTTTCTTTCAGTTCTGTAACTTTTGCTCCATGTATTTTTTTTTTAACAGCTTTATTGAGCTATAATTCACATACCGTATAGTTCACTCCTTTACAGTGTACATACTTCAGTGGATTTTAGTATATTCACAGAATCATGCAAATATTACGACAGTTTTAGAGCATTGCCTCACTACCCCCCAAAGAACTCTACACCCAGTAGTAATCATTCCTCATTTCCCCTCAACACTCACCCCCCAGCCTAGGCAACCATTATTCTACTTTCTTATTTTAGAGATTTGCCTATTCTAGACATTTCATATAAATGGAATCATGTGGTCCTTTGTGAATGACTTTTCTCACTTAGCATAATGTTTTAAAGGTTCATCCATGTGGGAGCATGTATACTAGTACTTCATTTCTTTTTATTGCTACATATTCCATTGGGTGGATATATCACATTTATTTTAGCTATTCATCAGTTGATGGACGTTTGGATTATTTCCACTTTTTAAATTATTACTACTATTATTTTTAATTAAGTGCCTAGCTCTGGATCAAGAGTTGCATGCTCTACCAACTAAACAGCCAGGCTCCCCTGATTATTTCCTCTTTTTGGCTATTATGAATAATGTTATGAACATTTGTATGCAGATTTTTGTGTGGACATGTTTTCATTTCTCTTGGTATATATCTACGAGTGGTAATTCTATTTTTAACTATTTGAGGACCTGCCAAACTATTTCTCCAGAGCAGCCACATCATTTCCCATTCCTACTAGCACTGAATGAGAGTTCCAATTTGTCTGTATCCTCATCAACTCTTGCTTTGTCTTTTTGTTATAGCCATGCTTATAGGTGTGAAGTAGTATCTTGTTGTTTTGATTAGCATTTGCTTGATGGTAAATGATGTTGAGCATCTTTTCATATGGCCATTTGCTTATCTTTTTTGAGAAATGTCTATTCAGATTCTTTGCCCATTTTAATTGGGTTATTTGTTTATTATTGAGTTATAGAGGTTATTTATAGATTCTAAATTCAAGTCCATTATCAGATACACAGTTTGCAAAAATTTTCTCCCAATTTTTGGATTGTCTTATCACTTTCTTAATGGTGTCCTTTGAAGCAGTTTTTAATTTTGATGATGCCCAATTTATTTTTTTTCTTTTGCTGCTTGTGGTTGGTGTTATATTTAAGAGTCCATTGCTAAATCTGAGTCCACGAAGATTTCCTTCTTTTTTCTTCTAAGAGTTTTATAGTTTTAGCTGTAACATTTAGGTCTTTAATTCATTTTGAGTTAGTTTTTCTGTGTGGCATGAGGAAGGGGTTTAAATTCATTATTCTGCATGTGGATAGAAAGTTTTCTCAGTACCATTTATTGAAAAAGCGATTCTTTCCCTATTGAATTGTCTTGGCACCATTGTCAGATGATGTGACTATAAATGTGAGGATTTATTTCTGGATTCTTATTCTGGTTAATTTTTTAATCCTTAATCCAGGACTACACTGTCTTTATTATTGTAACTTTGTAGTAAGTTTTGAAATTAGGATTTGAGTCTTTCAGTTTTGTTCTTTTGCAAGACTCTTTTGGCTGTTCTGGGTCCCTTGAGTTTCCATATGAAATTTAGGATCAGCTTGTCAGTTTCAGCAAAGAAGTCAGCTGGCATTGTGTTGAATCTGTAGATCGTCCTGGGAAGTGTTACCAGGGCTCAATCCCATGTCTGTGAGACCACCACCCGAGCAGAATCAAGAGTTGGACGCCCAACAAACTGAGCCACCCAGGTGCCCCATTCAATTTGATTTAACAAAGAAAAATTCCAACCTAGTCATTTTACCTTAAATGTGGAAGTGGCTGAGTCTACATTTGGATTATTGCCATCATTTGAGTGTGGACTCTTGTGGGACAATCTTCAACTAACTGTAATCTGCTCTCAGAAAGGAAGGAGACTTCCTCACACTGCTTCTCTCGGACTCTTTTTGGCCATTTAATCTCTGGGTTTTATGAGAATATGAATTTATTGAATAACTCAAAACAATTTAAGCAAAGGTTTAATTATCATTAAGACTATCTTACTTATTGATGACACTCTCTATCTGGTTTCTGTGTATATGGTTGACTCTTTTTTTCATTTTTTCCTCTAGTGCATTCCACTCTTTGTTCAACTTGTTTTGGAGAGATTAACCCGAGGAGTCAAAACTAGTGAGCTCCGTACCATGTGTCTTCAGGTTGCAATTGCTGCCTTGTACTACAATCCTGATTTGCTGCTACATACTTTAGAACAAATTCAATTGCCTCACAACCCTGGACCTATAACTGTACAGTTTATAAATCAGTGGATGAATGATACAGATTGTTTTCTTGGGTATGTGTCTTTTGGATTTTACACTACATTTCTGTTTCTGGAAAGTTGACTTTTAAAAGTGTATAATAGCATATAGAAAGATAATTTTCATTTTTAAGAATATTTAGTGTATTAACATAATATTTACTTTTTGGAAAGAATGCAGTCTCTGAAAATTAGTTATAGCCTATCCCTACTTGTTTTTGACTTATGTGCTAGCAGTATATCTTGAGGCTACAAGAATTAAGTGTCCATCTGGTTCCATGACTATTGTCTATAGGCAAAAACATTCTCAATGGGGTCAGGTTTCTAAGGAAAATGCCAGTTTGGTAAAGATGTCTTGTCCCAGGATATTGAACCCTGCAGATCTCACGGGAGCTTGTTCTCAAATATGAGGTCAGAAAGAAGGATTGTTCGTTGTAGCCCAGGTGCTGGCCCAGTGGGAGAGTGTGTCTTTATGTGAAGTACTCTCCTAGTTTGTTTTTGAACTTAGGAAAAGTGAGATGCCAAGTAGTAGGTACATGCCCTCCTCCAGTGACTGAACACCTCTTCGTGACTGTTATGCTAGAATTTCAGCTCTAACGATGGCTTACTGGGAGTGTTATACCAAATACAGTAGTCTTGCCATTCTTAATATTTTTAAACCACTTAGAAGAAACAGAAAAATGTATATAATGTATACTGGTCAAACTTTTTTCCTTCAGAATCAGATTTTTCTTATCCTATGTTAAAGCAGAGAACATTTAATGGATTTAGTTAGAGCCATCAAGTTCACCTTATTATATGCTGAGTTTCTGAATAGGTTTTGGCACCTGCAGTTTTCGTACAGTATATATGTTAAGAAACCTTGTAGACCAATCTAATGCAGAAGACAGAGTCTAAATTTTTCCTTTTTCCTGTTGGTTAGGAATTTCATGCTGTCAAATACAGGTATTGCTTTAATAGAACTTGTATGCCAAGGCCCAGATATAGCATTCATATCAATCATAAATTGATATTATATCAAGATTCACCATATTAATTACAGACTTCTGTAGTGCTTTGATGATAATTGGTTTTTACAAAACTTGATTTATGTAGGATTTCATATGGTACAAAAGGGGGGGGATACCTCTGTATAATTCTATTGAATGAACCCTAAAATATTACCTTGGCCATTTTTTCTTGTAGTTTCTTCCCCTATCCTCATTTCTCATGAGCACTTTTTTTCTTTGTAATTTGTAGGCATCATGACCGGAAGATGTGTATAATAGGACTGAGTATCCTTTTGGAACTGCAAAATCGACCTCCTGCAGTAGATGCCGTAGTGGGACAGATTGTACCCTCAATTCTTTTCCTTTTCCTTGGCTTGAAGCAGGTCTGTGCTACCAGGCAACTGGTAAACCGCGAAGATCGCTCAAAAGTGGAGAAAGCTGATATGGAAGAAAACGGTAAAGTCTTCTAATTGCAATGAGTGCTAGAATTGATTTTGATTTGAGCGTGCATTTTTTTTTTTTAATTTTAGTCTATTTGGAGTCATTAAACAGAGTTACATTTGGCTTGTTGCACATTTAACAAATACTTTGGGGTGGGTTTACATCTCCTGTGATGTAAATTTAGATTTGTTCACTTTCTGACATGTAAGTAATTATTGAACTTAATGTTGTTACACCCTGGGAAATACAGATGCATTTATAACAGAATCAGATGGTTTTGATCATAAGTTAGCAACCAGTTATTTCATTTTCTTGTTTGTGCCGACAGTGTCAGTGAAATCAGCAACATGAATTAAATGAACCATTAGTTAAGAGCAGAAGTGTCAGCCTAGCAGATTAATAGAGAGTGCTGGATATGTTTTTTTTTTTAATGGTTCTTAAACTATATTTGGGAGATGCTTACGGTTTATGTATTAATAAATTTAGAATAAAGTATACAAATGAGGGTTATTTGCTTAACTGAGAGTCAGAATAAGATTGTTAGAGTCAAGGATATTAGATCTTTATTTTATTTAATGATACTGCAAAAAACTACTTACTTGGGCCCAGGAAGTAACATTATCCAACACCAAATGGAGTTTTTCCTCTTCTGGTTAAAAACAGACATTTCTTTAAATGAGAAAAATCAGAACTTATCATGGAAAACATACATCTTTATTTTTGATGCTAAATTCTATGATTTTGGCGACTGTAGATTTAAAATACTTTACATTTAATTGGCATCATCCTGGTTTGTTCATGTACAAGGAATGGTACCATTCCCTGACCCCTAAAACTGAGCACATCTTCTGATCTAATTTTTCTTTCTTTCTCTCTCTCAAAATAAAATTTAAAAGAGAGAGAGCATGTGCATGTGTGCTGGGGGGAGGGGCAGAGGTAGAGGGAAAATCGTAAGCAGGCTCCTTGCCCAGCGTGGAGCCTGATGTGGGGCTCAATCTCTCAACCCTGAGATCATGACCTGAACTGAAATCAAGAGTCGGACACTTAACCAACTGAGCCACCCAGGCTCAAACAAAAAAAATTTGTTTTTCTGAATACCACGTAGAACTTTTGCAGTAATGCTTCTTTATTAGAAGGGTTTTGTTTTTTGCTAAGTGTAGGCCAACAATTACAGAATTCCTTTTTTCAGAATGTTATAATGTTCTAATTTTTTTGTTTTGTAAACTGTTGGTTTATAACTAATATGACTGACTTGAGAAAAAATTTTCTAGTACTTTCCCAGATTTTCCTGTTGAATTTCCACTGAAGTATAGAATGATTAATTAGGAAAGGTATTTCTTGCTCTCTTTGTAATTATACCTTTGCCATATATATATATACATACATACATAATGATCAAAACTAGGGTTTCTTGCCTTACCCCTAAACTGCTTCACAGTTTAATTCAGGTGCTTCAGTGTGGTATGTTTTATAGAACTGTTTTTGGAGTAATATTGCCTAGTTTGGGTTTACTCTAGGTCTTTCCCTCTTAGGTTGATTTTGTTCTGCATTTACTGTCTTCTGGTTATTTACAGTACTGGGCTAACTGCTTAAAACAGATTGGCACTGAAAATAAAACAATCCATGATGATATATAATTCAGCTTTCAACTTTGCACCCCACATGTAGCTAATTTTTATTTCTGTATTTTTCTGTTTCTGTTAGCAGAAATGATCTCATTTGAGCACTTCTAAGCAGTTCATAATCAATTTAGGTAACTGTTAAGAGACCATAACATTCTTGGGGCGCCTGGGTGGCTCAGTCGTTAAGTGTCTGCCTTTGGCTCAGGTCATGATCCCAGGGTCCTGGGATTGAGCCCCGCATCAGGCTCCCTGCTCAGGGGGAAGCCTGCTTCTCCCTCTCCCACTCCCCCTGCTTATGTTCCCTCTCTCGCTGTGTCTCTCTTTGTCAAATAAATAAAATCTTAAAAAAAAATAAAAAGAGACCAGATTCTCAATGGGAGGTCATTGTTATTTAAAACACATGCACTGACCATACACTTGTCTTTTTTTTTTTTTTGACAGAAAAGTCAATTTGGGACTCTGTGATTAAATAGCATTTTTGTATTAAAGAGTATGAGGCAGCCATAGCAAAACAGTAGTAATGTCCAGCAGACTTTAGATTTAGGGATACTTGGAAATTGTTTTTAGTGAGGAGGATAAAGTCATTTTCAATTAAGCAAACTACGATAAAGGTTTATTTTTAGAATTTCATGTAAAAATAGGTGGCAATTTTTCCATTTCCAGAATGTTTTGTCCTTTTGTGTTTTCATTCCTCTTAAATAATTAATGGATTCACAGAGGAGATTTCAAGTGATGAAGAGGAGACAAACGTAATCGCTCAAGCAATGCAGTCAAATAACGGAAGAGGTGAAGAGGAGGAGGATGATGATGACTGGGATGAAGAAGTATTGGAAGAAACTGCCCTTGAGGGATTCAGCACTCCACTTGACCTTGACAACAGTGTGGATGAATATCAGTTTTTTACACAAGCTCTGCTAAGTATGTCTTTACTCCCTAACTCTTCAGATATTTTCTCTAAAGTCTATCTTAATTTCCTTCAGTTAGAAGTTGGTTTAGATGTTAAATTTGGTTTTAGTTGTGTTGAGTTTGTGGTAAGCTGTCCACATGGAAAAACCTGGGAGGCTTAGGGGCTGGTTTTGCCTAAAGCACCAATTTGAGTTCTTGGTGTGGGAGCAGTATTGAAGCTGCAGGTACTCTGAGAAGCTGGAGGAAAATGGCAGCACCTGAGTAGAGGTGTGTGCCAAGATCTGGAATTTAGGGAGCATAGGAAGAGAATGGCGAAGGAGACAGAGACCTGGGTGAAGCAGAGATTGGCAATGTGTTAACCATCCTCTGATAGTCCCACGTGGTTGGATACAGAGTGCATATTTTTGTTTTGTAAACTGTGGGTTTATAAAAATAATCCTTTGCTGGAGTAAGTTTTACCACCTTGTGTTTGTTATGGTGGTGTACTCTTTGTCTCTTACTGTCTGCAGTCATCCCATCGTACTTTTATTGTCATGTCACTAGACTCTCTTTCTTCTTCTACACCCGCCTCCCCCGCCCCACCCCCCCATGCAACAGCCGTGCAGAATCGGGATGCTGCCTGGTACCAGCTCCTCATGGCACCGCTCAGTGAGGACCAGAGGAGGGCGCTGCAGGAGGTGTACACCCTGGCAGAGCACCGGAGGACCGTGGCAGGTCAGCTCACCACATCTCCACACTGGAGTGCACACGTCCACGTGCCCACAGTCAGCCTTGTTCATGTGTTTTGTGGCACCTGAAGGCGGTTTTAAAAATTGTTACAGGCCACCCTTTCAGGATAATAACGAATTATTGTATGATTTTTAAAAATTTTCTTTTTAATCACTTGTGATATCTTAGCTCTGCAAAATCCCGTGCATTAATATGTGTCTTTTAGTGGTGGTGTTATTCATGAGTACTTACCCTATATTTTAGAGCCCAAGTTAAGACATAAAGGTGAGGATGCATCTTGCTGAGGGAGAGTTAGTCAGTTGGATCACCCATCTAAACATCTTAATCCCAGATAGACTGAAGGTACTTCATGAGTTCTTGCAAGGACCTTGTCTTCCTGGAAATGAAACACTCTTCATTTCTTTTTGCTGGGCTTTACATGTTGGTGATTCTTGTTGATTTTCAGTTTTTTGACCTGGAGAAATTATTTTATTATTGTAGTCACTCCTAGAAAACCAATGGAAAAGATTTTGTACTTACAAAAATATTTTAGTGGAAAACATCATGGAACAGGCCCCTGGGACTTAGAGCCTAAGTTCTTCTGTATGGACTTCAGTTTTCAGCCCTGTGTAGTGTCAGTCCCTGATAGGAGAATTCTGGGCACACTTCCAGCAGTAGACTATGGAACTATTTATTAAAACACAACTTTGAGACTGTTTTCATTTTGCTTATTTTTACCTCCCCCATCTCAACTTCCAGTAAAGTCTTTTTAGCAGTTTTTCTGTGATAGCAAACATAACTACTTACTTACATAGTCCTGTTAAAGGTTAATGCTCAGGGACTTCGGGGGGAGATGACAGAGCAGGAAGACCCTACACTCACCTCATCTCACAGATACAACTACATAACACTCACATCAGGGTAAATAACCCAGAGAATGACTCAAAGACTGGCAGAACAGACTCCACAACAAAATGTAGAGAAGAGTCCACATCAAAGAGGATAGGAAGGGTGGAGATGCAGTGGGGAGCAAAACGGACCATGGGTCTGTCCACTAGTGGGAGGGACCTGCAAGCATGGAGAGGGGAGAGAAACAGACTGTCATACTGTGAGCCTGCATGCAAATGTGGCTTTGAAAAACAGAGGGGCTAAATTTCATGAATTCTTACAACCAGTGTGACTTACAGCCTAGAACTTTAAAAAAGCAGGTTCAGTTCCGGGAGAGCCTTGAGGGCTATAGAAAACTGAGTTCCCACCCCCACCGCACAAGAAACAGCCTACAGAGATAGAGCATAGTGGCAGCACTTTGAAAAAGGCCTGGGGCTTACAGGAGGGAGATTTATTTACTAATCTCAAAGTATGTCCCAGAGGGATAGAGATTACTGGAAGACTCCACCAGGAACAAAGTTGCTGGTGGGTGCCGTTCCCCTTCCTTACCCCCCTCTCCCCCGCCCTCCAGCATAAACACTCAGATACCTGCAGGAGCTAGCCTAGAGCTGGCATTCACTACCTAGCTTGCTTACATTATGCACCCAGCCTTTTCAGCGGGGCCTGCCTCAGGCCTGGTGCTGTGGGTCCCCTTCCCCAGAAGACTAGTGCAAACCTTGTCAACACTGTGTCTCTCCACTGTGCACGTTGTGGGGTCTCAGTCCCAGCAGCGGTGGCCAGTCTTATTAAAACTGTGCACCCTGCCTGTGTGTGCCTTGTGGATTGGCCTGGTCTCAGAGACGGAGACACATCTCCTCTGGCAGAGGACCAGTGCCACGTTGTTAAAACTGCATGCTCCACCCATTACTTTCAAGACAAGATATGTAGCTGAATTTCCTAACAGAAACAAACACAGAAAGTTAGACAAAATGAAGAGACAGAGGAATGTGTCCCAAATAAAAGAGCAGGACAAAACAATAGCAAGACACCTAAGCAAAACAGAGATAAGTAATATGCCTGATAGAGAATTTAAAGTAACCACCATAAAGATACTTACTGGACTTGAGAAAACAGTGGAAGATTTCAGTGAGATCTTTAACAGAGAAAACACTGAAAAAGAACCAATCAGAGATGAAGAACATGATAATTGAAATTAAAAATACACTAAATGGAACAAGTAGCGGACTAGGGGAAGCAGAACGGATTAGCAACCTGGAGGACAGAGTGATGGAAAGTAATCAAGTTGAGCAGGTGAGGGGAAAACAAATTCTGTAAAATGAAAACTTAGGGAACTCAGTGTCCCCCTCAGGCATAATAACATTTGCTCATAGGGATCCCAGGAAAAGGAGAGAGGAAAGGGGGCAGAAAATTTATTTGAAGAAATAATAGCTGAAAAGTTCCTTAATCTGGAGAAGGAAGTAGAAATCCAGATCCAGGAGGTACAGACATCCCCAAACAAAATCAACCAAAGAAGGTCCATTCCAAGACACATAATAATTACAATGGCAAAAAGTGGTGATAGAGAATTTTAAAAGCAGCCAGAGAAAAGAAGAAAGTTATGTTCAAGGCTACCAGTGGATTTTTCAGCAGAAACTTTGCAGGCCAGACATATTCAAATGCCTGAAGGAAAATATCTGCAACCAAAAATACTCTATCTGGTAAGGCTATTATTCAGAATAGAAGGAGAGATAAAGTGTTTTCCAGACAAAAGTTAAAAGAATTCATGACCACGAAAGCAGCACTACAAGAAATGTTAGTGGAAAACAAAAACCATGAATAATCAAAGTAGGAAGCACAAAAGAAATGAAAATAAGTATATCTGTAAAAACCAGTCAAGGGACTCACAAAGTAAAAGGAAATGAAGTATGACACCATAGACCTAAAATATGGGAGTGGGGGGAGGGACCGGTGTAAAGAATAGGTTCAAACTTAGGTGACCATCAGCTTAATAAAGACTACTATATGGGATGCTTGGGCAGCTCAGTCATTAAGCGTCTGCCTTCGGCTTGGGTCATGATCTCAGGATCCTGGGATCGAGCCCTGCATCGGGCTCCCTGCTCGGCGGGAAGCCTGCTTCTCCCTCTCCCACTCCCCCTTCTTGTGTTCCTGTTCTCGCTGTCTCACTCTCTGTCAAATAAAATCTTTAAAAAAAAGAAAAAAGAGCCCCACATCGGGCTCCCTGCTCGGCAGGAAGCCTTTCTCCCTCTCCCACTCCCCCTGCTTGTGTTCCTGCTCTCGCTCTCTCTCTCTCTCTGTCAAATAAATAAATCTTAAAAAAAAAAAATTCTTTAAAAAAGACTGCTGTATGCAGAATATGTTGTATACAAACCTAATGGTAACCACAAATTAAAAACCACTCTAGATATACCAAAAATAAAGACAAAGGAATCCAAGTAGATCACTAAAGAAAGCCAACTTATGGGGAGAGGAGAGCAAGGGAAGAAAGGAATGGAGAAGAACCTCCAAAACAACCAAAACCAAGTAACAAAATGGCAGTAAATACATACCTATAAATAACTACTATGAATGCAAATGGACTAAATTCTCCAGTCAAAAGACAAAGGGTGATGGAATGGATAAAAAAACAAGACCCATATATATGCTGTGTAGAAGAGACTCATTTCAGACCTAAAGACACATGGAGACTGAAAGTGAAGGAATGGAAAAACAGTTATCGTGAAAAGAAAGGGAGGGTAGCAATACTTAATATTGGACAAACTAGACCTTAAAACAAACATTGTTACAAGAGACAAAGAAGGACCTACCTAATCATAAAGGGAACAATCTAACAAGAGGATATAACAATTTTAAATATTTATGTACCTGCCATGGGAGCTCCCAAATATATAAAGCAGCTATTAATGAACAAAGAAAGTAATCGATAGGAATACAATAATAGGGGACTTTAACACCCCACTTACATCAATGGATAGATCAAAAGAAAATCAAGAAGGAAGTAGTGGCTTTAAAGGACACATTGGATCAGATGGATCTAATAGATATATTCAGAACATTCTATCCTAAAACAGCAGTGTGCACATGGAACATTCTCCATAATACATCACATGTTAGGTCACAAAGCAAGTCTCAACAAATTAAAAAAAGTTATACCATGCATCTTTTCTGAACACAACACTATGAAAGTAGAAATCAACCACAAGAAAAAACCTGGAAAGAACACAAATACATGGAGATTAAATAACATGCTGGTAAACAATGAATGATTTCTTGGTCGACCCAAAGAAGAAATTTAAAAAAGATACATGTAAACAAATGAAAATGGAAGCACAATGGTCACAAAAGCCATTCTAAGAAGGAAGTTTATAGCAGCAACACAGGCCTACCTCAAGAATCAAGAAAAATCTTAAACAACCTAACTTACACCTGAGAGAGCAAGAAAAAGAACAAATCCCCAAACCAGGAAAATGAAGGAAATAATGATTAGAGCAGAAATGAATGATACAGAAACTAAAATATAGAACAGATCAATGAAATCAGGAGCTGGTTCTCTGAAAAGATCAACAAAACTGACAAACCTTTAGATTCATAGAGAGAGAGAGAGAGGACTCAAACAAAATCATAAATGGAAGAGAAATAACAACCAAAACCACAGAAATACAAAGGATTGTAAGAGAATGGTACAAAAAATTATATGCCAACAAATTGGATAACCTAGAAGAAATGGATAAATTCCTAGGAACACACAATCTCCCCAGACTGAACCAGCAAGAAACAGAATATTTGAACAGACTAATTATCAACAATGAAATTGAATCAGTAATCAAAAGACTCCCAACAAACAACAGTCCAGGACCAGGTGGCTTCACAGGTGAATTTTAACCAAACATTTAAAGAAGAGTTAATACCTGTTCTTAAACTTTTCCAAAAAATAGAAGAGGAAGAAAAATTTCCAAATTCATTCTATGAAGCCAACATTACTCTGATACCAAAATGAAATAAAGGTACCACAAAAAAAGAGAACTACAAGGCCAATATCTCTGATGAACATAGATGCAAAAATCATCAACAAAGTATTATTAGCACATTAAATCCAACAATACATTAGAAAAAATAATTTACCACAGTCAAGTGGGATTTATTCCCAGGATGCAAGAGTGGTTCAGTATTCACAAATCAATCAGTGGCATACATTACATCAGTAAGAGAAAGGATAAAAACCATATGATCATTTCATTAGATGCAGAAAAAGCATTTGACAAAGTACAACATCCATTCATAATAATAACCCTCAACAAAGTTGTTGCAGATGGAACAGAGCTCAACATAATAAAGACTCTGTATGAAAAACCCACAGCTAACATCATACTCAATGGTGAAAAAGTGAGAGCTTTTCCCATAAGGTCAAGAACAAGACAATGATGTCCACTCTCACCACTTTTATTCAACATAGTACTGGAAGTTCTAGCCACAGCAATCATGCAAGAAAAAGGAATAAAAGACATCCAAATTGGTGAGGAGGAAGTAAAACTTTCACTATTTGCAGATGACATGAGACCATATATATATATATATGGAAAACTCTAAAGACTCCATCAAAAAATTACTAGAACTGATAAATGAATTCAGTAAGATCACAGGATACAAAATCAATGTACAGAAAACCTAATAATGAAGTAGCAGCAAGAGAAATTAAGAAAACAATCCCATTTACAATTGCACCAAAAAGAACAAAATACCTAGGAATAAACTTAACCAAGGAGGTAAAAGACCTGTACTTTGAAAAGTATAAAACATTAATGAAAGTATTTGAAGATGACACAAACAAATGGAAAGACACTCCATGCTCATGGATTGGAAGAATTACTATTGTTAAAATGTCCATACTACCTAAAGCAGTCTCCGTTTTTTTTTTTTTTTTTTAAGATTTTATTTATTTACTTTTTCCTTTTTGCTTACTGTTGTACTTCTGGTTCTTTTTTTTTTATTATTATGTTAATCACCATACATCATTAGTTTTTGATGTAGTGTTCCATGATTCATTGTTTGCATATAACACCCAGTGCTCCATGCAGTACGTGCCCTCTTTAATACCCATCACCAGGCTGACCCATCCCCCCACCCACCTCCCCTCTAGAACCCTCAGTTTGTTTCTCAGAGTCCATAGTCTCTCATGGTTCGTCTCCCCCTCCGACTTCCCCACCTTCATTCTTCCCTTCCCTTCTTTTTAACATATAATGTATTATTTGTTTCAGAGGTACAGGTCTGTTATTCAACAGTCTTACACAATTCAGAGCACTCACCATAGCACATACCCTCCCCAATGTCTATCACCCAGCTATCCCATCCCTCCCACCCCCCACCACTCCAGCAACCCTCAGTTTGTTTATTTGACAGAGAGAGACACAGCAAGAGAGGGAACACAAGCACGGGGAGTGGGAGAGGGAGAAGCAGGCCTCCCGCTGAGCAGGGAGCCCAATGCCGGGCTCGATCCCAGGACCCTGGGACCACGACCTGAGTCGAAGGCAGATGCCTAATGACTGAGCCACCCAGGCGCCCCAAGCAATTTACAGATTTAATGCAATCCCTATCAAAATACCATCAGCATTTTTCACAAAACTAGGAAAAACAATCTTAAAATTTGTATAGAACCACAAAAGACTCCAAGTAGTCAAAGCAGTCTTGAAAAAGAAGAACAAAACTGGAGGTATCACAATTCCAGATTTCAAGGTATACTACAAAGCTGTAGTAATTAAAACAGTATGGTACTGGCACAAAAATAGACACACAGATCAATGGAACAGAACAGAGAGCGTAGAAATGGACCCACAATTATATGGTAATTAATATATGACAAAGGAGGCAAGAATATGCAATGGAAAAGAGTCTCTTCAACAGTGGTTTTGGGAAAACCTGACCATTTTCTTAAACCATACACAAAAATAAGCTCAAAACGGATTAAGGACATAAATGTGAGCTCTGGAACCATAAACTGCTAGAAGAGAGCAAAGGCAGTAATTTCTCTGACATCGGCCATAACAACATCTTTCTAGATAGGTCTCCTGAGGTAGGGAAACAAAAACAAAATAAACTGTTGGGACTACATCATAGTGAAAAGCTTCTGCACAGTAAAGGAAACAACCAGCAAAACTAAAAGAACCTATGGAATGGGAGAAGAGATTTGCAAATGACAGCCCAATAAGGGGTTAGTAGCCAAAATATATAAAGAACTTATACAACTCAACAGCCAAAAAACAATCCAATTAAAAAATGGGCAGAAGACACGAATAGACATTTGTCTAAAGACATACAGATGGCCAACAGACATGTGAAAATATGCTCAACATCACTCATCATAGAGAAATGCAAATCAAAACCACAATGAAATATCACCTCACACCTGTCAGGAAATCAACAACACAAGAAACAAGTGCTGGTGAGGATGTGGAGAAAAAGGAACCCTTGTACTTTTGAAAGAAATGCAAGTTAGAAATGCGGAATTTGGAAATTCCACTGTGGAAGACAGTATGGAGGTTCCCCAAAAAGTTAGAACTACCATGTGATCCAGTAATTGCACTACTGGGCATTTACCCAAAGAATACAAAAACACTAATTTGAAGAGATAGATGTACCCCTATATTTACTGCAGCATTATATACAATAGCCAAATTATGGAAAGAGCCCAGGTGTCTTTCGGTAGATGAATGGATAAAGAAGATTGTGTGTGTGTGTGTGTGTGTGTGTGTGTATACACAATGGAATATTATTCAGCTATAAATAAGAATGAAATCCTGTCATTTGTAACAGTATGGATGGATCTAGAGAGTATAATGCTAAGCAAATAAGCCAGTCAGATAAAGACAAATACCGTATGATCTCACTCCTATGTGGAATTTAAGAAACAAAACAAATGAACAAAGGGGAAAACAAGAGAGACAAACCAAAAAACTGACTCTTAACTATAGAGAACAAACAGATGGTTAGTTACTAGAGGGGAGGTGGGTGGGGGGAACAGGGGAAATAGGTGAAAGGGTTTAGGAGTACACTTATCTTGATGAGCACTGAGTAATGTATGGAAATGTTGAATCACTATATGGTACACCTGCAACTAATATAACACTGTATGTTGTTAAGTACACTAGAATTGAAACAAAAAAAGGGGAATGCTCATTTGGGCAAAATAACTAATATCATGAGTCACATGCCTTCACAATGCTAAGTATAAAGAAATCTAGCTCATTTGAGGTTATTTCCAACTTTGTCACCTTAAATACTCTTCTCCCCCCCCCCCCCCTTTCTCTTGGCAAATGCTAGAGGCAAAGAAGAAGATTGAACAACAGGGAGGCTTCACCTTTGAAAACAAAGGAGTCCTCTCCGCATTTAACTTTGGGACTGTGCCCAGCAACAACTGAAAGAGGGAACATCAGCCTACCAAATGTCATCACTACATTTTACTTCACCAGGGGAATGTGAAGGTCAAGGGGAGGGACAGAGTGGGCTGTGCCAGTTAACTCTGGCATTAGGCAGCACTTTTATCCACTGCCTCTTCCGCTTTGACCTTTCTCCCCCCGAAATATATATTCTCAGCAGCTACTGTAATGTATGAAATTCAAGGAAAACAAAATCAGCGGACTGAAAAGGACAAATCATATTCTCCAAAGGACGAATGACCAAGGTGGTTTTAGAGGACTGAATTGAATTGCACGTCTCAGGTTTTTGCCATGCAGAATCAGTGGATTTATGCGGATAACAGTGCCTTCTGTTGTACATGAATTATCTGAAAAATTTTTTTGGAGTGCATTGCAATTTTTTTTAAAGCATAAAACATATTTCTAGATATAATGTAAACCTTGGCTATATGTTGACTTATTCTGCATTTTACTATGTGAATTTACTGTTAGGCAGTTAGCTACAAGTCACTCTGGTTTCAAAAACATCACCGCTCCCCTCACTCACCCTGCTGCTGGGGGCTGTCTTCAGGGGTTGTAAAATATGCACTGGCTCTGGTTTTTCATCAGATGTTTTGTGGCTTTCCTAATAAGTGTCTTATTCCCTCTTCCATCATATTTTTGAGCCCAGAAAGAGGTGGTATTTTTTTTTGGAGTCAGCAAATATGAATATAAATTTCATTTATAATGTGGTAAGTTCAGGACTCAAAAGTTTCTTGGCAGCAACTGGCAGGAACTCTTTAGTCACTGGAATTAACAGTAAGTCCGAGTGTATTCTGAATCATGTACTTAATTATGTAATGAATTGATAATTATACTAAAGCACATTGAACCCTTAGGAGAAGGGTGCTACATAAGCATGTGGTCTTTCTGGATAGAGGCTTGCATTTTCAACAGTGTATCATTCCAGCTCTGTTGGACCTGGGTCCAAAACATTTTCTAACAAAATTTTTTATCTAGGATAAAGAGCCAAATGAATTTAACTTCTACTTTTCACAATCTGAATTTTCTCCTACCTAATTCATTCTAGCCTTTATTATAGCTAAGTTCAGCTTGTTATATTTTTCACGGGTTGGGATGTTGGTCAGCTGCCCTCTTGGATGGTAATGATGTCTATAGGAAATATTGCAGGTGGAGGTTACGGCCGTTTTTCTGAACAAATTCAAGACTAAAACATGGATCATAGTGTTTTCATACAGTAAAGTGAAAGTGTATTTTCAAAACCTAATGTATTGCTGGACGTGATACAGTTTTCCGTTTTTGTGAAATGTCTGCAGCTTGTATTTCCCCTCAGTGACTGGAGGAATTTTCTCCAGGTGCTTCCTATATTACCATCCCTTGTTAATATTAACTCTTTTTAGAAGTTTAGGTTATTTAAGTAGTTTTTACAGAAGTAGCCTAAGAAGCCATGAGTTTCAGAGTTAAAGGATCCCTCGCTTTCCTCGTCCCTCTTCCCAAGGCATTGCTTTTGAATGTACCAGCTGGCAGAAGAGAAAGATGGCCCTGGGGGACATTTTAGATATCTTAAGCTTTGAAACTCTTCTTATTCTCCCCATGTCCAAAATGGTTTATTTTAACATAAATAATATGCCTTCACACTGGATTGTAAAAGGCATGTGATTTTATTTTTGTGAGGTATTGTCTTCTGCAGTATTAAAGGGAAAGAGATGTTAATGTGTATCATCCTATCTTGTTTTTGAAGCCAGGGTAGTTGTATAATTTTGTTACCAGCAGTGCTAACCTGAATGTGATCTGGTTACCTTGGAAATGCAGGAACTTATATGAATGTACTGTAAAATAAAACACGGACTGATTCCCAGGATTCTGAACCCCTCTGTCTGAAATGTTTTCTGAAATGTGGAGGTGCTTTAAGCAGGTGATCAAAATCCATCAGTATGTTTTCTTGATTTTGGGGGGAGGTGGAACAAGGTAGCTGTTGGCTTGGGAGGGTAAGGGTTCATCAGGAGAAGCTAGAGTGGAGAGTGGTTGGGAGCTAGGGCCTATCTCATAAATTGTGGTGTCCAAATGAGAAAGACAGATGCTCTGAAAAAGCAAAAGTCATTAAAGCCACATCAGGACCTTGAAGGAAAATAAAAAAGGGGCTGGAAATAGAGCCATTTTCTGATTGACTTCTCCTAATCTAATGACAGCCTAAGTTGAGTGGAATGGGGACTTCCAGGAAAGATGGCAGGGTAGAAAGATCCTTAGCTCACCTACTCCCATGGCTACACCTAGATGAAACCCACATCAGTGTAAATGAGAGAACAACCCAAAGACGGGCAGAACAGACTCTCCACTGCTAAATATAGAGAAGAGGCCACTTCAAAGAGAGTAGGAAGGGCAAGATGCAGTTGGAAACCAAACTGCCCCTCAAAACTGATCATGGGAGGGAAGGACACCTCAGGCATGGATAAAGACTAGTAGACCCCATGCCAGGCACCCCAGGCATGGAGGACCCACAATGGGAAGACTAATCCCCATAACATTTGCCTTTGAAAACCAGAGGGACTTTGTAAGTTTTTACAGACAATGGGGCTCAACATTGGGAACTTTAAAAATCAGCAGGCTCAGCTCAGACAGCAAGAGGGCAAGAGGAAACGGAGTCCCCACGCTTAACGAGCATAGCAAACAACCCCACTGAGATGTGGCGTAGAAGCAGCAGTTTAACAAATGTCCAGGGTGGGGCGCCTGGGTGGCTCAGTTGGTTAAGCGACTGCCTTCGGCTCAGGTCATGATCCTGGAGTCTCAGGATCGAGTCCCGCATCGGGCTCCCTGCTCGGCGGGGGGTCTGCTTCTCCCTCTGACCCTCCCCCCTCTCATGTGCTCTCTCTCATTCTCTCTCTCTCAAATAAATAAATAAAATCTTAAAAAAACAAACAAACAAAAAAACCCCACAAATGTCCAGGGTGTACAGGAAGCTATATTTACTAATCTCAGGATGTGTGCTGGAGGGGCAGGGATCTTTAGGATATTTCTCCAAGAACAAAAGAGCTTGCAGGCACCATTTCTCTCACCTGGCCCCTAGTCTAGATAACATGCACACCTGCAGGAACCAGCACAGCATGAACACTCTCCACCTAGCTTTGCTAACAAATGCACCCATTCCTCCAACCTACACTCAGAAGTCCATCCAAAGCAGTGCCACAAGCTTGGTAGTATGAAAGCAGCCCCAACAGGGGCCAGCACCACCCCAAAATGACTCCTGCCCTGAGGGGAGGGGAAGAAAGCCACACATACCAGTCCGAATGTGGTGACAACAGTAGCTGTGGGCAGACATCCCATCTGACTGTAGGCCCTGCCCACTAGGGAACATCTCTCAGGGGACAACATAGGGAGAGTGCCCTACAGTTAGGTGCTACTACAGCTCTGGCAAATGCCTGGTCTGACCCAACTCAAGCCCAAGGTAGTCCCAGACTGGCCCATTAACAACATAGGGACCAAACCCTCCCCACAACAGGCAAAGAGAGCCATTGCTGATGACTGAAAGCAAATGCAGCTCAGCCATAATAATAGGGTGCATGCAACACACATGGGAGTTACCCCTAAAGCACCAGGTTCTGGTGAACAGGAGACACTGCACTGCAGGGCACTACAGGACCTCTTCTTCATAAGGATATTACTTTCAAGAGTAGGAGGTTTAACTAACTTTACTAACACCCAGAAACAGACCCAGAGTTAGACAAAATGAGGACACAGTGGAATATATCCCAAATGAAAGAACAGGACAAAATCACAGCAAAATAGCTAAGGAGACGGAAATAAACAATATGCCTGATAGAGAATTTAAAGAATGATAAAAATATTCATTGGACTTGAGAAAAGAGTGGAGAACCTCAGTGAGACCCTCAACAAAGAGATAGAAAACGTAAAAGACAACCAATCAGAGATGAAGATCTCAATAACTGAAATTAAAAATACACTAGAGGGAATAAGGCCAGAGAAAGCAGAAGAACAGATCAGTGACCTGGAGGACAGAGTAATGGATGGAGGTCAATCATGACAAACAGGAAAAAGAAAAAAGAAAAAAATGAGACTAGATAAAGGGAACTCAGTGATACCATCAAGCATAATAATATTCACATTATGGGATCCCAGAAGAGAGAAAAGGGGGCAGAAAATTTATTTGAAGAACTAAGAGCTGAAAACCTCCCTAATCTGGGGAAGGAAACAGTTATTCAGATCCTGGAGGCACAGAGAGCCCCCAACAAAATCAACCCAAGGAGGTCCACACCAAGACACACAGTAATTAAAATGGCAAAAAGTAGTGATAAAGAGAGAATCTAAAAAGCAGCAAGAGAAAAGAGTTACATACAAGGAAACCCCATAAGACTATCAGCTGGTTTTTCAGCTGAAAATTTGCAGGCCAGAAGGGAATGGCCTGATTTATTCAAAGTGCCAAAAGAAAAAGGCTGCAACCAAGAATACTCTATCTAGCCAAGCTATCATTCAGAATAGAAGGAGAGATAAAGAGTTTCCTACAAAAACACAAGTTAAAGGAATTCATTACCATTAAACCAACCTTACAAAAATATTAAAGGGGATTCTTCAGAAAGGAAAGACCATAGGCAGGAGTAAGAAAAATAGGAAGCAGAAGAGCAGTAAATCAAGTATATCTACAAAAATCAGTCAAGGGATTCACAAAATAAAAGGATATAAAATGCGACATGATATACCTAAAATGTGGAAGAGAGAAGAATAAAACTTTAATGCTCTTAGAATGGGTTTGAACTGAAGTGACCATCAACTTAACATAGACAGCTATACATATGTTATATATAAACCTAATGGAAACCACAAATCAAAAACCAGTAATAGATATGCAAAAAATAAAGAGAAAGGAATCCAAGTATTACACAAAAGAAAGCCAAAAACTGCAGAAGAATAGAGAAGAACTTCAAAAACAACTGTAAAGTAACAAAAAGCAGTAAGTACATACCGGTCAATAATTACTTTGAATGTAAATGAACTAAATGTTCATATCAAAAGACAGGGTGACTGAATGGATAGAAAAGCAAGACCCATCTATATGCTGCCTACAAGAGACTCATTTCAGAACTAAAGAAACATGGAGACTGAAAGTGAAGGGATGGAAAAACAATTATTATGAAAATGGAACTGAAAACAAAGGTAGGGTAGCAATACTTATATTGGACAAAATAGACCTTAAAACAAAGACTGTTAAGAGGTAAATGAGGAGGGAGACGAATCATGAGAGACTATGGACTCCGAGAAACAAACGGAGGGTTTTAGAGGGGTGGGGAGGTGGGGGAATGGGTTAGCCCAGTGATGGGTATTAAGGATGGCATGTATTGCATGGAGCACTGGGTGTTATATGCAAACAATGAGTCACGGAACACTACATCAAAAACTAACAATGTACTGTATGGTGACTAATGTAACATAAAAAAAAAAAAAGTAGGGCGCCTGGGTGGCTCAGTTGGTTAGGCGACTGCCTTCGGCTCAGGTCATGATCCTGGAGTCCCTGGATCGAGTCCCGCATCGGGCTCCCTGCTCGGCAGGGAGTCTGCTTCTCCCTCTGACCCTCCCCCCTCTCATGTACTCGCTCTCTCTCATTCTCTCTCTCTCAAATAAATAAATAAAATCTTAAAAAAAAAAAAAAAAAGTAAGGACCCCACATAATCATAAAGGGAACAATCCAACAAGAAGATATAACGATTGTAAATACTTATGCACCCAATATAGGAGCCCCCAAATATATAAAGCAGCTATTAACAAAGAAATCGATAAGAATACAATAATAGGGGACTTTAACACCCTACTTACATCAATGAATAGATCATCTAAACAGAAATTCAAGAAGGAAACAGTGGCTTTGAAGGACACATTAGACCAAATGGATTTAACAGATATATTCAGAACATTCCATCCTAAAATAGCAGAGTACACATTCTTTTCAAGTGCACGTGGAACATTCTCTATAATACACCGCATGTTAGGCCACACAGCAAGTCTCAACAAATCCAAAAAGACAGAAGTCATACCATGCATCTTTTCTGAACATACTTCTATAAAACTAGAAACTGACCAAAGAAAAAATCTGAAAAAAACACAAATACTTGGAGGTTAAATAACATGCTAGTAAACAATGAATGGGTCAACCAAGAAATCAAAGAAATAAAAAATATACATGTAAACAAATGAAAATGAAAACACAATGGTCCAAAATCATTGGGATGCAGCAAAAACTATTCTAAGAGAGATTATAACAATACCAGTCTACCTCAAGAAACAAGAAAAATCTTAAATAAACAACCTAACCCTACACCTGAGGGAGCAAGAAAAAGAACAAACAAATCCCCAAACCAGCAGAAGGAAGGAAATAATAGATTAGAGTAGAAATAAATGAAATAGAAATTTCAACAACAACAACAAAACAACAACAAAAGAAAGCAATGGAATAGACCAATGGAACTAGGAACTAGTTTTTTGAAAAGATCAACAAAATTGAAAAACCTTCAGCCAGACACACATCCAACAGAGAGAGAGAGAGAGAGAGAGAGAACTCAAAATCAGAAACAAAAGAGGAGAAATATCAACCAACACCACAGAAGTGCAAACAATTGTAAAAGAATATTATGAAAAACTGTATGCCAACAAATTGGATAACCTAGAAGAAATGGATAAATTACTAGAAACATATAACCTCCCCAAACTGAACCAGCAAGAAATAGAGTATTTGAGCAGACTGATTACCAGCAATAAAATTAAATCTGTAATCAAAAAATTCCCAACAAACAACAGTCCAGGACTAGATGGCTTCACAGGTGAATTCTACCAAATATGTAAAGAGTTAATACCTATTCTCAAATTATTCAAAAACACAGAAGAGGAAGGAAAATTTCCAGATTCATTATATGAGGCCAGCACTACCCTGATACCAAAACCAGATAAAGACACTACAAAAAACGAGAACTGCAGGCCAATATCTCTGATGAACATAGATGCAAAAATCATCAACAAAGTATTATTAGTACATTAAATCCAACAATATATTTTAAAAATTATTCACCATGATTAAGTGGGATTTATTTCTAAGATGCAAGTGTAATTCAATATTTGCAAATCTATCAATGATAGATTAGCACTGTACATTAATTATACTAGAATTAAAAAAATAAAATAAACAATGGAATAATAATACAATAAAGCTGAGTGGGATGGTAAATGCTGGCCTTTAGATTCTCATGTACTTACCTAGCATGACAGTAAGCTCCTTTCCCCATCTCTTATGTTAAGACCACGTTGAAACCAGTAAATCGTTGATCAGGAAAAATTCCTAAGATAGAAAACAATTATTTTAAATTATGTCATTTAAGTAATATAGTGAATTACAGTCCACTTTTCAGTAAGGGAGAATGAAAACTAAAAACTCCATGGAGGAAATCAAGGGGCAAACTTGGCCATACGATCAGAGACCACTACATGTGTGTATGTGTTTTGTCTGTTAAAAAAAATTCCAGGAGCACCCAGGTGGCTCAGTCGGTTAAGCCTCTGCCTTTGGCTCAGGTCATGATCTCAGGGTCCTGGGATCCAGCCAAGCATGGGGCCCCCTGCTCAGCGGTGAGTCTGCTTGTCTCTCTTCCTCTGCCCCTCCCCACTGCTCGTGCTCTGTTTCTCTCTCAAAAAAATAAATAAAATCTTTGGGGCACCTGGGTGGCTCAGTTGCTTAAGCATCTGCCTTCGACTCAGGTCATGATCCCAGGATCCTGGGATTGAGCCCCGGTGTCAGGCTTCCTGCTCAGTGGGGAGATTGCTTCTCCCTCTCTGTGTGCTCTATCTCTCTGTGTCAAAGAAATCAATAAAATCTTTAAAAATAAAATAAAATCTTAAAAAACCGGGGCTTAAATGGTAATCCCTCCTGATCCCGTTTCATTCTCTCCATTAAGATCAGCGTACAAGTGCTGCCTCTGGGTGGGTTGGAAGCTTCTCCGGCAGTCTACTAGGGAGTGAGGCCACAAAAATCAGCAAACAAAGGGTCGGAAGCAGCTCCGACGCCAGGGCAGGGCAGCCAGGGCTGATCTGACAACCCCAGGCGGGGGGTGGGGGGGTGGGGAGAGGGAGGGAGGGGCAGGCATGTGCACCACAGAGAGGGGGCGGCGGGGCAGCGGGAGAGTCCGCCGCAGGCGGCCGACCGTGGAGGGAGAAGAGGGCTGTGTTGAGAAGAGGAGGGAGCGCAAGGCTCTGCTGCGGACGGAGCAGCTGAGAGAGTTCATGTGCTCCCTGCGGCTCATGTGTGAGGCAGTTCACCCTGGAGATCACCCAACTTGACAAAGAGATGTCACAAGTAGATGGGTGCCTCTCAAGAGTTAGAAATTGGAGGCTTCCCAAAGGGTTTGGAATATGCGGGAAGCTAAGAGCTACTCAGGCAAGAGTGACTTTTTCCCTCAGGACCTCCTTGTGTATGAAGGGAAGAACTGGGGCTGATGGGAACTAAGTAGCAAGGCCTTAAGGGTACCTTTCAGCTGTGGCCCAGCGGCCCCCACTCAGTTCTCTTAGTTTATAGCGATCCCCACTCCAACAACATAGTAAGTGAGGACAGCACCCTCGTTTCTCTTGCTTGGCAGTCAATGTCTCCGGAAACTTCTGCAGCTCTGCTCTCACTGCTGATTTCCACGGTCTCTCCTCATGCATGTCAGTGAATTAGAATTCCTTCACAGTGGGTCATCTCTGGCCTTGCTCTTAGCGCCTTCCTCTTCTTTTTCACAGCACTTGTATTTTTTTCTGTTCTGCCTTGAATTGCTCATGCCATTGATTGCAAGTTTGAGGGCAGACACGATGTTTTACATAGTTTTTTTGTACACATTTTGTCTTCTTTATATACCCTGCAACTGGTGGCCAGGCACGGTTATTGTGAACAAATGAATGGGTATTTGAGGTTCTGCCATTGAGCTTGGACCGTAGAGCTTCTCAGAAGCTAAATAAGAGACAGGGAGGGGCGCCTGGGTGGTTCAGTCAGTTAAGTGTCTGCCTTCGGTTCAGGTCATGATCCCGGAGTCCTGGCAGAGAGCCTGCTTCCCCCTCTGCTTCTCACTCACGCTCTCTCTCGCTCTCTCGCTCTCTCTCTGAAATAACTAAATAAAATCTTAAAAAAAAAAAAAAAAGAGGCAGGTAGCAGGCACCTGGCTTTTAGAAGGAGAAAACAACTGTACCGCCGTGGGATGATGAAGTAGATAATACGCTGCTGGAGGGAAGGTGTTGACTGTGGATCACTCTGGTCTCTACTGTAAGAAGGTGTGCGGGGGGTGGGGGGGGAGCACACATTAAGGAATTCCCCAAACTGAGAAGGCACGGTGAGACCAGAAATGAAGCAGGTGACTCCATACAATTTACACAGTTTTATCAGGGTAACTTACTGATAGCAGGGATCAAATGGAAGACGATCCATGCTCTGTACAGTTATTCTCTGCAAAGTGTGATTTTTTAGAGCGAGGGGATGCACAGAAAGGCACTGTAGTGAGATCAAAGGGTTCACATGCACTTAATTGACAGCTACCCTTTAATTAGATCTTGTGGCACCACCTGTGTATCAGGAGGGGGAAAGACTATGTTATCTCTAACAGATTCGGGGAAGGCCAAAACAAGCCTCCTTCTGTCCGGGCCTTGGTGGGCATTTCTGAAGCAGAAGCCCAGTTTCTGATGTGCAAAGTGGTTTTTCAGGATTACAAAAGACATTCCTGGTTACCTTCCGTGACAAGGTTCTCTCAGGATTCAGGAGCATGTTAGGTCTAACAGGTCATCATCTCCCTCTTAGTTACCAGTCACCCTTGGTCCCAAAGATGGTTACACAGCAAGCCTCGGGGAGCTGGGACACATACCTCAGCAAACCTGGGATATAACTTCCATTTCTGCATATCTCCTTGAATCGGTGTCTATTATAAAGAAAGAATGAAATTGATCAGTTTGTCATTATCCTCTATGGAATTCCCCTATAGAGCATGGTTTTGCTCAAACCCCAAAAAAGTATCTGGACTCCCTCATTGTCTTCAAAGGAAAGAGACGGGTATGCTGGGCAGTGATGAGTGGGTCATAGCTGTTAACTCAAGGCGAATGATACAAGTAACCCTGCTCTTGTGCTGTGTTCCCTGAAATAATAAGCATACAGGCTTATGGGTTTTGTTTTTTGGGTGGTGTTTTTGGGCACAATATAACCCTGATATCTCGTGTGTTTTTACATTTTTTAAAAAATCCTTTCAAGCATCAAAGGACCTCAGAGCACTTATTTTTAATTCCCCCTAGCTACCCTGTTTCTCTACCACATTCTCTCACCTTTGCCACTCATAGTGTTGATCCAGAATTTAGCCAATAAAGGAAGAGAAACATCCATGCTATTATTTTTTAAATGACTCCGAACCCATTTCAAAAGCAGCACTCATATGTAGTTATCGCTTATCATTAAGGCATTATAAAACCCCCTGAAATAATCATTTAAAAAAACATACAAATTATTAGTGGGATATATTATTTACTGTATTTTCTTTTTTTTTTTTTTAATTTTTTTAATTGTTATGTTAATCCCCATACATTACATCATTAGTTTTAGATATAGTGTTCCATGATTCATTGTTTGTGCATAACACCCAGTGCTCCATGCAGAACGTGCCCTCCTCAATACCCATCACCAGGCTAACCCATCCTCCCACCCCCTCCCCTCTAGAACCCTCAGTTTGTTTTTCAGAGTCCACTGTCTCTCATGGTTTCTCTCCCCCTCCGATTTCCCCCCCTTCATTCTTCCCCTCCTGCTACATTCTTCTCTATTTACTGTATTTTCGAGTTTCATGAAAAAATCTGGAAACAATCTGGTCTGTAACTCAAGGTTTGAGTGTTTTCAAAATAAAAAATACCTGATTTTAAAATATATTTTAATATATTACAAAGGGAGAGTCATGCCTATTGTATTCAAAGTAACTTAATATCATTCTATTCTATAACACTGTTATAAAGAAAGACTAGTAGCTCAACAGCTGCAGTGTAAGTATAGCAATTGTGGTTGTTGTTGGCCTTCCGCTATCTATGAACTACTCCATCAAGCTGAACTAAATTAAAGCCTATACAGAGCGTTGTTGAATCAATATAGGATTAAGAAAGAATTGTTCACATTACATCACTTTAAATGATAGATCTTAATCCCTATAATAAAGCAAACATTGCCATGTTTGCAAAAGAATAATGAGATCATAGGACTGGCCTTTTCATCTAAGATTAAAGAATCCATCTGGAGAGATCACATTACCACAGCAGCCCTTGGTGTTGCCCTTCATCCCATCTTGGCATTCTGTTTTAGACCTTCCCATCTTGTCTGGGTGAGTTTATCAGGGGCTATTAGCACCACACTTAGGGGCCAAGAATTATTAGACAGCCATCTACACTGTGATTTGGAGGGTTATGAAAAGGATCCCCATCCACAAATATATTTCTACTACCCTCAATTAGGATATCTAAAATCCAGGTCTTGAATGCATTTCAGACTTCCTGACATTTTTGTTGCTAAAGAAGTTGGTTGTTTCTTTCTCCACAAGATTTGCAGAGCTGACCTTGTTATCTGGTCAGTGGTGATGCGTACAGTACTAGCAATGCAATGAATTTGGAATGGATAACTGACACACCATGAGGTTCATAATCTCATAATTTGTGCCTTTTCTGTTAAAACGAGTACAGCTAAATGTGCAATATAACATATAGAGGAAGATTTAAAAGAATTACATGATACTTTTTTTTAAAGTTTTTTTTTTTTTTTAAAGATTTTATTTATTTATTTGACAGAGAGAGACACAGCGAGAGAGGGAACACAAGCAGGGGGAGTGGGAGGGGGAGAAGCAGGTTTCCCGCTGAGCAGGGAGCCCGATGCGGGGCTCGATCCCAGGACCCCAGGATCATGACCTGAGACGAAGGCAGACACTTAACAACTGAGACACCCAGGCGCCCCTATATGATACTTCTTTAACTTAAAATTTATCAGTTGTACCTTGACCTACTCTTGGCTTACAAATTTAAAATGAAAATTTTCCGAGAATATCACAAGGCTCTAAAACTTTGTTTTATGTCAAAAGCCCATCTGGGGAAGATGGTAGAGTAGGAAGATCCTAAGTTCACCTGGCCCCATGGATACACCTAGGTAACACCCACATCACTGTAAATAACCCTGAAAATGACTAGCAGACTCTCCACTGCTAATCATAGAGAATAGGCCACATTGACAAAGGGTAGGAAGGGTGGACATGTAATTAGGAATCAAACTAAAGAGTGAAGATGCAATTAGAAACCAATCTGCCCTGTGAGATTGGCTGTGGGAGGGAGGGACACCACAGGCACCGAGAAGGGGGAGGAGCAGATCCCACAGCAGGCACCCGAAGCACAGGGGACCCACAATGGGAAAACAAATCCCCATAACACTTGGCTCTGAAAACTAGAGGGGCTTAATTGGTGAGCTATTACAATCAGTGGGGCACAACACCAGAAACTTTAAAAATCAGTGGCTCAGCTCTGGGAGAGCAAGAGGGCAATAGAAAAATGAGTCTCTGTCCTTAAAGGGACAGCATAACAAATAGCACTGCAGAGATACAGCATAGAAGCAGTAGTTTGACAAACACCTGGAGTATATGGGAAGGAAATCTATTTAGTAATCTCAGAATGTGTGCTGGAGGGGCAGGAATCTTTAGGAGACTTCTCCAAGAACTAAAGAGGGGGTGGGGGCACCATTTCCCTCCCTGCCCCTCCCAGCCAAGATACACGGACACTTGTGGGAACAAGTGTAGTGTCAACACTCTACACCTAGCTTGCTAACAGTGGCCCACTCCATGCTCTTCTCTGGACCCACCCCCTACAACCCACCCTTGGCTGTTCTCCAAAGTAGCAACAGATCCCTTCCCACAGCAGACCTGCATACACAATGCTAACACCCTTTGCCCTGCCCCCATGTACTCCAGTGGACCTATTACTCCCTTTAATATGATCTCCTCAGGAGTTCTCCAAAGTGGCTCCAGGCCACCTCCCAGCAGAAAGTGCAAACCTTGCTAACACTGAACTCCACTCCATGTTCTCCTGCAAAGCCACCTCTTCCAACCTGCCCTCAGCAGGGGTTCATCCAAAGTGGTGCCACAAGTCTGGAAGTGTGCAAGCAGCCCTGACAGGGGTCAGCATCACCCCAAAGTGACTCTTGTCCTGAGAAGAGGGGAAGATACCACACACACCAGTTCCACTGGAGCCCTAGCAGTGAGTTGGGGGCAGACATTTAGTCTGACTGCAGACCCTGCCCACCAATGAATGCCTCTCAGAGGACAACACACGGAAAGTGCCCTGAAGTTCCGTGTGACCACAGTTCTAGCAAATGTCCAGTCTGACCCAACTCAAGCCCAGGGCAGCCCTAGACTGGCCCATTAACAACCCAGGGACCAAACCCTCCCCACGGCAGGCAAAGAGGGCCACTGCAGATGACTGGATGGAAAGCAAATGTGGCTCAGTCACAATAGCATGGTGCATGCAACACACATAGAAGACACCCCTGAAGTGCCAGGTTCTGATGAACAGGGGATATTGTGCCACAGGACACTTTAGGACCTCTTCATAAGACCACTAATTTCAAGAGCAGGAGACATAACTGACTTTCCTAACACCCAGAAACAGACCCAGAGAGTTAGACAAAAAGAGAAGACAGAGGAATATGTTCCAAATTAAAGACTAGGACAAAATCATGAGAGCTAAGTGAAATGGAGATAAGTAATATGCCTGATTGAGAATTTAAAGTAATGGTCATAAGGGCACCTGGGTGGCTCAGTCAGGTAAGCATCTGACTCTTGGTTTTGGCTTAGGTCATGATCTCAGGGTTGTGAGATGGAGCCCCACATCAGGATCCATGCTCAGTGGGGAGTTTGCTGGTGACTCTGCCCCTTCCCCTGCCTGCCCCCCTCCTCTTTATCAAATAATAAAGAAATAAATCTTTAAAAATATTAAAGTAATGGTCATAAAGATACTCACTGGACTTGAGAAAAGAGTGGAGGATCTGAGTCCCTCAACAAAGATATAGAAAACATAAAAAAGAATCAATTAGAGATTAAGAACTTAATAACTGAAATTAAAAATACATAGAGGGAATAAATACTAGACTAGAGAAAGCAAAAGAATGGATCAGTGACCTGAAGGACAGAGTACTGGAAAGCAATCAAGCTAAATAGGAGAAAGAAAAAAGAATAAAAAAGAGAATAGGGGCACCTGGGTGGCTCTGTCGGTTAAGCGGCTGCCTTCAGCTCAGGTCATGATCCTGGGGTCCTAGGATTGAGCCCCGCATCCAGCTCCCTGCTCAGCGGAGAGCTTGCTTCTCCCTCTCCCTCTGCCTGCTACTCTGCCTACTTGTGTTCTCTATCTATCTGTCAAATAAATAAATAAAATCTTAAAAAAAAAAAAAAGAGAATAGATTAAGGGAACTCAGCGACACCATCAAGGGTAACATCATTTGCATTATAGGGATCCCAGAAAAAGAGGGAAAAGGGGGCAGAAAATTTATTTGAAGAAATAATAGCTGAAAACTGCCCTAATCTGGGGACTGCTATATGCATGTTATACATATACCTAATGGTAACCAAAAATCAAAATCAATAATAGATACACAAAAAATAAAGACAAAGGAATCTAGGTATATCACTAAAGAAACCTAGCAAACCACAAGGGAAGACAGCAAGAGAAGAAAGGATCAGAGAAGAACTATAAAAACAACAGTAAATCAAGTAACAAAATGGCAATAAGTACATACCTATCAATAATTACTTTGGATGTAAAGGGACTAAATTCTCCGACCAAAAGACACAGGGTGACTGAATGGATAAAAAAGTAAGACCCATCTATATGCTGCCTATAAGAGACTCATTTCAGATCTAAAGATACATGCAGATTGAAAGTGAAGGGATAGAGAAGCGTTCATCATGCAAATGTAAATGAAAGGAAAGCCAGGGTAGCAATACTTATATTGGACACAATAGACCTTAAAACAAAGACTGTTACAAGAGACAAAGAAGGACCTTACATAATTATAAAAGGAATAATCCAAAAAGAAGATATAATAATTGTAAATATTTACACTCAACATGGGAACACCCAAATACATGAAGCAGCTATTAACAAACATAAAGGAACAAATTGATAGGAATACAATAATAGTAGGGGACTTTAACACCCTACTTACATCAATGGATAGATCATCCAAAAGGAAATCAATAAGGAAACAATGGCTTTGAAGGACACGTGGGATGAGATGGATCTAACATATATTCAGAACATTCCATCCTAAACAACAGAATACACATTCTTTTCAAGTGCACGTGGAACATTCTCCACAATAGATCACATGTTAAGCCACAAAACAAGTCTCAACAAATTAAAAAAGACTGAAGTCATACCATGCATTTTTTCCAACCACAATGCTATGAAACTAGAAATCAACCACAAGAAAAAAATCTGGAAAGAACACAAATACATGAAGGTTAAATAACGTGTTACTAAACAATGCGTGGGTCAACCAAGAAGTCAAAGAAGTAAAAATAAAAAAATACATGGAGACAAATGAAAATGAAAATACAACGGTCCAAAATCTTTGGGATGCAGCAAAAGCTGTTCTAAGAATGAAGTTTATAACAATACAGACCTACCTTAAGAAGCAAGAAAAATCTGGGGTGCCTGGCTGGCTTAGTTGGTAAAGCATGCAACTCTTAATCTCGGAGTCATGAATTCAAGCCCCACATTGGGTGTGGAGCCCACTTAAAATTAAAGAAAAATTAAAGAAAAAAAAAGAAGAAAAATGTCAAATATACAACCTAACCTTAAACCTGAAGGAGCAAGAAAAAGAACAAACAAAACCCAAAACCAGTAGAAATGTTGCCGGGTGAACTGGGGAGACCCCAGGCCCAGAGGCCTTGACCCAGCCCATCCCAAAGATGCTGCTGATGGCTCTCGGTTTTGTTACAAGAAAGATACAACAGAGTGGATGAGCAACACAAGCAGGAAAGTTTATTAAAGCAAATGTACACTTTTCAGATGTAAGAGCGAGAGGGAGAGGGAGACAAAGAAAGTGTGTGTGGGTGAGTGAGCTGATGTGCCCTGGGGTTTGAGTTTCTATCTTTTATTGGCAGTTGTTAGCAAGGGGGAGGCATATTCATTACTTGCAGGGAATTCTTGGAAGCAGTGTTTCAGACTTTCTCTTCCTTAATTTCTCTGCCTATTTTGTCAGCCATCTTGGACCTGTCTGGTTTGATCCAGTGGCTTGTGGCTTTGTTGTGGAGCACTGCCAGAACAAGCCTCTGACTTTCCCAAGAGCTGGCCATGACTTCCTCTTCGCTGGCCTCCAGGTATCTTGTTAGAACCTAACTGCCTCTAACATTCACCCCTCAAGGACTCTGGGCCCTTAAAATCTTTAAAGGGGAAAATGGGTGATGGCCCATCTCCTGTAACTACTTCATGCTGTCAGGGGATGTTGACCCTGCCTGAGGGCTCCAGAAGTCCTAGCTATCTAAGTTTTAGGAAACCTGAATGGACAGTGGGGTGTAGAAGTCATGGCTTGGTCTAGTGGGTATAGACAGTCATTTGTTTTGGGGTTTCTTTGGGGCTTGTTGTGGACCACCATCTGGAGATTTACCTGACTGAAGGCCTTTCTTTAACTTCTGTGGATGAAGTGATCCATACACAGCACGACGTGTTAGCTCTTGTGCAGTCTTGCTGATTTCTGTAAGAGTGTAGTCAAGGGCCTCTTGTAGCCAAGTGGTTTGGTGCCTGATTTTATCTCTATGGATTCTTACTTCTCAGGAGGAGGTAATACAGGTGCAGCAGGCGGCGTTAGCTGTCATATAGACTCTGTCTTGTTTAGCACGCGATCAACTGATAAGAGGCATTTCTATGGAAACAAAAGAAAAACATAGATTAATGGTTGGAGCAAACCTAGTGTCTGAGCCTTAAATGCTGCCAGTGGAAAGATTTCTAGAATCTTGAAGCATCCTCAGATTGGGAAGGGGGGAGAACAAACAGTGGCAATCTGATGGGTCCTTTTGGCTTGTAGCTCAAATGCCCCTGGTGATCCTTTTGAGTGGCCCATAGACAGTAGGCACTAAGATTGTCTATCCATGGCATGGATATCCATGTGGCAATTTCTCTGAAGTTGATCTCAAGTTGTCCAGCTTCAGTTTGCAGGGCTTTGGGAAAAAGGGAAGTTTTGGTTCTCAATGATTCCAAGTCAAGAGAATGAAAGAAAATTGGAAATCTTAGTTTGGAGAATCCTAGCCAGATATTCAAGGAAACCAGAACAATTCAGGACCCAGCCCAGCTTTATAGGCAAACAAACACTAAGACAATCAGAACTAGAATCTAACATCCACGAAGACATGTTATTGAAACATAATCTTTCTCTAAAATCACCCTCATTTTCATTAAAGAGAGCCAAATCAAGACTAATTTGTTTGTAAGACAAGTCCACTTTAACAAACCTGGCCTAATTATTTATGTAAGCTCAGCAAGAATAGTGATCGACCATTTGAGTTTTCTTTTAATCTGCTTTGCTGGAATCTTTCTAAGGAATTTCACATTGAACATTGCCCTCAAGGCCAGAAGCCGTGCCAAATACTTGCACCGTACATGCCTATGGTACCTGTAGGATTGGGGGGGATCCTTCTCGAGGTCCCCCATATATCCTGGGAAGGAATTTGGCACCTGCCAGGAGGTGACATTATTTACTCACCTGGTAAGGCTGCTGGGAACTCTAAGCAAGGCATCTGGTCAACATTTCCAAGGGGCTTTGTTGGCTCCATCAAGTCAACCTTAATTCCTTAAAGCTGTGTGGTCATATCTGAGTCTATGCATGTCTCTCTCAAATATGACATTCCAGTCAAAGCCTTGATAATATAATCAATGTTTCCAATGGTCTCCTGTTACAAGGAGAACAGATTCTTATTGAACTTATGCAAACAACTGCAGTTGCCATGAAAGAAAGAATACTCACTGACAGTTTCTGAACTCTGGAGGGTTCTGGTAGAAAAATTAAATGTTTCCGTTTGTTCACAAAAGAATATTTTATCATATCTTATCACATTTATCTTCTTAAGAGAAGACGTTTCCTTAAATCTGGAAGAGCCAACATTAGAGAACCAGCAATGTTTTAAACAAGAGTCATAAAAACCATAACCATCTTTGTCAATTCATTCAGTCCCGTGTTGCTAATTCTTGTTCTGTTTGAGTGCAGCTTTTCTATTAGTTCCAGAAATTCCTACCCAGGTAGTTTTATGATCTTAAAGATATTAGAAATCTGTATTTGTCAAAAGTCCTTTTCATGAATCTCCTTGAAGACAAGAAACATTCTGCAGGAGCATCAGAACAATAACTATAAATGACAAAAGATTCAAAAATGGATATGGTTAAAGATCTGGTAAGAGTTCATTGTAATGCAGGTGACAAGGAAATCTGGTTATTTCTGTGACACATAACATTTTAATAATTAGAATGTGAAGTGATGACCTTATGCCAGGACATATTAAAACTTCAGGAATTTCATATATTTTCTGGAACAATTATATCATGTACTCCTAAAATATAACCTAAAAAAGGTTTGTCATCATTTTTTGGACAATGCTTCCTCTATAATTTAACATATCAAATAAACAAGCCTAATTAGTCAAAAAGACTAGAACTCAAATCTTGGGAAATTTGTTAAATTTCCTGAGAAATTTGTTAAAAATTTGTTAAAAATTTGTTAAAAACCTGAGAAAGTTTTAAAGTGCCTAGATAGGATTGCAGATCATTATAAAACTTACTATTTATCTAATTAAACCAAGGTGGCAATAAGAGATTCTACAGAAGGTTATATAGTTGTTAGCAAAACTTAACTATTTTAATACTGAGAAGTTTTAGTTCTCTTAAGTAATCAAAGACCTGATAAAGACAAAACACAGAAACTGGTTTTCTGGGCTGACAAAGAAAAGAAAAAAAAAACACACGTTTGTTTACAATTTCTTATTAAGAACAGACCAACAATCCAAGAAAACTTTGTATTTTTAACAGAGAGTAAACCAATTTCAATCTTATGCCAGTGTACTTTTAAAAACTCACCCATTCCAATCTTAGTCTTGACCACACAAAATTCTTTTCCAAAGTTTTCCCTTTATAAACTTTCTACAACTCTCTTTTTCATTCAGATTTTAGAAACTGATTTTAAGATTTAGAAAATGGTTTTTTCCCATAATACAACTTTAAATTTTTTTTTTTTAAGATTTTATTTATTTGAGAGAGAGAGAGAGAGAGAGAAACAGCATGAGAGGGGAGAGGGTCAGAGGGAGAAGCAGGCTCCCCGCCGAGCCGGGAGCCCGATGTGGGACTCGATCCCAGGACTCTGGGATCATGACCTGAGCTGAAGGCAGTCACTTAACCAACTGAGCCACCCAGGCGCCCTCCCATAATACAACTTTAATGAAGCATACAACATGTTTGCTAACAGACCCAGCGATCCTCAGTTTCTCTGCAATAAGAAGCCCAAATCAGACAAACCTACATTCAGTAATCAATGCTTTAGTATTCTATCTTATTTGGAAAAGTCTTAGATATCAAATGAATTTAAACCAATTTATCATTTAACTTAGCAAAACTTGAATGTTTTAGGTTAGCAAATATTTTGAAAGCTATATAAATTTTTGGCCGCAAACCTTTTTATCTGTTTAACCTACCTGTTCTTAACAATTGCCCATGAAAACTTTTATGAGACAGACAAGTTAATCACCAATTTAAGTTGTCTTTTTGCTGACAAATTGCAATGGAGATAACATGAGCCTATTTGATCTTTAGTAAACCTTGGAAGAGTAAAAGTTTTATATTTAATGTTGATAACTCTAAAAACATCTTTATTTTAATTAATTGAACAACCTTGAATGTGGTGCTTGTATCCACTAAAAAGTCAATCCATTTGTTCCCAATGTCAATTTTACTTGGGACTTCTGTGGGGAAATCTGAAGTGGGTGGTTTAAGTCCAGGGGGGTCCTTGGACCCCTTCATGCTGATTTGGGAGGTGCTTCAGTTTGAACTTCATTAGGAGGTAGCCCAATAGCTTGGGGTGCTATTTGCTCCTCAGCGGTGAGGGTAGGGGAACAGGAGCCAATGGTAGCAGAGGCACCAAGGATGGTCTAGGAGCTGGTTCCGCAAGCCATGCCCGTGGTAATGTAGAACAGGAGTGGGGGGAGGCAGAGGTACGGGGCTGAGCTGCTCAAGTGCAGCCAGCAAGGCTGGAGGCAGATAAAAGCCCAATGGCAGAGAAAGGAATCCTAACGTGCACATAGGCGGACTTACCTAAAGCTCGTCGGGCTGAATGGATGAACAGATGTATGTTTTCTTTCCACCAACAAATAGGGAAAATGGCAGTCCATGCCGGGTCAGAGAAGACAGCGGGCCTCCCTGAAACCAAAGTTTTGGCAGGGATGAGAATACATTGACAGCAATTCCCATCCATAGAAAATTGGCTCCAATTATCACAGCAATGAACCTAGGAAATGAATGAGGAGAAGCCCCCCTTCCCCACCATATACCAAGAATTGGGCAACATTCATTCAAGTCTCTCAAGATATATTTCAGATCTGACACACAAAAGAAGCAGCAAATGAAGAAACAAGAGACTCAGGAAAAAACGGGGAGGGGGCATGTACACAATCTTGGCAGCAACCTGTTTACAAGAGAGGCAGAGGAGGGGTACATAGAGAACAGGACAGAACACAGATAAAGTGGTGGATTAACAGAAGTAGAACTGCCTGAGGCTGTTGGTCAGCTGATGGTGGATTGAGGGGTAGAGGGTGAGGAGAGTGGTGTCCTTGGACCTCTTCAAGGAGTATGGACAGATCAGAGTTTTGGTATAAGGCCATAAAGTCCTGACCATATGGGATATTGGTCCCCCGTTTTTTTTCCTCGCCAGAAGAGATCAAGTTGTAATATGGTATTATAGTTAAGACTACCATTCTCTGGTCAGACTTCCCCTGCCCTCTAGTTTACGTTGGGGCCAAGAAGTATTACAAAAGAAGACAAGCATTTTTCTTTTTAAGCTTTCTAATGGGAGCTGCTCCCAGTGTCTCAAGATACATCTTAGAAGAGAATTTGGGGATGGAGGTGGATTTTCCCATTGTCTTCAGGGAGAGATGACTCATGTAATGAGAAAAGGAGCAACTAAACATGGGCTCCCATTGTTCCCAAGAGGGGACTCTGATCTCCTGAGAACCTCTTTAGAAGCCTGGGTTCCTATTATCCTGAGGAGGTCTGATTCTCTCCCAGGATCTCAATAGGACCTTAATTAGGAACTCTTCCAGAGAGTTCTGATGGTGAGTGGACTGTGGGCATCCCCAGCCTGCTGTCCATTTGCCTGCTGTCATCACAGCAGTGACTAACATGCCATGTGATGAACTGGACAGCCCTGGTCCCAGGGCCTGTGCCTCATCCTGGCACCTACAGTGACAGGAGTGATGCCTTCCTGAAGATCCTGATAGGAATGATAAAAAACAATGTTTGATAAGTAACCCTGAAGTCCTGAGGTGGATTCCTCAGGAGTGGACATCATCATGATTTCAAGATCTCAGAATATCTCATTCCCCTTGTTCTGATAGACCTCTCAACAATTGGTGACAAACAATGGTTGCCAGGGATAGGGGTTGCCTTAGATTTTCTAAATATTTCTTATCTGACTCACAGGAACATTTTGATCTCTTCTACTTTGTAGCCAGTCTAGATAGAATTAACCTCTATGTCCCATTTTCCTCTGAATCCCTGAACTGCTTGGGTTAAATGGCATTCAGTTAAATGGTGAATAAGGCAAACCCACAGGGAAAAATCTTGTTGGGCGGAGTCCCTTGCTAGGGTGTAAAATGGCTTATAGCCTATTTTATGGTGACCCATGCAAACACAACAGTGGGAGTTACAGGATCTCTGTGATAGACAGCAGAACATCCCACAGGTCTCTCTGTGCCCCACCATCAGCAAAGGAGAGTGCTGAAGTAGGTATGAGAGGGGCCAGCTGAGGCTCAACATGGGGCATCAGAGTGTCCCGTGATCCAAGAGATGTGAAATAAACCTTGCAGATACTCCACAATACAAGTCTCTGTCATCCTCAAGATAAACTTTCAAAGTGAACCTGATCTGCCTGGTGTCAGCTTTGTGCTGTCCCACCTTTGGTTGTTGTCAGAGGGAGCAAACATGAATGGGCTGAGAGGAGTGAGCCTGCAGTTGATCAAAAAACATGAGAGAGGAGTTTCTGGGTGGCTCAGTCAGTTAAGCATCTGACTCTTGATTTCAGCTCAGGTCATGATCTCAGGGTTGTGAGACTGAGCCCCATGTCTGGCTCTGTGCTGGGGGTAGAGCCTGCTTGAAATTCTCTCCCTCTCCTTTTATCCCTCCCCCTGCTCATGTGTGTGGGTGCTCTCTCTGAAATAACAAATAAATAAAATCTTAAAAAAAAAAGAAAGAAAAGATAACAGAAATAAGTACAAGATGCTTAAGACATAATAGAAGAACCAAAAGAAAGATTTCTGAAGAGATAGCGATCATCTGGGAATACCAGACAGTTACCCAAGGATTAGGGTAATGGATTTCAGTGTGCTGTTTGTATCACTTCCATGAATGACCATGAATCACTCTCTTATATGTCTCAGTTTCGCCCACTGGAAGTCTAAGACAACCAGGGGGTTCAGAGCACTGGAGGGTCAGTCCTTATATGTGTGTGTGTGGATGAGCCAAGGTTTGAATTACTAGTGAGATGGAAAGCCCTATGGGACTACTGTACCTCCTGAGGAATAATCTCTGACACTTCCATAAAGCTCTTAGTCACCTAAGAGTGCCTTTTGACTAGAAGGAACAAGTGTCCCTTTATTCTTCAGAGCTGAAAATCAGTCTCTCATATATGCTACTGGACCATCTAGTTCTCAGGTAGATCAGAAAGAGACAGTAGAACAAAGGAGTGACTAAGCAACTCTCCAGTACAAGGGAGGCAAAAGTTGGAGACTACTGATGAATAAGGTCATTTAACACACTGTTACCTACATGGTTGCCAAAAGATGGTGCCAGGTAAACTGGGGAGACCCCAGGGCCCTGGGACCACAACCCAGCTCATCTCAAAGATGTCACTGATGGCTCTTGGTCTTGTTACAAGAAAGAATTCAAGGACAGACACAACAGAGTGGATGAGTGACACAAGTGAGAAAGTTTATTAAAGCAAAAGTACACTCAAGATGTGAGAGCAGGTAAGTTGGATAGATAGATAGATAGAGAGAGAGAGAGATGTGAGCCTGGGGGTTCAGGTTTCTATCTTTTTCTTTCCTTCTTTCCTTCCTTTTTTCATTCCTTCCTCCCTCCTCTTCTTTCCTTCTCTTTCTTTCCTTCTCTTCTTTCTTTCTTTCCTTCCTTCTCTTCTTTCTTTCCTTCCTTCCTTCTCTTCTTTCTTTCCTTCCTTCCTTCTCTTCTTTCTTTCCTTCCTTCCTTCTCTTCATTCTTTCCTTCCTTCTCTTCATTCTTTCCTTCCTTCTCTTCTTTCCTTCCTTCCTTCTCTTCATTCTTTCCTTCCTTCCTTTTCATTCTTTCCTTCCTTCTCTTTCTTTCTTTCTTTTCTTTCTTTCTTTCTCTTTCTTTCTCTCTCTCTCTCTCCCTCTCTCTATGATCTTGAGATCAAGACCTGAGCTGAGATCAGGAGTTGGATGCTTAACTGACAGAATCAACAAGTCGCCCCCTGGTTTCTATCTTTTATTGACAGTTGTTAACAAGGGGGAGGAATACTCATTACTGGGGGTGGTGGTGGTGGTGGTGGAGTTTTTGAAAGCAGGGTTTCAGCTTTTTCTTCCTTATTTGGCCAAGGGTTTCTGGCCTATTTTGTCAGCCATCTTGGGCCTGTCTTGTTTGGAGTACTGCCAGGACAGGCCTCTGACTTTCCCAGTAGCTGGCCATGACTTCCTCTCTGCTGACCTCCAGGCATCCTGTTAGAACCTAAGTAACTGTCTCTAACAGAAGGAAAGAAATATTGAAGATTAGAGCAGAAATAAATGAAATAGACAAAAAAAACCCCCAATAGAATGGATCAATGAAACCAGGAGCTGGTTTTGTGAAAAGATCAACAAATTTGATAAACCTTTTGCCAGACTCATAGAAGAGAGAGTGAGAGATGGAGAGAGATACACAGAGAGAGGTAGAGAGGATTCAAATAAAATCAGAAATGAAAGAGGAGAAATAAGCTACACTAAAAAAATAAATACAAAAAAGAGAATATTATGGAAAACTATACACCAAAAAATTGGACAACTTAGAAGAAATGGATAAATTCCTAGAAACATATAAACCTTCCAAAACTGAACCAGGAAAAAATAGAATATTTGAACAGACTGATTACTGGCAATGAAATTAAATCAGTAATAAAAAAAAAACAAACCTCCCAACAAACAAAAATCCAGGAACAGATGGCTTCGCAGGTGAATTTTACTGAACATTTAAAGAAGAGTTAATACCTATCTTCTGAAACTATTCCAAAAATTAGAAGAGGAAGGAAACCTTCCAAATTCATTCTATGGGGCCAGCACTACCCTGATGCCAAAGCCGGATAAAGACACTACAAGAAAAGAGAACTACAGGAGAATATCTCTGATGAATATAGATGCAAAAATCCTCAACAAAATATTAGCAAACTAAACCCAACAATACATTAAAAAAAATAATTCATCACCATCAAGTGGGATTTATTCCCGGGATGCAAAGGTGGTTCAATAGTCACAAATCAGTCAATGTGATACATCATACCAACAAGAGAAAGGATAAAAACCATATCATTTCAGTAGATGCAGAAAAAAGCAGTTGACAAAGTTCAACATCTATTTATCCTCAACAAAGTAGGTTTAGAGGGAACATACCTTAACATAATAGAGGCCATAATGAAAAACCTACAGCTAACATCATGGTGAAAAATTGACAGTTTTCCCCTAAAGTCAGGAACAAGACAAGAATGTCCTGTCTCCCTACTTTTATTCAACATAGTACTGGAAGTCCTGCCATGGCAATCACACAAGAAAGAGAAATAAAAAACATCTAAATTGGTAAGGAAGAAGTAAAATTGTCACTATTTGCAGATGACGAGACTATATAGACAACCCTAAAGACTCCATCAAAAAACTACTAGAACTGATAAATGAATTCAGTAAAGTTGCAGGATTCAAAATCAATATACAGAAATTCATTACATTTCTACAAACTAATAATGAAGTAGCAGAAAGAGAAATTATCATGGATTGGGAGAACAAACATTGTTAAAATGTCTATACTACCCAAAGCCCTCTATAATACATTTAATGCAATCCATATCAAAATACCAATAGCATTTTTCCACATAACTAGAACAAATAATACTAAAATTTGTATGGAACCACAAAAGATCCCAAACAGCCAAAGCAGTCTGAAAAATAATAAAACTAGAGGTATCACAATCCAAGATTTCAGTTATACTACAAAGTTGTAGTAATCAAAACAGTATGGTCCTAGCACCCAAAAAAAAAAAAAAAAAAAACCAGATACATAGATCAATGAAACAGAATAGAGAGCACAGAAATAAACTCACGATTATATGGTCAACTGATCTACAAAGGAGGCAATAGTAGGCAATGGAAAAGAGATAATCTCTTCAAGAAATGGTGTTGGGAAAACCAGACAGCTAAATGCAAAGGAATGAAACTGGACCACTTTCTCACACCATACACAAAGATAAAATCAAAATGAATTAAAGACCAAAATGTGGGACCTGAAATTATAAAACTCCTAGAAGAGAGCACAGATGTTTCTCTGACATCCTTAAGTCGCAATATTTTTCTAGATATGTCTCCTGAGGCAAGGAAAACAAAAGCAAAAATAAACTATTGGGACTACATCAAAATTGAAAGCTTTTGCACAGCAAAGGAAACAGTCAAGAAAACAAAAAGACAACCTACTGAATGGGAGAAGAGATTTGCAAATGATATATCTGATATGGGGTTAATATCCAAAAATACATAAAGAGTTAACACAACTCAACAGCAAAAACCCCCAAATAATCCAATTTAAAAATGCGCAGAAAATATGAACAGACATTTCTCCAAAGACGACATTCAGATGTCAAACAGACCCATGAAAAGATGTTCATTACCACTTACCATCAGGGAAATGCAAATCAAAACCACAATGAGATATTACCTCATACCTGTCAGAATGGCTAAATCTACAACACAAGAAATAACGGGGGTTGGCAAGGATGTGGGGAAAAAGGAACCCTCATGCACTGTTGGTGGGAGTGCAAACTGGTGCAAAACAGTATGGAGGTTCCTCAAAAAATTAAAAATAGAATCACCATATGATCCAGTAATTTCACTACTGGGTATTTACCCAAACAATACAAAAACACTAATTCAGAAAGATATATGCCCCCCTATGTTTACTGCAGCCTTATTTAGTATAGCCAAGATATTGAAACAACCCAAGTGTTCATCAAGAGATGAATGTATAAAGAGGTGGTACATGGTCAATGGAATATTACTCAGCCATAGAAAATGAAACCTTGCCATTTACAACATCATGGATCACTCCAGAGGGTATAATGCTAAGTGAAATAAGTCAGAGAAAGAGAAGTACTGTATGATTTCATTCATTGTGGAATTTAAGAAACAAAACAAATTAATAAGAAAAAAAGAGATAAACTTAGAAACAGTCTCTTAAATATAGAGAACAAACTGGTGGCTACCAGAAGGGAGGTAGATAGAAGGTTGGGTGAAATAGGTGAAGGGGATTAAGAGTATACTTATCATAATGAGCACTGAGTAATGTGTAGAACTGTTGAATCACTATATTGTACACCTGATACTAATATAACACTGTGTGTTAATTATACTGGAATTAAAACAAACCCATGGAATTCAGCTGGAGGAGTAGAAATGTAGAGCTTTCTAATGTTTTCAAAGTTAGGTTGTCATCAACTTAAAATTGATTTATTAATAAAGTGGTTTTATGTAAGCCTTATGGTAACCACAAAGCAAAATTCTATAGTATATACAGAAAACATAATGAGAAAGGAATCTAAGCATGCCAGTAGAAAAAATAAATCACAAAGAAAGAGAGCAAGAAGGAAAAAAGTACAAAACACACAGAAAACAATTAGGGGAAATACAGTATATTTATACCTATCAATAATTACTTTAAATATAAATGGACTAAGTTCTCCAGTCAAAAGAAATAGTAGCTGAACGGATTAAAAAAAACAAACAACAAACACGACACAAGATCCAATTATATGCTGTCTACAAAGACTCACTTCAGATGTAGAGACTGAAAGTGAAGGGATGAAGAGAGATAATCCATGCAAATGGAAATAAGAAAGCTGAGGTAATTATACTTATATCAGACAAAATAGACGTTAAGCCAAAATTAATAATAGAAGACAAAAAAGGTCCTTATATAATGATGAAGCAGTAACCCAAGAGAATATAACATCTGTTAATATTTATGTATCCAGCATAATTGCAATTAAATATATAGAGCAAATATTAACTGACCTAAAAGGAGAAATAGATTGCAATACAATAATAGTAGGGGACTTGAATATCCTATTCTAATCAATGGATAGATCATCCAGACAGAAAATTAATAAGGAAACATTGGCCTTAAATAATAATTTGAATTACTAAAAAGAACTATGATGAAGTGGGATTTATTCCAGGGATGCAAGTAGTTCAACATCCACAAATCAATATATTATCCCACATTAACAAAATGAAGGATAAAAATCATAGGATCATCTCAACAGATACAGAAAAAGCATTTGTCAAAATTTAACATCTGTTCATAATAAAAAGTCTCAACAAAGTGGGTATAGAAGGAATGTACCTCAACATAATAAAGACCATATATGATAGGCCCACATTGCCATTATACTCAATGGTAAAAAACTGAAAGCCTTTCCTTTAAGATCCAAAATCTAGAGTTGGATGTTTAACTGGCTGAGCCACCCAGGCGCCCCCACAACAATCTCTTTAACTTTTTTTAATTATAAAAAATCACCATCTTAACCACTTTTATGTTAAGCATGCAGTTCAGTAATGTTAACTATATTCTTATTGTTGTACAACAGATCTCTAGAACTTTTTCATTTTGCAAAATTGAAACTCCATACCTATTTTCTTTCCTCCCAGCCCCTGGCAACCACAATTCTACTTTATTTTTATAAGCTGATGGTTTTAGATATCTCATCTAAGTGGAATCATACACTTTTTTTTTTCATGACTGACTTATTTCACTTAGCAAAATGTCCTCAACTTTTATCCATGTTGTAGCATAGACAGGATTTCTTTCCTTTTAAGGCTAAATAATATTCCACTTTATGTATATACCACATCCTCTTTATTCATTCATCTGTCGATGTATGTATATACCACATCTTTTTTATTCATTCTACCTCTTGCAAGTAATGCTGCTATGAACATGGGTATACAAATAGGTCTTCAAGATCCTGCTTTTAATTCTTTTGGATCTATACCCAGGAGTAGGATTGCTGGATCATATGGTAACTATTTTTTTTTTTTTAAAGATTTTATTTATTTGAGAGACAGAGAGAGAGAGAGAAAGCACAAGCGGGGGGTGGGGGGCGGTGGGGGGCAGACGGAGAGGGAGAAGCAGATTCCCAGGATCATGACCTGAGCCAAAGGCAGACACTTAACTGACTGAGCCATCCAGGTGCCCCAGGAACTCTATTTTTAATTCTTTGAAGAACACCATACTATTTTCATAGTGGCTGCACCATTTTACATTCCTACCACCAATACACAAATGTTCTGATTTCTCCACATTTTACCAACACTTGTTTTCTTCTTCTTCTTTTTTTAATAGTGGCAATCCTAATAGGGGTAAGATGGAATCTCATTGTGGTTTTGATTTACATTTTTCTAGTTAGTGATGTCAACCATCTTTTCATATGCTTGCTGGCATTTATATACCTTCTTTGGAGAAATGTCTATTCAAGTCCTTTGCCCTTCATTCATTCATTTATTCATTCATTCATTGCAGTATAATTAACATAGAGTGTTACAGTAGTTTCAGGTGAACAATATAGTGATTTATCAATTCCATACATTATTCATTATCTTATCAAGATAAGTTTATTCTTAATTGTCTCCACTTATTTTATCCATCCCCTCACCCACCTCCCCTCTAGAAACCACTAGTTTGTTCTCTATAGTTAAGAGTGTTTTTTGTCTTTTCCCCCTTCATTTGTTTGTTTCTTAAATTCCACTTATGAGTGAATCATACGGTATTTGTCTTTATTTCACTTAGCATTACACCCTCTAGACCCATCCATGTTGTTATAAATGGCAAAATTTCATTCTTTTTATGGCTGAGTAATATCCATTTTGTATATATACCACATCTTCCTCCATTCATCCACAGACAAACACTTGGGTTGCTTCCATATCTTAGCTAGTCTAAATAATGTTGCAATAAACATAGGGGTGCATATATCTTTTTGAATTAATATTTTCATATTCTTTGGGTAAATTCCTAGTAGAGGAATGAATGGATCATATGGTAATTCCATTTTTAAGTTTTTGAGGAACCTCTATTCTGTTTTCCATGGTGACTGCACTAGTTTGCATTCCCTCCCATTAACAGTGCACAATGGTTCCTTTTTCTCCACATCCTCAACAACATTTGGTGTTTCTTGTGTTTTAGGTTTTAGCCATTCTGATATCGTATTGTGGTTTTGACTTGCTTTTTCCTGATTAGTGATGATGAGCATCTTTTCGTGTGTCTGTTGGCCACCTGTATATCTTCATTGGAGAAATGTCTGTTCATGTCTTCTGCCCATTTTTAAATTGGATTACTTGTTTTTTTGTTTGTTTGTTTGTTTTTTTGGTGTTATGTAAGTTCTTTATATATTTCTGGATATTAATTCCTTATTGGAAGTATCATTTGTAAATATCTTTTCCCACTCAGTAGGTTGTCTTTTAGTTTTGTTGATGGTTTCCTTTGCTGTGCAGAAGCTTTTAATTTTGATGTAGTCCCAATAGTTTATTTTTGCTTTTGTTTCCCTTGCCTTAGGAGACATATCTAGAAAAATGTTGCTAAGGCCAATGCCAGAGAAATTATTGCCTGTGTTCTCTTTCAGGATTTACATGGTTTCAGGTCTCACATTTAGGTCTTTAATCCATTTTGAGTTTATCTTTGTGTATGGTGTAAGATAGCGGTCCAGGGGGAGCTTGTAAAGATGGCAGGGTAGGAGGACCCTGACCTCATCCTATCCCATGTTTTCAACTAGATATCATCCAGATCCAAGTCAGCAAACCAGAGAAGGATCCAAGGACTGACAGAACAAACTCCATGACTAGATATACAGCAGAAACTGCATCTGAAAGTTTTGGAAGGTCAGAGGGAGCTGTGTGTGTGTGGAGAGGGCAGAGAAATGGGCCTGCACACCAGGGAAGACTAATCCCTATAATGTTTGGCTTTAAAAATCAGAGGGGATGAATTCTGTGTTTATAAAACCAATGTTACTTGGAGCCTGGAGCTTTAAAAATCTGCTAAATCAACCCTGGGTGAGCTGGGAGGGTGACAGCTCCATTACCACCCTTAAAGGTAGTAGCCTGCATGGAAAGGCAACATAAAAATGGCAGTTCACATGATGTGGGGGGGTGGCCAATGGGTGACACATCTTTTCATACTGAAAAGATGGGGGACTTCCCTGAAAATGAGGGAGCTGGCAGGTGCCATTTTCCTCTCCTGCCCCCCCAGCATAAACACAGAGCCACCCATGAGAGGTAGGACTGCACAGACACTTGCTACCTAATCCACCAGCAGTGTGCCATGCCCATGAGTTCTCCTGAGGATTAGCTCAATCCAAGCCTGCTACCCTCAGCCATGGGTTCAGGGCAAATTTTGCTAAAGCCAAGTATGGGCTGCAACCAGCCACTGGGTGTGCACAGTTGCCACAGTGCACCACGCTGTGCCCAGCCACATGTACCCAGCTGCTGTTCATTGTGTGCTGTGCCCAGCTGCCACACCGCACCCAGGTACACACTCTCAGCCATTATCATGTGCTGCACCCAGCCTTGTGTCCCCAGCAACCCCCAGCTACCAAAGCTCCTTGGAGGATCTGACATAGGACTAGTGGCACAGGGCAAATTTTGCTAATATTGCTGCCCACTCCCACGTTCTCTAGTGGGCATGCTCCCCCTGGAGCTGGCCTGCCTGGTTCCCACTAACACCATAGAAAGTAAGCACAGTCCACAACAGCCCACAAAAATTACTTAGACAGAACAGCAGGGCATAAGCAACACATATAGGATACTCTCCTGAGCTGCCAGGTGCTGGTGAACAGAGGCCTGCAGGGCACTCCAGGGTCTCTTCTTCATAAAGAGCAATGAGCTGACATTCAAGAGCAAAAGACACAGCTGACTTAACACACAGAAACAGACACAGAGAGGCAGACAAAATGATGAGACAGAGAAATTTATCCCAATGAAAAAATAGGCCACAGCTAGAGATCTAAGCAAAAACAGATATAAGTAACATGTCTGGTAGAAAATTTAAAGAAATGATTATAAGGATATTCACTGGACTGGAGAAAAGAGTGGAAGACATGCATGAGACCCTTAACACAGAGATAAGGAATAGCAGTGGAGACAAAGGGCACAATAGGTGAAATGAGAAACACATTTGATGGAATGAACAGAGGGATGGAAGAAGCAGAGCAACAAGTTAGTGACCTAGAAGACAGAGTAATGGAAAGTAATCAAGCTGAACAAAATAGGAGAAAATAATTATGCAAAATGAGAATAGACTTAGGGAACTCAGTGACTCCCTCAAACATAATAATATTTGTATTATAGGAGTCCCAGAAGAAGAGAGAGAAAAGGGGGTAGAAAATTTATTTAAAGAAATAATAGTTGAAAACTTCCCTAATCTGGGGAAGGAAACAGATATCCAGATTCAGGAGGCACAGATAATCCCCAACAAAATCAATAAAAACAGACAAATAAGACATATTGTAATTAAACTTGCAAAATATAGCAAGAAAGAGAAAACCTTAAAATTAGCAAGACAAAGAAGTCAGTAACTTACAAGGAAAAACCAATAAGGCTAGTAGGAGATTTTTCAACAGAAACTTTGCAAGCCAGAAGGGAGAGGCATGATATATTCAAAGTGCTAAATGGGAAAAATCTGCAGCCAAGAATACTCTATCCAGCAAGGCTATCACTCAGAATAGGAGAGATAAAGAGTTTCCCAGACAAACAAAACTAAAGGAGCTTGTGACCACTAAACCAGCTCTGCAAGAAATATTAAAAAGGACTCTTTGAGTGGAAAGGAGAGACCAAAAGTGACAGTATAGAGGTAGGAAACACAAAAGCAGTAAAAACAAATATTGCTGTAAAAAAAATCAGTCAAGGAACTCACAAAAAAGGATAAAAAGATAACATATACCCAAAATGTGGAGAGGAGAGGAGAAAAGAATGGGTTCAAACTTAAATGACCATCAACTTAAGATACACTGCTATATACAGAAGAGGTACAAACACAATGGTAACTATATATTGAAACCACTAATACATATGCAAAGATTAAAGAGAAATAAATCCAAATATATCACTAAAGAAAATCAGCAAAACATGAAAGAAGAGAAGAAAGGATCAGATAAAATCTTTAGGAACAATCATAAAACAAGTATTAAAATGGCAATGCATATCTATCAATAATTACTTTGAATACAAATGGACTAAACATTCCAATCAAAAGATATAGGGTGTTGGGCTGCCTGGGTGGCTCAGTTGTTAAGCATCTGCCTTCGGCTCAGGTCATGATCCCGGGGTCCTGGGATCGAGCCCCGCATTGGGCTCCCTGCTCGGCAGGAAGCCTGCTTCTCCCTCTCCCACTCCCCTTGCTTGTGTTCCCTCTCTTGCTGTGTCTCTCTCTGTCAAATAAATAAAATCTTAAAAAAACAAAAAAAGATATAGGGTGTCAAAATGGAAAAAAAAACCAAGACTCATCTATCTATATGCTGCCTATAAGAGACTCATTTTAGCACTAAAGACACATGAAGATTGTTAATGAGAGGATGGAGAAACATCTATCATGCAAATGAATGTTTAAAAGACAGCTGGAGTAGCAATACTTACATCAGACAAAGTAGACTTTGAAACAAAGACTGTAACAAGAGACAAAGAAGGACACTGTATAATAATAAAGGGGACAATCCAACAAGAAGATATGACATTTGTAAATATTTATGCATGCAGCATAGGAGCACCCAAATACATAAAACAGTTAATAACAAACATAAAGAACTAACCAATAATAATACAAAAACAGTAGGGAAATTTAACACACCACTTACATCAGTATACCATCTAAACAGAAAAATCAACAAGGAAACAATGGCTTTGAATGACACACTGGTACAGATGGATCTAACAGATATATTCACAGCATTCCATCCTAAAACAGCAGAATACACATTCTTTTCAAGTGCACATGAAACATTCTCCAGAATACTCGCATATTAGCCCACAAAACCAACCTCAAGAAATTCAAGATCAAAAATCATACCATGCATCTTTTCTGACCACAACACTATGAAACTAGAAGTAAAACACAGGAAAAAATTTGGAAAGACCTCAAATACATGGAGGTTAAATAACATGCTAAACAACAAATGGGCCAACCAGGAAATAAAAGAAGAAATTAAAAAGTACACGGAGGGGCACCTGGGTGGCCCAGTTGTTAAGTGTCTGCCTTCGGCTCAGGTCATGATCCCAGGGTCTTGGGACCGAGCCCTGCATTGGGCTCCCTGCTTGGCAGGAGACCTGCTTCTCCCTCTCCCACTCCCCCTGCTTCTGCTTGTGTTCCGTCTCTTGCTATCTCTCTGTCAAAAAATAAATAAAATCTTAAAAAAAAATAAAAACTAAATAAAAAGTACAAGGAAACGAATGAAGATGGAAAGGGTCCAAAAGCTCTGGGAGGTAGCAAAAGCTGTTCTAAGAGGGGGAGTTTCTAGCACTACAGGCTTACCTCAGGAAGCAGAAAAGTCTCAAATAAGCACCTTACATCGCATTTAAAGGAGCTAGAAAAAGAACAATAAACAAAACCTAAAACCAGCAGAAGGAAAGAAATAATAAAGATTAGAAAAGAAATAAATATTTTATAGGAACTAAAAAACAAAACAAAAAACCCCCAAAACAATAGAACAGATCAATGAAACCAGGAGCTGGTTCTTTAAAAAAAATTAATACAACTGATAAATCTCTTACCAGACTTACCAAGAAATAAATAGAAGGGACGCAAATAAATGAAATCACACACAAATGAGAGTGGAGAAATAACCACCAATACCACAGAAATACAATCATAAGAGAACATTGTGAAAAACTATATGCCAACAAATTGGACAACCTAGGAGAGATAGATAAATTCCTAGAAACATATAACTTCCCAAACTGAATCAGGAAGAAATAGAAAATGAACATACCTGGGACGCCTGGGTGGCTCAGTCGGTTAAGCATCTGCCTTTGGCTAAGGTCATGGTCCCAGGGTCCTGGGATTGAGTCCAAGGAGCCTGCTTCTCCCTCTGCCTGCCTCTGTCTCTCTCTCTCTCTGATAAATAAGTAAAATCTTAAAAAAAAAAGAAAAAAAAAGAAAGAAAATGAACAGACCAATAACCAGCAAAGAAATTGAATCGGTAATCAAAGAACTTACAACAAACCAAAGTTCAGGACCAGATGGCTTTACAGGTGAATTCTACCAAATATTTAAAGAAAAATTAGTACCAATTCTTAAACTATTTAAAAAAAAAAAGAAAGAAAAGGAAGGAAAACTGCCAAATTCATTCTATGAGGTCAGCATTACCCTATACCAAACCAGAAAAAGACACTACAAAAAGAGAACTACAGGCCAATATCCCAGATGAATATAGATGCAAATTTCTCAACAAAATACTAGCAAACCAAATTCAACAATATAAGAAAATCATTCAACATGATCAAGTGGGATTTATTCCTGGGTTGCAAGGGTGGTTCAATATTCACAAATCAATCAATGTGATACATCACATCAAGAGAAAGGATAGGAATCATCATTTCAATAGACACAGAAAAAACATTTGACAAAGTATAGTGTCCATTTATGATAAAAACTCTCAACAGAGTAGGTTTAGAGGGAACATACCTCCACATAATAAAGCCCATATATGAAAAAATCATAGCTAACATCATCCTTAATGGGGAAAACCTGAGCTTTTCCCCTAAGGTAAGGATGTTGAGTTTTACTTTTGATCAGTGTACTAATGGAAGTCCTAGCCACAGCAATCAGACAAGGAAAAGGAATAAAAAAGCATCCAGATCATTAAAGAAGAAGTAACACTTTCACTATTTGCAGATGACATGATACTATGTATAGAAAACTTGAGAGACTCCATCAAAATACTGATAGAACTGATACACAAATTCAGTAAAGTCACAGAATACAAAATCAATGTACAGAAACCTGTTGCATTTCTATACACCAATAATGAAGCAGCAGAAAGAGAAATTAAGTCCCATTTTCAGTTGCACCAAAAATAAAAAGATACCTAGGAATAAATTTAATCAACGGGGTGAAAGACCTGCACTCTGAAAACTATAAAACACTGATGAAAGAAATTAAAGATAACACAAAGAAATGGAAAGAAATCATGCTCATGGATTAGAAGAACTACTAATCTTATTTTATTATTTTTATTTTATTTTTTAAAAGATTTTATTTATTTATTTGACAGAGAGAGAAACAGTGAGAGAAGGAACACAAGCAGTGGGACTGAGAGAGGGAGAAGCAGGCTTCCTGCAGAGCAGGGAGCACGATGTGGGGCTTGATCCCAGGACCCTGGGATCATGACCCAAGCTGAAGGCTGACGCTTAATGACTGAGCCACGCAAGTGCCCCGAAGAGCTACTAATTTTAAAATGTCCATACTACCCAAAGCAATCTACAGACTTAATGCAATCCTTATAAAAATACCACCAGCATTTTTCACAGAGCTAGAACAAAAACCCTAACATTTGTATGGAACCATAAAAGACCCTAAATAGCCAAAGCAGTCTTGAAAAGGAAAAGCAAAGCTGGAGGCATCACAATTCTGGACTTCAAGCTATATTACAAAGCTGTAGTAATCAAAACAGCACGGCACTGGTACAAAAATTGACACGTAGATCAATGGAACAGAATAGAAAACCCAAGAATGAACCCACAACTAGGAGGTCAATCAATCTTCAAAAAAGCAGGAAAGAATATCCAATGCAAAAAACAGTCTCTTCAATAAATTGTGTTGGGAAAACTGGACAGCAACATGCTGAAGAATGAAACTGGACCACTTTCTTACACTATGCACAAAAATAAATTCAAAATGGACTAAAGACCTAAATGTGAGACCTGAAACCATAATAATCTTAGAACACAGGCAGTAACTTCTTTGACATCAGCCATAGCAATACTTTTCTAGATAAGTTTCCTGAGGCGAGGGAAATAAAAGCCAAAATAAACTATTAGGATTACATCAGAATAAAAAGATTCTGCACAGTGAAGGAAACCATCAAGAAAACTAAAAAGCAACCTATGGAATGAGAGATGATATTTGCAAATGACATATCCAATAAAGGGTTAGTATCTAAAATATATAAAGTACTTATAAAACTCAGCACCCAAAGACCAAATAATCCAATTAAATAATGGGTAGAAGATATGAACAGACATTTCTCCAAAAGAGACTTATGGAGACACCTGAGTGACTCAGTCTGTTAAGTGTCTGCCTTCAGCTCCGGTCATGATCCCAGGGTCATGGGATCGAGCCCTGTATCCAGTTCCCTGCTCAAGGGGAGCCTGCTTCTCCCTCTCCTCCCTGCTCATGCTCTCTCTTGCATGCTCTCTCTCTCTGTCAAAAAAAAAAAAAAAAAAAAAAAAAAAGACATACAGATAGCTGACAGACACACAAAAAAGACGCTTATCATCATTCATCATTAGGGAAATGCAAATCAAAACTACAATGAGATATCACCTTAGACCTGTCAGAATGGCTAAAATCAACAACACAAGGAATAACAGGTTTTGGTGAGGATGTGGAGAAAAAGGAAACCTCTTGCACTTTTGGTAGGAATGCAAACTGGTGCAGCTACTATGGAAAACAGTATGGAGGTTCCTCAAAAGGTTAAAAATAGAACTACCCTGTGATCCAGCAATTGCACTATTGGGTATTTACCCAAAGAATACAAAAACACTAATTCAAAGGGATACATACACCCCTGTTTATAGCAGCGTTATTTACAATAGCTGATGTATGGAAGCAGCCCAAGTGTCCATTGATTGATGAATGGATAAAGAAGTGGTATATATAGAATGGAATATTATTCAGGCATAAAAAAATGAAATCTTGCCATTTCCAACAACATAAGAGTATAATGCTAAGTGAAGTAAGTCAGAGAAAGACAAATACCACATGATTTTACTCATATGTGGGATTTTGGAAACAAAACAAGGGAAAAAATATATATAGATATATTCTAGATATATATATATGGATATAGATAATATATATAGATATATAGATAGATAGATATAGATTATATATATATTCCTCTTCTATTTTTGGAACAGTTTGAGAAGAATAGGCACTAACTCTTCTTTAAATGTTTGGTAAACATTAAATGTAATATTTGGTAACATGAAATGTTAGAATTCACTTTTGAAGCCATCTGGTTGGTCCTAGACTGTTGGTTGTTGGGAGTTCTTTCATTCTGATTCAATTTCATTGCTGGTAATCAGTCTCTTCAAATATTTTATTTCTTCCTGGTTCAGTTTTGGGAGGTTATATGTTTCTAGAAGTTATCCATTTCTTCTAGGTTGTTCAATATGTTGACCTATAATTTTTCATAATATTCTCTTACAATCCTTTGTATTTCTGTGGGCTCAATTGTTATTTCTTTCATTTCTGATTTTGTTTACTTGAATCCCCTCTCCCTTTTTTAGATGAGCCTGGTAAAGGTTTATCTATTTCATTGATCTTTTCAAAGAACCAGTGGTTGGTTTCATTGATCTATTTTTTTAAGTTTCTATTTCATTTATTTCTGCTCTAATCTTTATTAGTTCCTTCTTTCTACTGACTTAGGGTTTTGTTATTTTTCTAGCTCCTTTAGGTGTAAGGTTATGTTGTTTGAGATTTGTCTCATTTCTTGAGGTAGACCAGTGTTGCTATAAACTTCCCTCCTAGAACAGCTTTTGTTGCACCCCAAAGATTTTGTACTATTGTGTTTTCATTTTCATTTGTCTCATGCATTTTTTTTATTTCCTCTTTGATTTCTTGGTTGACCCATCCATTGTTTAGTAGCACGTTATTTAATTTCTATGTATTTGTGTTCTTTCCAGAGTTTTGCTTGTGGTTGATTTCTAGTTTCATAGCATTGTGGTTGGAAAAGATGCATGGTGTGTCCTTTCCCATTTTTAATCTGGATTAATTGGGTTATTTGGTATTGAGTTATAGAAATTCTTTATATATTTTGGATATTAACCCCTTATCAGATACATGATTTGCAAATATTTTCTTCTATTCTGCAGGTTGCCACTTCACTCTATTAAAAATTTCTGTGCAAAGGAAACAATTAAGTTTAATGCAGTCCCATTTGTCTGTGGGTGACTGTGCTTTTGGTGCTGACTTCCTCTTGTCTGCTGAAGCATACGTTCTACTTATTTTGGAAAAAATACATTAGAAACTTCTGAAGAACTTAGTGAAGTAAATTATTTAATGAAGTATAGTTGATACACAACTTTACATTTGTTTCAGGTAATACAGCATAGTGATTTGACAACTCTGTATGTTATGCTCTGTTCACAAGGATATCTACCATCTGTCACCATACAATGCCATTACAATAGCATTCACTATAGTCCCTATGCTGTACCTTTCATTCCCCTGAGTTATTCCATAACTGAAGCCTCTATCTACCTGTCCCCTTCACCCATTTTGCCCATCCCCAGTAACCATCAGTAGCTCTGTTTCTGTTTTTTGTTTATATATTTGTTTTGTTTTTAGGTTCTACATATAAGTGAAATCATATGGTATTTGTCTTTCTCTGACTTATTTCACTTAGCATAATACCATCCAGGTCCATCTGTGTATTGCAAATGGCAGGACCGCCTTCCTTTTTCTGGTTGAGTAATATTTCTGTGTGTGTGTGTGTGTGTTCATTATCCATTCACCTATTGATGGACACATGTATTGCTTCCATATTGTAATTAATGCTGAGATAAACATAGAAGTGCATGTATCTTTTTGAATTAATGTTTCGTTTTCTTTGAATAAGTATCTGGTAGGGGAATTAATGGGTAATACTTTATTTCTACTTTTAATTTCTTGAGGGACCTCCATACTGTTTTTCTAGTACTAATGGCTGTAACAATTTGCCTTCCTACCAACAGTGCACAAGTGTTCCTTTTTCTCCTCATCCTTGCCAATATTTATTTCTTGCCTTTTTGATTCTAGCCATTCTGACGGTGTAAGGTGATATCTCATTGTAGTTTTGATTTGTATTTACCCTGATGATGAGGGATGTTGTATATCTTTTCATATATCTGTTGGTCATCTTTGGATGTTGGACATCCAAAGATGTCTTTGGAAAAACGTCCATTCAGATCTTCTACCCATTTTAATTACTTTAAAAAAAAATTACTTTTCTGTTTCTTGTCTAATTGCTGTGGCTAGGACTCATAGTGAAATACTTTTTGAAAACCTTAGGCAATTTCTTAAGAAATTTTATTTACAAATCATTACTTAGTTCAGCATAGTAAATATGAGAAGATAATTTATACAATTTTATAAGAATTATGAGATAGAGAAAACTATCCCTCTCAATATCTAGAAGAAACATACCAAGTGCATAGCATTTATGCCATCATTTTCTCCACATACCTAGAAGACATGGCTAAAGAAATAGCATTCCTTTTTTGGTTGAACCGAACTGGGCTTTAGAGCTCTTCTCAGCACAGAGCTCCAAGCAACCAGTCACAGTCAACTGATGCAACATATTAGATGAAATGCATTTGTCATCCTGTCCTTGAAAACATTTACAAAAACACATTAGGTAAAGCAGAATTCCTCAGACATGCCATATTGAGAAAGTCATAGCTGCAGCTTCATAATGATTACAAGCATATTAAACTCACTGAGGAATCTTCCCAGAAAGACATTATTTAACAGATTAATCTAGCATTTCCTAAACTGATTTGGCCACAGAATGCTTTGTTACATTGGTCCTACTCTAATACTATGAAATTTTTATGAAATAGATATTTGAAATATTGAAATAGTTCTCTGATATGTCCCATATAAAGATGACTTATAACATTGCTGTCAATTCCCTGAAAAATGTTAGTAAACTTTATTTTACATCTTATCATGTGGAATTTGGTCTTTATAAAAAGGTTTAATTTTTAAACGTTAAAAAATATATTTTTAAAAGATATAAGAATATCATATCTTGAAACTAGAAATGAAAGTTTCCATAGTATGAGGAAATTCTAAAACACTCCAGTTTTTAGTGATTATTTTAAACCAAAAGATGAAAAAGATTGAATAACTAAACAAAAGGGATATCATTATTAATAGGATATCTACCTACTATTTTATACAAATGAGGAACATGGCTACTCAGGCCCATTACCTAAAGACTAGCTCTTGTTTTAGCTCTAGATATTCAGGTGTTTACCTAGATATGGTTTTGGTGAGCATTTACTAAATTGGTTCTTTTCAAGAGATTATAGAAAATAAATCAAGTCATTAAAATCATAGTCACAGTTTCTGTGAACATGTATGATTGCTAAACATTTTAAAGCTTAAAGTTTTCCACTCTCAGATATGTGTGTTCACAGGAATACCTGTTAAAAGAACTCAGTGTAGCTCTTTCAAACAGAGAAACATACTACATGGTACTGAAGAGATGATTTCTTAAATATAACCTAACACTGAAACAGAAGAATTCATGAAAATTAATGTATAAATCCACAATGGTTCTCCATATGGGGTCCCAGATAAGTAATATCAGCATCACCTGGGAGCTTGTCAGAAATGCACATTCTTGGACCTCACCCTAGGTCTGATTCAGAAACTCTGGGAATGGCTCCCAGCAATCTGTGTTTTAACAGATCCTCCAGGTGATTCTGATATACAGATTTGAGAACTGTTGCTCTTGTTTGCATCTACTATTAGTTTTGTCTATCTTACCTAGACTCATTGAGATGTCTCATTCTGTGTGATCTTGGTAATAATGGAATTTCCCCACATTCAAGGAGAATACTGAGACCATTTTTCAAATATAACATCTAATGAGCATCATAAATGATCCTCCCTCTGTAGCAAAATAGAGTACAGAAGTTGTCTATGTATTTTTAGAACAGAAAAAGAATTTGCTAGCATTTTCAGGAAAACCCAATTAAAGATTCATCCTTCTTTGTCACTAGATTTAGATGATTGGTGTATAAACAACCAATAAAAGGAAAAAATAACAGCATAAGAGTATAGCTATGAAGTTGACTAATATCTGTGGCACTTTCAGGAAGTAATGGAGTCATTCTTGGCTATGAAAACAATCCCAACTTATATAAATAGAAAGAGGACCTTTTAAGTAGTGTGGCTGCCTCCTAGTTAAATAAGAGGGTATTTTTGCTTTGGTGATTGGAGGGGTGTCTCACACCATGGGAAGATCCCAGGGGCTGAACCTTTGTAGAAGGTTGTCTGCTATATAGAAGCAGCATCTGGTACCAAGTATCTGGGTGGCTTGAAGTCTCCAGTCACAACAACCATGTTCCAAGGGGCTCCTGAAATCTACCTGCCCTTTTATAGACCTTCATATTCACCTTCATAGCAGTATGACTGTGTTGAAAAACAAGTTTCCTAGCCAGGTATGGCTTAAAAATTCTGGATAATGTTTACATTTCACAGTTTTCAGATTACAAAGACTCTCTAGAGCAGGGTTTCTTTACCTTGTCACTTTGACATTAGGGGCTGGATAATTCTTTGTTGTGGGAATCTATCCTGTACAGGATGTTTAGCAGAATCCCTGGCCTGTACCCACTAGATGCCAGTAGGAACCCTGTTGTGACAACCATAAGTGTCTCTAGACATTGCCAAATGTTCTCTGAAGGAGAGGATGCAAAATCCCTCCCACACCCCAAGTTGAGAACCACGGTAACAGAGAGAGATTTTCTTTTTTTGTTAAAGGGGGTAGGAAAAGAAAATAATCCTTTCTGTTCTTTATTATTTTTTAAAGATTTTATTTATTTATTTGAGAGAGAGAGAGAGCACATGAGAGGGGGGAAGGTCAGAGGGAGAAGCAGACTCCCTGCCAAGCAGGGAGCCCACTGCAGGACTCGATCCTGTGACTCCAGGGTCATGACCTGAGCCGAAGGCAGTCACTTAACCAAGTGAGCCACCCAGGCACCCTTGCTTTCTGTTCTTTAATCTTTCTTAAGAAAACCACCACTGATATCCCTAATTTTTTTTTGTTATTAATCCTCTTTCCTCATACCTCCTTCACTGCCCCCCACCAACACATAAGAATATTTACTTCCTTCCATACATGGTCTGTCCTTTAAGGCTATCTTTCACTTATGCTTTGCCAGTGTTCTCAAATCCCTGGCCCCATTGCCCTTTGGTCTCACTTAACTCTAGAAAGTCCCAGCTCTGGATCAGTTCAGCTGAGAACTCTACTCCTACACCAGGGCTACCAAATATTGCTTGAGAAAACTATAGGTGTGCATCAGTTTATAGTCTTCCATCAATGAGCTTCAGTGAGGCAACCCAAGGTTCTTGTTTTTCTTCACGCACTTTAAACTTTTCTATCCCCACCTTGAGTGTTGAGTTCTTAATACACATTGGAAAGGTGTTTAATATTAGCAAAAAAGCTTGTTGTTTTGGTTTTGGTTTAGGTTTTACCTTATCAATATTGCACTTTGAAGAATGGAAAATGTGTGAATGGAGGGGGAGGATCTTATGAAGAACAATAAAGAGTGACCAAGTGGATCAACCCTTACCCTGCTATGATGAGCCAGGAACAGATCTTTCCCCAACCCTGACCATGAGGGGCACATTTAGGATGGATTTATGAGGACAGGAGATGGGTAGATAAGAAAAAAATGGTGGTGGAAATGTCAAGGGTAAGCTCCCTAGGGTTTTATGAGTTCACTCTTTTTTTGGAAAATTTAAAACATATGAACTCACAGGAAGATGGCAGAGTAGGAGGATCCTGAGCTCACCTTGTCCCACAGACACACTGAGATTAACAATTACATTATACAACTAACTCTGACAATGCACCTGAAGCCTGGAAGAACAGATCTTCCACAGCTAGTTGTAGAGAGAAGTCCAGATCAAAAAGGAGAGGAGGGGTGGAGATATAGTTGGGAACCAAACCCCCAGCATAACTAAGCACAAACAGAATGGATATCACAAACACAGAGAAGCAAGAGGATCAGAACGCACACCAGAACGCACCCCCAGTGCCAGGCACTCCTGGCACTGGGAACCCACATTGGGAAGATGAGCCCCCATAAAGGCTGGCTTTGAAAACAAAACAAAACAAAACAAAACAAAACAAAACAATGGGGGCTTAACTCCAGGAGAGCCAGAGGGCAATCAGAAACCCAGTTTTTGCCCTGAAAGAGCCATCATACTAAGTAGCTCAGCCTGAGAGACAGCACAAAGCAGCAGTTTGAAAAGTAACTGGGGTGTATGTGTAGAGATTTATTAACTAATATTAGAATGTGCACCAGAGGGGCAGGGATCTGCAGGAGTTTTCTCCAGGAAAAAAAGTGCTGGTGGTTACCATTTCTTTCCCCTCCCCCAGACCAAAGACTGCAGGTTTTTCAGAGCCAGTGCTAACACTCTCCATCTACCTTGCTAGCACCATGAGGTGCTAGCTTACCTGGTGTTCCTCTGAAGACCTGCCCACCTCAGCAGGCATCCCTTCAAAATGGCTCCTGTCCTGCCACATCTGAAATGCAGCCCCGGTCTGAACAAGTGCCACCCCAAAGTGAGTCCTGACTTGGCTGAGGAGGGGATTGGGGCGTGGTGCAGGGAGATAACCCTACACACCAGCATGCCTGGAGGTCCTGCAGCTAGGCCTTCTAGCTGGCTGCTCAGGGAGCAAGCTCTGACTTTGGTGTGCCTATAGCTGTGATAGAGAGGCTAATTGCAGACAGCTAGGTTGACTGCCCACTCAACACACCAGTGAGCACTGGCAGCCACAGCTGGACCTCTCAATAGTACAAGGAGCAAACTCTGTGCAGTGCACCACAGCAGATAAACCAGGTCCTTGCAGCCAGCTGGGCTGAAGGCAGTCACAACTTAGCCAAAACGGGAGAGCACACACAGCCCACACAGGAACGAGCCCCTGGCACACCTAGTTCTAATGATCAAGGGGGATTGTGCCATAGGGCACCACAGGACTTCCTCAACGCAAGGCTACTACTTTCAAGACCAGGAGAAGTAGTTGACCTACCTAGTACATAGAAACAAACACAAAGAGTTAGATAAAATGAGGAGACAGGAATATGTCTCAAATGAAGGAATAAGACAAAAATCACAGTAAAAGAGCTAATGAAATGGAAGTAGGCAATATGCCCAATTAAGAGGTTAAAGTAATGGTTCTAAACACTTATTTGGCTTGAGAAAAGAATGAATCAACTCAGTGAGAACTAAAATAAAGAGATGGAAAATATATTTAAAAAAAAGAACTGAAGAATTCAGTAACTGTAATGAATAATATACTAAAGCAAATCAATAGCAGATTAGAGGATGCAGAAGAACAGATCTATGACCTGGAAGACTGGGTAATGGAAAGCAAACAAGTTGAATGGCAGCAATACTACTACTACTACTACTACTACTACTAACTACTACTACTACTACTAACTACTAACTACTAACTACTACTACTAACTACTACTACTAACTACTACTACTACTACTACTAACATTGTTATATAAGGGAACTCTGTGACATTATCAAGTCTCAAAGCACTTGCATTATAGGATCCCATATGCCTATCAACCCCATATGCCTATCAACTGATTTCTCAGAAGAAACTTTGCAGGATAGAAGGGAGTGGCATAATAGATTCAAAGTCCTTAAAGGAAAAAATCTACAACCAAGAACACTATCTGGCAAGGTTATCAATCAGAATTGAGGGAGAGATAATAAGTTTCTCAGACAAACAAGAGTTAAAGGAATTTATCACCACTAAACCAGCCTTATGAGAAATGTTAAAGGGAATTCTTAAAATGAAAAAAAGGTCATAACTGGAAGAAAATTCTGAAAGGAAAATATAAGTAAAAGCAAACATAGTTAAGGTAGTAGTTTATAAATTATAAAGCCTGTATGGAGGTGGTGAAACTTAAGAGTAGTTAAATCAATTGTATCTACAAAAACTAGTTAAGGGATACACAAAATAAAAAGATGTAAAATATGACATCATATGTATAAAACCTGAAAGGGTCAGAAAAATGTAGTGCTTTTAGAATGTTTGAACTTAAGTGACCATCAACTTAATATAGACTGCTCTACACATAGGTTATATGTGAACCCCATGGTAACCACAAATGAAAAGCCTAGGATACACAAAAAATTAAGAGAAATGAATCCAAGCATAACACTAAAGAAGGCCATCAAATCACAAGGGAAGAGACCAAGAGAAGAAAGAAACAGAAGAACTACAAAGAACTGGAAAACAATTAACAAATGGAAACAAGTACATACCTATAAATAATTATCTTAATAAATAGACTATATGCTCTAATCAAAAGACATAGGCTGACTGGATGGATAAAAAACAAGACCCATCTCTATGTTGTCTAAAAAAAACTCACTTTACACCATGAGAGACTATGGACTCTGAGAAACAAACTGAGGGTTCTAGAGGGGAGGGGGGTGGGGGGATGGGTTAGCCTGGTGACGGGTATTAAAGAGGGCATGTATTGAATGGAGCACTGGGTGTTATATGCAAACAATGAATCATGGAACACCACATCAAAAACTAATGATGTAATGTATGGTGATTAACATAACATAATAAAATTAAAAAAAAAAAAGACTCACTTCACACCTAAAGACATGCAGATTCAAAGTGAAGTGCTGGAAAAAGAATTCCATGCCAATGGAAGCAAAACAAAATAAAACAAAAACAAAAAACTAAACCAAACCAAAACCATACAAAATCAAACCAAATAAAATGTATGGTAGCAATACTTCTATCAGACAAAATAGACTTTAAAAACAAACAAAAGAAAATGGCAGAGTAGGAAGATCCTAAGCTCCACTATTCCCACAGATACACCTAATTAACACCCACATCAGTATAACTAACCCAGAAAATTACCCTAAAGACTGGCAGAACAGACCCTCCACAGCTAATTGTAGAGAAGAAGCCACATTAAAATAGTAGGAAGGGCGGAGGCATGGTTGGGAATCACACTGTCTGCAGAAGGGAGGGACACCATAAGCACAGAGAAGGGAGAGGAACGGACCCCACCTCAGGCATCCCAGGCACCCCAGGCACAGAGGACCCACATTGGGAAGACAAATTCCCATAACATCTGGCTTTGAAAACCAGAGGGGCTTAACTTGGAGAATTCTTACAATCAGTGGGGGCACAACACAAGGAACTTAAAAAAAAAAAATCAGGGCTCTGGCTCTGTGAGAGCAAGAGGGCAATAGGAAACTGAGTCCCTGCCCTTGAAAAGACAGCATAACAAACAACCTCACTGAGATATAGCATAGAAACAGCATTTTGAAAAACACTCCCTAGGAAGGAGATTTGTTTACTAATCTCAAAATGTGTGCTGGAGGGGCAGAGAAATTTAAGAGACTTCTCCAGGAACAAAAGAGCTGAAGGCACCGTTTCCCTCCTCTGCCCCCCCAGCACAGATACACAGACACCTGTGGGAACCAGAGCAAACACTCCCACCTACCTTGCTAACAGTGTACTCACCCTCCATAATCTCTTATAGACCAGCCCCCTTTAACCTGTCATCGCCGGAATTCTCCAAAGTGGCTCCAGGTCACTTCCTACAGCACAGTAGGAGACTTTAATACCCCACTACATCAATGGATAGATCGTCCAAACAGAAATCAACAACAAAAAAGTACCTTTGAAGGACACATTGGATAAGATGGATCTAATAGATATATTCAGAACATTCCATCCTAAAATAGCAGCACATACATTCTTTTCAGGTGTACATGGAACATTCTCCAGAATAGATCATGTTAGGCCACAAAACAAGTCTCAACAAATTCAAAAAGAATGAAGTCATAGCATGCATCTTTTTCAACCACAATACTATGAAACTAGAAATCAACCAGAAGAAAAAAATCTGGAAAAAACCCCACAAATACATGAAGATTAAATAACATGCTACTAAACAATAAATGGGTAAACCAAGACATCAAAAGGAAATAAAAAAATATGTGGAGATAAATGAAAATGAAAACACAATGGTCCAAAATCTTTGGGATACAGCAAAAGTGGTTCTAAGAGGGATGTTTATAGCAATACAGGCCTACTCCAAGAAGCAAGAAAAATCCCAAACAAACTAACCTTACACCTAAAGGAGCTGGAAAAAAAGAACAAAACCACAAACCAGTAGAAGGAAGGAAATAATAAAGATTAAAGCAGAAATAAAATAGAAACTAAGAAACAATAGAACAGATCAATAAAACCAGGAGCTGGTTCTTTGAAAAATCAACAGAATTGGGGTGCCTGGTTGGCTCAGTCAGATGAGCATCCAACTCTTGGTTTCAGCTCAGGCCATCATCTCAGGGTCATGAGATAGACCCCTGCATTGGGCTCTGTGCTCAGTGGGGAAGTCTGCTTGAGATTCTCTCTTTCTCTCTCCTTCTGCCCACCACCCCGTGCTCTTTCTCTCAAATGTTTTTTAAAAAAGAAAATATTTTATTTATTTTTAAATTAATATATAATGTATTGTTTCAGTGGTGCAGGTCTGTGATTCATCAGTCTTACACAATTCACAGCACTCACCATAGTACATACCCTCCCCAGTGTCCACCACCCAGCCACCCCATGCCTCCCACTCCCCTCTGCTCCAGCAACCCTCAGTTTGTTTTCTGAGAAAAAAGAAAAGATTAACAGAATTGATAAAACTTTAGCCTGATTCACCAAAGAGAGAGAGAAACTTAAATTAACAAAATGAGAAATGAAAGACAATAACCAACACCACAGAAATACAAAAGATTGTAGAATATTATGAAAAATTAAATGCCAACAGACTGGACAACCTGGAAGAAATAGAAAAATTCCTGGAAACATATAACCTCCTAAATTGAATCAGGAAGAAATAGAAAATTTGAACAGATTAGCAGCAATGAAATTGAATCAGTAGTCAAAAAATTCCTAACAAACAAAGGTCAGGACCAGATGGCTTCAGAGGTGAATTCTACGAAATATTTAAAGAGTTAATATCCATTCTTCTCAAACTACTCCAAAAACAGAAGAGGAAGGAAAACTTCCAAATTCATTCTTTAAGGCCAGCATTACCTTGATACCGAAACCAGATCAAGATACTACAAAAATAGATCTACAGGCCAACATCTCTGAGGAAGGTAGATTAAAAAAATCCTCAACAAAATATTAGCAAATTGAATCCAAAATACATTTAAAAAAATCATTCACCATGATCAGTTGGGATTTATTCCTGAGATACAAGTGTGGTTCAATATCTGCAAATCAATTAACATGATACATCACACTGACAAAAGAAAGAATAAGAACTACATGATCTTGTCAATAGATGCATAAAAAGCATTGACAAAGTACAACATCCATTCATGATAAAAACCCTCAATAAGGTAGGTTTAGAGGGAACACCCCTCAACATAATAAAAGCCATATATGAAAAACCCTCAGCTAACCTAATACTCAATGGTGGAAAACAGAACTTTTCCCCTAAGATCTCCAGGAACAAAACAAGGATGTCCATTCTCACCGCTTTTATTCAATATAGTACTGGAGTCCTATCTACAGCAATCACACAAGAAAGAGAAATAAAAGGCATCCAAATTGGTAAGGAAGAAGTAAAACCTTCATTATTTGCAGATGACATGACACTACATATAGAAAACCCTGAAACTCCATTGAAAATCTACTAGAACTGATAAATGAATTCAATAAGGTCACAGGATACAAAATCAATTTATAGAAACCCATGCATTTTTATATACTAATAATGAAGCAATAGAGAGAGAATTTAAGAAAACAATCCCATTTATAATATCACCCAAAAGAATAAAATACCTAGGAATAAACTTAACCAAGAAGGTGAAAGACCTGTATTGCAAAAACTATAAAGCATTGATAAAAGAAACTGAAGATGACACAAAGTGGAAAGATATTCCATGTTCATAAATTGGGAGAACAAATATTGCTAAAATATTTACACTACCGAAAGCCATCTACAGATTCAATGCAATCCTTATCGAAATAGCAACAACATTTTCACAGAACTAGAATAAATAATCCTAAAATTGGCATGGAAACACAAAAGACCCCAAATGGCCAAAGCAACCTTGAGGGAAAAAAAAAAAAAAGCTGGATTTTAAATTCCAGATTTCAAATATACTACAAGCTATAGTAATCAAAAGCAGTATGGTACTAGCACAAAAATAAACACATAGATCAATGGAACAGAAAGGAGAACCCAGAAATAAAACCATGATTGTATGGTCAATTAATCTATGATAAAGGAGACAAGAATAGGCAATGGAAAAGAGTTAGTCTCTTCAACAAATGGTGTTGGGGAACCATGTTGCATGGGGACAGCTACATGCAAAAGAAGGAAACTGGACCGCTTATACCATACACAAAGATAAAGTCAAAATGGATTAAAGACGTAAAGGTGAGACCTGAAACCATAAAAATACTAGAAGAGAGCACAAGCAGTAATTTCTCTGACATCTGCAGTAGAAACATTTTTCTAGATAGGTCTTCCGAGGCAAGGGAAACAAAAACAAAAACAAAAAGCTATAGGGACTACATCAAAATAAAAAGCTTTTTTTGCATAGCATAGGAAACCATCAGTAAGACAAAAGACAACCTTCTGAATGTGAGAAGATATTTGCAAATGATATATCTGACAAGTGTGTAGTATCCAAAATACATAAAGAACGTATACAATTCAACATCTAAATAACAGATTATCCAATTAAAAGTGGGCAGAAGACACGAACAGACATTTCTCCAAAGAAGACATCCAGATGGCTAATAGACACATGAAAAGAGGCTCGATATCACTCTTCAGCAAAATGCAAATAAAAACCACAATATGTTACTTCACACCTTTCAAAATGGCTAAAATAAAAACCACAAGAAACAGCCAGTGTTGGCGAGGATGTCGAGAAAACAGACCCCTTATGCACTGTTGGTGGGAATGCAAACTGGTGCAGTCACTGTGGGAAACAGTATGGAGTTTCCTCAAATTAAAAATAGAATCACCACATGATCCATTCATTCCTCTACTAGGAATTCACCCAAAGAATACAAAAACACTAATTTGAAAAGATATATGCACTCCTATGTTTATTGCAACCTTATTTAGAATAACCAAGATATGGAAACAACCCAGTGTCCATCACTAGATCAATGGATAACGAAGAGGTGTGTATACGCACGCACGCACACACACACACACCCCACACTGGAATATTACTCAACCATAAAAATGAAATCTTGCCATTTGCAACAACAAGTGTAATGCTAAGCAAGATAAGTCAGATAAAGACAAGTACCATATGATTCACTCATATGTGAAATTTAAGAAACAAAACAAATGAAAAAAGGAAACAAAAACAGACTCTTAAAATCGGAGAACAAACTGGTGGTTCCCAGAGGGGAAGTGGGTTGGGGGGTGTGTGAACAGGTAAATGAGATTAAGCATACACTTTTCATGGTGAGTATTGAGTAATGTATAGAGTTCTTGAATCATTGTATTGTACACCTGAAACCAATATAACACTGTACATTAATTGTACTGGAATTTTGCAAAACCATCTGTCCACTTTTATGTGACTGCTTGTCTAATCAGAGAAAGAAATCACTTTATTTTTTGGTCCTACTCATTAGCCCCAAGTGTCTTCTCCATTTGCATCTTCCATTCCCTCTGCAAAATCCATTGCCCTCTTTCTTTGCATCTTTGACTTCTTTCCCCAAGATTAATTGAAGATAATCACTGATAAATTATGAAATTCTCATATTTGATGTTGGTCCTGCTAAGCGATTTTCCCAATCCTGTTCAAAATTCACCTTAGACATGTGACCAACCTCCTGTAACATCACTCTGATCCCAACCCCCTTAAAAGTCATGTGGTGAAATGTACAAAACAACAGTCACAATATCTGACTGAAGCTCAGAGCCGGCTTTGTTTTTGTTGTTTTTTCTTTCTTCTGAACATTGTACATAGATTTTGAAAATATGCTAGAAATTTTTACACATATTTTAAGGACATTTGGTATAAATATGGTGGTAGTTTAATTATAAATCTTCCTAGGACTTCTTTTGAAAACCATAGGAAAAAAACATTTTTAAAGCCACAAACTCAATTTTCATGAAACTAGGAAACAGAAAATTCACTGATTCTAAATTGAATGCAAGTGTTTTCAAAAGCAGTTGAGGTCAGCAGAATTTTTCAGAAGTCTAGGTAGAAGGCAGAAATGAGAATAGCAGAGGACAGAGGGATGTAGCAGCAACAGGCCCTAGAAATCATCAGCAAGAGGAATTTTCCAGATCAGCAGGACCTCATTCTTAGACCTGCTGTGGACAGGACTGAGTTTGAATGGGTTTCAAGTTCTGGCAAAGAGAGAGAGAAAGGTAGAAGGTGCTCAGGGGTATCCAGAGTAGTACATATCAAAAGCAGCAACCAAAGCACATCTCTAAAAATGAAGGGATCACCTTCTCAGGTAAGCATATCATTGGGTGAAGCAATGAAAGTAGTGCAAAACAGACTGTAGATAGCACATGAACCAGATGAAGTACAGAGAGGCATACACAGAGAAAAAAAAAAAAGGCAGAAAAAAATATTTGAAGTAGTAATGGCTAAAAACATCCCACATTTGATTAAAACATTTATCTACAAAACGAAGCAGCTCAACAAACTCTAGGTAGGATAAAATTAAACAGATCCACACCTACACACATCATATTTAAATTGCCAAAAGACAAAAAGAAATTTTTGGACATACCACAAAGGATCCCCATAAGATCAACACCTGACTTCATCAGAAACAATGAAGGCTAGAAGGCAGTGGGATGACATATTCAAAGTGTTTTTTTCTTTCAAATTTTTATTTAAATTCTAGTTGGTTAACATATAGCATAATATTGTTTTCAGAGTAGATATTTAGTGATTCATTACTTACATATAACATCCAGTGCTCATCCCAACAAGTGCCCTCTTAGTGTCCATTACCCAATTACCCCATCCCCCCACCCACCTCCTCTCCAGCAACCCTCATTTTGTTCTCTATAGTTAAGAGTCTCTTATGGTTTGCCTCCCTCTCTTTTTATCTTACTTTTCCTTCCCTTCTCCTATGTTCATCTGTTTTGTTTCTTAAATTCCACATATGAGTGAAATCGTATGGTATTTTTCTTTCTCTGACTTATTTCTCTTAGCATAATACACTCTAGTTCCATCCACGTTGTTGCAAATGGCAAGATTTCATTCCTTTTGATGGCTAAGTAATATTATATTGTATATATACCACATCTTCTTTATCCATTCATCAGTTGATGGGTATTTGGACTCTTTTCATAGTTTGGCTATTGTTGATAATGCTGTTATAAACATCAGGGTGCATGTACCCCTTTGAATCTGCATTTTTGTATCCTTTGTGTAAATACCTAGTAGTGCAATTATTGGATCATAGGGTAGTTCTATTTTTAACTTTTTGAGGAACCTCTATATTGTTTTCCAGAGTGGCTGCACCGGTTTTCATTCCCACCCAAAGGGCAAAAGGATTCCCTGTTCTCCACATCCTCACCAACATCTGTTGTTTCCTGAGTTAATTTTAGCCATTCTGACAGGTGTGAGGTGGTATCTCCTTGTGGTTTTGATTCGTATTTCCCTGATGATGAGTGATGTTGAGCATCTTTCCATGTGTCTGTAAGCCATCTGGATGTCTTCTTTGGAAAAGTGTTTATTCATGTCTTCTGCCCATTTCTTAACTGGATGATTGTTTTTGTTTTTGTTTTTTTGGGGGGAGGGGTGTTGAGTTTGATAAGTTCTTTATAGATTTGGATACTGACCCTTTATCAGACATGTTATGTGCAAATATCTTCTTCCATCCCATAGGCTGCCTTTTTGTTTTGTTGATTGTTTTCTTTGCTGTGCAGAAGTTTTTATCTTGATGAAGTCCTGATTGTTCATTTTTGCTTTTGTTTTTGTTTTCTTTGCCTCTGGAAATGTATCTAGTATGAAGTTGCTCCAGCTGACGTGCAAGAGGTTTATGCCTGTTTTCTCCCCTAGCACTTTGATGGTTTCTTGTCTCACATTTGGGTCTTTCATCCATTTTGAATTTATTTTTATGTATGGTATAAGAAAGTGGTCCAGTTTCATTCTTCTGCATGTTGCTGTCCAATCAGCGTACTGCTTCTCCTTGTGTGACCCAGGGGATCCTCAGACCACACTGCCCACTCCTGGGTCACCACCCTCCTTTCCACTGGAGCACCACTAAGCCTACCAGGCATGACCCTGGTGACGGCCTGGACCTCTGAAACTTCAGACTCTGTGCTCCAATGTTTATAAAAATGTGTGGTATTCAGCCCACTCCTTTTCCTGGGCTATGGTTTTGGGGAAGAGTTTTTCTTATGCAATTCCCTGCATGTAGTTTCACGCTCTTTCTCTTTCACTCTCTCGCTCACTTCTCTCTCTGCGATCAGGGCTCCCTCCCCATCACAGCACCCACAGCTCTTCTCTCCCCCAAAATCCACTCTCTGCAGCTCCTACCTTCCACAATGTGGCAGTTTTTCACCCCAGTTGTGCATTTTTGCTCTCTTGGTCCTCAGATCAATTTCTTGGGCACTCAAAATGATTTAATACTGTATGGTGACTAACATAACATAATAAAAAAAGAAAAGAAAAAAAAAACCAAAATGATTTGATATTTACCTAGCTATGTTCAAAGGATGAGGCAAGGATGAGGTCTCCCTATTCCACTGCCATCTTAACTCCTCCTCCCTTAAAGTGCTAAAAGAAAAAAGTCAACTAAAAATTATACATCCAGCAAAACTATCCAAAAATGAAGGGAAATAAAGACATACCCAAGTTTCAAAAAAACTAAGGGAATTTGTTGCTAGCAGGTATACCCCCATAATAAGTTCTAAAAGAAGTTTTTCTGGCTGAAAAGGACACTAGACAGTACCTTACATCCTCATGAAGAAATAAAGAGCACAAATAAAGGTAATTACATAGTGGGTTAGTTTCCTATGGCTACTGTAAAAAAATTACCAAAAACTTAATGGCTTAAAACAATGCAAATTTATTATCTCATGATTTTCAAGTTTAGAAGTCCAACACAGGTCTCACTGGCTTAAAAATCAAGGTGTCAGCTGGTCTACATTCTCTTCTGGAAAGCTCTAGGCGGGAAATCCACCAAATTCCCTTTTCTAACTTCTACTTGCATTCCTTGAATCATGGACCCCTTCCTACATCTTCAAAATCAGAAATGGTGGGTTGAGACTTTCTCATATCATATCACTCTGACCTCTTCTTCTGCTTCCTTCTTTCATTTTTAAAAACACTGTGCTTACATTGTATCCATCTCACTAATCCAGGATAACCTCCCCTCTCTTAAAGTCAGCTGATGAGCAACATTAATTCTTTCTGGAACCTTAATTACACTTTGCCATGTAACTTAACATCATCATAGGTTTCAAAGATTATGACAAGAACATCTTTGGGGAGCCATTATTCTGCCTAATACACATAAGTAAATATAGAAGACAATACAAACATTTTTTATTACTTATCCTTTTAATTGATTTAAAAGACAACTGCATAACATAATGACACAGCTTTATTGATATATTTATAATATATAAAGATGTAATCAATATAATGATAATACACAATAACACAAGGGAGGGAGAGGAAAGGGAACTATATCTATCTATCTATATTAGGAATTTAATATTATTTTAAACTAGATTGTTTTATGTTAAGATGCATATTGTAATCCCCAGAGTAACCACTAAGAAAATAATTCCAAAAAATATATAGTAAAGAGGAAAGAAATTAAAATAGTACACCAGAATGTATATTTAACACAAAAGGTGATAAAGGGGGAACAAAAAATGTCATGAGATATGTAAAGAAAAATCTTTCACTAGAGGAGTTGACCCCTGCCCCTACCTACCCACGCTTCCCTAATCACATGCCAGTAACTAGTCAAGGAAAGTACAAGTAAATACAAATTCATCAGATATGAATTATAAAATATAATGATAGTGCATCTATTTTTAAAATTCTATGCAATAAGAAAAATATGGGAAAATAGAGCAAACCTTGCCTATAAAAATTAAAATCCATCAGAAAGAACTGTCACAGAACAGATAAGATTTGTATTCAAATAAAATTACATTTATGAAGTAAGAGAGCAAAGCACAAATAGAATTGAGATAACAGATGTTGATAGCATGATAGAGAACAGGAAGAGAAAGCGGCATTGGCAGGACTTAAAAGGAAAGCAAAAAACAAAAATCAAATATAAAGAATATGTCATTTAAAAGCACAAGGAAAACAGACATTATGAAAAGCATAGTAAGAGATAGACAGGAAAAAAATGGGGAAGTGAAGCAAAATAAAACCAAAACAGAGAAAGAGCCAAAGGAATTAGAGACAAAGATCATAGATAGGTAAGACAGGCAAAGGATAGCCTACTTATGCATAGAATCCAACAGAAGAAAGTGAAAACTGTGGAATGGAATACACATTTGAAAATATAATTATAGAAAATATTCCTGAAATATAAGAGTTAAATCTACCTATTGAATGGACACACTGTATCTGGGAAATGTGGCCCCATATCAACAACACAGGCACATTTTAGTAAAGCCATCACCTTTAATTAATTAATCTTTAAAATAAACTTTTAATTTTTACTTTTAGTTGGATATCTGGGTCTGAAATGTCAAGCCATCATCTTTAAAGAAGAAAATCATTTGGAAACCCAGGCAAAAGGATTATATCGCTTATTGAAAAAAGAGAAAGAAAATCAGGCTATCACATTACTCAACAACAACATTCAATGCCAGAAGATAGTTTAAACACTTATAACTTAAAGTATGAACCAGCCATTTTACTTCTAACATAAAGCCTATAGAAAATAGCTTAATTTAATCAGAAGTCTTGGTTCACAACATATGACATCCTTAGTCTATATGTGTACTTCATTTATACAAATGTATTTATTGTAATTTTATGTTAAATTATTAAAATGAACCGTTAAATACCATTAATACTCATGAAACCAACACAAGAACTCAAACAATAAGTTTCATCTATTTTTCCTATCCCACCAGAGGTAATTATCAACCTGACATATAAAAAAAATTATTCCCTTGTACATGTATATTATCATATATATGTATTCACAAAAATTGCTTAGTTTTAGCAATATATAGTTATTTATAAAAATTGCTTAATTTTTTTATACAAGGGCATCACATTGTAATCTTCTCACCCTTCATTTTATCACACATTACCATATTTCATTGAATATAAGGACTCAAATGTAAGATACAGCATTACTTTATGTAATATTACATATTACAGTTTTACAGACGTCAAAATGAAAAAGATGAGAATAAAACACAGCACATTGCTAAGATTAATCTATAACTGTAGACTATGGCTATCAATCATTAATTTTGACTGATGTTAAAAATTCAGTTTGAGGAATATACCTTGATTTATTTATCCATTTGCTTTTTGATGGTCATTCAATTTTTGCTATTATAAACAGTGCTGTTGTGAACATGCTTGTATGTCACTTCTGGAATATGCAAGAGTTTCCCTTGAGTAGAAGTGAAATTTCTTGGTTATAAGGGAATAAATGTTTCACATTGCAAGTTACTGCTAGACTGTTTTCCAGTAGTTACAGCAATTTATACTCTTGGCAGGAATAGAGCTCTTGATTATATTTCTTCCAACAATAAATACTACCAAATTGCTTTGAACATTCCAGATTCTTGGAGTTGAGATGGCAGAGTAGGAAGGGGACCCTGAACTTGCCTCATCCCTCAAACACAGCTAGATCAACATCAAATCATTTTGATCAACTAGGAAATCAATCTGAGGATTAAGAAAATAATCTGCACAAATGGAGGGAGAGAAGATGGCAGATGCAAGTTTCAGAACTGTGAACTGGGGGAGAGAAAAGCTGTGGTGTCCCAAAGAGGAGGGAACCCTTTGTGCAGAGCAAAGTCAGGGAGAGGGAGAGAGCAGGAGAGAGAACAGTCCTTCGGGTTTGTACAACACACCATGGTGAGGGGATCCCTTGGGTTGCACTGGGAGAGATTGCTCCCCTTCCTGGAGTACATTTGGGAGAAGGTATTTTGCCTCTCCAAGGACAAAAGGCCCACCAGAAGCCATTGAGTGGCCATTCAACAGCCGGGGATAAAGGCGTGCATGTAGAGGACAGATAACCTGGTTGAAGCTTTTTGCTGTGCATCACAATAGACTCTAGCCACCATGGATGCACCATGCGACAGTTTTTCTGGGATGCAACCATGCCAGGCATGCTTCGAGACTCTCTTCCAGGGGAGGGGAGTGGGTCTCCAACTTGCCAGACACTTTCAGACTTGGAGTTTTGAATCCCAGCCACCAGCCAGAGATAAAACATAGGAGAACTGTAGCACCAGGTATGCCAACAGCCGGGCACAGTCAGGTTAAGGGAAGGGATCTGACAAAAGCTTGGGACACAGGAGAGGAAACTGTTTGCTTTTCTGTGAGGGCCTCCTGAACAGTGTTGGCCACAAGTTCCCCTCCTTGGGGACAAGAAGGCAGGGTAACACCATCTTCTTACCCCACCCCCCCACCCCACCAGCATGGTCAGAAGTCAGAGAGAAACACCGGGTCTCCAGTGGAGGCTGGAGTCACTTACACCAAAACCCAACCCCCTGCACCTGTCAGGGGCATCTTTACAAGGGCAGTTCTGACTGTGAGCCAGTGCAGTGGGCCTCTTCTGAGGGAGAGGGCCAACAGAGGCCCCCCACATGTACCAAGTCTACTGATCATAGAGTGCTCCAGATCATTAGCTTCCATTCTGGTGGACATCGGACCAGGCTTTCCCTTTTTTCTTTTTCTTTCTATTTTCTATTCTATTTTTTCTTTTTTTTTTTTTTGCTTCTTTTTTCTTTGGTATCAGACATAGGTTTTGTTCATTTTTTGGTTTGTTCCTTTGTCTTTTTTTCGGATCAAGTGCCCCCCCCACCCCTCTTCTTTCTTATTCTTTGCAATCAGGTGGATAGTTTTTTGTTTGCTTGCTTGCTTTTTAGTTCCTTTTCCTTTTCTCTTTTCTTGGATTAGCTTTTTTTTGTTTCTTTCTTCCAGGCTTATTTCAACAAACAAATCAAAGTACACCTAGTTAAAGGTCCAAACACTCCCCACTGCAAGCAAGGAGGAACTCTTCAGAGGCCTGACCAGTGGGAAAAAGCAGCAAAAACACAACAGCAAAGTGCACACAGCATACACCAGAAACAGTTCCTGAAGCATCAGGCCCTAGACAGTGTAGGACCCCTTCTTAATATAGTGTTATTCTCAGGAGCAGGAAACGTAACAAGTTATTATAATACACCAAAGACAGAAGCCTAGTTATAATGACAAGATGGAGGAATTCTCCCCAAAAGAAAGATCAAGAGGAAATCACAGCCAGGGATTTGCTCAAAACAGATATAAGCAATATAACTGAATAAGAATTTAGAACAACAGTAATAATACTAGCTGGGCTTGAAAGAAGCACAGAAGACATGAGAGAAACCCTTGCTGTAGAGATAAAGGACCTAAAAACTAGTCAAGCTGAAATTAAAATATAGTGTAACTGAGATGCAAAACCAACTGGATGTAATCATAATGAGGATTGAAGAAGCAGAGGAGACAATAGGTGATCTAGAAGATAAAATTATGGAAAATAATGATGCTGAAAAGAAGAGGGAAAGAAAACTATTAGATCATGAATACAGAGACTTAGGGAAATCAGCAATTTCACAAAGTGCAATTATATCTGGATCATAGGAGTCTCAGAAGAGGAAGAGCAGGAAAAGGGGGCAGAAGGTTTATTTGAACAAATTATAGCTGAGAACTACCTTAATCTAGGGAAGGAACAGGCATTCAAGTCTAAGAGGCGAGAGAACTCCCCTCAAAAATCAAGAAAAACTTGTCAACACCAAGACATATCATAGAGAAAATTGCAAAATACAAAGATAAAGAGAATTCTGAAAGCAGCTAGGGACAAAATGTCCTTAATCTACAAGGTTAGACACATAAGATTAGCAGCAGACCTGTCCACAGAGACCTTGCAGGCCAGAAAGGAGTGGCATGATATATTCAACGTGCTAAATGGGAAAAATATGCAGCCAAGAATACTTTACCCAGCTAAGCTGTCATTCAAAATAGAAGTAGAGATAAAAAGCTTCCAGGACAAATAGAAATTAAAAGAATTTGTGATCATAAAACCAACCCTGCAAGAATATTAAAAGGGATACTTTAAGCAAAGAGAGAGCCCAAAGTAACATAGACCAGAAAGGAACAGAGACAATATACAGAAAGGTATATTGTCATCACTTTACAGGTAAAACAATGGCACTAAATTCATATCTTTCAATAGCTACTCTGAATGTAAATGAGCTAAATGCCCCAATCAAAAGAAGCAGGGTACCAGATTGGATTAAAAAGCAAGACCCATTGATATGCTGTCTGCAAGAGACTCATTTTAGACCCAACGACACCTCCAGATTGAAAGTGAGGGGGTGGAAAACCATTTATCATGCTAATGGACATCAAAATAAAGCTGAGGTGGTAATCCTTATATCAGACAAATTAGATTTTAAACCAAGACTGTAATAAGAGAAGAGGAAGGACACTATATCATAATTAAAGGGTCTATCCAACAAGATCTAACAATTGTAAATATTTATGCCCCTAACATGGGAGCAACCAGTTATATAAACCAATTAAAAACAAGATTAAAGAAACACATTAATAATAGTACAATAATAGTAGGGGACTTTCACATCCCACTCACAGCAATGGACAGATCATCTAAGCAGAAGATCACTAAAGAAACAATGGCTTTGAATGACACACTGGACCAGATAGACTTAACAGACATATTCAGAGCATTTCATGAAGAATACACACTCTTTTCAAGTGCACATGGAACATTCTCCAGAAGAGATCGCATACTGTGTCACAAGTCAGGCCTCAACCAGTACAAAAAGATTAAGATCACACCATGCATATTTTCAGACCACAATGCTACGAAACTTGAGGTCAATCACAAGAAAAAATTTGGAAAGACCACAAATACATGGAGGTTAAAGAACATCCTACTAAAGAATGAATGGGTTAACCAGGAAATTAAAGAAGAAATAAAGTACATGTAAGCAAATGAAAATGAAAACATGACAGTCCAAAACCTTTGGGACACAGCAAAAGCAGTCCTAAAAGGGAAGTATATAGCAATACAGGCCTTCCTCAAGAAGCAATAAAAGTCTCAAATACACAACCTAACCTTACATTTAAAGAAGCTGGAAAAAAGAAGAGCAAATAAAGCCCAAAGCCAGCAGACAAAGGGAAATAATTAAGATTATAGCAGAAATAAATGACATAGAAATAAAAAAAAAACACATTAGAACAGATCAACGAAACTAGGAGCTGGTTCTTTGAAAGAATTAACAAAATTGATATGAGCAATTATAGGTTAATAAACTGGGAAACTGGAAGAAGTGGACAAATTCCTAGAAACATAAACTACCCAAATGGAAACAGGAAGAAATAGAAAATTTAAACAGACCTATAACCAGCAAAAAAATTGAATCAGTAATCAAAAATCTCCCAACAAACAAGCGTCCAGGGCTGCATGGCTTCCCAGGGGAATTCTACCATTTAAAAAAAATTTTTTATTTATTTGAGAGAGAGCGAGAGAGCGCACACACAGCAGGGGGAGTGGCAGAGGGAGAAGCAAGCTCCCTGATGAGCAGGAAGACAGATGTGGGGCTTGATCATGACATGAGCCAAAGGCAGATGCTTAACTGACTGAGCCACCCAGGAGCCCCTCTACCAAACATTTAAAGAATACCTATTCTTCTAAAGTTGTTCCAAAAAATAGAAATGGAAGGAAAACTTCCAAACTCATTCTATGAGGCCAGTGTTACCTTGATTCCAAAACCAGACAAAAACCCCCACTAAAAAGGAGAATTACAGACCAATATCCCTGATGAACATGGATGCAAAAATTCTCAACAAGATATTAGCTAATCAAATCCAACAATACATGAAAAGGGTTATTCACCATGACCAAGTGGGATTTATTCCTGGGCTGCAGGGGTTATTCAATATCCACAAATCAATCAATGTGATACACCACATTAATAAGAGAAAGGATAAAAATGATATGATTCTCTCAATAGATGCAGAAAAAACATTTGACAAAATACAGCATCGTTTCTTGATAAAAACCTTCAAGAAAGTAGGGATAGAAGCAGTATACCTCAACATCATAAAGGCCACCATATATGAAAGACCCAAAGCTAATATCATCCTCAATGGGGAAAAAATGGTCAGGAACACGACAGGGATATCTGCTCTCAACACTGTTGTTCAACATAGTACTGGAAGTCCTAGTCTCAGCAATCAAACAACAAAAATAAATAAAAGTCATCCAAATTGGCAAGGAAGAAGTCAAACTTTCATTCTTCACAGATGACATGATACTCTATTTAGAAAACCTGAAAGACTCAACCAAAAAATTGCTAGAACTCATACAAGAATTCAGCAAAGTGGCAGGATATAAAAATCAACATAAAAAATCTGTTGCATTTCTATACACCAATAATGAAGCAGCAAAAAAGGAATCAAGAAATCGATCCCATTTACAATTACACCAAAAATCATAAGATACCAGAACATAATGAAAGAGGTAAATGATCTATATGCTGAAAATTATATCACATTTATGAAAGGAATTGAAGACACAAAGAAATGGAAAAACATTCCACGCTCTTGGATTAGAATATTGTTAAAATGTCTATAATACCTAAAGCAATCAGCCGATTTAATGCAATCCCTATCAAAATACCACCAGCATTTTTCACAGAGCTAGAACAAAAATTCTAAAATTGTATGGAACCAGAAAGAACCCGAATAGCCAAAATAATGTTTAAAAAGAAAAGTGGGAGGCATCACAATTCTGGACTTCAAGCTGTATTAAAAGCTCTAATCATCAAGACAGTATGGTGCTGGCACAAAAACAGACACATAGATCAATGGAACAGAAGAGAGAACCCAGAAATGGACCCACAACTGTATGGCCAGCTAATCTTCGACAAAGCAGGAAAGAATATCCAATGGAAAAAAAGACCATCTCTTCAACAAATGATGTTGGGAGAACTGGACAGCAACATGCAAAAGAATGAAACTGGACCACTTTCTTATACCATACATAAAAATAAATTCAAAATGGTTGTGAGACAGGAAACCATCAAAATCTTAGAGGAGAAAGTAGACAGTAACCTCTTTGACCTTGGCCACAGCAACTTCTTATTAGACACATCTCCAGGGGCAAGGGAAACAAAAGCAACAATGAACTACTGGGACCTCATCAAGATAGAAACTTCAGCACATCAAAGGAAACAATAAACAAAATTAAAAGGCACCCGACAGAATGGGAGAAGATATTTGCAAATAACATAGCTGATAAAGGGTTAGTATCCCCCAAATCTATAAAGAACTTATCAAACTTAACACCCCCCAAAAATCATCCAGTTAAGAAATGTGCAGAAGACATGAATAAACACTTTTCCAAAGAAGACACCCAGATGGCTTACAGACACATGGAAAGATGCTCAACATCATCATCATCGGGGAAATACAAATCAAAACCACATGGAGATACCACCTCACACCTGTCAGAATGGCTAAAATTAACAACTCAGGAAACAACAGATGTTGGTGAGGTTGTGGAGAAAGGGGAATGCTTTTTCACTCTTGGTGGGAGTGCAAACTGGTATGGCCACTCTGGAAAACAATATGGAGGTTCCTCAAAAAGTTAAAAATAGAACTACCCTATGATCCAATAATTGCACACTAGGTATTTCTCCAAAGGATACAAAATGCTGATTCAAAGGGGCATATGCACCCTAATGTTTATAGCAGCACTTTCAACAATAGCCAAATTAAGGAAAAAGCCCAAATATCCATCAACTAATGAATGGATAAAGAAGATGCGGTATATATACAATGGAATATTACTCAGCCATCAAAAGGAATGAAATCTTGCCATCTGCAACAACGTGAATGGAACTAGAGTGTATTATGCTAAGTGAAATAAGTCAGTCAGAGAAAGACAAATACTATGATTTCACTCATATGTGGAATTTAAGAAACAAAACAGATGAACATAGGGGAAGGAAAGGAAAAATAAGATTAAAAACAGAGAGGGAGGCAAACCATAAGAGACTCTTAACTATAGAGAACAAAATGAGGGTTTGCTGGAGGGGTGGTGGGTGAGGGGATGGGGTATTTGGGGTAATGGCATTAAGGAGGGCACTTGTTGGGATGAGCACTGGGTGTTATATGTAAGTGATGAATCACTATATTCTACTCCTGAAAACAATACTACACTATGTTAATTAACTTGAATTTAAATTTAAAAAATTGAAAAATAAATGACATTATTCTTGATTTAGGAAAAAAATTGCTTGGAACATTCCAGAATTCTGGGAATGATGTTCATGTGTACTCTTCTTACAGAAACTACTAGAGGAAAAACTGTAACCAGTCAGGGGGAAGCCTCAGTAAAAAGACTTGGCATTGATTGCAAATATTTCTACCTGGAAATATAACATGAAAAAAAAAAGTAAAAATAAGGATGACAAAATAGAATATAAGTGATATATGATCTAAGAACTTAAAAAGATAAAACTTTAAAAATGGAAAAAATAAAGGGGAAAGAAAATAAAAGAATATGCTCACTGGTTGCTTCATCTATAATACTAGAAACCAAGAGACATTTAAAGTTGAAAAATCATTTTAGAAGTATAACGTATTTAAAAATATAAAAGTCAACACTAAGACAATATTGACTAAAATTGTATGAAGGAGGGGAAGGAATGAGGGGGAAGAAGAAAATATAAGCTAATTTCAATGCTGCTTATATTAGGAAAATTATAGATATTCTAAAAAAATAATTAGATATAATTATATAGCCACTAAACAAGAAAAAATATCACACAGAAGAGACTTTTAAAATGTTACATAAATGATATTATAAAACTAAAATTAACTAGCAAGGAATGTAAATAAGATTACCTAGCGGAAGAAAAAAATTGATTCTCAGATTGAGTCACAAATCTAGGCTACAAACCCAATTCCTAGGCTATATATAAGAGTAACCTATTCAGAAAAGTTCAAAATAAAAAGATGAACAAAGACATAGCAGAAAAGAGCAAAACAAAGAAAATGGTGGTTGCAATATGATACTACAGAAGGGAGAAGTCAAGCCAAAAAATAAGGCACGTTATCATGTCAATGGACACAAACCAACAGTTATGAAGATCTCTGTATTAAATAATGTAGCAGAAATGTTGCTAAAAACAGTAATTATAGGAGGCATAAGGAGAAATGGAGAAACAGTAGTGGGAGACTTCATTTCTCTCAGTCCAAGTCAGATCAAATGAACAAAAATAAGATATTTCTGCTTCTGAATATGATGGAATTCATGGCAGGAAAATGCTTCCACTGAGAATAACTACAAAATCCAAATAAACTTAGAATCTTATTTTCTAATGCATCAGAGAACTGCAAAAGCAAACAGTACGAGAGACACTAAAATTCCAGAGACTAAGAAGAGAACATTTTATAAAGGAGCTGAGAACCTACAGTTGCCTTTTTCAGGAGATTTTATGCCATTTCTGGGTATGGGCTGGAGGCTGAGGGTCTGGGCGTGGTCTCTCCTGGGGAGTCAGACAAACTCAGAGCTTTGGGTAAACATTCAGGACTGGTTTTAGAGTAGGCAGTTAGTTAGGTTCTAACAGGATACCTGGAGGCCAGCAAAGAAGATGTCATGGTCAGCTCTCCAGGAAATCAGAAACCTGGCAAAGAAGTGGGCTCAAACCAGATGGGCCAACATGCCCAGTGCCATGACAGGAAGCCCTTGACCAAATAAGGAAGAAAAGGCAGGAAATCTTGCTTCGAAGAAATTCCTGTCCCAAGGAATGAATGTTTCAGCCCCTAGTTAACAACTGTCAGTAGATCCCCAGGCAGGCAGGTCTCTCTCCCCTATTCGGGCTCTCTCGTTCCCTCCTGGTCTCTTTCTTGTCTCCTTTTCTGTCTCTTTCTTTGTATGTAAAACGTGTTTGCTTATGTACACACGAGTTGATCTTTGAACGATGCAGGGGTTGGGGTGTTGGCCCCCATACACTTGGTAATGTACATATAACTGTGACTCCCCAAAACTTAACTACTAATAGCCTAATGTTGACTAGGAGCCTTACTAGTAACATAAACAGTTGATTAACACATATATTGTATATGTATTATATACGGATTCTTTCAGTAAGGTAAGCTAAAGAAAATCATAATAGAAAATACATTGGTAGTGTTGCATTTATTGAAAAAAAATCCATGTATAAGTGAATCCGTGCAGTTCAAACCCATGTTGTTTAAGGGCAACTGTGTGTGTGTGTGTGTGTGTGTGTATAAAATCAAATGCTTTAAAAATCCATTCTTATACTTTATTTAAAGATTATTTATTTTAGAGAGAGAGAGAGAGACAAAGTGGGTGGAGAGGCAGAGGGAGGGAGGGAGGGAGGGAGGAAGAGAGAATATCAAGGAGATTCCCTGCTGAGCACAGGGCCTGACACGATGACCTGAGCCGAAATCAAGAGTTTGCTCTCAACTGAATGAGCCATGCAGGCACCCCAAACTCCATTCTTATACTTTGCTATGAAGTATTTTAAGTTAAATATTACCTCGAGGACATTTATAATCTTATAAAAGCATGCTCTGGACAAAAGATCCATTAGGAAGAAATGCACTTTACAACATTTTAAAAAATTTAACTCTTTAATAATTAAAAAATATCGTTAATCACAGTTAGTACAACTTGACTGTGTTGATTTCATTCCATTACAAAATCTCCTAGATTTATCAAACCCGATTGACAGCATAATCCACTACTCTAATTTAGTGGTTCTCTACATTGCAGAATAAAATTAAGTGTCACCAAATAACCATCGCCAAGTGACAGCTCAACAAAAGACCTAGGGAGGCAAACTCATGTGTTATTATATTACACAAGCAATCCTGTTCTTGTGTTTAAATCTCACAGTCAGTTCTAAACTCAGGCATCTCTGAAAATCAGATTTTCACGTTGAATATAAACATGAGATGGTAAAAATAGAGCCCAAGGGCAGAGAGGCATATTCAGGCTTATGAATACTTTTGAAAGAGACTGAGAAATAGCTTTCAGCAATGCAAGTTTGTCATGCACATTAGACTGAACTATTGAAGAACTGTCTCATTTGCATGAGTGAGAAGAGCTGACCCATGAAGTGAGTGTAACTTGAGGTAATGTGTGAATATGTGAAAAATGAATTCAGGCATGGTTGCAAATGGTGTTTTATGCCCATATAAATATAGTCTATAAAATTTGTCCTTTTTATTTGCATACAAGTTTTACATACTAAAAAATAAAGCTGACAGGGAGAAGACAAGGATGTCCACTCTCACTGCTTTTATTCAAACATAGTACTGGAAGTCCTAGTCCTAGCAACCAGACAACAAAAAGAAAAAAAAGGCATCCAAATTGGTAAGGAAGAAGCAAAATTTTCACTATTTGCAAATGACCATATATATATATATATATATATATATATATATATATATATATATATATATAGAAAACCCAAAAGACTCCACCAAAAAACTGCTAAAACTGTTAAACAAATTCAGTAAAGTTGCAGGATACAAAAATCAATGTACAGAAATCTGTTGCATTTCTATACACTAACAAAGCAGCAGCAGAAAGAGAAATTAAGGAAACAATCTCGTGCTATGATGAGCACTGGGTGTTATATTTAACTAATGAATCACTGAACACTACATCAAAAACTAATTATGTACTATACAGTGGCTAACTGAACATAAAAAAAAAATCCCATTTACAAGTGCACCAAAAATAAGATACCTAGGAATAAACCTAACCAAAGAGGTGAAACACTGTACTCTGAAAACTGTAAAACATTGATGAAAGAAATTGGAAGACGACACAAAGAAATGGAGAGACATTCCACGCTCATGGATTAGAATAAATAAATATTGTTAAAAATATCACTACCCAAAACAATCTACAAATTCAAGGCAATCCCTGTCAAAATACCACCAGCAGTTTTCACCGAACTAGAACAAACAATCCTAAAATTTGTACGGAGCCACAAAAGACCCCAAATAGCCAAAGCAACCTGGAAAAAGAAGACTAAAACTGGAGGCATCACAATCCCAGATTTCAAGATATGCTACAAAGCTGTAGTAATCAAACCAGTATGGTACTGGCACAAAAATAGACACATAGATCAATAGAACAGAATAGAAAACCCAAAAATAAACCCACAATTATATGGTCAATTAATCTTCAACAAAGCAAGAAAGAATATCCAATGGGAAAAAATCTCTTCAACAAATGATGTTGGGAAAACTGGTCAGCTAAGTGCAAAAGAATGAAACTGGGCCACTTTCTCTACCATACAAAAAAATACACTCAAAATGGATAAAGACTTAAATGTGAGACCTGAAACCATAAAAATCTTTGAAGAAAGTATAGGCAGTAATGTCTCTGACATTGGCCATAGCAACTTTTTTCTAGATAGGTCTCATGAGGCAAGGGAAACAAAAGCAAAAATAAATTATTGGGACTACATCAAAATAAAAAGATTCTGCATAGCAAAGGAAACAACTGACAAAACTAAAAGACAAACTACTGAGTGGGAAAAGATATTTGCAAATGATCTGACAAGGGGTAAGTATCCAAAAATATATAAAGAACTTAAGAAATTCAACATACCCAAAACCAAATAATCCAATTAAAAAATGGGCAGAAGACATGAACAGACATTTGTCCAAAGAAGACATCTAGATGGCCAACAGACACGTGGAAAGATGCTCAACATTACTCATCATTAGGGAAATGCAAATCAAAACTGCCAGGAGATAGCACTTCACACCTGTCAGAATGGCTAAAATAAAAAACACAAGAAACACATGTTAGCAAGAATATGGAGAAAAAGGAACCCTCTTGCACTGTTGGTGGGAATGCAAACTGATGCAGCCACTGTGAAAAATAGTATGGAGGCTTAATTAAAATTAAAAATAAAAATAAATTAAAAATAAAACTACCGTATGATCCAGTAATCGCACTACTGGGTATTTACCCCCAAAATACTAAATACTAACTCAAAAAGATATATACACCCCTATGTTTCCTGCAGCATTACTTACAATAGCCAAAATATGGTAGCAACCCAAATATCCACAAATGAATGAATGGATAAGGAAGAGGTGTTTTATACACACACACACACACACACACACACACACAGGAATACTGCCCAGCCATAAAAAAGTGAAATCTTGCCATTTGTAACAATATGTATGGATCTAGAGGGTATAATGCTAAGTGAAATAAGTCAGAGAAGACAAATATCATAGGATTTCACTCATGAGTGGAACAAAACAAATGAACGAAGTTAAAAAAAAAAAAGACAAACCAAAAACAGACTTTAACTATAGAGAACAAACTAATGGTTACCAGAGGGGAGGTGGGTAGGGGGATGTGCAAAATAGGTGAGGGGGATTAAGAGTACACTTATCGTGATGAGCACTGAGTAGTGTATAGAATTGTTGAATCACTATATTGTACGCCTGTAACTAAGACAACACTACGTTAATTATACTGGAATTAAAAAGTAATTTAAAAAATGCCATTGACTGGTAAAAATATAATACTTTACATTAGTTTAGATGTTATACTATTAGAAGAGGTACATTCAACTATCACAACCTATGGGATATAATCTTTTATTTTTTAAGATTTTATTTATTTATTTGACAGAGACACAGCGAGAGAGGGAACACAGCAGGGGGAGTGGGAGAGGGAGAAGCAGGCTTCCCGCCGAGCAGGGAGCCCGATGCGGGGCTCGATCCCAGGACCCCGGGATCATGACCTGAGCTGAGGGCAGACACTTAATGACTGAGCCACCCAGGCGCCCCGTTATGGGATATAATCTAAATGCACATTTTTGCCTTCCACTTGCTCTTTAAGTTTTATCCACTAGAGGAAGTATTTAGATGAAAACACCCAGCAGGCCCATTGCTTTTCTGATTACTCATAGGTAGTAATAGGCCCCACAATCACTTTATACTGCAAAATGTGGTCTTAATTTAGAAATCAAAATGTCCAGTCCAAAATATTAATCAAAATTCAGACTTCCCCTGTACCTACTCTCTACCAGGGCCTGTGCATTCATTTTCCATGGCTGCTGTAACAAGTTACCACGAACTTAACAGCTTAAAACAGATTTATTAGCTTACAGTTCCAGAGGTCAGAAGTCCCAGATGAGTCCTACTCGGATTAACATCAAGGCTGTGGCAGGGCAGCATTCCTTTCTGGAAGCTCTAGGAAAGAATCCATTTCCTTGCCTTTTCCAGCTTCTAGAGGCTCCCTGTCTTCATTGCCTCATGACCTCTTTCTTCCACCTTCAGAGCTCAGCCTTCCTCACACCACGTCACTCCGATCCTCTCTTCTGCTGCGCTCTTCCACTTTTAAGGAACCTTGTGATTACATTGGGCACACCTGGATAACCTGGATACACTCCCTATTTTAAAGTCAACTGTTTATCAAACTAAATTGTATCTGAAACTTTAATTCCCCTTTGCCATGTACCAATACCTATTCACAAGTTCTGGGGATTAGGATTTAGATACCTTGTTGGGAGGGTCATTATTCTGTTTACCACAGCCTGTAATACAGCGGCCAACCAATGGACAGCCAGCCGCTGGGGAAGATTAGCATGAGGAGGTAGGCTATGAAGGAGCAGGAAGGGAACTAGCATCACCTGGCAGCTGCAGCTGGTGTAGGTTGTACCATATTCTTTAAACTCTGGTTGAAAGGGTGAAAGCTTGTCAGATGTAGGCACATTGAGAGAGTAAACAATCTGTCTTCAGCGACTCTGGCGATAGTACCCAACCACAACCTCATTAAACGGCTGGTCAGGGGCACCTGGGTGGCTCAGTCAGTTAAGCGTCTGCCTTCAGCAGAGTCTTGATCCCAGAGTCCTGGGATCGACCCCTTTGTCAGGTTCCCTGCTCTGCAGGGAGTCTGCTTCTCCCTCTGCCTGCCGCTTCCCCTGCTTGTGCTTTCTCTCATTCACTCTCTCTCAAATAAATAAAATAAAATCAAAAGAAAAAAGGGGGGGCTGGTCAGCTGGGGAGTGGCCTGGAGCACCGACGGTAAGGCTATAAAAGCTCACTGGAATCCATGGGAAATATGGTGCCAGCTAATGGAGGTTTCCCAATACAACTCCTCATTGAACTGGAAATGAAAACTTGTTCTGTTCCTACCAAAGTAAATGACACCCTCATGAAGAAATAAATACTCCTTGTTGTTATCCACCGATGCTGAGCATTCTGTTTTATGTGAAAGTGCCACCAATCCTGACACCACCCAGCTGAGTGTTGTTTGACATCAGCAGCTGCAGGAAGAGAAAAACTAGGAAATTGAATTTGTAGTTTTGGTTACTGGGAATGACCATTGTTGGGTTATCTGGTTTGGAAAACTGTGTGTAATAAATGCATATAAAATTTAATTTTGAAAATAAGAAATAATGAAATAAAAAATTAATAACAATCAGTTTCTCTCTAACTCCACCAAATAAATATTGAGCAAATATTTAAATATCCCTAGATTAAAGGGGAGACCAAACTACTGGCCTTTTAAAAATTTTCGATTGCAACTGAGCAAGTAAATAATTCAATTTCAAGTGGGGTATTTTATACCCCACTGAGTTCTCCAATATAGCTGTTATCAGAGTTTTCCTTTGTTGGGGGGGCGGTTCTTGGAACATGGGAGCTACCAATGATAAAACCCACCGTGAGGGAAGCACTCTACTAGATGTTAGGGTTTCAGAAGTCAGTAGGATACAGATTTGGCTCCAGAAGCTTATATTGCACAATTATTAGATTTTAAGTGGTATACATGATTCACAGTTGACATAGGGGTTCTAAGAGCAGAAGAGCTTCTCTAAGAAAATAATATTTGTGTTCCAAAGTGAAGATGAAGAGAAATTTATCAGGGGACAAGGGGAAAGAAGAAAAAATAGCTTCTGTGAACCTCCTGGAGAGAGAAAAACACAATGAATTGGAGGCAATGAGGACAGGCAGCTGGAGTGTAGTAAGGGAGTAGCACAGGGTGAGATAGTTGAGGCAGGGCCAAATCAGGGTCTTTTGGGCCATGTCAATGATTTTATTTGTATCCTAAACACCACTGAGAGATCTCAATCTCTCAGTAATACAATCAAGACTTGTATTTTAAAAAAATCTTTCTGCCTATTGTGTGAAGAATAGATGAGGTCAGTGAGGTTGGGCACAAAAATAGATGTAAGTCCTCAGATTTGAAGATACTAGAATATTCTATCTAGCAAAGGGATGTGGTGGTCTGCACTCAGGTGATAGCAAAAGAAGTAGGCAGGCTCAAAATATTTTTGACTGGTAGTACCAGTCAAGAAACACTGGAGTGGGCAAGGTTGGGAGTAGAAGGGACAAGTTATGATTTCCATTTGGACATGTGGGGTTTATTCCAATGACTCTCAAGAGGAGGTGATTTGTTCTATATGTCTGAATGTCAGAAGAGCCATCAGGGGTGGTAACTGAAGCCAAGAGAGTAGAAGAGGGCCTCGGATCAAACATGGAGAACTTTCTACACAATGAATGCCTGATTAATGAACAGGCTCTTAAAAATTAAGTAGAGGAGAATGACCCAGAAGGGGAAAGGAAAGGAACAGCAGGACTTAGGAGAAAGGGGTGCTTTGTTACGGAAAGAAACTATAGGAAGAGAGATTTGAAAAAAAAGGACTGAAGTGCATAAAACCTGTCACTGGCTAGATTCAGAAATGGGAAGATCAGTAAATATAGGAGTGCTGACAACACTGACTCCATCTTTGGCCCTCCTTGTTCATGTTTACTTGATGACCACTCTTGGGGCTACGTGTTCTGGACCCCCTTGGAGATTAAGTGACTATATGAGGGTTTTAGTTGCTTCACATCCTTGTCGACACTTGGTATTGTCAACCATTTTGATTTTAGTCATTGTATGTGAAAGTATCTGTGGATTTAATTTGCATTTCTCTGGTCACTAATGATTGAGCATCTTTTTACATGTTTATTGGCCATTTATATGCCTTCTTTGGATATGTTTCTGTCCAAATCTTTAGTCTATTTTTTATTGGGTTGTTTGTCTTCTTATGATGAGTTATATTTTTCCTACTGAGTCATTATTAAGATTTCTTTATATGTTCTAGATACAAGTGCTTTATCAGATATGTGTTTTTACAAATATTTTCACCCAGTCTATGGCTCACTTGCTTTTCATTTTCTTGAGTATTTTTTTTAAACAGCAGAAGTATTTTATTTGATGACACCCAATTCACCAATTTTTTTTTTTTTTTATAGTTTGTGAGAAATCTTTGCTTAACCCAAGGAAGGTCACTGTTACATGTTGAATTGTGTCCTCTCAAATTAATGTGTTGGAGTCCTAACCTCCAGTACCTAATAATGTAACTGTATTTGGAGACAGGGTTTTTACAGAGGTAAAGAAGTTAAAATGAGTTTATTAGAGTGGGTCCTAGTCCAATATGACTGGTGTCCTTATAAAAAGAGGAAATTCGAGGAAAGACACAAACACACAGGGAGAATGCCCATGACCATAAGCCAAAGATTGGGGTGATGCATTCAGAAACCAAGGAATGCCAAGAATGCTGGCAAAGCACTAAGAAAGAGGCATTGGATAGATTCTTCCTCACAGTCCTCAGAAGGCACTTACCTTGCTGACACCTTGATCTCAGACTTTTAGCCTCTAGAACTATGAGATAATACATTTCTGTTGCTTCACCTTTTCAGTTTGTGATACTTTGTTACAGAAGCCTTAGCAAACTAATATAATCACTAAGATTTTTCTATTTTTTTTTTTTTCTAGAAGTGTTGTACCACTTTTGTAAGATCAATTCATCGGAGGTATGAAAAAGAGTTCATGAAATCAAAATGATTTCAAAATGAGTTTAAGGAGCTGGGTGATGCTGGTAGCAATGAAGTTTTTATTGGAATAAACAAATTCTGCCTTGTGTCTGGCAAGCAGAGAGAAGATTTCATCTTCGTGTAAACTAATTTCATTGAACTAAGAAACCATTAAAGTTTGGGATCTGTCTCACTATAATTTAATGAATTAGAAACATAATTTTGGGGGGGGTGCCTGGCTCTCTCAGTCAGTGGAGCCCCATGTTGTGTGTACAGTACTTAAAAATAAAATCTTAAAAAAAAAGAAATATAATTTTTTTGGCTCAGAAGCTGCAGATTGCTGAACCATCATTCTTTTCTTGCATTCTGAGGAAATTCACTGCTTCTTCGTAGGTAATGTTCAAATAGAAAATTTTGGAATTAAGGAGTAAAATGTCGAGCTGGATATTTAGTAGCTAAGACATCAATGAGGCTTGCGTTAGATTTTTAGCAGAGGCCACTGGCTGAATTGCGTCTCAGGTCTCAGCAGTGTTTGCTTATCATCCTTTATTCAAACAATCTTCTTAAAAACATAGGGAGTTCAGGAAATTCAGCTAGGAACCACAGAGGGCTCACTACACACTCAGCACTGTCAGGATAAGAAGTCATACAATGAAGACCTAGTGCTTATGATATCTGTAGTGCCCTCGATTCCGGCCGCTGTGTCCACTCCAAGACATCACTCCTGTGTTACCCTGGCTTTTATGGCAGTCCTAGGGGAATCATTGTCCATGTTGGGACTCTCAATGAAGAATTAGAAGCATGTTAATTCAGAAAATGCCAATTTATCATGAAAGAGGTGTTTCAGCATTCCAAAAAAAAAAAAGAAAGAAAAGCATGATATGCGCTGAGAATGGTGATCTCATTTCTGTGAGTTAAATAAAAGGGGGTATCATAATTATGTTTTACAAATGAGGATTGAATTAGAGAGAAGCTAGAAATACATACCAGATTATCAATATTATTGATGTTACAATAGCCAAACTGTGGAAGGAGCCAAGATGTCCTTCAACAGATGAATGGATAAAGAAGATGTGGTCCATATATACAATGGAATATTACTCAGCCATCAGAAAGGATGAATACCCACCATTCACATCAACATGGATGAAACTCGAGGCTATTATGCTAAGTGAAATAAGTCAACCAGAGAAAGACAATTATATGGTTTCACTCATATGTGGAATATAAGAAACAGCACAGAGGATCATAGGGGAAGGGAGTGAAAACTGAATGGGAAGAAATCAGAGAGGGAGACAAACCATGAGAGACTCTTGATTCTGGGAAACAAACTGAGGATTGCAGAAGGGGAGGTGGGTGGGGGGATGGGGTAACTGGGTGATGGGCATTAAGGAGGGCATGTGATGTGATGAGCACTGGGTGTTATACGCAACTAATGAATCAATGAACACTACATCAAAAACTAATGATGTACTACATGTTGGCTAATTGAGTTTAAATAAAAAAATATTATCAGTGTTAGCAATATTTAACCAATGCTTTCAATTAAAGCTGTGTGTGTGTGTGTGTGTGTGTGTGTGTGTGTGTGTGTGTGTATGTGTTTGGCTGATCACAAGTATCTTTTTTATCACAGAATCTTTGTTCATGGGGTTGTACAGAAGATTATAGTTCAGGAAATTTCCAATCCCTCTGTTCCTCCAACCTCTGTGGGTGCTGTGCCTACCCTCCTCACCCTGCTGGACTTTGCACTTAGCCACCTGGATTGCTTTAGCTGCTGAGATGTCAATAGATGGGAGGTAGGGCTTGAAATGTGCTTGCACATTTGGACTTGCTCTCCTGAGCTCCTGCCTTTAACCATGAGAAGGACATGTGCTGGATACCGCTAATCTGAGAAAGATGAGAGACACGGAGCAGGCCTGGACCTAGCCTGCAGCTAGGAGTCAGGCCCAGCTAAGCCCAACCCCTATCAGGTGAGCCCACAGATGTGTGAGGGAGCAACGTATTGCTGCAAGCCCCTGAGATTTCCAGCTTATTTGTTAAGTATCATTATTTTGGTTAATTAAATTAATGCATACTTTTGTAGAGAGCCAAATAGCTATGGGTAGCAGTTAACACACAGTGCTTATGTATCTACATAGATTGGAAGCAGAACTAGAATGGAGGCTGAATGATTTGAAGAAATGGCACAGGACTGGAAATGACAAGACCTGGGTTGTATTGGTTTTCCTGCCTTTAATAATAATAATAATAGTGTATCCTTGTGAAGTGCTGACTATGTGGCAGGTATATTTTCTAGCAGTTTTATTAACTCATTTATTTATTAACAACTCTATGAGGTAAGTTGAGTATTATTCTCACCTTGGAGATGAAGAAACGGAGGCAGAATGAAGAAACTCAGCAGAGCTCACAGCTAGTAAGCGGTTGAACCGAGATTGGGACCTACACAGGCTGGGTAATGGGTGCTGTCCTGTGCTACCCAGACACCCCGTTCACGACTGAGGCACCTGTTTACCCAGCTGCTGGGAGTGTTGGCTCCTGAGGGCTCTCAGCTGAGTCTCTCTCTGCAAATTGCCCTTGACTAAAGGGAGCCGCCTTGCCTAACGTTATATACTTTTTGGAGGGTAGCATATCCAGTGTCTGATCAATATGTGGCCAAAAGCCTGGTCAAAACCCCTTTGCCAGGGCATCTGAGTGACTCAGTGGGTTGAGCATCTGGCTCTTGATTTCGGCTCATGTCATGATCTCAGGGTCCTGGGATCAAGACCTGTGGAGGGCTCTGTACCTAGTAGGGAGTCTGTTTGAGATTCTCTCTCTCTCCCCCTCTCCCTCTGCCCCTCCCCACCCTCACATGTGCATGCTCTCTCTCAAAATAAATAAATAAAATCTTTAAAACAAAACAAAACAAAAAACCCCTTTGCCTTCATTAGGGGCAACTTGAAGTCCCTTTCCAAACCAAGAGCCCTCTGTAAGATGATTAAACCTTTGTAACTACTTTATTGCCTCTGCCCAATCCTGCTTCCCTCATTTCCTTATAGACTCGGGTTTTGAAAATGCTCCCCAACAGACCTGCATACAAATATCCATCCCCGAGTCCAGTTTCCAGGACCTCCATCTGAGAGAGCAGGATTCCAGAGTCTGAGTTCTCAGCCACTGATACCACAAGTCCCCACACTGAACTTCAGGACAAAGGGGGGACCATAATACCCATCTCGTTGACAGGATTAAAAGTGGTAGTATTTTACATCTATTTTCACTTTGGAAGGTGGCTAGCTCTCTTCTGCCCCACCCTTTCCCACTGCAGGGAGCTCTTTCTACTAAGGTCAGCAGTGACTTTTAATAGCAAAACCCAGCTGATATTGTTTATACGGGATTCTGCTGAATTTGATTCTATCATCACTTCTGAACTTGGCCTTTTGATGATTGTTTTCCACAGGATTCCAAGTCTCCTTCCCTTGTTCAACTACCACCCATATAATCTTGACTTCCTCCCCCAACTTCCTCCCCAGGCTTTGGAGCTGACCCATAAGCAGCTGGTTATGCATTGCCACTTGTCTCCCAACTTCCTCAAACTCACCATTTTCAAAATGGAAGTCAGCATTTTCTCTGGAGAACTTGCTCCTCCTTCTGTATTAAGCTTTCATTGGTGACACCATCTTTCCAGGCCGCCATTCACACACAAGGATATCTTTCTTGAATAGTTCCTCTCCTCATCCCTATGCCAAATCAACAAGTAGGGCTCATTTGATCCACGTCTCACAAACTTCTCCAATATGTCCTTCATCTCCATTCCTTCAGTCACTGCCCTCCTTGAGACCCTCATCATCTCTCATCCAAACAATTGCAATAGCTTCCTGAGTGGCCTTTTTGCTTCCAGCCTTGCTTTTTCAAAGTTATCATCCAAACCACAGCCCACATGATCTGCCTAAAAGGAAAGTCTCATTCTGCATTCTTCTGATTAAAACTCTTTAGCAGCCCCCATTGTCTACAGGGTAATGTCAATCTTCTTATAATAAAAAGCTCTTCCTAATCTGACCGTACAGAGTCTTGGCTAAGATGTGGGCTTTAAAATCAGACAGTTGGATTAGATTCCTGGCTCTCCGGCTTATCAGTGGTGTGGCCTTGGGTAATACACTTCACCTCTCCAACAGAATGGAGATATAAGAAAGGTTTCTACCTGAGGCAGGTACTCACCAACTTTTCACACTCCCTTATGCTTTCCAGCCTTTCTGGAGGTGAGGTTGGGGCCATTGACAGTCGACAGGGAATGGAATTGATGTGAGGCCCGTGGCCCTCCATCTTGCTCTTTTCTTGCTGTGACAACCCGGTAGGCCACATGTTCAAGGGGGGCATAGTTAGTGTGGCCAATTCCTTCTTTACCAGTCAGCCCCCTCCACTGGACTGTGAGCTCCCCGAGGATGCACAGGACTTTACTGTGGCACCTCCAGTGCTAAGCCATGCTTCATTCACATCAGGTGGTCAACAAATGTTTGCTGAATAAATCGACAACCACTTTGGACTTTGGAAAATGGAGTATCCTTTTCTTTAAAATATACAGAATAGAGTTATACCCTTGTATTAATTTGCTGGGACTGCCATAACAAAATACCACAGTCTGGGTGGCTTCAACAACATAAATTAATTTTCTCGCAGTTTTGGAGGCCAGAAGTACAGGATCAAGATGTTGGCAGGTATTCTTCTGGGGCCTCTCTCCTTGGCTTACAGATAGCCACCTTCTCGCTGTGTCCTCACAAGGTCTTTTCACTGCATGTGCCAGCGTCTGGTGTCCCCCTGTATGTCCGAATCTATTCTTTTTATAAGGATGCTGGTCCTATTGGATTGGAGCCCACCCAAATGACCTCATTTTAATTAATTTATTTATTTTAAAGATTTTATTTACTTATTTGAGAGTGAGAGAATAAGCAGTGAGAGAGGCAGAGGGAGAGAGAGAGAGAGAGAGATGCAGACACCCCACTGAGCAGGGAGCCCGATGTGGGGCTCGATCCCAGGACCCTGGGATCATGACCTGAGGTGAAGGAAGATGCTTAACCAACTGAGCCATCCAGAGGCCCTTCAATTACCTTTTTAAAGACCTTATCTCCAAAAATAGTTACAATCTGAGGTAGTGGGGTTAGGATATTCACACCTGAATTATGGGGGACACAATTCAGCCCATATCAGCCCTCATCTGGAGACCACCCTGGGTTGACTCCAACAGACTAGAGGGTCTTTTCCTCTTAGGAGAAAATATCTTGTACTAAGAATGATCAGGACAGGAGAAAGGAACATCTGTAGTGGTATGGCATGATAGCAGCCCCTGCTTACTGTCCACTCACTATGTGCATGGTCTTCTGCCAGGTTCTGTAAGTGCATTGTCTCTTTCAATCTCAAAATTGAGGTACAGGAAGATAAAGGAAATTGTTTTAGTATATATGGCTGGTAAGTGGCCAAGCTGGGATTTTAGGATTTGAACCTGTGTATATTGCCCTCCTCCCCATCTCAGTGAGTCATTGCAAGTGCCCTGTGAGAGACTATATGTTTTTTTTAAAACTGATAATAAAATAGTGAGCATTTATACAATGCTTTCTACATGACAGGTCCTCTTTTAGGTATTTCATATAAGCTAACATGTAATCTTCATAACAGTGCCATGAAGTAGGTATTGTGTTATCATTGTCCCACTGCCAGAAATCACCAGCAGGGAGGTGGCAGGGGAAGATTTGAGCCCAGGCAGATCCAGCTGCCACACCAAGCTGCCTCTCAGGATGGGAGTTAAGTAATTTGGCCAAGGGCATGCCAGGTAGAAGGGAAACACTGGGATTTGAACCTGGGTCTGTCTGCAGACCCCACACCCCCTTCTTTACTCTGTGTCACAATCTCTGCCTGCACCTTACCTGCTTTGTGTTTTCCTCCCCATGCGTGGTGATATGAACAGGTTTCCCAACTCTAATGCTGAAGAAACAAGGGTTGGAGAAAATGCTCCTTTGTAATGTGATTGGAGTAAACTCTGTTTTCCCTGAGACTGATTAGCTGTATCTTTAAAATTTCTAAACACAAATATCTTCTCCCATCCCGTAGGCTCCCTTTTAGTTTTGTTGATTATTTTCTTTGCTGTGCAGAAGCTTTTTATCTTGATGAAGTCCCAAGAGTTTACTCTTGCTTTTGTTTTCCTTGCCTCCGGAGACATGTCTAGTACGGCTGAGGTCAAAGAGGTTGCTGCCTATGTTCCCTTCTTAGATTTTGATGGTTTCCTGTCTCACATTTAGGTCTTTCATCCATTTTGAATTTATTTTTGTGTATGGCGTAAGAAAGTGGTCCAGGTTCATTCTTCTGCATGTTGCTGTCCAGTTGTCCCAACACCATTTGTTGAAGAGACTCATTTCCATTGGATATTCTTTCCTGCTTTGCTGAAGATTAGTTGACCTTAGAGTTGTGGGTCCATTTCCGGGTTTTCTATTCTGTTTCATTGATCTCATCTTCAAACAATCAGAGTGATTAAATTTGAAGGGGCTGGGAGTCTTCAGCAGGTTGGCAGTTGTGTGCAGATTGTTTGGCTCTTTTATATTTATCAAAGTTATGTGTGTCACCAGGCCTCTCAGAGTCTTTGCACAATTTAAAATACAAACTAGAAAAAGTATGTGGACATAGTGTGACAGGTTCACAAGAAAAACCCCAGAGGGAATTATTATTATTATTATTTTTTAAAGATTTTGTTTCTTTATATTTATTTGACAGAGAGAAACAGCATGAGAGGGGATAGGGTCAGAGGGAGAAGCAGGCTCCCCGCTGAGCTGGGACCCCGATGTGGGACTCGATCCCAGGACTCCGGGATCATGACCTGAGCCGAAGGCAGTCGCTTAACCAACTGAGCCACCCAGGCGCCCCCCCAGAGGGAATTATTGATCAGTGAGTTTATTCCAACCTGGCTGAAGCTTCCTGTCTTTCCACAGACTTGTTCCGTGGTCACTCCTTGGGCTTCGGTGGAGCTCTTCACTACTTGGCAAAGTTTGGTGTTATTTGGAAACTTCTAAGACTTCACTGTGATTTTCTTCCTGAAGCTCATATGTTGAAAGGATTTATGAATCCTGATGATTCATAAATTAGAGTGTCGAGTTCAGTGTATTAGTAAAACTTTGATCTTGAATTAAAGATGACTTCTTTCCTGCCTCCCCTCCCAGCCTGTAACCTGCACTCCTGGGAGGGTGAGGCAGTTAATTTCATTCCCCAGAACATGGGAGGAAGCAGGGAAAAGAGAGCAGGAAGTTCTTACTTAAATGAAGATGGTTTTTGCACTCTCTGGCCCTGGAAGATGTCTATAACTGATTCCTGTGGGCACCTTCATGCTTTGTTTGGTACACCCTCTGATTATAAACCTTTTGACGTGGGTGATGCATTCTATTTCTTATCTACAATTTTCTCCTTAGCCCCCATTTTTCTGACGTCTATTCTGCACAGATTTCTACTGTTGGATTCCCCCTCTTGGGCAGTAGTCGAAATGACTTCAAGTTGCCCTTCTCTGGTCCACACCTGGTCCATAGGAAGCAATCGTGCATCCCTTGCCTTGACAAATTTGGAGGCATCAGGCTCCTTCTGATGTAGCCCTCTATTCTTCTTTGCAGGCCACTTTTGCTGTCCCTCTGTGAGTCAGGCACAGTCCTCTGGGTCCCCATAACTTCAAGGAACACGGGAAAGGTTCTCCAGGTGGTCCTGCTGAAGGTTTCAGCCCTAGGGTTGAGCTCACCTACACTTCCCCAATAAGGTGAGAGTCACAGCATACTGTTTTCTCCAAAGAAATATATTGCAGGTCCCCTCTGTATCAGCACACTCTCAATTCTTTGAAATTGTCACATTATGATGGTCTTACACTCAGAATTTGGTATTCATTGTATCTTCATGGCTCTGTTGAAAATTAGGTCAATTCTCCTGTAGAATGTCCCCCAGTTTGGATTTTGGAGTTGTTTCCTTCCATTTAGAATTCAGGTTAAATATATATATATATTTTAAAGATTTTATTTATTTATTTATTTTAGAGAGAGAGACAGAGACAGAGAGCCCCAGCAGGGGAGGGGGGGGAGAGGGGAGAGCAGAGGGAGAAGGACAAACAGACTCTGTGCTGAGCGTGGAGCCCAACATGGGGTTTGATCCCCCGACCCTGAGATCATGACCTGAGCCAAAATCAAGAGTTGGACGCTTAACTGACTGAGCCACTCAGGCACCCCATGGGTTAAATATTTTTAAACAAGAATACTGTACAGGTGATGTGTGCTTCCTACGCTGTTACATCAAGAAGCACTTACTGTCAGTTTGTTCCATTATTGGCAATTCTACATTTGATTACTTCATGAAGATGGTGCCTGAAAGATCTCTTCAAAAGTAAGTATACTCTTTATCCTTTGAAAGTAATAGTAATAAGAAATTTATATGTAATCATCTGTGAAATGATACTTGGAGACCACGTGAATATCTTATTCTACAAAATGGTTTTAGCATTGATTGATGATCCTAGCCTAAATTATGATTACGTTGGAGATTGCAAAGTGGTGGTTTTTGAATTCTATCATTTTACATTTTTTAGCAACTGTTATTCTGTAAAAAAGTGCTGTCTTTTCACACCACCCCATTCTTTTCTTGACGTGTGGGTTCTTTTTATTTATTTTATTTTTTACAGTTTGGTGAATTAATTGGGCAAATGAGAACCCTTTTAAAGTGGCTATTATGCCCTTTTAACATGTCTTCATCGATATTTAAGCATTTTCTTGCTTTTTAGTATACAATATGCAAGAGTCACTTTCTACTTTCTGTGGACCAATCTTGCAATTAGCCATTTGTCCAAGGAGATTTGATTCCTTTTAGTGGGAATGGCATTTAGAAATCAAGATCTGGGGGAGCCTGTGGTTTAGTTGGTTGAGTGTCCAACTTGGTTCGGGTCTTGATCTCAGGGTCATGAGTTCAAGCCCCATGTTGGGCTCCACACTGGGTGTGGAGCCTAGTTAAAAAAAAACAAAACAAAGAATTCAAGATCTGGGTACTACTTGTACTCATTGTACTCATCTGGGTACTATTTGTACTCATTAGACCCTTTCAGTGGACAGAGCTAGAATCTACATATTTTTAAAAATGACCAATTCAGAATCACTGAATTGTTCACACCTACAACCACATGGATGAATTTCAAAAACATTACAGAGTAAAATAAGCTTTAAAAAAGTGGCCCATAGAGCAGAACCAGAAGCCTGGAGTCTCGACTGGCTCAACTGAGCTCCATGTAGATCAGCTGAACTACAGCCTACCTTCAGATCTGTGAGGAATGAAAAGGTGGTTTTAGCAAGCCACTGGGATTTTGGGATTGTTTGTTTATAGCATTATTTTAGCCCCAAACTGACAAATAACACAGAAAGCCAAGAGTGTGTGTGGGCTTGGAAGTCAAGAAAGGGCTTCAAACACTGCTGTTAAATCTATTACATGGTAGAGTGGGAGTTGACGTTGAATTTAGCTGCATGGAGTTATTGGTGAACTTAATAAGAACAGTATCAGGGGACCGGGGATGCGTGGACGGCAAGTCAGATTAGAGCAGGTTTAAGAGAGAATAGGCTACGAGGAATTGGAGACAGTTTAGAAAAATCTTTTTAGGAGCTTTGGTGGAGAAAAAAAAAATAGCTGACAGGGGAAGTGGAGCCCAAAGTTTTGTTTTGAGGATGGGAGAAATAGCAGCATGTTTGTGTGCTGATGGGTCAGCACCAAAGAGAGTAAAAAATGGTGGTGATGATGTTAGGGATGAAGGGGGAGTTGTTGGCTGGTGTCCCGGAGCAGGCAGGGGTGCATCTAGTGCTCCATGGGCTTCTGAAGGGCAGAGTCGAAGGGTCTCTGTTGATGCCAGCATCTCTCTCAGTGCCGAGATTGCCATTAACTACAGTTGACTTTACCGGAGTTGAACATCTGTTCAAGAGGACTGGGTGAAGTTGGTGTGATACCAACTTGGCCGAGGCGGATCCCCGCCTGACGGCTCCTGCTCAGAACCTCATGTCGGCCTCCTGCCTGATAAATACTCTGGTCGGCCCTTTCCTCCTTAATCCACACCCCTCCATTTGGATACCACCCATGAAAAAGTGGCAAATTTCATGCACATAGAAAAAAAAAAGAATGTTGGGCCAGCCACTGCAGCTTCTAATCCATTAAATTGTGATGGAACACATGCCAAACTGTTAAGATTCTTTAGTTCAACCAGATTTATTGCCCTCAAAATGGAATTCTTACCTCTCTGTAGATCCTTTTTCCCCAATAAAAACTTTACTACACATCATCTAGCTCCCTAAAGACAATCTGAAATCACCGTGATCTGTAACTAGTGTTTCCTACATACTCCGCCATAGCAATCCTACGAAAGCTGCACAGTATCTTTCATGCCCTCAAGCATCGACAGAGATGTCTGGGAGGCTTGCCAAGTGCGCAGCGCTGGCTACCAACTGCTAAGAATGGGGTGTTGTAACTTCCTTCCTTCATATTGTCCTTCAATTCAGAGTCCCAGGAGGCATGTAACACATTGACCTGACAATACTGCATCCAATCATTTAATGGCATCGGACAAAAATGACAAACATATGGGTGAGTGTTCCCAGATGAAGGAGGATTGCCAGATTTACAACAAACAAACAAATGAAAAGCAGGACATGCCATTAAATTTGAATTTCAGATGAAGAAGGATCATTTTTTAGTATACATATGCCCCAAATATTGCATCTTTTTTTGAGAATCACATGAGCTTCTTCTTGGTAGCATTCCCCAGTTGGCTTACGCCTGGAGGATTTGCCCACTTTGAAATATCTCACTCCTTCAAGAATAGATAGATGCTCTGCCTCAGTAGCAGCCAAGCTTTTGTATTTTTGGAATTGAAGGCTGAGAAATGGAATTAGATTCCCAGGTTGCCTGTGTAGAGAGAGGTATAAACGAAAGCTGAAGTGAAACCAAGCATAAATAGAGGTCCTCCCCTCCCTCTCCCTAGTTGCCTTTTAAAATGCAAGTCTCTTGGCATCAGAGTTATTAGCATATGTCCCCAAATGTGCCACCCTGATTTTGGAGAAGACAATGTCACTGGTTATGCCCTTGCTGATGTGAAAGCAAGGCCTCCACCACTCTTTGCTCTTGTAGTGGCACCAGCATTATCCCACCAGACAGGTTCTGCCAGTGCAGTTGTCCAGGTGGGAGACTGAGCGAAAAGTGAAGAGAAGATGGTGAGTCTTTTCTTTTATTGGATAGATCCAAAATAATTTTCACTCCTTCTTCGCTGGTAGATTCATCAAGGGTAGTTTTCCTCCTAACAAAAAAAAAAAAAAAAAAGAAATGGGGGTGGGCAGGGAAACCAAGCTTACTTACCAGTAAAAGGAGGAAAAGAAAGGAAAAAAAAAGATATAAGAAATAGGAAAAAAGTATTTAAGGGGAAAACAGTATTTAAGGTAACTCTTTATTTTACATTTGAGTTAAAGTGTGAGAAAAATAAGCCAACTAAATTCTAATAGGACTTTAGCTTACATAAATTAGTTTATAATTGCTGTGTAATACTTCCTGATCCATACGTTCTATTTGTGATCAGTAAAATCATCATGCTGCATTAATCCACTTTTTTTTTCCTTCGAAGAACAAGGGATGCCGGACACTTAACATACCGATAACATAAGGCAGAGCACAAACTGCTATATTCACTTTTAAACATCATGTTTTGGGTCTTCAAGTAATTCAATAAGGATATGGGTTTTTAATACATTTAAGAGAGAAGAAACACAGAAAGAGAAAACACGAGGGGAAAACCCAGTCCACGTGAAAGTGGATTATTTCTTCTATCCTGATGTGTTGTACTCCACCCATGTTTACCCAGGCCTGTGCTTGATCTAGATTTAGTTCCATGGCTGCTCAAAGGTTTAAATCAATAAGAAATATTTTTAGGTTAGGAAATGAGAACCCATCTTTAACACTACAGGGTTGTGAAACCACACTCTTCACATACAAACAATTTAAATGATTAATATAATAATTATCACTATTATTTTCTATTATTTCCCAAATAATAGAAAACCAGTCACTATTATTTTGCAAAATGCCATGCACAGCACAAGTTGTTGATTCTAAAGTGAAGAAACCTGGAATGTGTAATTTTCCTGCAGAGATAATCTTGTGTACTTGAAGAGACTAAGGACGCCTGCAGGGAATCCAGGTGATTTCTTTTAGAGTGCATCATTTCCTGCTGGCTTTGACCTGCAAGAAAGCCGTGCTTTTCAGCCGTTCTAAAAATGGTTTATAATGGAGTTGGTAAGAAAAATTTTTCTTCTCCCAATTTTTTTCTTGTGGTAAAATACACATGGCATAAAATTTATTATCATAACCATTTTTGTGTGTGTACTCGTATTAGGTACGTTCATATAGTTTTGCAATCATCATCTCCATCCATCTCCAGAATTCTTTCAGTCTTGCAAAACTAAAACTCTGTACCCATTTTTAAAAAGATTTATTTATTTATTTATTTTAGAGAGAAAGAGCGCGCTCACCCTGCGTGTGCGTTGGAGTTGGGGGAGAGGCAGCAGGAGAGAATCTTCAAGCAGACTCCCCGTTGAGCTCGGAGCCTGACTGGGGGGCTCCATCTCATGACCCAGGGGATCATGACCTGAGCTGAAACCAAGAATTGGATGCTCAACCAACCGGGCCACCCTGGTGCCCCTAAAACTCTGTACCCATTAAACAATAACTCCCATTTCCTCCTCTCTTCAGCCCCTTGAAACCACCATTTTACTTTCTCTATCTGTGAATTTGACTACTACAATGTTAATCTTAAAAAAATAAAACTGTCAAAAAAAAAAAAAGAACTGCCCGTTTTTTTACCAGCAAAAATAGGTTTGTTTGGGAATAGCAGAGAATGACATAGGTAAGTTTGAGAACAAAGGAGAGGTATGCTCTTTTGTAGAGGAAAGAGGGAAACTGGGAAGGTTGTCATAAACAAAAAGTCCCTTGGAGTAAACTAGGAGTTTAAACCTAGTGGCTTTTCATTGGCTGAGGTGTGATAATCTTTCATTGCCTGGGCTGTTGCCAGGGCACGAGGAAAACCTTTCTTTCTCTTACTGGGGTAGTAAAGTAGTAGCTAACGTAGTACCCTTTTGCAAGGTAGGTCTTTCCTGTTGGGTCTGCAATTAGCAAGGAGTGGTAGGGAATGAGAGCCCCCCTCTGCTGGCTTCCTAATTCCATTTTAAATGAGATTCTTTCATTAATTTTCATAGTAGTTACCTCATATGAATGGAACCATACAGTGTTTTTTTGTGACTGGTTTATTTCACTTAATATAATGTCCTCAAGGTTCATCCATGTTGTATCATGTGTCAGAATGTCCTTCCCTTTTAAGGGGGACTAATATATCCATTGTATGGATATATCACATTTTGCTTATCCATTCATCTAACATTTGGGTTGCTTCTATCTTTTAGTTCATATGAATAATGCTGCTATGAACATGGGTATACGAATATCTCTTTAAGACCCTGCTTTCAATTCTTTTGAGTCTATACCTAGAAGTGGAATTGCTTGATCATGTGGTAATTCTATTTTCAATTTTTTTGAGGAACTGCCATACTGTTTTCTATAGCAGCTGTGCCATTTTACATCCATTCCATCCAACGGTGCATAAAATTTCCAATTTCTTCACATCCTCACCAACAGTTATTTCTTTCTTTCTTTCTTTTTTTTTTTAATAGCAGCCTAACTGATAGGTGTGAGGTGGTATCTCATTGTGGTTTTGATTTGCATTTCCCTAAAGGTCAATGATACGAGCATCTTTTCATGTGCTTATTGGCCATTTGTGTATCTTCTATGGAGAAATGCCTATTCAAGTCCTTTGCCCAATTTTGACTCAGGTTGTTTCTTTCTCTTGTTGAGTTTTAGGAGCTCTCTCTATATTCTGGGTATTAATCCCTCATCAGCTATATGATTTCCAAATATTTTCTTCCATTCTGTGGGTTGTTCTTTTACTCTGTTGATAGTGCCTTTTGATGCACAAAGTGTTTTAATTTTTGTGAAGTCCAATATGCCTGTTTTTTTGGTCTTGTTGCTTGTGTCTTCGATGTCATATTCAAGAAATCATTGCCAAATCCAATGTTGTGAAAACTTTGCCCTAGAAAAACTTTTCATTATCATAGAAATCTAGAATAATTGCCTAACCAGCTCAACATCCAATTCAGTAACATCTCTTATTACATTACTGATCCAGTTACCTGGCCTAGACTGAAATAGCTCCATGACAAGATGCCTAATACTTTGTAAGGAAGATAGCATCACTGGTGACAGAAAGTCTAGGAAGACTAGAAAGTCTCTTTATTTTAAGCTGAATTTTTTATGTCTCTAGCATCTACTATTCAGTTTCAATTTGATACTCAGTCTATCTAGAGCAACACAAAATAAATTTTTTCAGCCATAGTAAATGTCTTCAAGTATCTGCTGAGCATTATCCTACTCCCAACTCGTAATTCGTATTATGTTGTTTTTAGATGAGTAGGTAAGAATATCTAGTAACTTTATGTGCAATACTAAAACCAGATTTCAGGTCATTTTAAAATTAATTTATAATATAATTTATGTTCTAGAAAACAGAAAAGCTTCAAATGTATCAGGAAAAAAATTTCTTTGAACTTGTCATGTTGAAAAAATAATTAAAGCTCAATTTTACCACAGGCAGCCAGTCTATTAGTTAACGAGAATGAAATAATGTTCTTGCATTAAATTCAACATCTTTATTTTCATCATTAATAAATATTCATTATGTGCCAACAATATATGGAGCCCTGCACAGATCATATAAAAGTAGAATTCCAGCTGAATATATTTTCCATTAAATGAGATGCAGTAAGTATTGTTATAGAAAGCCTGCCATGCAAGAGCACTCTGTTACCATATTGCTTCTATAAGCCATATTAAATAAGAAAAGAGAAATAAGTGCTGAAGGTTTGCAGCCTCTGTGGAAAACTAGGGCCAAGTACAGTGACTAGATTTAAATGTAGGTTCGGCAGCACTGCTGAGGTGCGTTGTAAGATCGTGGATTTAAAAATTTGGATAAATGGTGCTAAAACAAACCACTACTTCCTAAATCATCAAGACCACTCCCCATACCCTGCAGAATTTTCCTTAGAGATATGATTATAACACCCGGGCACATTTTACTGAGCTGAACTTGAAGATTTAGAGAAGTCACAGTCCCAAGGTACAGTGTGATGTCAACAACGTGAGCTTCCTACGGGTACCTGGCTGGCTCAGTTGGTAGAGTATGGGACTCTTAATCTCCGGGTCAAGGGTTCAAACCTCACATTGGGTATGAAGCCTACTTAAAATAAAACAAAATAAAAAATAAATTTAAAAAGTGTATTAATAAAACAACAATGTGAGCTTCCTGCCAAGCCCAGTGAGGTCTGTTTCTGGGTTATAATTGTGGTTACTGTCATTTTCTTGAAAGACCTGACCAGCATTATCTAATCTTAACAGAACAGTTTTGTTTTTTTTTAACTGTTTGATGTTTTTATGTTTTTAATTTAATTTAATTTTATTATGTTATGTTAATCACCATACATTACATCATTAGTTTTTGATGTAGTGTTCCATGATTCATTGTTTGCGTATAACACCCAGTGCTCTTAAGTTTTTAATCTCATTTACCAGGCTTGACTAAGAAAACCCTGCGGTTGTTGTGTAAGTCTGAACTTTCTAGACACTTCCTTTCTCCTATCTGATAGATTTCCTCAGCTTTCTCAAATTGCTGTTCAAAAGAGAATAACCAGAAAATGCATGAAGGGTTAAAAAAAGCCAAGACTAAAATCAATTCTAATGGGAGAGGGAGGGCAATGGGAGGACTACTTACTGAGCAGCTGCGGTATAACAGGTACTGTGCTAGATGTGCTAAACACTTGACATGCTTTGGTTGTATTTATGTGAACATTAACCCTGGAAAACACCTACAGTTCCTATCCATGTTTACTAACTTTAAATTCAGTTATTAAAATTCCTGGAGTTTTATTTTCCAACAAATATCTTAAGAATGGATAACCTACTGCACATGGAAAAAGCATATTGGTTATCTTTTTTTTTTCCCCACATGCATATCTCTTTTATTGTTCAACTAGAAGAAGAGCTGATGCTGAACTCAATGGCCTTGGTACAACATCACCTTCCTGCTAAAGGCAACACTAAGGTTTCAGGAAGGAAAAAGGAAAGAGATTGTTTTTTTTTTAATTTTTTTAAAAATTTTTTATTGTTATGTTAATCCCCATACATTACATCATTAGTTTTAGATATAGTGTTCCATGATTCATTGTTTGTGCATAACACCCAGTGCTCCATGCAGAACGTGCCCTCCTCAATACCCATCACCAGGCTAACCCATCCTCCCAACCCCCTCCCCTCTAGAACCCTCAGTTTGTTTTTCAGAGTCCATTGTCTCTCATGGTTCTTCTCCCCCTCCGATTTCCCCCCCTTCATTCTTCCCCTCCTGCTACATTCTTCTTCTTCTTTTTTTCTTTCTTAACATATATTGCATTATTTGTTTCAGAGGTACAGATCTGAGATTCAACAGTCTTGCACAATTCACAGCGCTTACCAGAACACATACCCTCCCCAGTGTCCATCACCCAGTCACCCCATCCCTCCCACCCCACCCCCCACTCCAGCAACCCTCAGTTTGTTTCCTGAGATTAAGAATTCCTCATATCAGTGAGGTCATATGATACATGTCTTTCTCTGTTTGACTTATTTTGCTCAGCATAATACCCTCCAGTTCCATCCACGTCGTTGCAAATGGCAAGATTTCATTCCTTTTGATGGCTGCATAATATTCCATTGTATATATATACCACATCTTCTTTATCCATTCATCTGTTGATGGACATCTTGGCTCTTTCCACAGTTTGGCTATTGTGGACATTGCTGCTATAAACATCGGGGTGCACGTAGCCTTTCGGGTCCCTACTTTTGTATCTTTGGGGTAAATACCCAGTAGTGCAATTGCTGGGTCATACCGTAGCTCTATTTTCAACTTTTTGAGGAACCTCCATACTGTTTTCCAGAGTGGCTGCACCAGCTTGCATTCCCACCAACAGTGTAGGAGGGTTCCCGGAAAAAGGAAAGAGATTGTGATGCTCGGGTTAACAAACCTAGAGCATCCAGGAAAGCAGCTTCCTCCCCACAGGCACCCATATTTCCTTATGAACTCTATAGAATGAAAGTCATGTACGTGCTTTGTATCATGAAGATTTACCTGGCTTTGCAAATACACATCTGGAGTCCTAGAGAGGACCTAGTTCATGTGCCCTAAAGCAGGGCTCAGAGTAATGTTGTGCCCAGAGGGTAGGGCCAATAGGTGTGCTGAAAAGGGACATCTGATTGTCCGGAAGCATTTGGACCTAAACAAGTACACCTTTAGGATAGGAAAGAGCTCAATATATTTGATTGGAAAGGCTATGCTTTAAGATACACGAGGGGCTTCTATTTTTAGTCCAGTGACTCCCCAGATGAGAATGGGTGACTACTTTTGGAGCAGTGGCAGCTCCACTAGGGTCTGTAAGGATCAGCAGTATTTAAATTTGCTTTTTCATAGTTGCAAATTTTCATGATTTCTTTTACTCTACACTGCACCATTCATCTGGGGAGGTTTTGCATGTGGATGGATGCTCAGACAGATTCTTTCCTGGGGACATCTCCACAGCAGAAGGCTGGTGCCCACTGGACCAACTGCTACTCCCAATGACCAGCCTGTGCTTTCCCCCTCTGGGCAGGACGCGCGCCCCTCACTGACCCCCCCTCTAAATCCGACCTGAGCTTCAGGCCCCACATCAACGCTACTTCCTCTCTGCACTATTCCTCCTCATCCCGCCACAGGACTGTGGCACGTCCCTGCGCTCTAGGCTCGTCAACTTTCCAGTTTGTAGAACAGGTGTTGCTGTTCTGTCTCTCCATGGAGGACAGAATCATGCCCATACTGCCTAGGTCCGAGATTGCACACAGCTAAAAATAGCAGGTTAGTTTGGCCCACAAAGCAAAGTAACATTTTTTCATTAGTGGCAACCATTGAGAAATTTTACATAAAATTACAGCCTTTTGATTTATCTTGAAAAACTGGAAGATCTGACATTTCAAGACTCACACCCCTTACATAGATACAATGAGCAGAAAATGACTCTCCATTAAATGAAGGATATGCTCTTCATTTGTTTCATATTACCTGCTTGCAGCCATTAGGATGTATGACTCCTTGCTTAGGCTTTTTTTTTGCACAAGATGTCCCAAACTGGCTGTGTGGACCACACAAACAACAAAGCAAGCTTATCTTCTCGTCTACCAAGTCACCATGTTTATTTCTAAGACCCACACCATTCTCCAGGGCTTTTGAACAACCTGAATAAGCATTTGACAACACTAAATCTCTTTCACTCCTCATTTGATTCTTTTGTGCAGACCCTCACATATCAGAGAACACGTCCCCTGCTGCTAATTCATTTCTGGTCACAGTCCTGCTGGGATCAACAGCAGCTTATTAACTTTCATAGTCGTTTTTAACCACATCCTCGGGGTTTCTCTGTTCACTAATTCACTTTTGAGGGGAAGTTGCGAGACCATTAAAGTGAGGCATGTTTAATAGCCCTGATTTACCCAGGTGCCTGGCAATCCCATCCACATTGCTCTGCTCGCAAGTTCTCCCATTACCCTGTGGCAGGACAGGGTCAGGCCCCAGCGGCAGCCCAGGGGCAGTGAGCCACAGCCCCACGCCATGTCCTGGGGATGCCTGCGACCACCACTGACACCACTTACACTTACACCATGCTCCTACAACCCAAGTCAGCTGCCCTGGAGAGGTCTATTTTAATTTTTTTTTTTTCAAAAGAAAATTATGCCCTGTGGGAGTACGGCTTCTCACACTGAGCCGTGTCCCACCCACATCCACTGGTTCAATATGCCATAACAACACTGATTTTATAAGCTTTTAGATTTCAGATGACACATTTTCCACAACTTAGATCATGTCATCAGATTTTTTTTCACTTCTACCTGAGAGCTGGTAGGATTGGATGAATTAAAACTATTGAGGTTCAACCATGATCAAATAATTTTGTTGACTTCCTAGCTCAATTCTGAAGGTTAGACAAAGCAAGTGATCCAACATAAAGCCAACAGCCATATATATATTTTTAAAGATGCTCTGAGTATGGACATTTTTCGTAACTTTATGCCAACTTGCTACTACTGAGTATTCAACCAGAAAAATGAAAAGGGAATGCAGAGTGATAATTAAATTAACATTTTCTCAGAAATAACACCATTAGCTTGTGAATAAAAATGTGTGAGAAATCGCATCCAGCCCTGTCATGATCCAAATGTCTTCCAATCTTACTACACCTATTATCACTAGCTCTATCCACACAGATAAGGTGTGCTTAAAAAAAAAAAAAAAAAGCTGTGAATACCTTTAGATTTCAAAAGCATCGTTTTAACTTTAACTAAACTGTTTCTTGAAAAGATATATTAAAATCAATTTCCTCCCCTTCATTCTTCCAAACTGAGGGTTCTAGAGGGGAGGGGGGTGGGGGGATGGGTTAGCCCGGTGATGGGTATTAAAGAGGGCACGTACTGAATGGAGCACTGGGTGTTATATGCAAACAATGAATCATGGAACACTACATCAAAAACTAATGCTGTGATGTATGGTGATTAACATAACAATAAAAAATTTAAAAAAAGAAAAAAATCAATTTCCTCACATTGTGACTTTCAAAAGTAAAATATAACACTAAACAATAGTTTCCAAGTTCAATTACTGGCCTTTAATTTTACCTTCTCCCACTTTCTTGCGATTAAATAGACAAAGACATCATATTTTTTCCACTTAAAGTGTTTATTTCTGAGCCGGATTTAGATTCTGAAGTCCTAAAAGGTAACAAGGAATCCTCACTGACCATTTGCGTGCTATGAGAACAAATGATCTCTTTAGTCTCACAACTCTGGTTCGATGAAAGTATTCTCAGGAGCCAGCTTTCTCTCCTTGCTCTCATGATTCTAAATTTCAAGGAGTGATTAAACTCTACTTATAGAATATATGAAAAGGAGCCACTGTAGTAGGGAAATACCTTATGTGTACCTTATTTTTAAAATGTTTATTTTTGTATTCTCTGGAAAGGCAATGCATTATTTTTAAGAAGTCTAAGTAGTCCGATTTTTAAGTAACTTGAATAGTCGAATAATTTCTAAGTTCTCAATTTCAAGCAGGTCATCTTCCATTTAATTCATCAAATTAGAGGGTTCTGAACCATGCCTGGCCATTCAGGTTCTCTACTGACATTGTGAATTCAGGAGGAAAAGAAGATAAAGTATATATAGCACATCTTTAATTCAGAACGCATGTGACCTGGAGAACAGTTCTGCCAGCCATACTGCCTATTGTACCCCAGGGTCTCCGGCTAGTTATGACCTCACACAATCAGCCCTGGAAATGGAGGGGCAGCATTCTGCAAGGGCTCCTCTCCGTGGATCAGAAAACTTTGAAGTGAGCCATGAGGAGGAAACAACACAGGAAACACTCCCTTCTTGTGGGTTATAATCACCCAGCCTGGCATGCTTTCTATCTCCAGGAAGAAAGAGTGATCCATAAAAGTTCTCAAGGAGGTAAAGGATTCGTGAAAGTTATTTTTCTTCTTGGCACAACTGATACTGTTGGAAAACTTTCCTTGTGACTCAGATAGCAAGAGCTTGGAGGAGAAATGGGCATTGACTTAATAGAGGGTATGTACTAATGTGTACCCACTCTACAGATGGACAGGGTGTGGTATCCTAAGGAGGGAAGCAGCTGATGAAGGGAGATGGGTTTGTTGGCTGCCACCACTGGAAACTTGCCCAGTGTCCTGACATCGTTGTCATGTATCCGAAGCATCTTCTGGAAATCCTTTCTCTCTAGACCCTGATGTAAGCACGTAGGATCTTGAGTTATCTCCCTAACAGCCAACTGACTTTAAGTTACCACTTCTCTAGGAAGCTGAAGACCAATGGGAATTTGGGGTTATGCTAATTATTTTTCTAACAAACATGCAATTCAAAACACACCAAAAATTAAAATTAAATTATTATTAAATTAAAAGTAATTTAAAAAATAAAGCAAAGATATTTCTTCTTTTATGATCTCCGCAAAACAGTCCCTTCCCCCTCATCTGTCATCAATATGGGCATTTTTATGAGAAACACTTTTCAGTATTTGCTCACTCCTTTATCTTGCACATACAGTTGAAATGAATAATTTAATCTGGCATTCTCCCCACCCACCCACCCAGCAAATGTTTTTTTTCTAATCTGAGGTTTTCTCAGCACCCAGCAGAGTGTGATCAACACAACCCAGTGACAATTTAAGCAAGAGAGAAATATCACTTTAAAGAGGAAATGCCAAGAATTGTTAAAAGTTAATGAAAAGGGTGACATGAGCTGTAAGCCACAAACACAGAGGTTTAGCACTGTCAGGGGTCCATGAAATTGGGGGGTGGAGGGGTGACAAGAGACATGAAAGAGAACCATGTGGTAGGTAACTGCAGCTCCCTAGACCCCTACTGATTTCAGACATGTTTGTTTTCATTTTCTACACTCCCGGGAACGCTGACCTTCTTCCTGTGCCTGGAATCCTTAAGGCAGAAGTGCCATTTGTTTTGACTTGCCCACTCCTAAAGGGGCCTAAGTGTCTGAAAATCTAAAGGATCATTCTTGTAGAAGAAGAGAAATTAACCCTGGATCCTTTAGGTCTATACTGCAAACTAAGATCTTATTGGTCCAATTTTCTTTTTGCTATTCTGCTGGGTGAAGTCGTATACCAAAATGCACAAAAAGAAAATATCTGATTGGAGGTACTATTAAGTTAACTAGCCTAGTTTTTTTTTTTAATAGTTCACAAACCTGAGGCTATTAATAAGTTATAGGTGGCCAGAGTCATAAAGAAATGTTGGTTTTTTTTCTCTTTTACTGCTGGTGATTATTACCCGAGGCAGAACTAGGCAATTGGTAATGTTTATGTGCTTGTAAATGTTTAAGAGTCTGTCTGTGGAGCTGGGTAACAGCCAGTTCTCCATGCTAAAGGATGATCAGAGGAGAACTAGTAAGGCAGAGACTACCCCCTTTCCAAATCCAAGAGTCTATCTCTCTTTTTTGTTTTTGTTTTTTTGCTGCTTTTGGACACTGTTGGTGCTGTCACCTTCCGTTTGACAAAGTTTTAGTCTTTAACTTTAGTCTTTAACTTTATTTATTTGTCAGAGAGAGACCATACACAAGCAGGGGGAGGGGCAGAAAGAGAGGGAGAAGCAGGCTCCGGGCTGAGCAGGGAGCCCGATGCGGGGCTCGATCCCAGGACCCTGAGATCATGACGTGAGCCAAAGGCAGACGCTTAACCGACTGAGCCACCCAGGCGTCCCTAACTTTAGTCTTTAAGTGGCAGTGCACTTTTGTTGTTCTCTTTCATGACCTTCCTTTCCCCTCATTACCTGTTATATGTTCAACCTTGGACAAGCCATTTCATTCTGAGCACCTCATCTGTAAAATGGGCAGTTAGAAAAAACTGCTTTAAGGTTCATCTTCCAAAATTCTCCAGTTTTATTCACTCCCCTATTGACTGTTAGATTATATTTATTATCTATATTTGAAAAAGTCCTAAATCTATATTTCCACCTTCAATTTCCTTCACTCTCAATGGCCTATAGGGCATTACAGTGTAGATATCTCATTAACATTCAAGACTTAAATGTTGAACACTGCTGATGGAAATGGAAGCTGGTACCCTCTTTTAGAAGCAAATTAAATAAATGTCTTAAGAAACATGAAATATATATGTTGACCTGGAGTTCTACTTCTAGGAATCCATCATAAGAAATAATTCAAGGGGTGCCTGGGTGGCTCAGTCAGTTAAGCGTCTGCCTTTGGCTCAGGTCATGATCCCAGGGTCCTGGGATCAAGTCCCACATCGGGCTCCCTGCTCAGTGGGGAGTCCACTTCTCCCTCTCCCTCTGCCTCACTCTCTCTCTCTAATAAATAAGTAAAAAATATTAAGAAAAAGAATAATTCAAGATATATTTTTGAAAAGCCATAGGCATAAGTATGTTCATTGCTCCCCTTTTCCCAAATTGAAAGGAATCTAAACGACCAGTAGCAAAGGAATTAAGTAACTTTTTAAAGTTTATTAAGTTACTTTATTAAGTAACATTAATTAAGTAATGATAAATTAATTTGATAAATACTAAAAAACTATTAAAATAGCTTAGTTCCATCTAGCCACATGGAAAATAAGTGTAATACTATATATAACGTAATGTAATAAAACAGCATGTGAACTGAACCATCTACAAAGTTCTTACAGGAATTATACCAAAATGATAATATTTATGTGTTTAGGTGGTGGATCAGATGTGAGTTTTTATTTTGTTTTCTTTTTTCCAAGCTTGCAATTATATTTTTCATACTACTTGTGAAATTGAAAAAAAAACAACCAATGTTGAAGGCTAATCTCATTTCCTTTCTACCTAAAATCTTGCTTTTCCCTGCCTTTCCCATGGCTCTAAGTGGCCCTGTGTCTTCTCAGTCCTCTGAGTTCTGTGTCCTAAGTTCTTAATTTTTGAATTCTCTTTTCCTTCCACTTCACATACTCAACCCATCCCCAAGTGAAGTGGAATCTTCGTCTACAACATATTTTATCTATTACCACCCTCTTACCAAATTCAAACACACAGCTACTATACCAAGAATGTATTTAACAGCCCCTGGTTCCCTACATAATTCCTCTCCTCAAAAACCTACCTTTGCCCTCTATTATCTGTCAATGTCAAATTTGGACTCCAGTGTTGATTTACTACCATTTTTATGTATAATTTCTGTTCAGCTTCTTACCTTGTTTTATAAATATCCCCATCTCAGGGGGCCTGGGTGGCTCAGTTGGTTGAATGTTGGATTCTTTTTTTTTTTCCTAAAGATTTTGTTTGTTTATTTTGAGAGAGAGAAAGCACAAGCAGGGGGAGGGGCAGAGGGAGAGGGAGAAGCAGGCTTCCCCCTGAGCGTGGAGCCCAACATGGGGCTCAATCCCAGGACCCTGGGATCATGACCTGAGCTGAAGGCAGATGCTTAACCAACTGAGCCACCCAGGGGCCCCTAAGTGTCTGATTCTTGGTTTTGGCTCAGGTTATGATCTCAGGGTCGTGGGATTGAGCTCCCAGTCAGGCTCTGTGCTCAGTGGGGAGTCTGCTTGAGATTCTCTCCGTCTCCCAGTGCCCCCCTGCCTGCTCGTGCTTTCTTTCTTTCTCTCTCTAATCAATCAATCAATCCATCAATCAATCTTTAAATATCCCCATCTCAAATTCTCTACTTTGGCCAGAATTCTCTGCTGAATTCCACTTCCATGTTTTGTACCCATCAGTCCTTTTTCGTGTTCCCTTAAAATCCACTTTCAGTCTGTGTAATCTATCATCTTTAAGATGTTTTACTCCATGTATCCTCAATCCTTATTAACATGGACTTTCTAAGCATGTTAGTGAGATTTAAATGTGATAAAATATTTGAAAAGTGGGGGGCACCTAGGTGGCTCAGTCATTAAGCATCTGCTTTCGGCTCAGGTCATGGTCCTGGGGTCCTGGGCTCGAGCCCTGCATCGGGCTCCCTGCTCAGCAGGAAGCCTGCTTCTCCCTCTGTGTCTCCCTCTCCCTCTGCTTGTGTTCCCTCTCTCACTGTGTCTCTCTCTGTCAAATAAATAAAAATTAAAAAAAATATTTGAAAAGTGGTACAAGGGTATTAGATAATATGTTGTCACAGTGTAACATAATTCTTAGAGAATTGTTAATGGCTGATATTTTTTCTAATTTAAAAAAGTTTGGGGAAAAATGGATCTAGAAACAACAGACTAGTGAACATAGTATCAGTCACAGACAAAACACTGGGAGGGATTCTGACACCCATAATTTTGTTGTCACTGAGGACAAGAAATGACCATCAGTAGAAGCAATAAGAATAGGGCATTCCAGACTCACTTTGGTAGAGTTCATTAGCCTCGATCAGGGGAATGCTTTCGGCACAGTATTTGACAATGTATCGTTGATGACCTTGTAGACGAGACAAGAAATGTGAGCTGGATGATAATTACTTGGGCAAATTCATAGCTGGTTGAAAAATTATACCAAGAATCTCGATTAAGATCAAGATGAACTTGGTAAGGGTATACTGATCTATCTAGTATCGATCTCTTCAGCACTTTTATCAATGACTTAAATAATCAGAAAATATTCACATCAAATTTTCCCAATTAAAATAGCTAGAAAGGATTTTTATACAATGAATATCAGAAAAAAAGAGAAAAAAAAAGTCCCCCAAAGTTTAAAATTTCAGACTAATGTTAAGAAGATGAAATAAAATACAGATAAAGGGGAATCCCTCAACATAAGTTTAAGAAATTGGCTACACAACTGCCAGAGGGGTGAGACTTGGTTTAACAAAAGTTTGTGGGGGAAAAAAATCACCAGAGGTGGCAGTTAACTGTGTCTCCAATGTGAACCACAAACCCCCTCAAAAGCCATTTTGGGGTAGAATAATAATACAGGGTCTGCAGCCAGGGAAGTGGATATTTCACTTTACCCTGAATTTACTGAACCAGAGCTTGAGAAAATAGTTTAATTCGAGGTGCCTTATTTTAATGGAGAAAATGGACAATCTAGAAGTAACACAAACACTGTGAGCGGAGGGGGAAATGTAGGGCAACTCGGGCAAATGAGGAAGAGGTAAAAAGAAATGGGGTGTTTAGCTTAAAAAAGAGATCCTACAAGGGGTACCATGACAGCTCTGCTCATACGCATGACGGGCTCTCAGGTGAAAGAGGAATTGGAGGCCGCAGACGGGCCAGGTTGGAAGAGAAGGCTCTAATGTAGGTGCCTGGAAAGCTGGGGTGCTGAACAAAGTGGTATCACCATGAAATGAGTTTCTTTTCCGCCAAAGAATGAGTCAAATCAGGTTTTCTTTAGTAGCATCTCTGTGCCTGGCATGTGTATCTACAGCCTTCTACAGAAGTCAACACACAAATATCAAATAATGGAAGTCGGGGAAGGGGGAGCACTGCTGTGTCACTGAGGCCAGAATAAATCTTCTGTGGAGGTGAAGTGAGAACTTGTCAATCTTTCAACTATCTTCACAGATCTCATAGCGTTCTAGAGTCACAGTCAAGGCATGAAAGGCTGGCAAAGGAGGTGTGACCTTTGGATTTAGGAACAGATTTGGTTGTATTAATATGCTGTCTTTCTTTAAAATTGTTCACAATATCAACCATGTGAAATGCAAAACTCAACAATTTACCCTTGTGGTTTATTCAGATGGAACCTATCTTATTATTGATTCAAAAATAGGGCACCTGTTGTTGTTTAAGCATAAATGAGGCAAAAAATTGCATTTTTGGCCCATTTTCAACTTCCATTACCAATATAAAATTATCAAGAGGAGGAATGAACGTAGAAACACAGAAAAAATGGACTAAAGTCAATTTCAAGGTCATTAAACATCTCAATCATTTTCAAATAGTAACTTCTCATGAACTTGGAGCTCATTAATTTTGAATTGCTGATATTACAAGACTAAAATTCAGCCCCGTCCTCTATAAAACAAATACAATTGAAACTACCCAGTTTTATTAAGAAGGCAAACTGCTTTTTCAAGCAATAATATTAACATTGTTATTTGTAGAGAAATTATAATACTAATTACAACAGATATTTAAATTATTAAAGTATATTTTTAAAGATTTTATTTATTTATTTGACAGAGAGAGAGAGACAGCTAGAGAGGGAACACAAGCAGGGGGAGTGGGAGAGGGAGAAGCAGGCTCCGGGCTGAGCAGGGAGCCTGATGCGGGGCTCAATCCCAGGACCCTGGAATCATGACCTGAGCCGAAGGCAGACACTTAACGACTGAGCCACCCAGGTGCCCCTAAATTATTAAAGTATTGAATGGTGGTTAGTTGATGTTGGAGATGCTCAAAAATATTAAACTAAAAAAGATATTAAAGATCATTTAGTATAATGTTCATTTTTCAGATTTGGAAACAGATCCAGGAAAGGACACACAAGTCCTCACCCAAGCCCATGCTGCTGGATCCTGGAGGGTGAGGTCTAGAACCTGAGTCTCTCAGTTCACAGTCAAGTGCTCTTTATATCACACCACAAAGAACTGAAATGCAAAATGAATTAAGCTGAGATACTGCATGGAGCACCTGGTTTATGCAATGTGCTGTGCTAAGCCCTCGAAGGAAGATTTGATATCCAAAGAGGACCAACCCTTTTCTTAAAGAAACTGATTGTCTTGGCTATGAGACAAGCCTGAGAGTCTCATAATCCAAACAGGGCAAAGTCCAGTAAAAGCAGATGTACGAAGGACAAAAGCAGAGAGTTCCTGTGTGCAGTTTGCTAGCCATCTGTCTTGAAAAAAGAGTAAGATTTAGAACACGTGCAGGAACAGTGGATGGCAGAGTCTTCATATACTTTATTTCTTAAGACTGGACTTGTGTGAGAATTGGGCAGCAGAGAGTTCTAGGGTTCAATTCTCTGGTGAGGATATATGGGGATCTGGGCTTGGTTGCAAGTTAACAGGAGTTCTACATGCTTGATGACCAGCCAGACCAGGCAGAGGGAGGGTCCTCTTGCAACAACAAAGGAGCCAAGCCTGGGGGGGTGCTAAGGAATATGCATGAGTAGGTACCATATTTTCTGCAGAAAACCTGTTTCTGCTTCAACACACAAACGGGTTGGTGAGGATTGACAGTATATATCATAAAGCATGGCGAGCACTATGTTAAAGTATTTAAACATGGATTGAGTTCATTCATCACAGAAATGGAAAAATTCACTAAAATATCTATTTGTTAGAACCCCATATGATCCAGCAATCCTGCTTCTGGGCATATATCCAAAGGAAAGGAATCAGGTTCTTGAGGAGATACCTGTACTCCCATGTTCATTGCAGCCAAGATATGGAAACAACCTAAGTGTCCATCATGGATGAAGAAAATGTGATATATATATATGATGTATATATATGGAATACGACTCATCTATGGGAAAGAAGGACATCCTGCCATTTGTGACAACACAGATGGAACTCGATGGCATTATGAGAAGTGAAATAAATGAGACAGAGAAAGACAAATACTGTGCGATATCATGCGGAATCTAAAAAGCTGAACTTCTAGAAACTGAGAGTAGAAGGTAGGTACCAGGAGCTGGATGTGGGGGGAGAAATGGGGAGATGTTGGTCTTCCAGTCAGAAGATGAATAAGTTCTGGGGATATAATGCACAACATTGTGAATATAGTTAACAATAATGTATTACATACTTGAGAGTTTATAAGAGACTAGATCTTAAATGTTCTCCCCAGAGAAAAGAAATAGTAATTATGTGACATGATGGAGGTGTTAGCTAATTCTACTGTGGTAATCATTTTGCAATATATGAGTGTATCAAATCAGTAAGTTGTACATTTTAAACTTACACAATGTTATATGTCCATTACATCTCAATAAAGCTGGAAAAAATCTATTTGCTTCCTGGTGAATCCTCCATGATTAATTAAATGCAAATTGTACCTCTAGGTAGCTGACTTGTAGCATAGAATCATTCAGTTGATATGAGCCAATTGATTAATTAGATAGAAGCCATTATATATAAGTTGTAGGACATTTGGCAAAGACAATGAATTTGATTTTAAAGACATTCTATCTGGCAAAAACATAAAGAACCTTGGGTGTTAAGAGCACTTCTGTGTCTCCGCAGAGCTATATCAGCAAGTTAGGGAAGACAACTTACTTTTTTTTTTCTTTTCTCTCTCACTGTCTCTCTCTCTCTTTTTTAAAGATTTTATTTTTAAGTGATTTCTACACCTAACGTTGGTGACTCTTGACCCCAAGGTCAATAGTCTCATGCTCTACCGACTGAGCCAGCCAGGCCCTTTGAGAAGACAACTTACTTGAAAAAAAAAAAGTCTCAAAATCTTGGCAGGATGGTGTGGATCCAGGGTAAAAGTAGTATTAAATCATTAGAAACAACTAAGAAAAAAAAAAAGGAAAGGGTTCAAAATAATCTGTTTCCTGCCACTAGAAATGCTGTCTCAAGAGCACATCCTCCCAACACTTCATGATCTTCTGAAGGTATTAAGATGCAGGTTGTGTCAGCCTATCAGTAATTGAGCTTATGCTAAATTCAGACATTTTAGACCATAACCAATTCCCCAACAAAGGCTGGAGAGTAAAAAGTGGTAGCACCTACAATCTTACTGTTTTCCTGATAGATTTTGTCCCAAGGTGATAAAGAATATATCAATGACCATTAGTCGATGATCCTGGCCTAAGACTATCCATTGAAATTGTGAATTGTGTGAGAAATCCAGGCTTGTAATTTTTGTCAAGAAGAAAATTGACAAAACATCAGAATGAATTAAAACCTGTAGTATGAGAATCTATGCAATATTAATTTATAAAATTGATTTAAATTTTAAACTATTGTGGGGAATTGAATGGAAACAATGACCATCTAGGTTGACAATAGAATCCTTCAGTAAGAGGATGGCTTCTTCATTTCTCTCCTGGGACCTACAGATAATAGGGTGGGTATGCAGGAGGGAACACCTTTATTAACCCTTTGTTTGAATACTTTGAGAAGATTTTTAAAGTATCATTTGTTTTAGTGAAGATTTATTCTGGATTTTCACTGAAAGTTGATGAAACCAGGCTTTCTCAAGGTGCTGAGAGATTCCCATGTCCAGCTGCTCACCAGAATAAGACGGTAAGATTTAAGTGAAGTGGTGGGTCATTCTCAGGATCCTCTACCTGCATTCCTGCTGTGCTGCTGGGGAGTCTTGTTGGGGACTCTACAAGTTGTTCACCAGACCCTCACCTCACCCTTAGCAGAGCATCATCCAGGGCAACATGGGTGGCTGGGGCCGGAGTCAGAGAATCGGGAGGATGACTTGGGTCTCTGGGGCACTAATCATACCCCCGCAGGCCGTGCCCCAGAGCGGCTGAGCCACCCAACCCGATGGGCCTGGCCTTTTATTGAAGGTAGGTGATTTTGGGGGCACCTGGGTGGCTCAGTTGCTGGGCGTCTGCCTTCAGCTCAGGTCATGATCTCAGAGTCCTGGGATCGAGCCCCGCCTGCTTCTCCCTCTCCTGCTCCCGCTGCTTGTGTTCCCCCTCTCGGGGTGTCTCTCTCTGGCAAATAAATAAAATCTTAAAAAAAAAAAAAAAGAAGGTAGGTGATTTTGGACACAATCCGTGTTGAAGGATAGGAAAGATCAACTATCCTAACACCGTACTTTTACTGGGAGGCGCTGGTTCTGTCTCCCACTGCTGGCTCAGAAGAGCCTGAAGTTCCCCAAGGTCTCAGAGTTACCGCTTTCTCGGTGGCGATTCTCTCCTGTTGGTGCCACAGGGAGCCATGGTCCAGGTGCCAATGTCTTTAGAGGCATCGATTGCTCTGCTACGAACTGGACTGAGCAAACGCGGCCCGAGCCCCTGCTCAGTAGGGAGCAGCGTCCTTGGCACCCAGAGGGACGAGGAGCGGACCCCTCGGACCTACAGACAGCACGTGACCTGTGCTTACCGTTGCGTCAGCGAGTGTCTGCGGCGCAAAGGCTACGTGCGGAGCGTGCGCCTACCTTTTTATTATTAGTGGTTCATTAATTCTCCTAGGGATCCCATGACGTGTTATTATCCTCCTATCATCATCATTATTATTATACCCATTTTCCCCACGAGACCATTTGGATTCCGACAAGTTAGGTGACTCCTGTGTGGTCACATAACTTGTCTTCTCCAGTGTTTCCCATCACCCCATAAGCTTGGTCTGCCCGTTTATCCGGCAATCTCCCTCTTCCTCTACAACCTTGCTGCCCCAGGTGTGTTCCATGGACCCCATCTGGGCATCACCTGGGAGCTTGTTAGACGTGCAGAGTCTCGGCCCCACCCAGACCTGCTGAACCAGACCCTTTATTTAACAAGCCCCCCAGGCAGTCTGCAGGCTGAGATCTCAGCAGCGCTGCTCATGAATCACCTGTCTCGGCAGGATGCAGCTCTGTAGAGGGAAAACAACTTGACTCTGTAAGTTTTAGTTCTTCCGTGCCAGAAGTAGCTTATCACAAGGTGACCTCAAGTAGAAGGCAGTTTTCTATCACAGACACTGAAAAAAAAATATTTCCCCCACACACCTTACATTTAATGATTGAGTTTGCAAACATTTACCACTATGTGTTATTTGCCAAGCCCTGTGTGTGGTGCAGGTCTCAGTGGTTTCCCATGGGAGGTTACTTCCTGCATATCAGCCAATTCCTGGTTTTAAAGTTGCATATTTATAATAAAATGGTATCTGTACTTCTCTTAATGCTGCTTTCTTGCCGATTCATTCATCTAATCAAACAACATATTTATCCATTTGGACAACAAACACCTTTCAGCGATGTGCAAAACACTGTAGAAGTCCATGATGTTTATAAATATATATATTTGTGTTTCCACACCAAATTCTATCCTGGAGCAATTCTGCACTGGGGACATGCTTTTGAAAGGAAGATTTTTTAAAAACCTCGTCATTTTATTGCTGATTTTATGGTTAGCAGAACGCCACCTCTGAAGTTTCATAAGTCTTTCCTGACATTAACTCAGAAATTCTCCCCATGTCCCAAGGATAAACGCAGACTTAGAAAGCCAAGGCTGAAAATGAAGTCCCTCAGGACATGTTGTTGTTGTCTTCATGATAATTTAACTTGGATGATATTCAAAATCTGCAGGGGAAAATTTCAATATTTTTCACTTTCACTTCAAATGGAGCTTCTTAAGACTCTTTATACCAATTCTGTTAGAGTAACTGGCACTTAAGACAGTGAATTTAAATATTTGAGGTCTTCCATTAACATCAGTTAAATGCTGAGAACTCGGCTCCCTTATGGAAAACTATAGTTCTAAAACTCCCTTGAGAGGATGACATACTCCCAGGAAAAATGCCTCTTTGGGTAATTTAGTTTTATATGGGAGTATTGACAGATGCAAAAACTTCGGTCACAGACCTTCTTTTTAGCTCCAGAATCTAGGAGAATTCTATTTTGGCTTGGGAATCTTTTGGGGGTAATTAGTCACCAATGGTTGAGGCTAATGGGTTTGTTATACCTTGAATGATGTTTAAATATTTTAAAATGTTTTCAAAGGACATCATTGAGGTGGAGAAGTTGATAGGTAGCAATTTAATATTTTTAAAAAGATTTTTATTTATTTACTTGAGAGAGAGAAAGAGAAAGAATGAGTGGGAGGGAGGGACAGAAGGAGAGGGAGAAGCAGACTCCCCACCGAGCAGGGAGCCCAACATGGGGCTTCATCCCAGAACCCTGGGATCATGACCTGAGCTGAAGGCAGACGCCCAACTGACTGAACCACCCAGGCGCCCTGCAATTTAATATTTTTAAATTAGCTTTATTGGGGTATAATATACAAGCAATCAAATGTATATTTTAAGTGAAAAATTCAGTGAGTTTTGACCCATGTAACACCACCAAGTGAAGACATAAAACATTTCCATTGTCCCAGGATGTTTCCTCATTTACGTCTACATATCTTGCTAAGTGATTTATGCGCATTACTTCTTTAAATTCTCACTATTATGAAACAGGCTGTTATGGGCTGACGTGTATCTCCCCCAAATTTATATGTTGAAGCCTTTATCCCCAGTACCTCAGAATGTTACTGTATTTGGAGAGAGGGTCTTTAAGAGGTAGGGAAGTTAAAATAAGGCTGTTAGGGTGGGCCCTAGTCCAACATGACTGGAGTCCTTATAAGGAGGGGAAATTTGGACACACAGAGAGACAGCGGGGATGCACACACACAGAGGAAAGACCATGTGTGGGCACAGTGAGAAAGCAGCCACCTGCAAGCCAGGGAGAGAGGCCTCAGGAGAAACTAACCTCGATCTTGGACTTCTAGCCTCCAGAACGGTGAGAAGATAAATTTCTGTGAAGTCACCCAGTCTGCAGTATTTTGTTATGGCAGCCCTAGGAAACAAATACATAAGCGATAGCTTGGCTTTTTAACAATTAAAAACAAAACAAAAATGAGACTTAGGGGTATCACAGAATTTGCCCACGGTCCCCCAGATCCTCAGTGACTGGGCACGGGTTGGATCCTAGGTGTGCCGGGCTCCAGCTCCATGCTCTTAACCACTGCCTGCACCGTTGCCCCGGGGACCCAAACACCAGGATTGAAAATTGCAGGGGCGCCTGGGGGGCTCAGTCGGTTGAGAGTCTGACTCTTGGTTTCGGTTCAGGTCATGATTTCAGGGTCTTGGGATGGAGCCTCCACGCCCACCCCACCCCATTGAGCCCCACATCGGGCTCTGTGCTCAGCGGGGAGTCTGCTGGAGATTCTCTACTGCTTCTTTTCCCTCTGCCCTTCCCCCAACTCTCTCTAAAATATTTTTATTTTTTATTTTTTTAAAAGATTTTATTTATTTATTTGAGAGAGAGAGAGACACAGTGATAGAGGGAACACAAGCAGGGGGAGTGGGAGAGGGAGAAGCAGGCTCTCCGCGGAGCAGGGAGCCCGATGCGGGGCTCGATCCCAGGACCCTGGGATCATGACCTGAGCCGAAGGCAGACGCTTAACGACTGAGCCACCCAGGCACCCCCTCTCTCTAAAATAAATAAAGAAATCTTTTTAAAAAATTGCACTCATGACTCCAGTCAGTCAGTGCCACTCCCAGGTCCCCCTCAGCTCTCCCTCTCTACAGTGTCTTGCTTACAGCTGCACGTACTTGGTTGGGATCAGTGCTAATCTGCACAGAGGGCAGAAGGTGGCTCTTCTTACTCTGATCTCCCTATAACAATATAATATTATAATAACAAAATAGAGTCATTAGATGATTTTAGGTGATCACATAAGTCCTGGCACACAGAAGACAATTTTTGTTTGGCTCTTACTATCTCATTTAATTTTTAAAAGTAACCACTTAAAACTAAATATCATCTCTTTTCCCCTTTATTCTCTAAAATTAAGAATATAATGTTTTGAAAACCCAAATAGGTAATAGCCTTTCACAGTTCAAACTGTTCTACAAAAAAAAAAAAAAATTGAGGTTAGACATCTGAATGATTTTCCCTCGTATCTGACACCATAATAGATTTTTAATAGAATAATCACCATTAAACACGAATCACAATAGTGCTGCCCTAAATGTTAAATAACGTCAGTAACAAATAGTGTCACCACCCTGGGAAGAAGCCTCACTTACGCAAAAGTCAAGGTGAGGAGGCCTACAAGGCAGACTGTTAGTTCAGAATCCACTCAGCGGACATGAAGGCCAAGTACAGGACTGGGTGTGCATTTTGAAGAGTAATTACTAAAGGTGAATATTTAGGTAAGAAATAACAGGAGCCATTTGAAATATCCATTTTAGGGAGATGAGGTGAGCTTCCCAGGAGAGTAGTTTTTTTGGAGTTATTTAAATGTTAAAAGGGGGGAAACATGCAAGAAAGATCAGATGAGCCCTCTGCGGTTTCTTAACAATGCAGACAGCCCAGCTACCTGACGGCACAGACCACCTGAGAAGGCGTGAGGCACTGTTAAAGATGCCCCGATGCATTTATTCGGACCGTGTAATAAGTAATTTTGGGAGACCAGAAGACAATTATGGATCCAAGTCACACCTATATAGGATTATTCTGTTCGACATTTTGGCTGAGTTGACATATTAATTCAGAAAGAGAAAAATTAGTAAAATAACATCCTCTGGGCTGAAAATCATGTGATATAGGTTATCAAGTCCACAGGTTGTGTTTTCACATTAATGAGCAAAGTCTGAATTAATTAGCCAATATTTGTCAAATGAATGCCTAAAATCAAAACGGTTGAACAGCTGCGCAGGTGGATACCACCTCAGGTTACAGCCGGTTCAAATAACCATGGGCCCATGTTAGCCCACACGAGTCTCAGAGAAGAATGTCCCAGATCCTTTTTGAAAGTCACATGAAACCGAGGGCAACACAATAAAGGTCTCAAAACTTCTGTGAAGAGTGCTGGAACTATCAGGGGCTCCTGGTGAAATGGCAGAAGCTGCTTAGAGTGAAAACCACACTCCAGGATTAGGCGATGTTAGTACCATTTGGCATCTTCTATTGTCTTGTCTGTTAAATAGTTATCAGGTGATGATCTAGAATCTGCTCTGACCGGTTCTCCAGTGTTCTTATATATTAGAATCACCTGGAGAGTTTTTAAAGATTCTAATGACCAGATCACACCCCTACCAATTAACTGGAATAGCTGGAGTAGGAGATAAGCATCGATATTTTTAAAGGGATCTCTAGATTATCCTATTGTGTAGCAGAGTTTGGGAACCACTGCTTTATGACCTTTCCCCTAGGTCAGTAATCCCCAAATTTGAGGGCATAAGAATCACGTGCAGTGGTTGCTAAAATGCAGAGTCTGGAAGAGTTTCAGTAGGCCTGGGGTGGGGGGTGTCCTAGAATTGGCATTCTTAATAAGCACCCCTAGTGATTTTGATGTAGGTGGTCTTTTGTCCCACTGAGGAACACAGCCTTAGTTAATGATGCTTAATCATCATTTGCCCCATTGGTTAGTGCTTGATATCAGGCTACATTGAACAAGATGCTAAAAGCTAAAAGAGATTAGGGAAGACTCCCTAGGATATTGTGAGCCAAGGCCAAAGATCACAGTGGCTGGCTGACCTGCTTGAATAAGATACGTATCCTCTGGTTGCCATGGTGATGCGAGGAGGCTGGAGTTATTTCTTCCTTAAATATTCACCTTTAGTATTTACCAAATGCACACCATTGTACTGTACTTGGCCCTGATATCAGCTCTCTGTTGACATTTGGGTGTGGCGATGGGAACACTGTAACAGAAAGAGGACGCTTTCTTTTATAAGAGCTCTGTTTTCAATGTCCACTTTTGAGCAAGTTTCTGTGGTACGCAAATAGGCATTATGACGTGAGTAGAATCTCCTACTCTTTTGCAAGCCTCACTCCCTAAAGAGTTCTCAGAAATCTCCAAAAAGTGGAGGGTTGGGGTAGGGGGCATGGGACCAGAACCAACTTCATCATACATTTATTGGAAATTAGACCCCATTCAAACAATTTAAAATTTCCCATTAAGCATTGGTTGTTTCAAAGAATTTTCCCATTTCCTGATAATTGGTTATCAGCAGCGACACATATCAGCCTTCCCGTGTGTTGAGTAAATGCATTTACATCACCTGTTTTCTGGCTGTTTCAATGATAGAAGTTTAGCAAATGCAAATATTCACCACGTTTTCTTTTGGCAATTAAGGACTTGTTAGTTTTCCAATTTAGGAAAAATTTTCAGTTGTCTCTGTCTCAGGTTTCATATTTTCATTTAAACTGAAAACAGATGCTTTGAAACATACTGATATTTGGGGAGAATTTAAGAAACAACACTTGTAGAATTAAATGGATTTAGCAAACCACTTGGTGGCAGTAAACTCCCTGTTAACCACGGTATGAATCTGAACAGCTGGGTGGGCTCTTAATTTCTATTCCTTGGTGGGAATCTATTTTTTTCTTTATTATTATTTTTTGATCCCCAAACATTGTCTTTCTCAAATGGAAAAAGGTATAGTTTCTTTTTTTCCCCTAACAGACTGAATTATATGTAAAGATTAAACATTGCGACCTCTTCTAAAATAATTGAAATTTGAGAGACATATTATCAAAAGTCCGAAGGAGAGGATTTTGGTAGAGCACCCATTTTTCTATGGCTTCATTATCCAGTCTGAATGAATGCTTACGTATAGAGAGAAGAAAGTTGGATTACATTCCACGTAGCCTATTTGTTCAAAATGTCACAAAGCCTTTCAAAAAAATCTATTGTTCTGCATGAATGCCTTTCCATTTTCACCACAAAATTTGTCACAGTATCTTCTTTATCTTTTATGCATTTAAGGGAAGAGGGGTGTGCCTAAAATGTAATTTAATAATAATTATGAATAACTAGATGAGACGTCAACGTATTTGGAACTGAGAAATTTGAGTGGCCGATGAGAAACCATGATAGACCAGTTAATTATGACGTAAGTGGATTTAGTACTTATGCTAGTCCTGGTGAAAATGCCCGTCATGTGAGTTTCTAGAACAATTCTAGTCCAGGGTTTGTCAGTAACTAGCTGTGCAAGCCTGGAAAGGCCCCTTAATCTACCCGAACCCTAGCTCCTCACCTGAAAATGATTAGGTAGGGGAGAAAGAGCCTAAGGCCTCTCCCCGCCTCGAAAATGTATGTATATATATATATATATATATATATATAAAATTCTAAGTTTTCTGAGTGTATCCCTGGGAAATACAATGGAAATCTAACATCTAGTTTGGGGGAACCTTGTGAGTAGACTATACACAAGCTATATATAAGTACTTCCCTGAGAATATAAATTCATATTATGTGGTGGTAACAAATGACACTTTTTTTCAGGTCAAAATCTCAGAAAGAGAGGAAATCAGTTGTTTTCCTCTGGCGTGAAGAACCAGCCTCCTGTATCGTATTCGGGTCATTGCAGTGACAGTGAAAGCCTGGGAGCCCATCCAGCACAGTAAGATTAGAAAAGCTTTGGTTGCCTCGCAGCACTTTGCTCTTACCCTGCTGAAGATGGAGGAATAGAATTATTTAAAAATTCTGTCTCTGTAGAGATAAGAAGAGCAGAAATGGAGGTGACTCACATAAGAGGCGTCACACGGTCTGACAGAGAGTAGACAGTCAGTAATTTTTGTTCCAACTCTTCCTTTATTTACCCCTCTGAAATACTGTGTATTCACTAGTTCTTCGAGGGCACTGCTTCTGAACCCCAGCAGGCAGTTGCTTGCCAGAGTCTGGTCTTGTTTCTGCATATTCGAAGCCTGTTCCCTGTTAGGAGTGACTTAACCTGGGCAAGATGGGAAGTTAGTCCCAAATCTAGACTACTTCAAAATGTATGTAAATATTTATGTTAAACCATTCCATGATTGGAAGGAGAGAATTAAAAACAATGCTTATCCACAGAAACCTATGACTAAAATTAAGCTTAATGGTCAAAGGCTAAAGTTGGGAACAAGGCAAGAATGTCTGTTTTTGTCACTGTAACTCAACATTGTACTGGTCAGTAGAATAAAGAAAAAGGAAAAAAGGTATGCAGAGTGGACAAGAAGAAGTAAATGGCCTTTATTCACAGGTGACATGATTATACATGCAGAAAACCCCAAATATTCTACCAACAAAGGTAATAAAGCCTATTAAAACTAGTAAGTCAATTTAGCTAGCTTGCCAGATAAAAGATACTATATATAAAGATTGTCTTCCTACATACTAGCAATAAGCAATTAGAATATGAAATTTAAAAGATACCCTTTATGGTAGTATCACAAAAGCATAAAACTATTTAGGGGAGATTTTAGCAAAAATATAACACCTCTCTGTTGAAACTATAAAACATTACTGAGAGAACTTAAAGAAGTGCTAAATTAATCATATTCAAATGAGTTGGAAAACTCATATTGTTAATACACCATTATCCCCAAATTGATCTATAGAGTCAATGAAATCCCAAACAAAATCTCAGGAGGTTTTTTGTAGAAATGGACAAATTGACTGTAAAATATATATAAAAATGCAAAGTATGTAGAATGGCCAAAACAATCTTGAAGGACTTAACTATTAGATTTTGAGACTTAAGGGAAAGCTCCAGTAATCAAGACTGTGGGGTATTATATAAAGATAAACATTTAGATCAAGAAGCAGAATAGAGTCCAGAAATAGAATCACACATATATGGCCAACTGATTTTTGACAAAAGTGCAAAGGCAACTCAGTGGATTAAGGATAATCTCTGTTCAACAAATTGTGTTGGAACAATTGGATATCAATACGTAAAAGACTAAAAAAGTCAACCTAGACCTCACCCCTTAGATAAAAACTAACTGAAAAGGGATCAGAGATCTAAACAGAAAATGTAAAACTAGAAAAGATATAGCATAAAATACATAGAAAAGTCTTCCTCATCAGGGACTAGGCAAAAAATTCTTAGATATAACACCAAAATGTGTAACCTGTAAAAGAAACATTTGAAAAAATTGGACTTCATCAAAATTTAAAGCTTTTCGGCTTCAAAGAACACCATCAAGAAAGTGAAAGGACAACCTACAGAATGTTTCTGTGGGAGAAAATATTTCAAATCATGTCTCTGACAAGGAACTTGAATCTAGAACACATAAAGAACTCTGAAAACACAACAATAAAAAGATAAACCAATTAAAGAAGGGGCAACACATGTGAACAGACACTTCACTAGAGAAGAAGTATGGATGGCAAATAAGCACATGAAAAGAATATCAACATCATTACTTATTAGGGAAATGCCAATATAAACCAAAATAATATATCACTTCACATTCACTAGGATGGCTGTAATGAAAAAGCTGGACAAGTGTTGAAGGGGATATGGACACGTGGCTACTGTCACACAATACTGGTGAAAATGTGAAATGGTGCTGTCCCTTTGGAAAACAGTTGGTAACTCCTCAAAAAGTTAACTATCAAGTTACCATATGCCCCAGCAATTTCATTCCTAATTACCCAAAAGAAATGAAAACATATGTCCACACAAAAACTTGTACATGAGTGTTCATAGCAACATTATTCATGATAGCCACAAAGTGGAAACAGCCCAGCCTCCATTAATAGATTAATGGCTAAAAAACACGGTATATCCATACAGCGGAATAGTATTTGTTCATAAAAAGGAGTGAAGTAGTAATCCATGCTACAACATGGATGGACTTAGAAAACATCATGCTGAGTGAAAGAAAGCCAGACGCATATTGTGTCATTCCATTTATAGGAAATGTTCAGCATGGAGAAACGCTAGAGGCAGAAAGTAGATTATTAGATGCCAGAGGCTGGGTAGAGGGGACAACGGGAAGTGGCTGTTAATGGGTACAGGATTTTGGGGGAGGAGGATGAAATGTTCTAGAATTAGATAGCGGCGATAGTTGCACAATTTTGTGAATATATTAAAAACCACTGAATTATACTCTTTAAAAACAAAATAAATAAAAATCACATGTGCACAAAACACTATGTAGCTCTCAAGGATACATGCATATCTAAAGACACACTTAAACATGTTAGGAGTGCCCTTGGGGTGGAGAGGGAGGATAAAATAAAATAGGAACAGAGCCCCCCCTTCCTCCCCCCCCAGAAAAAAAGAACTCTAGAGGCAGAGTTGGCAAGGGTTAGGGATGGGGGCAGAATTTAACTACAAAAGGGCAGGATAAAGGGATCTTTTGGGCAGTGATGAAATCGTTCTGTATCCGGATTGTTGTGTTGGTTTCACAAATCTAAAACTTGTAGAATTGTACACCAACAGAACAAGTTATTTTTTTACTGAATGCAAACCTTAAACAAGTATACTGAGGCACCTGTGTTTTTATGTTTCTGATTTTAAACTGCCTCCATTTTTTCATAAAGTGCCAGTGTTACTCCTCTCTATGTGAACAACCTCCCTGGATCTGTTTTTTACTAAGTCACGCATTAATCAATTTGTTGGTTATTTTTCGGTGTAAGATATGCTGCATAAATATTGCTCGGGCTTTTGTAGGCAGAATTTGAGACATAGACGAACCTTATGTATTATTTTCCTATTCACATATAAAGATATTGATTTCTTGGACATTAGAAGCTGCTTTAAAATGTTTCTGGTATTAGGCTGGAATATAATCATTTGCTAGCAAAAAATTGAGGCTTGCGTTCAAGCCCAGAAGGTAATTGTGTAGAAGAGCTTCTGCTCTGGGTTCATACTGCTTGCTCTCTGATATTTACCACTGATATTTACCATTTACCGTTACTCTGTTTAGTGTTTACCACTGCGAGTCATATTACTACCTGGGCCCTGCAACGTTTGCTATATATATTCGAGGTGTAATTTCTGTTGTACATCAGTACAGTGATAATATCATTTCAGTTCTCCCTCTAATGGCCTTTGTGAGGCGGCGAATACCACTGGGGTTTCGCTGTGGCAGCTCTCTGAAGGTCTGGAACTCCGCAGGAGGAACATCAGGGACATTTATCTGGGGGTATGTGTTTCTTCTGTGTCTGTGTAAAACTAAATTTAATACCAGAATAAATCTAATTTTGCTAATATTAACCATAGAAAGGATAGTTTATTTCAGTTATAACATTAGACTTCCATTTTGGTTTCAACTGACTTTGTAAGGATTGCTGACTATCTGGGCACCAGAATATTTTAAATTATTTATGAATATCCCTAATAAAAGCATAGAAATACCATATATTTTGGGCACGTATAAGCCACACAATGATCATAAGAGTTAAGTCAGTCCTTTAGATTAACCAGAACACCCTTCTATGAATTTCCTTTGTCTTTGTTTCCCCAAGACTTTATTTTTTAGAGCAGGTTAGGTTTACAACAAAATCGAGAGGGAAGTGTAGCGATGTCCCATATACCACTTGCCCCCACACATTCACAGCCCCCCCAGTATCAATTTCACTCACCAGGATGGTACTTTTTTTTTTTTTTTAACCAGGGACAAACCTACACTGACCCATCATTATCACCCAAAGTCCACAGTTTACTTTACAATTCGTTCTTGGTGTTGTATATTCTATGGGTTTTGACATATGTATAATTCGTCAAAAATTTCATCATTGTAGTATCATACAGAGTATTTGCACTGCCCTAAAAATCCTCTGTGCTTGGCCTATTTATCCGCAGCCCCCGGCCTCCCAATGATTTTTATTTTGTGTATAGTTTTACCTTCTCCAGAATGTCATATAATTGGAATCATACAGTATGCAGCCTTTTCAGATTGATTCTTTCACTTATAATATGCATTTAAATTTCCTCCATGTCTTTTCACGGCCTGATAGCTTGCTTCTTTTTAGCTCTGAATAATAGTCCATTGTCTGATGTAGCATAATATGTTTATCCATTACCTACTGAGAAAAATCTCGGTTGCTTCCACGTTTGGCAGTTATGAATAAAGCTGTTGTAAACATCCGTGGGCACGTTATTTATATGGATGCCAGTTTTCAACTCCTTTGGGTAAACACCGACGAGTGCCATTGCTGGGTCACGTAGGAAGAGTATGTTTAGTTTTGTAAGAAACTGCCAAACTATTTTCCAAAGTGGCTGTACCATTTTGCATCCCCACCAAAAACATAGGAAAGTTCTTGTTGCTCCATATCCTTGCCAGCATTTGATGTTGTCAGTGTTCAGATTTGGGGCATTCTAGGAAGCGTGTGGTGGTGTCTCATTGTTGGTTTAGTTTGCACTGCTCTGATGGCGTGATGTGGAGCATCTTTTTGTTTGCTCATTTGCCATCTATGTATTTTCTTCGATGAGGTGTCTGTTAGGATCTTTGGCTGATCTTTTAATTGGGTTTTTTTCTTATTGTTGAGTTTTAAGAGTTGCTTGTCTATTTTGGGGTAACAGTCCTTTATCAGACGTGCCTTTTGCAAATGTTTTCTCCCAATCTGTGGCTTCTCTGTTCATTCTCTTGACACTGTCTTTCATAGAGCACAAGGTTGTAATTTTAATGAAGTCCAGTTCGTCTTTTTTCTCTTCTTTAGTTTTCTATTTTTTATATAACACGTTGCTTTCCTTTTCATTGATGATACACTTTCTCATTTCTAACTATAGCTCTCAATGCCCAGTTCACATCATAACACCACAGGGAAGAAGTAGCCTGTCCTCCCTTCTGCCACTTTGCCCTTGGGTCTGTGTTTGGGAGCTGCTCTCTGGAGCACGGCCAGCCCTGTGCTTCCTCCTGCACCGTCAGGTAAGAAGCTTGTTCTAAATCCTGTTCCTGGGCTGAGATCAGTGTATCAGAATGGCATGAGGTACGTGCTAGAATAATTTTGTACAGACAAAAAAAAATCTACGATCTCTTTCCCCTAGGAGTTTGAGGAAAAAAGAAGATTGTATAAATCCTCCCCTTATTACCTATTAGATGTGCTTCTGAAAAGGTGCATGTAAACGGGAAATTTGAAACTATTTTAAGTATGTCAGAGAATTCCTTTAAAAAAGGAAAGTCAATCCCGAGTTAATCACTTTCTCAGTTTGCAATTACATATATTAGGGCTTTTATTTTTTTTTTTAAAGATTTTATTTATTTATTTGACAGAGAGAGGTAGCAAGAGTGGGAACACAAGCAGGGGGAGTGGGAGAGGGAGAAGCAGGCTTCCCATGGAGCAGGGAGCCCGATGTGGGGCTCCATCCCAGGACCCTGGGATCATGGCCTGAGCTGAAGGCAGACGCTTAAAGACTGAGCCACCCAGGCGCCCCATATTAGGGCTTTTTAAAGCAAGGCACACCTTGATTTCTAGGACATTGAAAAACTATTTTTAAAAGTAATATTCATATGCTAGGATGTGGTGCCTTTTATTATTCTCCCCTCCGCAGATTTAATTTGTGGAAACCCTTTGAGGAGCCAGAAGAAATTAATCTAGGTTTTGAGGACAGAGAGGTCCTTTTCACACTTTCTCATCCTCCGGCATTTCCATGAGGACAAATCCTTGGGGGAAGGGTTCAGGATGGAGAGGGTTCATCGGGCCTCAGGGAACAGCCCAGGAGACTGAGTCTGCCCCAGAGGGCTTGGACGTGCAGAGGTGTCTCTGAATGGTGTGGGCCAGTGATGTTAAAAACATCTCAGCTATGGAACCCATTTTTCAAAGGAATCATATCCAGAAGCCTAATAGATAAACAGATAAAAGGCTGCTCTGCCTAAAGCAAAGTCGGGAGCCTGGAGCCCTAATGATAAGGGGCAGTTTTGACCACGGAATTTAATGTGTGTTATTGGCTAGAGGGACAGACCCACGGCTACTTCAGTCCTGGCTGTGCCACTCACCGGCCGTGTGACTGGGTTAGCTGCGTTACCTCTGTGAGCCTCAGGGCCCTACTCTGTAAAATGCAGGTTAACCTCTACCTCTCCACTATTCTAAAAGGTTAAATAAGCTAACGGGTTCTGTTCTTGGCAGAGGGTCTGCCCATGACAAGACTCAGTAAATGTTAAAACCATTGCTCTTTCCCCACTGATCAGCCAGCTTCCCACCTGGCCTAAAATTTCCATCTAAAAATATCACGAACAGATTCCTACAAAGGTTGGGGGAATTGTCTCCAGAAGGAATTGTTAAAATGGAGTTGCTGCCTCTGAAGAGAAAAGGGACTGTAGTTTCTTCTTTGGGCTTCCTTAGTTGACACTTAGGTTTCGGCGTCAAGAATCTTGGACTTAACAGACACAACCACAGATTCTTAGAACTCGAGCAATCGATAAGAGCAGCTGGTCAACACTTTTACAAACATGATAACTGAGTGTTGAAGAGGTTGTCAATTCCCCAGGGTGATGGACGGCAGTGGGGGGGGGGACATGGATGACCTTCTCCAGCCCGTTTTCTTTCTAAAAAATGAAAGTGATGATCCCTGTCCTACCAAACACTGAGTGAAAGCGCATTGTAAATTGACTTCTGAGTATCCAGTATTGTTGGCCTTTTCCCTTGGAAAAGGAGGGGAGCAGGGAGGGGAGGGACAGAGAGCTCTGCAACACTGCCCAGCAGACAGGTACTACAGCAGAAGGCTCCAGGCTGGGGAGGCTGGGCCCTGTTTGAGGTGATGAATATGGGGCTGGTAGGACCTGACCAAGATGGCTGCCAAAAAATCATGAGGCATCATCACAAAAGGAGGGAACCTCATGGGCAAGCAGTTCCCCACAAGGGCAGGTGTGAAACATGGAACTTAGAGTGTCACCCTTCCTTGTGTTTTTTTTTTTTCTCATTGCTATTAATCTGAGATTATTTATGTTTCTTTTCCTGGCTTACATGGAACACTTTTAGATCGGAAAGTCTTTTGATAATCTCAAAAGTCTTAGATACAAAACTTCAACCTGTGGGGCAGGGTAAGATGGAACCCAGACTAGTTTAAGATAGGTGGCTGAGGACATAAAGGCAGTTGAGGCAGACGTGGGTTTCACGCCTGGTATTCTAGAGTGAGCTAGTGTGTGCAAGAGGTGAGAGGTGATGTCCAGTGAATATGCCCCCTTTATCCGGTTCTTTTATGTGAATCATTCCTGAACCCACATCCGGATTCAAGTCATCACTCAAGATAGAGACTTAGAGGGACTGGATTTCCAAAAGCATCCAGGAAAGTCTATGAACCTGAAGAGTGGGAAAAATATTTTACCTGATAGAGGAGACGACTGACAGCTCTGATGGTTGACAAAGTCGTCTAGCCTCTGTCAAAGTGTTTTTGCAAGCGAAGAACGCGATGACACCCTTCTTTCTCTAGGAGGATGAAAACAAAAGCAGGCGTTTCCTCACAGCCTTGCTCTCACCCACGGTGCTTCCTGGGCAGGTTTGTCTTCTGGCCCCGACAATGTCTGTTGCAACCGTCACGACAAAGAAAGGATGGGGAGGAAGACGCTCCCTTGCAAACCGAGAGACTCCCTGCTATGGATTTCTTAACAACCTTTGCACGGTAAGTTCAGCAGAAACCACGCTTTGGATAGATTTTCGCGAGGGGAGGGGTTATAGAAACACTCACAAAACCATTTTAACAGTTAGAATTCTGTTTATGTGGAAATAACTCCGAAATCTTGAGAGAATAGGGAAGCGTCTTTGTCACCATTTTACTGAGAACTCAGTTTTATATAAAAAGGTGAGTATAGGGCACCTGGGTGGCTCAGTCGGTCAAGCGTCCGACTCCTGGTTTTGGCTCAGGTCATGATCTCGCGGTTGTGAGATGGAGCCCTGCGTCGGGCTCCCCGCTCAGTGCAGAGTCTGCTTCAGATTCTCTCTCCCTCTCCCTCTGCCTCACTCTCTCTCTCTCAAATAAATAAATAAAATCCTTTAAAAAAAAGGTGAGTGTAAATAAATGAGAATTCAAATGAGAGCACACTCTAAATGAAGCAAAAGAGTGTCCACTTTTCCCCAAAAAGTCCTTAAATGAATTTCTTTATAATGTTCTATCTGATGTTTTAAATATCTATTTTCTCCTGATGGCAAACATGAGGTTTCGGGCTCGGAGACAGACATTATTTCCTTACTGAACATCTCAGTGTTGGTTTCCGGTGCCCCATTGCCCTTCGAGGGCAGGGTGATGAGGACAGAAGTCCCCCTGCATGTACAGAGGGTCCGTCATACCCTGGAGGGCCACTGAAATGATGACACTGGGAGCTTATATAGGAAGTGCTGCACAAGAGCCTCCTCCTCTTCAGAGAGAGGGAGGGGGACTTAGTTTTTTTTAATGGAATTTAATGGAATATAAATGTATGCATCAGGACTTTATTACCTTTTGAGATATAAATAAATGGCATCAGAGGAGATAAACCTGTAAATCTATCAGGAGAAATTCACTATTTCCAACTTGCAAGGCATGATTACTAGTCAGTCATCCTTTAACCCAGTTTGCTAGTAATTTTTGTTCCAAAAATCCTGACTGTGTGGGACATGAATTTATTAGTGGTTTCTCAACACCATCAGATGTGTTTGGGTGGAATTGTATTTCTTATTCATTGATAAGCGATCTGGCATTATGAAGTCGACGGCTGTTCAGTAGAAAGTAGGAGAGGCTTGAATTGTAACCTTGACACTACAGGAATGAAATAAAAGGTGGCATATCTGGTTGAAAGCCGTAAGAAAAAAGCCTATCTCCAATACTTAAATGTATTTCAAAGATAACAGTTATTAAAACAAATGGTTATATCTTGTCTCTTTATTTTCTTGAAATTCAATTTTCTAAAGAATCAGAACCATTAAATATGTGCTATTACCAAAATAATCTTGCATATAGTTTAGTGAATATTGCTTATGTAGTTTATGCTAACAATCACTTAGATGTGACTGAGAGTGGTATTAGGGATGGAGGTTGGTATGATATGTATTGGAAATTCTTTTTATCTTCAGTTTCAGTAGTAACTATCAACAAATATTTTACCTAAGCACTTACAGGATACTTAGGTACCTCAATTTAAATAATCTATTATAATATTCTGATCCTGTAGGGACTTGTGCTCAACCATAAAATGTTTCTCCTCATCTTGCCTACTTTCAGGACGTATAGCTTTTTTACATTTTAGTTTCCAAGCATAACAAGCAGAAATTCGTATAAATTAAGGGTGCCAGCACAGGGAGCCATTCCTTATCAGTCACTCACACCGGAGCTGTGCTGTACAGAATCATAATGAGTTAGTTTCAAGGTTTAGTGCAATGGTCATGGAAGAAGCCTAAAGTATTTAGATAATGCTCAGTGGGCTCTACTGCTGTGAAAAGGCCCAAAGCCAGCCAGCCATGTGGTTCCAAGGATACAAATAAAATGTATTCCTCATGCTATAATAAATTCCCACGGAGTGGGGTGTTCTGGAAGAACCATGTCTTGTTTAGAGTTTTTAGGCCGGACAAAGCCTCACATTTCTGTCAAAGTCCACGTCGTGAATAAAGAACCACCTGCAGTATTTCTGCCCTGAGGTGGCCATGGGGAGGCAGTAAAGTGTGGTGGTTACACTCATGGTTGGTCCTTGGGTTTTGCATTATCTTTAAAGGAAAGTGTAATATTAATTTTAGTTTTTCATCTTTGCAGATAAAATAGGATGTTACGATAGTATGATGCGCCACGACCACACTTCTGAGGACTTATTTTGATTTATTCAAACAAGGAACCATGATGGGTACCTTAAGTTGTACAAAATTGGACAAGCGTGTATCTCGTCCTCCAGGAGTTCATAACATGGAAACTGTTTCAGTATGCGAGTTAATTGTTAATGTCCTAACAAGCAGAGATAAACATATCACTACTTCCTCTTACTACAACCATTTTTTCTTTTGTTTTGCCTTTTGTATTGTTTCCAACATGACTTTTTAAGTTCAGAAGTTCAACCCCTATTCCCACCACTACTCGTCCAAAATCACTACCCCCATCCCAAATCATTGCCACCTTTGCCATCATGTCCAGTATTAGTGTTAACACGAACAGGAATACAATATGTAGAACTCCACTTGTCACCCAGTCTTTAATGACCCTGATTGTATTATCACCCCTTAAGAAAGCCGTGAGTGAAAAACAAACATCACTGATTATGCCTATGAGGTGTTCATAAGGTCAAAGCTTACCACTACTAACTGCAGGTAAATATCACTTTGTCTCCTATTTCTAGTAAAAATTGTTGCATGCTATTTTGGTTACAACTCTTTAAAGTATTATTTTTTTCTTTTTCTAGACCAGTCTTTTCCCAAAAGTATCTATGGAATGCTTTATTTTGGGAAAATTCTGCCAAAAAAGAGTTTTCTTGGGAAATTCTGAATACCAGGTTCCCTTCTTGAAGATTCACAAGATGAGTTAATATATTCCTGACTCTCTTAACAAGGGAACCTGTTTATCTTTGCCTAAGTAAGCATTTGCTAAGTTTATTTGAACATTGGACTCTCCCTTGCCTGTATTTCATTGGTGACTGTGAACATCCCTCAGAACGAGCATTTCCAGGAAGACACTCTGGTAAATATTTTTCTTGAGTGACAAGGGATAGAATACATTCGGATGAATATTACAATGTCCCAACACTTGAGAACCGTAATAAAATTTAGGAAGAGGCCACAGCACCACAACTTGAGTCAAGAAGGGAAGGATCCCTAGGAATCACAAGGCTATCTGATCAATGGTAGATTCCATTTGCTTCAGAGATTCTTGAGATTTAAAAGAGCCCAGCTGTGCTGAGATGTGGCTGGTGAGACCCTCTGAGAGTTTATCTTTGCCTCTGCTGTGTGTCTGGTCAGTGCCACAATGTTGTTCAGGGCACTTGCACGGTGTGGATACAACTTGAAATGTGAATGTTAAGCCACAATTGTCAAACACCTCTAAGTTTGAAACAATTTGCTTATTTTTTTTTTAATCCAGGTATTCCACAACCAAAATAAAACACTGAACTCTTCCTTTACTTTCTCTTTTGAGAGGGTATGGCTGTGCCAATCATTTCATTATGGCCAACTTCTATTTAAAAAAAAGGGGGGGGGGAAGGCAATTTAAAGTTTAAAAAAAATATAAAGTTTTAAAGAATTTTGCTGTTGGAGGTATGCAGATTTGGCAGGAGAGCATAGATCTGACACATGGTAGTATAAATATAACCTCTAAGTAATGCAAGGTTTAGAAATATACAAAGCTAGCATTATTAAACAATTACAACCTTTTATGGCTTAAGCAGTTACTTGCAAGTTCTTTTGGTAGAAAGTTCTCATGAGGTGCTGAGTTTCTGGCCTGCTGGGATTGCTGACCATCCGTCCGTATAGTGCCCTCAAGATGGTGGGAATTCTTTGGTTTGTACATGAAGGAGTTACATAAATGTCTTTGGATCAGGGCATCAGTAAAGCTAACATTATGAAGAAGGAAAGACATAAAATTTATGCACATAAAAATAAATCATATCCCTAAGATGGTTCTTCATCTGCATCCACCATTTGTCTCTTTCCCTCTCCTTCTGCCATGAGATTCTATCCTATCTGGTGTAGTTCACAGCATGAAAATCCTGGCAAAATCCGTAAAAATAAAATATTAAATAATGCACAGTGACATAAAAAAAAACGGCCAGTCGTCCTAAAGTTTAAAGCAAATAAAGAAAATTTGTGCTGACATAGAAAGCAAGAGAATCGCTTACTTCCTAAACGATAAAGAAGCCAAATGATCACAGCTATGTAATTTAGATGTTTCTGCTACATTTAGAGTGGACATATTTGTCAATTTAATAGGCTCTCTCCATCTCTGTCACCCAAGGAACAAAACTGTGGGGACAGCTTCAATGTAGAAAAGACAAGATAATGTCCGAGCAATAAAAACAGGATCTGTACTTGTCAAATCCTTTGACAATCAAATGCCCTACTCGCCCCCTGTTCTGCCCTATTTGAGAAGATCGGTTTAATTCTGGAGCAGAAGGAGTTCCTATTGATAGGCCAGGGAAGACATGTTGCAACGGCTTACAGCGCCCACACAAGAGCTTGGGAAGCGGCTTGGTGAGACATACCAGTGGAGGAAGTTGGGCAGAGAAAATGCGCTGAGCTGGAGCATATCCTGCTGCTTCTTTGTGCACACCTTTTTAAAAAAGATTTATTTATTTAAAAAAAATAAAAAATAAAAAAATAAAAAGATTTATTTATTTTAGAGAGAGGGGACGGGAAGGGCAGAGAGAGAGTCTTAAGCAGATTCCATGCTGAACGTGAGCTCAATCCCAAGCTCCATGTCACCGTCCTGAGATCAGGACCCTGAGATCACAACCCCAGCCCAAACCAAGAGCTGGATGCTTAACTGACTGCGCCAGCCAGGTGCCCCCAGTGCACAGCTACAATTGGTAGGCAGTTCTAGGGCCTCTTCTGTCCCCAAGCACGCTGTGAGCAGTAACTGAGGAACAACAAATCCCAAAGGCTGTCTGTGAGAGGAGCTTGAGGATATTGTAATGATGATAGGGAGAAAAATAGTCCCGTGTTCCATGCCCATGAAAGACCTGGGTACCGCGCTGGAAGTGAATACAAAGAGCATAGCTCAGCCAGGATTTATGACTGAAGTAAAATTCTGTGAACTCTAATAGATTTAGGGGGCGTTCAGTGAACATGGTGTAGGTAGTTCCATGCTCGTTGTTTCTCTGATGACAAGTGGTCACAGAAAGCATACCTAGGACATTTCCCTCATTTTTATCACAGAAGAAGTGATTTCTTATAACTTGATATTTTCCTTGTTTCTCTGGGCTTGGGTGCCCTTGAAATAAACATCTGAGGTGAGAACTATGGGAAAGGCCAGACCCAACTCAACAAGAGCTTTCACGATGGGCTCACCTACATGTCAAGATACCTGTCCACAGTCACGCAGCTGCCTTCTGGACTTTGTATTCACTCAGGATCCCACTGGCATTTAAATAGCCATATTCGGAACGCCTGGGTGGCTCAGTTGATTAAGCGACTGCCTTCGGCTCAGGTCATGATCCCAGGGTCCTGGGATCGAGCCCCGCATCGGGCTCCCTGTTCCGCGGGAAGCCTGCTTCTCCCTCTCCCACTCCCACTGCTTGTGTTCCCTCTCTCGCTGTGTCTCTCTCTGTCCAATAAATAAATAAAATCTTAAAAAAAAGGAAAGAAAAAGAAGAGAAAAGCACTTCGGTAGTCAGGGAATATGGCTATTTATTATTTTTTAAATGATTTTATTTATTTATTTTGACAAAGAGAGACACAGCGAGAGAGGGAACACAAGCAGTGGGAGTGGGAGAGGGAGAAGCAGGCTTCCTGCCGAGCAGGGAGCCCGATGCGGGGCTCGATCCCAGGACCCTGGGATCATGACCTGAGCCGAAGGCAGACGCTTAACGACTGAGCCACCCCGGGGCCCCATCTTTTTCTTTTTGATCCCAAATAGGAAGTTTGCCTCTCAAAACCAAAAACAAACATAAAGAAGGAGAAACAAAAAATATGAACTCTGTAAGCAGAGAAGGCCTTTATACTCAGAGTAGAGACTTTGTTTTAACAAATAGCCTGAAACTAGAATTGGCTTGGTGGCATTTAGTGTAATTTACTGATTCTATTACCACGCTGCAGTCCTCCATCTGGATAATGTGGAGACATTTTTTGTTTCTGGTAATAACAGAGATCTGCAAGTAATAATCTCTCTCTCCAGGGATCTGATTGGTAAAAATTTCTGCGGCTTCACCCAATGACAGGTGAGCACTATATAATTTATGAAACAAAGCTGAATTTTATTTAAGAGATTCTTCAATAACCAGGTAAAAGATATCACTTTTGATTTTTTTATAAATTTAGTTTTATGAAAGATGTTTTTCTATTTGTTGCAGACCTATGCAATTATAAAACCTACTTTGTGTTTTTCTCTTTAATTAAATATGTGTTTAAATTATATTGCACTTGAGATCATCAGAAAAATCAAGTGGGGATTATTTCCACTGGAAGATGAAGAATTTAAGAGTTCTCTGTGTTTCCACATCAATTGTCAGAATAAACTTAAACGTATCTAGACTCTGACTTTTACAGGTATATTATGCAAGTTCTGTTCAGTTATTCCTTACCCCATCAGAAGAAACTCACAGAGTCCCCTTGATATAAAAATAAACACTGGGTGTTATATGCAAACAATGAATCATGGAACACTGCATCAAAAACTAATGATGTAATGTATGGTGATTAATGTAACATAATAATAAAAAAAAAGAGAGAAAAAAAAATACTTCACTGAATTGGAAAAGACTGGTGAATTTTAGTCCTGGTGTGAACAGACACTGCATTTAGCTGCTCTCGCCACTTTTTAAAACCATTTTTTCTTATAAGATGAATTTTAAAATTTATTATAAAAGCATATATAATATACTCAAGTAATAAACTTTATTATTTCATTTCAAAAGACAAATATAGAGGTGCCTGGGTGGCTCAGTTGGTTAGGCGTCTGACTCTTGATTTTGGCTCAGGTCATGATCTCAGAGTCCTGAGATGGAGCCCCACATTGGCTCTGTGCTGAGTGGGGAGCCTGCTTAAGATTCTCTCTCTCCGTCTCCCTCCACCCCTCCCCACCCCCTGCTTGCGTGCTCTCTCTCCCCCCAATAAATAAATAAATAAATAAATAAATAAATAAATAAATAAATGATATATAGGTACAGAGACATATAGTTTGATTAGATGCACAGAAAAGGAAGACATATAGGAAATTAGTTGTCATGAAAAATAATCTATTGAGAATTTTTATTCTGGTATTGAAAAACTTAAATGTTTAATAAACACAACATATTTAAGAAAATCTACTTTGCATCTACCAGCATCTCATTAAGCAGAAGTAGTTAAGTAGGTAGGCAAGAAAATAACTTCCTTTCCTCCTAGCCATTGTATTTGCTTAAGGTAAAAATGGAATTCAGGAATAAAAGAAAAAAAATCCAAATGATCTAAAATAATGACAATGACATTTTACATTTGTCTTGTACTTTGCAGCTTATAGGGTACTTTTCCATTTATTATGTCATTTAATTTTCCCAATTTTTTTCAAGAAAAACAAATTTTTCTGGAACTTTATGGTTGAAGAAACCGAATCTAGGAGAAACTGAAAAATTACCATAAACATACAACCAAAATAACTAGTACCTCAGAAGCACTTGCGTTTTTAAAGTGTTAAGAGGCAAATATTTCTTTCTTTTTTTTTTTAAAGATTGTATTTATTTATTTGACAGAGAGACACAGCGAGAGAGGGAACACAAGCAGGAGGAGTGGGAGAGGGAGAAGCAGGCTTCCTGCTGAGCAGGGAGCCCGATGCGGGGCTTGATCCCAGGACCCTGGGATCAGGACCTAAGCCGAAGGCAGATGCCCAACGACTAAGCCACCCAGGTGCCCCAAGAGGCAGATATTTCTGATAAAAATATTTGTTTTCCCACATCATATAAGCAATGACTCAGTTTTCAGTACAATAGTGACTAGAGCCCTTTGAGCGATGGTCATTTGGCTCAACAGTCACGTAGCATATGCTGTATATAAATATGCTGCTACCAGTTGATATCAATGTGAAATAATTTCTGCTTTTTCCCCTTGACCAACCCATTGAACTGTATTATTTCAGTGAGAAGTACTTAAACAGAAGTGAAATATTTCTAAATAACCTGGGCCAGTAAGATTACTTCTTTAACTGTAAAAATTTGCATCCTATCACACAAAATGAACATCTCTAAAAACTATGGCATAATTGAGAGCCTATTAAAATCAATAACATGCAGTAAATGAACGAGACTCGGTTTACCAGGTGTTATATAAAAATACAATGTTAAATAAATTAAAATACGCTCAACTATTTTTAAGCTCTATCTTTGACCAAAGTTCTACAGGCTTGAATCTCACAAGAAAGGATTATATAGCAGGCCGTCCAGAGATAAGCAATTTATACAACTAAAAGATGAGATTTACTTTTTATTTCAAGAATTGCCTTTATAGTTGGCACAATCTGTTAAAGAGTTATGGATGCTGTCAATTTTTCATGTTCAAGTGATTTGTAAGTGATTCCACAGTTCCAGTCAAATGGCATCATGCGCTCTAGTTTGTAATTTCCTTTCTGTGTGTACACACCCAGATTTACTTGCCTGATTTCCATTCCCAGATTTTATTTATTGAAGATTAAGTATGTGTAAGGTCAGATATTTATTTTCTATTTTCTGTTGAGAAAAATAAATCAAACAGAAAAATATTTTAAAGATCACCCATAAACGCTGGATTTTTCAGGACTAAAAACTACCCCACATAAACTCAGTTTCAGGACATGGCCTTGGACATTCAGGTCAGTCATACCCCTGCTCTGTGCCGGGTTCCTCCTTTATGCCCAGAAGGGAATGATCACTCAACCTAACTGAAACTCAGCTCTTGGTATAACATAACCTCCCTTCTGTTTATTTGCCAACAGGATTTAAAGTAAAACCAAGGCTGAAGAGTCAGGAAATGAGTCCTCTAAATAGCTGACTATTCTTTTTTTTTTTTTTTTTAAGATTTTATTTATTTATTTGAGAGAGAGAATGAGATAGAGAGAGCATGAGAAGGGGGAGGGTCAGAGGGAGAAGCAGACTCCCTGCTGAGCAGGGAGCCCGATGCGGGACTCCAGGATCATGACCTGAGCCGAAGGCAGTCGCTTAACCAACTGAGCCACCCAGGCGCCCAATAGCTGACTATTCTGATAGTTGAGGCTTAACCTTGGAAGTGCCAGAAAGTAGGACATTTAGCTAATAACATTCTGTTTTTTGAAAGCACTATCATACTTCTCTCCTCCTGTAAACAGAATATTGTGAACATAATCTAACCCTTTCTTGTTCTGGGAGCAGGATGGATGGGAAGCTGCTTTGGTGAAATGGAAAGAGAACTGGTTTGGGAATGAGAAGCCCTGGGCTCCTTTATGCCTGTGACACTTTCCAATTGTGTGGGTTGGGTCTGTGTCTGTGCCTTAGTTTCTTTCCCTGTGAGAGCAGAGCCAAGAGCACATTTCACTAGGCGATGGGGGAACCACTGAAATCATTTGCATACAAGTTGTCATGGCCACACCTGCTACATTCTAACAAATGTGGTTGTTTCTTTTCTGAACCTACTCTTATTAATAACCAGCTTATTTTAAGGTCCTTAGGCCTTTCATGTAGAGGTGGAAGGAATACACGCTGCAGAACCTCTGAGTTGACTCAGTTGTCTCCAGAAGCCTCATGAACCCGTGCTAGGCTGAAACATCCAGCTCTCCATTTCTCCCATGGCTTTCTCATCTTCAAAAAAAAAAAGCTCTGGACTTGCTCCCTTCGGTGAAATTATCCTCTGTTATTTCTTCATCACTAGCAGAGTGAAGACTCTCATCTTCTGGCATCCATCTGTTTCCACCACTCTCTGTGCTCATAGGTGTGAAGGATGAGTGCAGGAATGTTCTTTGTTGGGAGTGCCTTCCAAAGAGGACCAACCCTTCATCATCCAAAACAGTTGATCTTCACAGACACCAAGCCAAATATTTTTCCGTGTCTCTTTGTGGGACTCAACATCCAATGGAATTCCAGCAGTGTACAAGTAAAGGAGCCCCCATCCCTAACCCTCCCAGGACAGGGCCCCACCCTGAGGAGAGAATGCTGGGAGTAGAGGCAAAGCTCGTCATGAAGTGGACAAAAAAGGCCACGGAAAGAGAAGATCCAGAGCAAAGGAGAGGAGGCAGGAAATTTTAGGACCCTACACAAAGGCCACAGACAAATAGCTCTGTGCAGTTAGAAAAGCTACCCAGAACTGTGCCTCGTTCTTTTAAAACTGGTTCAGGAAAACTAGTTTTACAGGAACATGAGCAGCATGATAGCCTCAAGGACAAATCACACACAAAGCTATTATAAGTAAAATTATGAGTAGATCAACATCTATGCACATTTAGAGCTGTTTTGAATAAAGATTATAGTGTTTCAATTTAAGATGTATCTATGCATGTGACTACTCTGTGGCTAAAAGAACTCCAGCTTATTTTTAAAAATAAACTAATACTTCTTAAATTTAATGATCAAGACTTCCAAACTTAACACAACATGTATAGTGAGAATGTAATTTCATCAGCAGATACAAAAATAATACCAAGCTTCCAAATGAGATATCCTAAAGGAAATTCAGGTCTCTAAATGTGAGCACCAATATATTAATAACCCCCCTCCAAAGGAGGAAACTTCATGTGTTAAATCCAAGCAACAAGTGGTGTTGGAATTTTATTCCTTCCAGAAACATATGCCAGTCAGCATCTGAGGCCATCTGTAGTTGTGAGAGTTATTTTAAAGTTAATTCAAACTTAGCTGTGTAAATAAGGTGGTGTGTTTTCTTACTCTATGGGTCCTAAATCTTACAATTTTCAAACCCCACATGTTTAATTGAACACACTTTTCATAAGAAATGTAATATAATAATCTTATTGAATATACTTAGGATACCCTCAAAAAGTAGATTAATTTGCATGGCCAATTAGCTTTTCTTATATTTCAGGACAGCTCTAATGATGTTTCATTACTGTTCACCTACTTATTTCTTTTTGAAATAATTGTTTTTTCTATTTTTTAAAAAGATTTTATTTATTTATTTATTTGAGAGAGAGCGAGACAGAGTGAGCACAAGCAGGGGGAAGAAGGAGAGGGAGAAGCAGACTCCCGCTGAGCAGAGAGCCCAACTAGGGATTTGATCCCAAGACCCTGGGATCATGACTTGAGCCGAAGGCAGATGTTTAACCTACTGAGCCACCCAGGCGCCCAATAATTGTTTTTTCTAATTGAAAAAAATATATATCCAAGTCTTATATAATTTTCTTGAGGGTTTCCAGTTGTCCACACAGGAAGGATGATTAAGTACTGTATTAATGGGCATTATTATAAAAAAATCTCTATGATTAAATGAATTTTAACAAAAACAAGTTCATGCCTTTCCAATGTTTAAGCAAGTTAAAAAGTGGGATAGGGTTTTCGTTTTCATTTTTGTTTTGTACAGAATTATTAAAAGCATAGTCCTATCTTTTTAGTTATAGGAAATATTAAACAACATGATCGGGAATTATAATACTGTTTGCACAGTTTTCTTTCCTTTCAGAAATGCTGCTTAAAATATCAATGACAGACATATTAGGAGCATCCAAGGCCATTCTAAGCATTTCAAGGCCCAGGGCACACTCAAGTCCCACCCCCAGAGCGGGGTAATGTACCTCCTGGCTGACCAAAACATTGGAGGAGAAAATCAATCTGACTTAATTTTCTGTTTATCTTGTGTCAAAATTGTACATGTGAAGAAGAAAGCGGGATGTCTCAGGGACTGAGGATCTCAGCCCTCTCATCTGGATTAAATCCTGCACTGAAACCCAAACACCTGGGGAGCATCAGCAAGTCTTCGAGCGCTGGGGCCACAGGGGCATTAGGGGAGCGGAGAGGTAGGAAGGACATCTAGGCGCACAAACATTGGGGGGAACGTGGGGTAATATTCTAGTGACACTGGAGAGGCCAGCCTGACTCCCTAGGCAGTAGCATACCTTATTTTGCATTCCTAGATGCCAGGTTTTGAGAGCTAGCTGAAAAGAACCAATAATTGTCATCCAGTGAGTCTGAACAATAGTAGAAACTATGGTTTTTACCAGTTTAGATATATTCCACCTTAAATAATCTCCACGTCAGAGTCACTAGGTCAGCAGCCATTCTCCAACCCTTTTGTGAATTTACTGAGTGGGGACCTGATAAGCGCTCAGGGAAGCTGCCCCCCCCCCCCCTTAGTGCACCTGTTTGCCTGGGCTCGCACTGGCCGGGGTGTTGGATTGCTAAGAGTCACTTAGTGTTTATTCCCAAGTTTATTCAGTTGCATTTTTTATTGTAATTGCATAATTTAGTAAAGCATCCTATAAATGGGTAAAATCTGAGTGTGAAAGAAGCTGTCATTTCTATGAAAACCAAGGATGTACATTCTCTGGGAAGACTAAAAATGTGAAGTTGCTAAAAAATCTAGAACAGCTGTGTAATTAGGTATTGATGCTGATTTGGCACTTATTAAAAGACCTTGGCCAGACTTTAAAATATGAGCAAATGAGGTGCCTGGGTGGCTCAGTTGGTTAAGCGACTGCCTTCAGCTCAGGTCATGATCCTGGAGTCCCGGGATCGAGTCCCACATCGGGTTCCCTGCTTAGCAGGGAGTCTGCTTCTCCCTCTGACACTCCCCCCTCCTGTGCTCTCTATTTCTCTCTCTCTCATTCTCTCTCTCAAATAAATAAATAAATAAATAATCTAAAAAAATAAAAATAAAAAAAAATAAAATATGAGCAAATGTACACATGCATGTTTCAGGTTAAAACAAAATGCTTAAGGTTAAATATTATTTGCTTTATGATTCTCCACTTTAGATTAACTTTTAAAATTAACCAACTATTGGCCAGCGAGAAGCTCACGAAGGGACATTTTCCGTACCTTTATCCAGACTGGATCACTGTGTCTCCTTTTGGATTTATTGGATGAGGCACTTTGTGTTGGTGCTTGTGCAGGAAGAGCTGAGATATTGGGCGGTGTCTGGAGTTTATACTCCCATCACGTGAGGTGGGATGGCAGAAAGTTTCTCCAGGGTAGCCCAATGGTCAGAAAGCTTTTGGAGGCCCATGGCAGATCTACCAGTGGTGCTCTGATTCTCTAGCATGGAGAATCCCAAACTTTATAGAACCTGGAATAGGTATAAACATGACAACGGCCCCTCCCAGCAAAGCAAAACTAACATTCATGTTTGCACTGTTTTGACTTATTATTACTTTTGTAGGTTTTAAACTGAAACTATAAATGTGGTAGTTTTCCAGGGAAAGTTTTCCCATCCTATACAAATATATTTAAATGGACCATGCCCAAAGGGAAGGGAGAAAGGTAGTTCTGTAATAGTGTAAAAATAAAATAAAAATTTAAAAGAAGCAGAATGGTTATGTTATAGATAATTGTCAGTTTCATATTAGCCTAGTTTGAGAAATACAAGCTCGCCAAAAAGTAATTAACTCACAATAAATAAAATTCGGATGATTAACTTCGCTACTGCTCTTGGAATCTGCATAGACATTATAGCGGTGTGGATGACTTTTGGAAGTGACTTGGATACTTTAACCCTGCATTTCCCTATTCTCTTGCTTGCTGTGAGCAGATATGGAAAATATTAAATGCACTGAAGTGGTGAGTTGGGATAGGCACTTGGAAGGGAAAGGAATTCCTCCCTCAGCAATGCTTACATAAATTGTAATAATTTCAAAAGACGCCAACATCTGACGAATATTCACAACAGGAGCCTCCAGATAATAAGGAGGGTACTTTTGAACCAGCCAGAGTTTTGAGCCTGGTCTGAGAGGATCAAATATTTCATCAATCACTGTGTGGTCTATCTGTAGCTTTAATTGTTTTGTTTTTCATCTCTCAAGAGAATGCTTCTCACAGAAGCACAGTTAATACAGTAACATTTATTTTTATTGTTTTACTGGAGATAAGCTCAAGGTGTCCAACTGCGTACTGTAATCCTTTAAAATCAACCATCAGTGAATCACACTCATTTTATGTTCAAGTGACCTAAAGTCTACCTTATTTTTCTGGCAGAAAATAGGTTTTAAGAAAGAAAAATAAAAATCCTAAAGCATTTCCTTTCATCCTATATTTTTTCAGGTAAACTTAATGTGCTCATTTTTTTCCCCACAAGAAAGCTGTGGAAAATTGTTAAGTGTTAGTTCATTGTTCAACCAGACTATAACCCTTAAAGTTTAAATGATATTTTCTGATTGCTAAAGCATAGCATTTTAAGAATATAAAAATCAACATAATTCTACCAATGTAAGACATAGCTGTAAACTTTTGGTAAACCGCCTCCCAGCAAGAGAATATGACTCCCTAGTAAGCCTTTCCACATTGTCTTCTCTTCCTCGATACAATTATGAGGCCCTTTTGACTTTCCCTTTGAAACTTCTGCTTCTTGTGATCCTTAGGAAAGCTCATGGTGGCAGATTGTTTGTGTACTGTTTTAAGTTGTCAGTCATGCTGAATAATAAGTAATTGATGAATAATTCACTGGTGCAGAATACTGTCCCAAAGAATAATTTTAAAAAATTCCAGTGACTGTAAGAATGATAATTTTTAAAACCAAGCTTTGAGAATATCCTGGTAGGAACTTTAGAAAACAGAGCCTCAATATTGTAAGTTAAATATATTATTCTATTATATACACCTAGTAGTATATGTGCTTCAGGCATCTATGAGAATGGAACTGAATTAGACAATGCAATCAAATGTGGCCAATCTGTGGGGTCCAGAATCCTGCTGAAAAGCCTTCTATGAGTGTCGTGGCATGTAATAGAGGAGAGAATTCAACTGATTGTATTCTTCGTGTATTTTATTTGTCAAGTCTCCACATGTTCAAGATCAAATATATCCTTAACTGGACTCTTGAGAGATGGCCACCATGAAAAGTCATCACTGAGAGACAAAGAGGGTCTGAGAGCCCTATGGCAATGGGCTTTTCCTAAGAAGGAAGTAAAGCCAAAAAACGTATTTGATTTACTGCATCCCAGTGAAAGGCGTGAGGAGAGCATCAGAACTCTTTACCTGGGGAAAATATAAATACATACATGGGCTAAAAAGCTTAAACTCCAACATGGCAATAAAGTGCCTTCTCATTTTACTCTTAATCAATGTAACGTGTTAGGGCATCTTAATTGCTTTCAAGGGACGCCATAAAAATCTTCCTCAAGTAGTGAGAGACCTAGATTTTCCATTCATAACTCATTGAAATACATGCTCAGAGAATTTGCGAGTTTCTTTTTGACAACCAACTCCTGTTTGCCTGCGTGTGTGTATTCGACCAAGCGTCACTTCACTGAGTAGTGGGTAGCAATGGAAACTTTTGCAGGAAAACACCAAGAATTAGAAGCAAGGCAGAATTAGCACATTCACAACAGACTTGAACACTGAGCCAAAAGATGGAGAGTCCAGGATCCTTACACCTCCAAGGAGATGTCCACTGTCCCCCAGCGCACACTGGGAGGGCGAGTGAATGAACAAGGGCCTGAGAAGCACAGCGGCGGCCAATTGTGTGCTGCTTACCTGAGGGCCGTTCTGTAGTGGTAGATCGCTTCCCGGGTCCGACCCTGGTCCTTCAGGAAATTGGCGTAGTTGTAGGGAACCTTGGCATTGTGGGGCAGGGTTTGAACTCGACTTTAAATTAATACATTTTAGGGGCGCCTGGGTGGCTCTCAGTCATTAAGCGTCTGCCTTCGGCTCAGGTCATGATCCCGGGGTCCTGGGATCGGGCCCCGCATCGGGCTCCCTGCTCAGCGGGAAGCCTGCTTCTCCCTCTCCCACTCCCTCTGCTTGTGTTCCCTCTCCTGCTGTGTCTCTCTCTGTCAAATAAATAAATAATATCTTTAAAATAAATAAATTAATACATTTTTTAAAAAGCAGAAAAGAGTAGTGCTTAAGAATGTTGTCAGTTTCCTTTACGTTTTACTCATGAATCTGTATTTGAATTTTTTTTTTTTCTATCTAAATTAGGGCTTTCAAAATCTGAATTATCTGAGCTACTAGTACATACCTCTATGGAAAATGGTGAAGGAGGCAGGTGTGCACATCCGAGCAAGGATGCTACCTGCATGTGAACAAAATGCCCGCAGCACGTAAATATAAAGGCTTGGGTGTGCCAGAGACACACCTGGAGCCCGGGCAGGTCGTCTCCCCTGAGGCATCTCCAAGCACAGCAGGGCCCAGTTACAGACCGGAGGGCACATCCTACAACGAGGGAGGCGTGCACGTCTCACTTAGCAGGCCAGTCAGGCTTTCCCAACTTAGGGTGCAGTGGGTGGGCGGTGAGAGGACCGGGGCTACGCCGCAGCGAGGCTAGACCCTGAGGAGGGTGACTATAGGCACACACCCCTGCGGGAGGAGCCTGGAATTAGGACACCCTTTCTTCCCTTCATGCCTGTCCATCTGAAAGGGCAGCCTCTTGAATCATGGAGATTTGAGGAAACAGACGCAGGTGATCTTTGTGAGCACGAGAAAGAACAAGATTAAATGGTTTTCCTAAAAGGAGACTAACCCATAACCACAACCTTCTCTACAAAGTATGAAATGAGACATAATGTGTGGTGCCCCTTTATTCTCTGCCTTCTTTCCCTTTATTCTTTCCCACCATTCTGGTTTCCTTCAGTGTGGGAAACCATGCAACTCTGTGTGTGAGACTCTGTCCCGCTCCCTCCCAGCCAGCAAAGTCCCTGCTTCCTCCTTTGCGTGCACCGTTCTCAGCGGTGCCTTTTTTTTTTTTTTTTTTAAGATTTTATTTATTTGCGAGAGAGAGAATGAGAGACAGAGAGCATGAGAGGGAGGAGGGTCAGACGGAGAAGCAGACTCCCTGCCGAGCAGGGAGCCCGATGTGGGACTCGATCCCGGGACTCCAGGATCATGACCTGAGCCGAAGGCAGTCGCTTAACCAACTGAGCCACCCAGGCGCCCCGTCAGCGGTGCCTTTTGGAAGGAAAACACATTCCAGACCTAGGGGTGTGCACTGGGACTCAGAAAGTTCCTTAATAACTCGATAATGGTGGGTAATAAAGTTGGGCTTCTTTGAGATAATTATCACATGCCTGGCCTGGCCAACAGTGCAAATGATAAGAGTTCCAAGTGAATAGAAGGAAAGGAAAGGTGAAGACCTGTACAGACCAGAGCAGAATTATTAAGAGGGGGGACATTCCAGAAGTGAGAAGGTTCTGGACAAATTAATTTTCAAGCATATGAAAATCTGAGTAATTCAATATGTACTAGGGGCCCACCCTATGCCAAGCATGGTGCTTGATGCCAGGGACAGTCAGCTCCTCAAGGAGCTTACAAGAGGGCAGGGAATATGGGCAATTACAAAATGTGTTTGTTACAGTGGGGACCGGGTGCTATGGGAGCAGAGAAAAGGAGGCTTATCCCAAACACGGGGGCCAAGGAGATCTCGCGGAGGGCAGTGACTGCTAAGCTGAGTCTTTGAGAATGATAGAAATTAGTTTCTAGAGCAGATAGGGGATCTGGAGAGGGGCAGAATCCCTAAACAGAGGACCTAGAAAGAAGAGAGGGTGGGGCTTTTGAGAGACTACAAGAAATTCAGGGTGGCTGGATCCTAGAAGGCTGAGTCTGGGAGGGCGGGGGGAGCTTGAGCGGCTTAGGGATCACATTAGAGACATTGGGTTTTATTTTTTTATTTTTTGAAGCACAGTGGGAGTGAGTGGAATGTTCTAAACAAAGAAGTGAGACCAAGAGTGTAACATTTTGGAATAATTTCTCTGGGAGTTGTTGCAATAAGGGAGGAGCGAGAGAGCTAAGAGCCAGAAACACAGCACTGGGTATAGAGAGAAGACAAAGGATTCAGGAAATGTTCGGGAAGCAGAAATGACAAGACTCGGTGATAGATGATTCCTTAGAGGACAATCTTGTATACTCGGTCAGTTCTCCCCAACCCCCTGCCCTTCCCGTCCCTTTTTAAATGCAACTTCCTGAGAATAGAAGAGCATTACTGCATCTCCCCAAATCCCTGATTTTTACCTAGGGAACATTTTTCATGAAGAGTACTCTTAACTTGGGGTGGGGGGATGGGTTTAATACCCTGTTGATGGGTATTAAAGAGGGCACGTACTGAATGGAGCACTGGGTGTTATACGCAAACAGTGAATCATGGAACACTACATCAAAAACTAATGATGTAATGTATGGTGATTAACATAACATAATAAAATAAAATTTAAAAAAAGATTATATTTGAATAAAAAAGAGTACTCTCAACTAGTTGGTATTCTTATTTACTTCTACCTTTTGTGGCACTGATAGAACATTGTTCTTTCTTTTAATATTCATGTATGAAAGACACAACAGAGAAATGAATGCTATTATTTTTAAAGTTCATATTTGTTAATAAGCCATATCATACTTTAATAAGGACATGAATTTTTCATCTTCTAAACTTATTTTTGGCACCTCATTCAATTTGGAAGTTTGATTTGTTGATGTTCACTTTATAGTTAGTTAGTTCACTTTATAGTTCTAACTATAGTTATAGTTAGTTCACTTTAGAGTTCTTAAGCTAAAACCCCACAGTTAACACTATAGAAAGTTTTGGAATTCTGAAAATGATTTTGTTGATTTTTTTTCTCAAAAAGGTCATATCAGTATTTATGTTTTGTTATTTTTTATTAAACTTAAGCTTGGACTTTAAAGTTGGTGATAAGGTGAGGTGCCTGGGAAGCTCAGTTGGGTAAGTGTCTGCCTTTGGCTCAGGTCAAGATCTCAGGGTCCTGGGACCGAGCCCCAAGTTGGGCTCCCTGCTCAGCGGGGAGTCTGTTTGTCCTTCTTCCTCTGCCCCTCCCCCTGCTTGTATTCTGTCTCTCAAATAAATAAATAAAATCCTTAAATTTTTTTTTTAAAATTCGGTGATACAGTAATTTGAATAAGAATAGCAGCTAGAATCCATGAATGCTTACTATGTGCCAGATGCTCTTCTAAGCACGTTACATTAGTTCCTTCAGTCTTTATAATCTTATCATCACAAATTATGGATGGGAGGCTGATGAGCAGAGAGGTTGAGTAACTTGCCTAGCATCACATAGCTGGTAAGTGTCAAAACTGGGGTTTCAACCTGGTACTCTGGTTCAGTTCCTGCTCCTTCTCTTTAGGAAGTGACAATGGTCTGTTTGGGAAAAAATTGCCTGGATCTCTTGTTGATTAGATTGGAGGTGAGAATCCAAATGTGAAACTGGGAATGGTTAGAGGAAGAAGGTACTGCTGAAGTCTAGTTTCTAGGCAGTTGTACCTCACCAAGATAACCTGGTATAATTTCATATTTGTAGTGGGTTGGCCCCCCAAAAGATATGCCCGTTGGGAATATGGCCTTATTTGGAAAAAAGAGTCTTTGTAGATGTAATTAGATTATCTTGAGATGAGGCTTGGATTATCTGAGTGAGTCCTAATCCAATGACAGTGTCCTTGTAAGAATAAGAGAAGAGACAGAGAAGGCCAGGTGAAGCTGGAGGTGAATTTGGAGTGATGCAGCCACAAACCAACTGACGCCAAGGATCCGAGTGGCCACCAGAAGCTAGTAAAAGGCATGGAATCGATTGTCCATCAGAGCCTGCCGACGCCTTGATTTCAGACTGCTGGCCTCCAAAACTGTGACAGAAAACATTTCTTTGGTTTTTAGCTATCATATTTAGGGTAATTTTACTGCAGCCCTAGGAAACTAATACAACAGTTAACTTAGAGGTAAGGTGTACAGGGAAATTTCATACCAAGTGGTGTAACCTACCGTGGAAACGTATTTGGACAGTGTAAACTTTTATTGGAATTTGGTTGAAATTTTTACACATAAGGAGTTGTTTGCACCTAAGAACTCAGCCAAGACTGCTACAGTTAGAATACACTAAGTGGGAGCTTGAGAAAATCTCAGAGAAGTGGGAACTGGAAGTGAATGTGGAGGGGAGAGACCAGTGCTGGGGAAAACAGAGTGCCCAAGAGCAGCTGATGCTGAACTTACAAATGGCGGCTTTGATGATTTTTGACATTCGTGAGTTAGCTAGCATTGTTAATATAACTTAAAAATAGTTATGGTCCCTGGAATGTATTAGGAATTGACTCACTGGAGCTGGATCTGGATCTGCATGACAGTGTTAGTAATGGTTTAAAAAAAATTCTGATTTCTACCTAGAAAAAATGCTATCTATCTAAATGTAAGAGTTTTGGTAAGATGTAGGTTGCAAAGACATCTTAGGCTAGAAGATCATCATCATCTTTATGCATTTAAGCATTTCTGTTTCTATTGATCCTTTATTTCTCGCTCCGTTAACATAGTCATTCTAATTTATGTTTCAAATGAGGAATACACAAATGGTCCTGAGGAAGTGTGAGAAGCCCAGGGCATTTTCTGCGATGGCAAGAGGAAATAATAATATTCATAATAGCCAAGCAGGGGTGGGTGGGGTAACTCAAATCCCAAGAACAGACTGCTTTCTTATTGTATTCTACCGTAAGCTCCCCCATCATAATTCCCGCTACTCTTTTCCTGTCTTTCATTTTACAATAAGCAAAAAGAAAATAAAAATGGGATAAATGGAAAGCATCCTACGTATCTGTAACTTCTGAGATTCCTTTTCTCTCCAGAGTCAGGTTTCTGTGTTTGCTTTCTTGGGACCCTAGGGGAGTACTTTTAAGGGTTTTAATTGAAATATGCCATTTTTGGTATATTTTCTTCACAAGCAAATGTAAAGGTCATAAATTATTTTAGTAGATCCAAAATTGTTATTATAATTACAGCACATCAAGATTTCAATGAAAACCCTCTCTTCAATTTAGAATCTTAAGTCCCATGTCTTACACCACTTTGTTGTAGAACTATAAAAGTGGCAGAAAAACAAGTTTTGTCAATTGTATCTTTAAGTTTTAGGAATATTAAGTTATTCTTTTGACATTACTTGACAGCAGAGCAGGAGGATATCTTCAAATTCTAGGCAAGAAAGCAAACAGAAATTAAAAAAAAAAAAAGTAATGGTCAGCCAGTGGCCAAGAGGAGCAGAAAGGGACAATTCATTTCTTTTTAAATTTTGGACCCTCCTTTGACCTGACTCCTAGTTTCAACAATATCTACACTTATAAGAGCTAGTTCTTACAAGATACTTACTATAAATTAAGCTCTAGGCTAAGTACAACATTTGTGTGGATTCACTTATTTCTTTCTATCACCTATCATGGAAGGGAGTATTATTGTCATCTCCATTTTAAGATGAAGAATTAGAAACACAGAGAGGTTAAGTTATTATTATTTTTAAAGATTTTATTTACTTATTTGAGGGAGAGACAGAGAGACAGAGAGAGAGAAAGAGAGCACAAGAGCAGGGGGAGGGGCAGTGGGAAAGAGAATCTCAAGCAGACTCCCCGCTGAGCATGGAGCCCGACCCGGGGCTTGATCTCAAGACCCTGAGATCATGACCTTAGCGAAATCAAGAGTTGGACGCTTAGCCCACTGAGCCACCCAGGCGGCCTGAGATTAAGTTATTTTTCCAAGATCACAAAGCTAGGAAGTGGCTGAGTAGGAATTTGAACAAAGCTTCAAGCTCTTAGCCATTACGTTTATCTCCTGTCCATGATCAAAATCAGTCCTGAGGTTGAGCCAACGTGCAATGTGAAACCAAAAATCACTACAGGAAAACCAGCAGCATTAAGATTTCACACTCAGAGTTTATGTTCACTGAAGGAGGTGGTCTACTGCTCTCTGTGGCTCAGGAATTCAGAACCGAATAGCACAGAGGAACATGCTTCCTGGGGAGGGAGGGGATAATTTCGGCCAGGGGTTGGAAAATTTTCTGTAAAGGGTCAGAGAGTGAATATTTTTGGCTCTGCAGACCATATGCTCTCTGTTGCTCCAACTCTGCCATTGTAGCCTGAAAGCAGCCACAGAAAATACAAAAATAAATGGGTGTGGCTGAGTCCCATAAAACTCACACGAATTCTGATGGAGGACTGATTGGACCCAAAGCCTCTAGTTTGCTTCCCCCGGTCTGAAGTGTTCATTTTTGTCCTTAAATTATGGTGAGATAAACTCCCTCAGGAGCTCATCAACTTTCTCCCAGTGGGTGGACAACTGGGTGTTTTATGTAGCAGTCCATATGGCCCTAATCCTGGTCTCTCCTCTTGATTGATGCCATGGATTCTTAACCTGTGGTCCATGGACACTCCTAAGCAAGTTCCAGAGAGTCCACCACCTGGACGTTAAAGAAAAGATATTTCAGGGCGCTTGGGTGGCTCAGTCGTTAAGTGTTAAACGTCTGCCTTCGGCTCAGGTCATGATCCCAGGGTCCTGGGATCAAGCCCCGCATCGGGCTCCCTGCTCAGCGGGAAGCCTGCTTCTCCCTCTCCCACTCCCCCTGCTTGTGGTTCCCTCTCCCACTGTGTCTCCCTCTGTCAAATAAATAAATAAAATCTTTTTTAAAAAAAAGGTATTTCATTTTGTGTCTTTCTTGATATTTGGAAGAATCTGGAGGAAAAACTGATCCGTTTGGAAGTTATTTCAGTAACTTTTTTTTTTTAAATACTGTATTTACTTACTTAGAGAGAGCAAGTGAGAGAGAGAGAGAGCATGAGCAGAGGGAGGGGCAGAGGGAGAGGGAGAAGCAGACTCCCTGCTGAGTAGGGAGCCCGACATGGGGCTCAGTCCCAGGACCCTGAGATCATGACCTGAGCTGAAGTCAGGTACTTAACTGACTGAGCCACCCAGGTGCCCCTCAGTGATTGTTTTAATCTGAACAAGTGTAAGGTAGCGTGGGCTGTAACTATACCCAGGTGAGGATGTGTAGTAATCACTGTCCCCAGGTTAGGCTATCAGATGGTTTCTTGCTAATAGGAATTAAAGAAAATTCCTTGCAGCATGATTATGAACATTTCTCTTTGCTCATACCGGGCCTACTTTAGGTTGGAAAACAGTAATACAAAAGTTTGTGTATTCTTTGGTGTTTCAGTGAAATATGTGCTCAGATCCTGGCTCTCCTGTTGCTTGCTGTGCCAATTTAATTTGTGTAGATTACTCGCTCTCACTGAGCCTCAGATTCGTCAGTGTAAAATGAGATTATAAAGACTGAGTTAAAATGTGTAAACCTCTGGGCACAGCGTCCCAATAAATGGAAGCAATGTCATGAAACAGTGCTGGGTTCTTATGCATCTCATATGTAAGGTTCTCACCCATGGAAACTGCCGGGGGAACTATCATCCTGAACATGCCTTAGACAGTGGGATCTCTTTTGTGCAAAAGAAGTTCATTTGAGAGATTGGAACTTGATCAGAATTTGGATTTTCTCTAAGATGAAGGCCTATCGTAAGGTATTCTGTAAAGCTGCTTCTGGCTCCGTCAAGCAGAACTACTCCACATCTTTAGAGAGGCCTTGGTGAGGCCATATGTCCTAGGAAAAGTCAAATAGGTTTAGTTTGGAACTGAGGAGAAAACTGAAGCAGGGTCTTTGTCAAAACATCTTCACCCAAATTGTTGACAATTCTACTGATTTTTCTGAAGCAGATCATGTTGAAATTAGTAGGTGGGCCTTTGACATGGGAGTAAATGAAATCACTGAGATATTCCAGTATGGCCAACTCTTGGGTTTTGCCCATTATGGCTAATTAGGGATTACTCATCCCTTTGAAGCTTAGGGCAGGTCTCAAAGAGAAGCTTCCTTGGAGGCCCAGCTTAATACAGCACAGTGGTTATGCTGATGTCACTGTATTCAGGGGTCTGTCTCATGCACTGTTTGCTCCTGAGGGCAGGACTGGGTCTCACTGTCCCTGAATCTCAGTCCTTGGGTCCCAGTAATGATACTAATAGCTTTCAATGCTTTATCACGTGCCATACTCTTCCTGCTGTTTACGTGTTTGGTCTCATTTCGTCCTCACACCACCCAATTTACAGATGAAGAAATGGAAGCCAGAATGGTTAGATAATATAATTATCTAACACACGTGGGGTTTTCCCTATACCACCCAGCAATTCTTGGACACCAGCTGGGTGTCCTACAATTTAACTCAATTCTGACACTATGTACCTGGAGATAGCATTAGATTAGACAGGTTAAGGGTTCAGTCCTATAAGACTGATATGTGGTAATGATGCTGATGGTAGACGGGTATGATGGAGATGGGATGAAATCTAAGAGAAGCAAAGGTTAATTTCATAGACCTCCCCCACAGTATTATTCTGAGTATTAAAAAAACAGAAGGCATGTATGCCAAACTGAATTTTAATTTTTTATCAAAAAAAGTAAAATGGTCAAGTTTCAAAATCAGATGAGTTTATTTTATTTTTTATTTTTTTCAAATATTTTATTTATTAGAGAGACAGAGCGAGTGAGTGAGTGCACGTGTGCATGAGCAGGGGGAATTATATATAATTCAGCCATAAAAAGACTGAAATCTTGCCATTTGCAATAATGTGGATGGAGCTAGAGAGCATAATGCTAAGGGAAATAAGTCAGTCAGAGAAAGACAAATACCATATGATTTCACTCATATGTGGAATTCAAGAAACAAAACAAATGAGCACAGAAAGAGAGAGAGAAACCAAGAAACAGACTTTTTTTTTCAGACTTAACTATAGAGAACAAACTAATGGTTACCAGAGGGGAGGTGGGTGGGGGATGTGTTAGATAAATGGTAGGAATGAAGGAGGGCACTTGTCCTGTTGAGCACTGGGTGATGTATGGAAGTGTTGAATCACTATATTGTACACCTAAAACTAATATAATATTGTATGTTAATTATATTGGAATTAAAATTTTTAAAAATTGCATTTATGAATTAATTTTGTCGTTTACTGTGTGAGTGATAAAAACTGACTTTTCAGAAATAATCCAATGACATTTTACACAGTACATAACAGACATATCTCTTTCTCTGAGACAACAAGGAAGGAGGAAGAGATTGCAGAGCTTGTGAATTGGAGAATATGCTGTGGATGCTCATTCCATATGATGGCGGTTCCATCTTCCCAGCAGAGTGAGGCTGGTACCCGTGAACTACTCACAGATCATAGGCACTGCATGTGCTTCATTTCATTTAATGCTCACAACCAAACTGTGGGAGGAATCAAGGTCATCCAGAGAGGGAGGCATTGGGAAATGAAAACTTGGCAATGAGAACTGGGAAGCAGGGACATAGTATGAACCATCAGCTAGAGGTGAGCAAGTTTCTGTTACAACTCAGCTGAGGACAAAGAGACCAAAGTTGTGGGTAGCAGCCCATTTTTAAGACATTAACTAGCAAACCTTGTGGCTTTTTTGTAGGAGAAGGGACATAGATCATTCTTTTTTTTGTTCTGTTTTGTTTTTTTTGGTAGGATGCCCCACTATTGGAAGGTATCTTATTTTTCTTGTGGTAAGACTGGGGTTATGGGGTTTGGGGAGGAAGACCACACAGGTAAAGCATTGTTTTTATTTCATTGTATCGAGAGTATGGACTATCAGCAAATAATTTATGAATGTTGATATTGACCTTGTTCAGCAGCTGAGGTAGTGTTTGTCAGGTTTGTCCGTTGTACTGTGACTATTCCCTCCCTTCCCCTACAGTCCTCTTTAGAAGGATGGCACCACTCACAGCCTGTATCTAGGGAGTAGGGAGAGGATTCTTCTTAAGGCTGAGGATTAGCAAATTAAGCACAAGAAAAGTCAAGGGAGAGAGGAAAGTGGTGACAGATGGGATAATGGGTACATACCTAAAATGACCGACCACTGGGTACCAGCTGAGAAGGGAAACAAGAGACACCAGGCAGATAGAATTGGCCAAGTCAGTCTTAATGAGCATAGACAGCTAATTTAGCAGGAATAAATGACTGGACTGGGTGTATCCTGGCAGACTGTTAGAATTGGGGCCATTAAAAATGATGTTGAGATACAAGCAGAAGCCAGCAGAAGGTTCCTGGAGCTGGAGAAGGGGTGGAGCAGAAACCCTCGGACACTCAGCATGATGGGGGAGGAGTGTTTATACTTTACTGCAAGTGTAAGGCTATGAATTAACATCGTTATATTTAGAAACAACTTCTGCCACATAAAAACTTATCAGGACATGAAAAAGGTTTTTGCTTCCTTGCAAAGTAACTAGACGACAGATCCCAGGAATATTCTTTAAAAAAATGTACCGCATTTTTATTTCTTCTTTCTGTGTGAATGCCTTTGCGCATTGCTTGACTGAACAACGAAATTAGGCTTATCAGTTTCTCTTTGTTTATAGCTGATTTTACAGTCCAGCTCATCATTAATAACTGTTTTCATCTGAATTCACAGATGGAAAACCTTCTCTTCTAAATTCATATTAGAACCAGCCCATGTTCATATACTATCCTTTGAAAAAAAAAAACCCTAAAGTTAAGACCTCAAATAAATTATGTCTTCTGCTTGGAGATTTTCTTGATTAATAAATATTACCACACCCATGTTACCTCATTTGTTTGGAAGTTGATATGTAAGCAAAGAAATGCATGGGAAGAGATTTGCTTTTCTCCATCTAATCGTACCTGAACAGGGACTCTCTTGACAGCCAAATTTCATTCTGCTTCACAGTTTTCCAGGAGAAAAGCAATAATAGCAGCACAGTGCACACGGTCAGCGTGGTGGCCCCGCATCGATTCAGCCATATGCAGAGCTTCCTCAATCCGTGCACAAAAAGGATGCAGCAGCCCATGCTGGGAAACAGAGGGAGAGAGGCAGGATTACTTCGGGGGTGCAGTGGAGTCCCCCTGAGTATTTGATCCCATATAACTAACTTTCAGAAATGGCTCATGCTTCCCTTGAGAAACACAAGTTAATTCTCTAATGGGCTACAGCAGCATGTTTGCTAGTTCTTCATGGTCGCGGAGTTGAAAGGCTCGTCTCACCTACTCTAACTACCTGGATTTCAGCACCTCAGGCATCATGACAAGTCCCACCAGCATGTTCTCGGATCCCAACGGAGCCCTCTGACCCCTGCTCCCCCACGTCACTGGCCTCCTGTAACACTACTCTGTGGTGCAGCAGGTCCCACCAGGGCTGTGTGGGGACAGTCCCTGAGAGCTCCCTCCCTGCCTCTGGGGGGGATGCTGGTTACCAAGGGGCACGGGTCTCGCTCTCCAGGGATACGCTGCCTAGTAGTCTGGACTTCTGCTGGAGTCCTTATGCTGAAGGAAAATCCACTACAGGCCGACTCCCGAGTGGCAGAGCTTGGAACTGGTCATAGACAAACTGTGTTGATGCGATGCTCTTCCTGACTCCGGCCCAGTGTTCCTGACAGACACAAAGTTCACATGTTATCTGAGTCGGATTTCGGCATGTCGATATTGTGTCCCTAAAAGACTTTGGCTTGGTGGATATCATCGATGATGTGCTTCCCGCTTGCCGACTGGACTCAAAAGAACGTGAATGATTTTTATGTGCATTACCATGTACAGTTTAGCAACAGTCTCATTCTTTGCAAAGATGAAAGCTACAAATAATTATGGAGGAGTTGGAGGACGAAGTAAGCTACGGCCAAGAAATCTTATATTAGATAAAAAATAAGTCACTGTCCATTTGGGAATGTATGTGTGTGTATGTGTGAATGCATGTATCTATCTATCCATCTATCTATTTGAATATAGACTATTCAGTTATTCATTCATTCAGTCATTCTCTATTATGTCTCCATTAACATGCTAAATCATAAGGACACATTTATGAATGAAACAAAGACCTAGCCCTCAAAGAACTGCAGTTTACTGAGTGAGATTGATGTGGTTAAAGAGTACAGCTAAGGGGCGCCTGAGTGGCTCAGTTGGTTAAGTGTCTGCCTTCGGCTCAGGTCATGATCCCAGGGTCCTGGGATCGAGCCCCACGTTGGGCTCCCTGCTCAGTGGGGAGCCTACTTCTCATTCTCCTCGGCCTGCCACTCTCTCTGTCAAATAAATAAATAAAATCTTAAAAAAAAAAGAGTACAGCTAAGTATTTTTATTTCTAAACATACATACCTCCTTTTAAAATGCATCTTTCCACTTTCTTTCTGTTCATCTATCTAGATGTCTGAACTTTGGCATCAAGGTGGAAAGGAAAGAAAGAAGTATTTGAGGCTTCTGGCTTTGGAGAATCAGAAAGTCAATCTGAGTGACCTCCAACTCCAGGCTTCAAACCTGTAGGCTGACTGGTCCAGCACCCTGAAACTTTAGGGTTCATTGCTGACCAAAAGGAGTCACCATTCTACTGACCTCTGGGCAGGAATAGTTTGACCCAGGACTTTGAATGCCTCTCACCTCACCCTGTACCATCCATTAATGTCAAAAATAGCTTGATAAGCCTTGCACGCCCCAGAACAAAAGTCTGTTTAAAACGAACAACCGCGAGACCCGTTCCATCCCACAGTTCTCCTGTGTTCTACCTTAAAGTATCAAGATTTCCTAAAAACAGCCTGCTGTTGTCCAACAGACCATGCTGATGTGCCCAATGGACATGGCTGCCAAACAGTTCTTGGGGAGACAAGAAGTGGATCTTGAGGTTCAGGGGTTGCTCGCCAATGCCCAGGAGTCAGCAAATCTGGCTCATTAGCAATTTTTGGAATACATTTTATGGAACGAGGTTATCCTCATTCATTTCTGCACTGTCCCTGGCTGCTTATCCATTATAATGGCAGAGTTGAAGAGTGGCAACAGAAACCACATGGCCCACAACGTGGTAAGTGTTTGCTATCTGACCCTCCACAGAAGCAGCTTGCTCTTACCCACTAGGGGACAAGGTGCTCGCAACCGCCAGTCTGTTCTCTCTATCTCTGAGCTTGGGGCTTTTTCAAAAAGATTCCACATGTAAGTGAGATCATATGGTCCCTTCCTTTCTGGGTCTCACTTATTTCACTTAGCATAATACTCTCAAGGTCCATTCATATTGTTGCAAATGGCAAGATTTTTTTCTAGTTTATCGCTGAATCATATTCTTGTGTCTGTATGTGTGTGTGTGTGTGTGTGTGTGTGTATCACATTTTCTTTATTCATTCATTCTTTGATAGATGCTTAGGTTGCTTCCATGTCTTGGTTATGGTAAATAATGCTGCAGTGAACATGGGGATGCTCTATCTTTTCAAGTTAGTGTTTTCATTTCCTTCAAATAAATACCCAAAAGTGCAATTGCTGGATCTATGTCAATATTTTTAATGTTACTATTTTAACTGACAAAGACATTGAGAGGAAGAAATGTGAATTAAATTGGCCAAAGTCAGACTGCTAATAATGAGCTGAGCAAAGATTTGAATCTAGGAACTTTGGGTTTTGGAGTCCACAATGGGCTTAACCACTACCCTTTGCTGCTGGGGTTTAAATGAGCCCAGGAATCCTCACCCTGCTTCCCTTGCTTCCTTCCAAATACTCAATTCATTAAATCTCAAGAGTAGCTTCCTTCCTTCATACAGGAAATCCAGCCAGCGCCTGGAAGAGCAGAAGGAAAGGAGAAAGCTAATCTTCCAATCATTCCAGAAGAATGACCACATTGCCCTAAGTGGCAGAAGACAAGAATAATGATGACAAATAATAATGATGATGATAGCTAGTGCTATTGAGTCCTGACTAAGTGCCCTGCACGTTCTTCACCCGAGCCTGCCCCAGAGATTTGCAGGACCTGAAGCAAGAATAGGAATGGAGGCCACATACCCTATGTCTGAATACTTCCAAGTCGTAAATCAAGCTAACAAACTATTAAAAACTATTAAAATATTCTATCTTCCAGGGGCGCCTGGGTGGCTCAACCATTAAGCGGCTGCCTTCGGCTCAGGTCATGATCCCAGGGTCCTGGGATGGAGCCCCGCATCGGGCTCCCTGCTCCGGGCTCCCTGCTCCGAGCCCTGCATCAGGCTCCCTGCTCCGTGGGAAGCCTGCTTCTCCCTCTCCCATTCCCCCCCCCCCCCGCTTGTATTCCCTCTCTCGCTGTGTCTCTCTCTGTCAAATAAATAAAATCTTTAAAAAAAATATTCTATCTTCCAATCTTGGCCCATATATCTTTGAAACAACTGGAAGGCCATGTTTACATTTCGAATCCCTAGATTCCTTGGAGTGTGTGGGGGGATGTGGCATTGCAGGGGAAGCCAGCCCCAGCGGCCCCGCTGCTCTGTGCAGCACCCCCGGGGGATCAGCACCACAGGCCTAGCTTCCTCCACACCCTGGCCAAGAGCTGCTCCTCAGGCCTGTCTCAGGTGTGGAGCCGTTCCCTGGTAGGCTCACAGGAGGAAGAATGCAGCAACGCCCTGGAAGGGGGCTCAGGGCCACATGGGCCAGGGTCCTGGGGTGCTGATTATACAGAACTTGGTCTAGGAAGGAGGGACATGGGCTTCAAGCAACCATGTTCCTCAGCCTGTCTCAGACTCATCCCATCGGGAAAGGTTTTGTGGGAGGCGGGCCAGAGGATCTCAGATGCACAGGCTCAGCACGTGCATGTATTATATAATTTAGAATTAGAGTCCGCATCAAAACCCTATGAAATAAGTGCTAGTATCATCCCCTTGCACGGATAAGGGCTTCAATAACTTTCCTGCCAGTGGAGTCTGACAGGGCGATCTGACTTGCAGTTCTGCTCCAGCACCGCGCCCCCCCGCCCCCCAAGAAAACACCACTCTCTTCCAATTAATGCATCTGCCACAGGCATCTGGATAACATAAAATCCAGATAATCTTTTTCTGAAGCCACTCTATTGAGATAGTTTAAATTAGTGAGAGCCCATACACAATGACCCTACTTAAGTTTGAAAATTTCTTGGCAAGTATCGCATTTCTTAAGAACCTGAGATAACTATCTCTGAGATTAAGGTGTTTCTCCACTACAAAAGTTTGTTTTCGTTTCAATTTCTGCTTTAATGCAGACTACAACAGCCAGGGCTGTGCCGGGGTTAGAAGACTTTACTCCATCGATCTCGGGAGGGCAAGTCCTTTTCCTGGGAGTGGTAAATTAAGAGAATGAGAAAGAGACCGGGTGTTCTTCCGGCCTTCACAAAGAAGCAAGCAGAGGCCAGCTTGCTCTGGCTTTGTGAGAAAATCTGGGCTGTTGACCAGAGACCTTTACAAAAGAGCCAGTGTGAACTGCTGATACTTGGCAAAATCATAACCTTGAGAACCAAAAGCCAAACTCAAGTTTAGCTCAATAAAAAGAAGAGGCACTTTAAGATGCCTCCTCAAGGCCTGTCCAAGGAGCACCGCTGCTGGAGCACCGAGAATGGAGTAATCCCTCACATACAGAGACAGTCTCTCATTCACAGGCTGATAGTATCTAAAATTATGAATGTAATTGTTTTGACAGGCGGCTCAGCACGCAGTGCTTATAACAATCAGACACTCGCATCTCTCAGGTACACTTTCTGATGCACGACCAAAGTGAATTTATCAGGAAATGCAAATCCACGATGTTTAGCAAGTCTTTAAAATTGTCTTTAAAACTTTTTAAACTTTGTTGAATCACTACATAAAGAGAGGACTTTTGCTAACCACCCCTCATAGCTTGTAAATGACAGACAAAATGATATTTCCCATTCCAATTCACATCAATTTATAGAGATGATGACTTTCAAATTTTGAGACAATGATTTTACTGTTTACTATGGATTCATTTCTTATTTCAATCACACGCAGCAAAGAGAACCTCTTTTCTATTACCAAGAATTAAACTGTGCCGATTTAACTTGTCAATAAGTTCATCACAACCTGCTGAGAGTACCTGTAAGTGACAGTCATGATAGGGGACAGACACAATCCTACCACGCTTTCGTTAACAAAAATTCAAAGCTTTAGGTAAACATATATTTTGCGTTTTGAAAAAATAACATTTTGAAACATCAGCAAACTGATCTGGTTTCGGTGATGTGGGCTACATTCTTTTTTTTTTTTTTTTAAGATTTATTTATTTATTTATTTATTTGAGAGAGCGAGAAAGAGTACATGAGAGGGGGAGGGTCAGAGGGAGAAGCAGGCTCCCCGCTGAGCAGGGAGCCCAATTCGGGGCTCCATCAGGGACTCCAGGATCATGACCAGAGCCAAAGGCAGTCACTTAACCAACTGAGCCACCCAGGCACCCCTGTGGGCTACATTCTAAAACAGAGCCCCCCAAAAGGTACTTCCATGTCTCCGGTAAGTGTAACCTTATTTGGAAAAGGGTCTATGCAGATGTACTTAATTTAAGGATCTTGAGAAGAGATCATGCCGGGTTATCTAGGTGGGTCCTAAATCCAAAGCCAAGAGTCCTTATAAGAGACACACAGAGTAGAAACTTAAAGGGAAGGTCCCCTGTGGACAGAGGCAGAGGTTGGTCGCCATGCAGTCCCACATCTGGAGCCATCAGAAGCTGGAAGAGTCAAGGAAGGGTTCTCTCCCAGAGACTTTGGAGGGAACATGGCCTTGCCAACGCCTTGATTTTGGAATTCTGACCTCCAGAACTAGGAGAGCATAAGTTCCTGTAGTTTTATATCACCCAATTTGTGGTAATTTGTTGTGGCAGCCCTAGGAAACTAATACCAGGAATAAAGACAAGGAAAAAAATAAGATACAGCGTAACAAATGTTAATTAATCACATAGTAAATGTGCAGTGGGGAAACAGTTTTTTCCTCCAAATCTCCAGAGTTTGTATAAAAAATAGTAATACAATTTAGTATAAGGATCCCCTGGGGCATAGAAGTTTCTTAATTTTCTTAACTGAAGGCTACAGTCTTGAGAGCTCTGGTACAGCCGGACCTGCAAGGAAATGCTTATCTTGATTATTTTTCTTGCACTGAACCAGTTGGCCCAGTATTGGCCCCCAAACCTTCATATATTTTATGAAGAACTGTATGTACCAAGCTTGCTGATAAAAGAAACAAAAGGAAGGAAGGAAGGAAGGAAGGAAGGAAGGAAGGAAGGAAGGGAAAGAGAAATACTGATTTAATGTACCATTATAAATAGCTATGTTATTTTTCATATGCAGAAAGTATAAAGGAGATCTTTTAGGTTAAATTCCAAATAAGAGTCATATTTCTGTTTCTAAAAAAATTATCCATCAAATATTTATCCCATTTACCAAACACTGCATGTTATAGATGCATGTCTTAATGTGAAGATTTTTATGTTCTCTAATTTTAAAACATTTTAGTGTAAAAGCAAATCACACATGATTCTTGTAACCTGAAGACACTATTCAAAGAACACAGTTTTAGCTCCCTAAATCCTCAGTATTTTGATCTCAGGCTTTATCAAAGTTCTTTCTCTGATATATAACCATTTCATAGGAAGAAAAAATATTTGGAAGAATTGTCACAATGCATCTTCCTTTTTCTCTTCTTTTCTCCTCCTCCTGCTTCTCCTTCCTAATCATTAAAACCATGCTTCAAATTATCTACAAACTTCCAGGCTCCCATTGAAGGACTGACATCACACTTCATGATTTAGGACTTTTTAAAAAGTCAGGTAAAGCGACATAAAAATTTAAAAGTAGGTTTCAGATTTATTGAAATTTACTTAAATTTTAATAAGATCTAGACCAAAAATATCCCTAACTTACTAGATTCTGATCTGTTGAGTTCCTCCATTTATGTGCACTTGACAAATTACTGGAGATAAGCTCTTATTTTGGCATCATGGATGTTGGTCTGCGATGTTAGAGTGAAGCCCAGGAATGCCAGGCTGGTGTTTAAGGCTGCAGCAGCCGAGGCTCGGGGGTCCATAACTTCTGTGCAGGAGAGAATCCTGGTGTCAGACTTGACCTGGAAGCTGCTGGTTTCTGTGAGACAAAACAAATAGAACCTTGTGGATTTCTTCATCCAAAGATCTGATGAATGGGAACATTTCCAGAAGACTGTGTAACTGCAGCCCAGAGCTTTTCAGATTCAAAAATTTTCAAACTGAACATAATAAAAAAAATTAAATAAATTTAAAAAAAGAAAAAAAAATTCAAACCATCTATCAATTTCCTAGCTCCCTGTCCTATAGACTGGGTCTGAAGAGCTTCTTTATATTCAATATAGAGAGATATAGCTATCTATTTTTTTCCTACACTAGCCTTAGCGTATTCACAAAGCAACCTGGAGAGCAAGCTCATTCATTTTACTTTCTGAAAAACTGTTAGGTTCTAATTTACTTTTTAATATGAGATATCTCCACTCATGTCATTGATTTTCTACCAGCTCTAAAAATTATGTGACATCTCTAGGCATGAGAAGCAATATAGCCTTCTCATGAACAAGAGTTCATGCTTTTGTGTGAGAAAGACAAATTATTTAAGTCTCTAGATCTGTTCTGTCTAATACACTAGCCACCTGTGTCGAGTACTTGAATTGTGATTCTGAATTGAGACATGTTGTAAGTATAAAATACAACATTGCATTTTTTTATTGTTATGTTAGTCACCATACATTACATCATTAGTTTTTGATGTAGTGTTCCATGATTCATTGTTTGCGTATAACACCCAGTGCTCCATGCAGTACGTGCCCTCTTTAATACCCATCACCCGGCTAACCCATCCTCCCACCCCCCTCCCCTCTAGAATCCTCGGTTTGTTTCTCAGAGTCCATAGTCTCTCATGGTTCATCTCTCCCTCCGATCCCCCCCCTTCCTTTTTCCCTTCCTACTATCTTCTTTTTTTTTTTTTTTTTTAACATATAATGTATTATTTGTTTCAGAGGTACAGGTCTGTGATTCAACAGTCTTACACAATTCACAGCGCTCACCATAGCACATACCCTCCCCAATGTCCATCACCCAGCCACCCAATCCCTCCCACCCCCCACCACTCCAGCAACCCTCAGTTTGTTTCCTGAGATTAAGAATTCCTCATATCAGTGAGGTCATATGATACATGTCTTTCTCTGATTGACTTATTTCACTCAGCATAATACCCTCCAGTTCCATCCACGTTGTTGCAAATGGCAAGAGTTCATTCCTTTTGATGGCTGCATAATATTCCATTGTGTGTGTGTGTGTGTGTGTGTGTGTGTGTGTGTGTGTATATATATATATCACATCTTCTTTATCCATTCATCTGTTGATGGACATCTTGGCTCTTTGCATAGTTTGGTTATTGTGGACATTGCTGCTATAAACATCGGGGTGCACGTACCCCTTCGGATCCCTACATTTGTATCTTTGGGGTAAATACCCAGTAGTGCAATTGCTGGGTCATAGGGTAGCTCTATTTTCAGCTTTTTGAGGAACCTCCATACTGTTTTCCAGAGTGGCTACACCAGCTTGCATTCCCACCAACAGTGTAGGAGAGTTCCCCTTTCTCTGCATCCCTGCCAACATCTGTCGTTTCCTGACTTGTTAATTTTAGCCATTCTGACTGGTGTGAGGTGGTATCTCATTGAGGTTTTGATTTGGATTTCCCTGATGCTGAGCGATGTTGAGCACTTTTTCATGTGTCTGTTGGCCATTTGGATGTCTTCTTTGGAAAAATGTCTGTTCATGTCTTCTGCCCATTTCTTGATTGGATCATTTGTTCTTTGGGTGTTGAGTTTGATAAGTTCTTTATAGATTTTGGATACTAGCCCTTTATCTGATATGTCATTTGCAAATATCTTCTCCCATTCTGTCGGTTGTCTTTTGGTTTTGTTGACTGTTTCCTTTGCTGTGAAAAAGCTTTTTATCTTGATGACGTCCCAATAGTTAATTTTTGCCCTTGCTTCCCTTGCTTTTGGTGATGTTTCTAGGAAGAAGTTGCTGCGGCTGAGGTCGAAGAGGTTGCTGCCTGTGTTCTCCTTTAGGATTTTGATGGACTCCTGTCTCACATTTAGGTCTTTCAACCATTTTGAGTCTATTTTTGTGTATGGTGTAAGGAAATGGTCCAGTTTCATTCTTCTGCATGTGGCTGTCCAATTTTCCCAACACCATTTGTTGAAGAGACTGTCTTTTTTCCATTGGACATTCTTTCCTGCTTTGTCGAAGATTAGTTGACCATAGAGTTGAGGGTCCATTTCTGGGCTCTCTATTCTGTTCCACTAATCTATGTGTCTGTTTTTGTGCCAGTACCATACTGTCTTGTGATGACAGCTTTGTAATAGAGCTTGAAGTCTGGAATTGTAATGCCACCAGGTTTGCTTTTCTTTTTCAACATTCCTCTGGCTATTCGGGGTCTTTTCTGGTTCCATACAAATTTTAGGATTATTTGTTCCATTTCTTTGAAAAAAGTGGATGATATTTTGATTGGGATTGCATTGAATGTGTAGATTGCTCTAGGTAGCATTGACATCTTCACAATATTTGTTCTTCCAATCCATTGGCATGGAACGTTTTTCCATTTCTTTGTGACTTCCTCAATTTCTTTCATGAGTATTTTATAGTTTTCTGAGTATAGATTCTTTGTCTCTTTGGTTAGATTTATTCCTAAGTATCTTACGGTTTTGGGTGCAATTGTAAATGGGATTGACTCCTTAATTTCTCTTTCTTCTGTCTTGTTGGTGTATAGAAATGCAACTGATTTCTGTGCATTGATTTTATATCCTGCCATTTTACTGAATTCCTGTATGAGTTCTAGCAGTTTTGGGGTGGAGTCTTTTGGGTTTTCCACATAAAATATCATATCATCTGCAAAGAGTGAGAGTTTGACTTCTTTGCCGATTTGGATGCCTTTTATTTCTTTTTGTTGTCTGATTGCTGTGGCTAGGACTTCTAGTATTATGTTGAATAGCAGTGGTGATAGTGGACATCCCTGCCGCTTTCCTGACCTTAGGAGGAAGGCTCTCAGTTTTTCCCCATTGAGAATGATATTCGCTGTGGGTTTTTCATAGATGGCTTTTATGACATTAAGGTATGTACCCTCTATTCCTACACTCTGAAGAGTTTTGATCAAGAAACGATGCTGTACTTTGTCAAATGCTTTTTCTGCATCTATTGAGAGGATCACATGGTTCTTGTTCTTTCTTTTATTACTGTATTGTATCACATTGATTGATTTGCGGATGTTGAACCAAACTTGTGGCCCAGGGATAAATCCTACTTTTCGTGGTGAATAATCCTTTTAATGTACTGTTGGATCTTATTGGCTAGTATTTTGGTGAGAATTTTTGCATCCATGTTCTTCAAGGATATTGGTCTGTAATTATTCTTTTGGATGGGGTCTTTGTCTGGTTTTGGGATCAAGGTAATGCTGGCCTCATGAAATGAGTTTGGAAGTTTTCCTTCCATTTCTATTTTTTGGAACAGTTTCAGAAGAATAGGTATTAATTCTTCTTGAAATGTTTGGTAGAATTCCCCTGGGAAGCCATCTGGCCCTGGGCTTTTGTTTGTTGGGAGATTTTTGATGACTGCTTCAATTTCCTTAGTGGTTATAGGTCTGTTCAGGTTTTCTATTTCTTCCTGGTTCAGTTTTGGTAGTTGATACATCTCTAGGAATGCATCCATTTCTTCCAGATTATCTAATTTGCTGGCATATAGTTGCTCATAATATATTCTTATAGTTGTATTTCTTTGGTGTTGGTTGTGATCTCTCCTCTTTCATTCATGATTTTATTTATTTGGGTCATTTCTCTTTTCTTTTTGATAAGTCTGGCCAGGGGTTTATCAATCTTGTTAATTCTTTCAAAGAACCAGCTCCTAGTTTTGTTGATCTGTTCTACTGTTCTTTTGGTTTCTATTTCATTGATTTCTGCTCTGATCTTTATTATTTCTCTTCTCCTGCTGGGTTTAGGCTTTATTTGCTGTTCTCTCTCCAGCTCCCTTTGGTGTAGGGTTAGGTTGTGTATTTGAGACCTTTCTTGTTTCTTGAGAAAGGCTTGTATTGCTATATACTTTCCTCTTAGGACTGCCTTTGCTGCATCCCACAGATTTTGAACAGTTGTGTTTTCATTTTCATTTGTTTCCATGAATTTTTTCAATTCTTCCTTAATTTCCTGGTTGACCCATTCATTCTTTAGTAGGATGCTCTTTAGCCTCCATGTATTTGAGTTCTTTCTGACTTTCCTCTTGTGATTGAGTTCTAGTTTCAAAGCACTGTGGTCTGAAAATATGCAGGGAATGATCCCAATCTTTTGGTACCGGTTGAGACCTGATTTGTGACCTAGGATGTGATTTATTCTGGAGAATGTTTCATGGGCACTAGAGAAGAATGTGTATTCTGTTGCTTTGGGATGGAATGTTCTGAATATATCTGTGAAGTCCATTTGGTCCAGTGTGTCATTTAAAGTCTTTATTTCCTTGTTGATCTTTTGCTTAGATGATCTGTCCATTTCAGTGAGGGGGGTGTTAAAGTCCCCCACTATTATTGTATTGTTGTCGATGTGTTTCTTTGTTTTTGTTATTAATTGGCTCATATAATTGGCTGCTCCCGTGTTAGGGGCATAGATATTTACAATTGTTAGATCTTCTTGTTGGATAGACCCTTTAAGTATGATATAGTGTCCTTCCTCACCTCTTATTATAGACTTTGGTTTAAAATCTAATTTGTCTGATATAAGGATTGCCACCCCAGCTTTCTTTTGGTGTCCATTAGCATGGTAAATGGTTTTCCACCCCCTCACTTTGAATCTGGGGGTGTCTTTGGGTCTAAAATGAGTCTCTTGCAGATAGCTTATCGATGGGTATTGTTTTTTTATCCAATCTGATAGCCTGTGTCTTTTGATTGGGGCATTTAGCCCATTTACATTCAGGGTAACTATTGAAAGATATGAATTTAGTGCCATTGTATTGCCTGTAAGGTGACTGTTACTGTACATTGTCTGTGTTCCTTTCTGGTCTATGTTACTTTTAGGCTCTCTCTTTGCTTAGAGGACCCCTTTCAATATTTCTTGTAGGGCTGGTTTTGTGTTTGCAAATTCCTTTAGTTTTTGTTTGTCCTGGAAGCTTTTTATCTCTCCTTCTATTTTCAGTGACAGCCTAGCTGGATATAGTATTCTTGGCTGCATATTTTTCTCATTTAGTGCTCTGAATATATCATGCCAGTCCTTTTTGGCCTGCCAAGTCTCTGTGGATAGGTCTGTTGCCAATCTAATGTTTCTACCATTGTAGGTTACAGACCTCTTCTCCTGAGCTGCTTTCAGGATTTTCTCATTGTCTCTGAGACTCGTAAGTTTTACTATTAGATGTCGGGGTGTTGACCTATTTTTATTGAATTTGAGGGGGATTCTCTGTGCCTCCTGGATTTTGATGCCTGTTTCCTTCCCCAAATTAGGGAAGTTCTCTGCTATAATTTGCTCCAATATACCTTCTGCCCCTCTCTCTCTTTCTTCTTCTTCTGGGATCCCAATTATTCTAATATTGTTTCGTCTTATGGTATCCCTTATCTCTCGAATTCTGCCCTCGTGATCCAGTAGTTGTTTATCTCTCTTTTTCTCAGCTTCTTTATTTTCCATCATTTGGTCTTCTATATCACTAATTCTCTTTGGCCTCATTTATCCTAGCAGTTAGAGACTCCATTTTTGATTGCACCTCATTAATAGCCTTTTTGATTTTGACTTGGTTAGATTTTAGTTCTTTTATTTCTCCAGAAAGGGTTTCTCTCAAGCCCAGCTACTATCTTTAAAATCATCATTCTGAACTCTAGTTCCAACATCTTACTAATGTCCGTATTAAGTAGGTCCCTGGCAGTCGGTACTACCTCTTGTTCTTTTTTTTGAGGTGATTTTTTCCATCTTGTCATTTTGTCCAGAGGAGAATAGATGAATGAGAGAACAAAATGCTAACAGGGTAACAACATCCCCAGAAAATATACACTAAACAAATCAGAAGAGACCTGAAACCAGGGGAAAAGAAAGAGAAAGAAAGAAAAAAGGAAAAAAAAAGAAAAAGAAAAAGATAAAAACAAACAAAAACAAAAACAAAAAACAGAATATGATCAAATATGATCAGGCTGGTGCATAGATCAGTGCCACACACTAGATTTTGGGCGTATTCTGGTCTGTTAGAAGAAACTGCCTCCCAAAATTTTAAAGAAAGAAAAACTTATGTATGTACAAAGATAAGGGTTAGTATGATGAAGGGATGGAATATGCCTGTAAAGATGAAAATTATAAAAGATTTTATAAAAGGAATTGATAAGATAAGAAGTTGATTGAAAAAAGAAAGAAGGGGATTTAAGAAAAAAAAGGGAAAGAATGTGATCAGGCAGGAGACTAGAACAAAGCCATACACTAGAGATTTAGGGTATATTTTGATCTGTTAGAAGAAACTGTATCCCAAAATTTTAAAGAGAGAACAACTTATATATATATATATATACCAAAAATAAGGTTAACTACTATGAAGGGATAGAATATAACTCTAAAAATGAAACATAAAAAAGATTTTTTAAAAAAGGGATTGATAAGATGTTGGTTGAAAAAGGGAAAAAGAAAAATTCAAAAAAAAAAAAAAAGGAAAGTTAAAAAAAATTAACTTTGAAAGACTAAAGAATCATGGGGAAAAAGCCATGATTTCTATGTGCGGTATTCCCCTAGCGCTGGAGTTCTGCCGTTCTCATTGATCGGTAAACTTGGTCTTGGCTGGCTGTTCTCGCTGATCTTCTGGGGGAGGGGCCTGTTGCCGTGGTTCCCAAATGTCTTTGCCGGAGGCAGAATTGCTCCGCCCTTGCCGGTCTGGGCTAAGTAATCTGCTCGGGTTTGCTCTCAGGAGCTTTTGTTCCCTGCAAGCTTTCCGAACAGCTTTGGAGGCCGAGAGTGAAAGTGGCGGCCTCCCAATCTCCGCCCCGGAGGAGCGGACAACTCGGGGTCCCCTCCTCAGTGCGCCCCCAGAGAAAAGCAGTCAGTCACTCCCGTCTCCCCGGTCTCCAGCTGCACTCCGTGCTCACCCGGCCTGTGACCGAGTGTTTCTATCTCTGGCACCCGACCCCATGTGGAGTCTCCAAACCCAGCAGATCCCTGCGGTGCGCTCCCGCACCGCTCCTCCTGGGGGAGGAAGGGGAGTCTCCCTGGATCTGCCGCTTGTTGGGTCCCTGCTGGAGGAGCAGTGGCCCGACTGTGCTGCGGATCACGGTTTATGGCAACCCCGAGCTGAGAGCCTGCGCCTCGGCTCCGTCTCTGCAGCCGGCTTCCCCGCTCCCATACCTGGGAGCTCTGCTGCACTCAGGCACCCCCGGTCTTTCTGTGACCCCGAGGGTCCTGAGACCACACTGTCCCGCGAGGGTTCCACCCCCCGCTTAGCCACTGGAGCAACGTCCCACAGCGGAGTCGACTTCTAAAAGTTCCGATTTTGTGCTCCGCGGCTGTGTCACTTGCCAGAAGCGGCCGACGGAGGCCCCTCCCCCGCCGTCTATCCTCCCGAATATCACCTCGGATTCACTTCTCCGCACGTCCTACCTTCCAGAAAGTGGTCGCTTTTCTGTTCAGAGAGTTGTTGCTATTCTTTTCTTCGATCTCCTGTTGAGTTTGTAGGTGTTCAGAATGGTTTGATCCCTATTCAGCTGAATTCCTGGGACCAGACGAAATCCGGGTCTCCTACTCCTCCGCCATCTTGCTCTGCCCCCCACAACATTTCATTTTAAAGACATGGTATGAGAAAAAGAATATGAAACATCTCATTAATAGTTATTTAAAAAATATTGATTCCATGTTGAAATGATGATACTTCGGTTACATTGGGTTAAATAAAATATATATTAAAATTATTTTCACTTGTTTCTTTTTTAAAATGTGACTACTAGAAAATTTAAAATTACCCATGTAATTATGAGTGTGGCTCACATCTTCTCTATTGGGCAGCACTGTTCTAGATCTCAATTTCCTCATGAGCAAATGGGGATAATAATAGTAATTACCTAGTTTGGTTGTTGAGCTAATGACAAAATGTGGAGCCTAGGTAATGCTCAATAAATGATGATAATAATATATAATATAAATACTTGTATTGGTCAGGGTTCTTCAAAGAAACAGAGCCAATAGGATAGATAGATAGATAGATAGATAGATAGATAGATAGATAGATAGATAGATAGAAATAGAGATATGAATATAGTTATATGAAAAGAGACAGAAAAATTTTTTATAAGCAATTGGCTCACATGATTATGAAGGCTGAGAAGTCCCAGTGATCTACCATTTGCAAGCTGGAAACCCAGGAAGGCTGATGTTGTAGTTCTAGTCCAAACCTGAAGGCCTGAGAACCAGAGGAGCCTCAGTCCACATGCAGGAGAAGAGTTATGTCTCAGTTCAACAATCAGGCAGAGTGAGAATTCAGGCTTCCTCCACCTTTTTGTGTCATTCAGACCCTCAACTGATTAGATGATATTCACATTGGGGATGACAATTTGCTTTACTCAATCTGCCAATTCCAATGCTAATCTCTTCTGGAAACACCCTCACAGACACATCCAGAGACAATGTTTAACCAGATATTTCAGCATCCCTTGGTCCACTCAAGTTGACACAAAAAATTAATCATCATAGTACTATCTTAACTTTGCTGTTGGACATTTATTTTCTGAGGTAGAGAATTAGTGAAGTATTTATGTATTATAAGTAGGAAGCAGATGATTGTCAGCAATCTAGTCTCCTTGAAGTGTATTAATTTTTTAAGAACAGTAGGGCACTAGAAAGTGCAGTGGACCAAAATTACTTCAGTTCAATTCCTCAAAAGGTTAAACACAGTTACCATATGACGCAGAAATTCTACTGTGGAGTAACTATCCAGGAGAAATGACAACATACGTATATACAAAAACTTGTATGTGAATGTTCATACCAGCGGCATTTACACCACTTCCAAAGTATAAGGAACCCAAATGTTCATCAACTAAAGGATGGATAAAATAAATGTGATATATTCATACAATGGAATATTATTCAGCACTAAAGGGGAATCAAGTATTGCTACATGCTACAACATGAAGGAACCTTGGAAACATGCTAAGTGAAAGACACCAGTTATGAGACCACATTTTATGTGATTCCATTTATATGAAATATCCCGAATAGGCAAACCTATAGAGACAGAAAGGAGATTAGTGGTTCCCTAGGGCTGGAGGTGGTTGAGGTAAATAGGGAATGACTGCTAAAGGGTATGGAATTTCTTTTTGGGGTGATAAAAATGTTCTGGAATTAGAGAGTGGTGATGCACAGTTCTGTGAATATAGTGCAAGTCATTGTTCTGCATACTTTAAATGGGTGAATTGTATGGCATGTGAATTATACCTCAATAAAATTGTTATAAAAAAAAAGCTTGTAGCATCTCATACCCATTAGGATGGCTACCATTAAAAAAAAGAAAAGAAAAGAAAAGAACCAGTGTTGGTGAGGATGTGGATAAACTGGAACCTTTGTGCACTGTTTTTTTTTTAAAAATATTTATTTATTTATTTATTTTAGAGAGCGAGAGCGAGAAATAGTATGTAAGCAGGGGGAGGGGCAGAGGGCGAGGGAGAGAAGCAGACTCCCTGCTGAGGGCAGAGCCCCATGTGGGGCTCCATCCCACGACCCTGAAATCATGACCTGAGCCAAAATCAAGAGTCAGATGCTTAACCAATCAAGCCAGTCAGGTGCCCCACTTTGTGCACTGTTGGTTAGGAATGTAAAATGGTACAGCCACTATGTTTTCTCACTGTGTGGCTCACATATTTATTTTCTTCATGGTGTCATCTCTTTTTCTGCTTCTATTGATTATTTTCTCTTTTGACCACAGGCTACATTTCTTGCTTCTTTGTGTGTCCCATAATTTTTAGTTTTATGTTAGACATTTTGTGTAATAGAATAGTAGAGATGGAGGTAAATAATATTTACCTCCATTGAAACCACAGTCCTTGTATCAGGCTGCTCATTGAGGAGCTGAGTCAATTGGACCTGTCGTTAATCTGAGTCTAGGTTTTCTTGCAGCTTCAGTTTGATTCAGTTCATCATAGCTGCAAATGTTTTGAGAGTAGGATCAGGACTTTTTTTGTGTCTGCTAACTTTGGGTGTGAGCTGTCATGAAATTCCAGAATTATCCTTGTGCTCTATGTCCAAACAGCCGACTTTCCAAACTGTAGGAAGTCTCTGCTCTAGAGCCAGGATGTCACCTCTCTCCACAGCTTGGGGGTCTGTTTTGCTCTCCAGGCCTGCCCCACATTTTCTGTTCTTAGGGAGATCTCATTCTGCTGGAAATGGTTGTGGAGGTTCTACTTGGCTCTCCTGCCTCCCACTCTAGCTCTTGCCACCTTAAAGTCTGAAGTGCCTGTGGGAGGGAAGGAGCTCCTGTCAGCTCTCCTACTCTGCATGGAATATCCCAAATTGATTTTTCTCAGCTGTCTGTTCCTTCTCAACAATCAGGTGAAGACCCATGGTGAAGAACTGGGGAGTGGATATAGATTTATCTGTGACTTGGGCTCCTTGGAATTATAATCTGTAATGCCAACCTACAATTAGCTGTTAAATATTCATTACAATTTTAGCTGATTTCTCTTTACCTTCAGTCTATCGCAGATTCTTTCTCCTCCCTTTACTGTACCACCAGGGACTAGACCAGCCCTGGGGCTTTTCTTGCTTATGAAGAATTTTTTACTTTCTGGAGTTTAGGTCACTTAGGTTTCTTTGCATCTTTAGGGCCCTGACTGGTTTGAAAAAACTATGGTTTTGTGGTTTATCTAGTCTGTTTTTTCTTTTTCTTTTCTTTCTTTCTTTCTTTCTTTCTTTCTTTCTTTCTTTCTTTCTTCTTCTTCTTCTTCTTTTTTCTTTTTCTTCTTCTTCTTCTTCTTCTTCTTCTTCTTCTTCTTCTTCTTCTTCCTCTTCCTCTTCTTCTTCTTCTTCTTCGTCTTCTTCTTCTTCTTCTTCCTTTTTTTTTGTTAGGGCACAATTGACAGTCTCTTGTGACTTTCTATTTCCTAACTGGCAGCAGAATTCTATACTTGATTAAAAATTTTTTTTCTTTCCCTCTTGCCATTCTTACCAAATAATTCTTATGTTATGAAGATAGAGACTTGTTTTTGTGCTTCAAGTAGCCATGGCAGGAATGCATGACAAATAGATTCAGGACCAGGAGCCATCAGATATCTATGTACATAGTCATGCACACACACGTGCACTACATTTCAGAACTGTGAAATTGTATCCTGATATATTTGCTAGTGTTTTAGGAGAATGTTTTTTGACAAGCCCACATTGCTTTTCCTGCTTCTCTAGTATAGTAGTTCTATGAGAATGCCAAACAAAGCATCAAGGCTGTGCCTGGTTTCTGGGATTTCTATGATTTTTTGTGGTTTAGACTCCTTAAAATCTGGAATGACTCATATTCCATCAGATGGCTCAACCTTGCCCAGTACCTACCTATTCTCTACAATACTTTTAGTCACAAAACAATTGAACTTTAGAGGTAAATGAAATCTTAGAAATCATGTAACCTTGTGGCACCAGAATTAAAAAAAAAAAGATTTTTAAAAAAGACTGGGAGTACTGTCAGGGGGTTGTTAAGTAAGAATAGTAATAATTATTAATTAATGTAATTTTCCAAAATAAGGATATTAATAAATACAACCACCATTTGCCTTTATTATCATTTCATAAATGAAAGGAAGTTCTAACAGCAATAAAGTAGAACAGACATAACCTCAGAATTTAAAAACTGCATAAACTCAGATTTATGAAAAATTCTCTACACTGTCTTCCTTTAATTTCCATGTGGCCACCGATCAGTCATGGACCGACAGTCCACAGTGTTCCTTCAACCAACATTTGGAAGTCATCGAAAAAGGTCAACCATCTTATTTTACAGATCGGAAAGTGGTAATTTGGCAAATTTCAATGCTTTTCCAAGGTTACCAGCTAGTTCAGTGTTCTTTTGATTACATTTGCTAAACTAAGTTTCTGATAACAAAAATGCCTTTGCTGATGATGTGGCATTGGCAGGAACTATATTCAGTAGCAATTAAGCATCTCTCTTTTCCAGAGACTCCGAAACATCAGAGATTCACATGCACAGATAGTACATCAGAATGGATCTCACATATTGTATGCAACATTCTTCACACTGTATCTCAAGAAATAAATATGGAACTTCATTTTTATTAAGATTCTTACTTGATTAAAGTTTTTCACTTTATATTGATAGATATGATTGGAAATTTTTACTCACAATAGAAAATAACAGGAGGCCATTCTTCAAATTCTTCATGTCTCAAATATCTATAAGTTTAGGTATTGTGCAGTATAAAGAACATCTCTTTTTAAGTTGATAGCCATTTTTAGTTTTTCCTCTTCCCCAATTATTTATCCAATTTCTCCATCTGTATTCTCAATTATTCTAGTAAGTTCTATCCCGCGTATTATTTCTGCCTTTGCTAATTCTGTCTACTTTTCCTTTATTCCAGCCCATTCAAGTTTTCTGTTAGCTTGGGATTTGCACTTTTGTACTAAAGTGAATAAATTACCTTATTCTGGCTTGCGGATGAAAGATCAGAATCTATTACTTATTTTGACATCTCTCATTAACTATTTCAGCTTCAACTGTAAGAAATTTTAGCCATTTGAAATATGACTGAAACATGAAAAAGGAGCCATCAAATTATATGTCTCCTTCTGGATAAAAATAAGAGGGCAAGAAATTTGTAATGGATCAATTTAAGCCATAAACATGTCTTCTTATTCAAAAAGGACACCCATAAAACTGGCACTTGTTATCAGAGTAAAAGATTATTCCCATGTATTTGGCTGATGAAATTCTGACCGTAAACTCTACAGTGCTAAAGCAGGTAGCCAATACTAAATAACCATTCCCATTCCCTTTATACAGATTTCAAAGTGCAATTAGGAGGCAGGTGATATTTGGCACTTTTGAAGTTAGAATGGAGAGAGTGAGGCATATACAGAATACCCAGGATTATTGACCTATTTTTAATCTTACTGAATAGTATTTATTAAGCAATTAACTGCTTTTCAAATTGTGCTGAAGTCTTATAAAGCACAAAATGAACTGACTACTCCTTTAGTCAATTGAAAATAAGACTTCGAAATGTCTCAAGAAAGCTATTAAGTACTTGTTCTTAGGGGAGCCACAATTTTGAAATCCATTTCTAATTAAAATGTATAATTTTGATCACTTTTATTGCTAGCTCAAAGTCATAAGAATAATAATTTCTTTATAATTCTTTGGTTTACAATCACTGACTTTCAGATACTGGGCATTGTTATACATCATTTCTAAAATGATATAATTTCAGAGATTATTTAATCATATGCCCTGATTCTAAAAAATGAGAAAACCTGGCCCAAAGAAATTTAGTGTCTTTCTCCTGGGCACACAACTGATAATTGGCAGAACACTCTGTTTCTTGATTCAGAGTAATTTCCAGGGATCCAGAAAGAATCGTTGCCTTGGAATACCTATATTTGAATAAGACAAGAGAACAGACAAGACTTAGCATAGTTCAAATATTCAGAGCTAAGTGGCATTATGTAATCTTATATGCCTGAATGCTCTTTATACTTTTTATGCCATTTTTTCCTCAAAGATAGATTTCTTGATATTGTCCTCATTTTTATATTTATTTATTTTAATTATTAAAAAATTTCAAAATTTCCATTTATTTATATATTTTTAAATAAAAATTGTATACATTTAAAGGCAGACAACATGATTTGATATACCTATATCTATATCTATATAGTGAAATGGTTACTACATTCATGCTAATTAACATATCCTGTCACATAGTTCTCATTTTTAGCATTTTTTAAGCATACCATTCTCTTAGCTTATTTCCCATTTTTACATTAAATAAAAAAGAAACAACCTCTGAATAGCCAAAGCAATTTTGAAAAAGAAAAGCAAAGTTGGAGGTATCACAATTCCAACTTCAAGTTATATTACAGAGCTGTAGTGATCAAGGCAGCACTGGCACAAAAACAGACACATAGAGCAATGGAACAAAATAGAAAACCCAGAAATAAACCCACAATTTTATGGTCAACTAATCTTCGACAAAGCAGGAAAGAATATTCAATGGAAAAAGACGGTCTCTTCAACAAATGGTGTTGGGAAAATTGGACAGCCACATGCAAAAGAATGAAACTGGACCACTTCCTTACACCACACACAAAAATAAACTCAAAATGGATTAAAGACCTAAATGTGAGACCTGAAACCATAAAAATCCTAGAAAAGAGCATGGTCTCTGACATTGGCTGTAGCAACTTCTTTCTAGATCTGTCTCCTGAGGCAAGGGAAAGAAAAGCAGAAATAAACTATTGAGACTACATCAAAATAAAAAGCTTCTATACAGCAAAGGAAACAATCAACAAAATTAAAAGACAACCTGCAGAATGGGAGAAGATATTCGCAAATGACATATCTGGTAAAGGGTTAGTATCCTAAATATATAAAGAACTTACAGAACTCAACACCCAAAAAACAAACAATCCAATTAAAAAATGGGCAGAAGACATGAATAGATATTTCTCCAAAGAAGTTATCCAGATGGCCAATAGACAGATGAAAAGATGCTCAACATCACTGATCATCAGGGAAATGCAAATCAAAACCACAATGGGATCTCAGCTCTCACCTGTCAGAATGGTTAAAATAAAAAATACAAGAAACAACAAGTGGTGAGGATGTGGAGAAAAAGGAACCCGCTTGCACTATTGGTGGGAACGCGAACTGATGCAGCCACAGTGGAAAACAGTATGGAGGTTCTTCAAAAAGTTAAAAATAGAACTACCCTAGGATCCAGTAATCATACTACTGGGTGTTTATCCGCAAAATATGAAAACACTAATTCAAAGGGATACGTGCACCCCTATGTTTATAGCAGCATATTTTTTGTTTCAAATTTTTATTTAAATTCTAGTTAGTTAACATATAGGTGTCAGGAGTAGAATTTTGTGATTCATCACCTACATATAACATCCCGTGCTTGTCACAAGTGCCCTCTTTAATACCCATCGCCCATCTAGCCCAACCCCCACCCACCTCCCTCCATCAACCTCAGTGTGCTCTCTATTGTTAAGAATCTCTAATGGTTTGCTTCCCTCTCTCTTTTTTTTTTCTTCCCCTATGTTCATCTGTTTTGTTTCTTAAAGTCCACATATGAGTGAAATCATATGGTATTTGTCTTTCTCTGATTGACTTATTTCATATAGAAGCATTATTTACTATAGTCAATTTATGGAAGCAGCACAAATGTCGATTGATAGACGAATGGATAAAGAAGATGTGGCATGTGTGTGTATATATATATATATATATATATACACAATGGAATGTTATTCAGCCATAAAAAAGACTGAAATCTTGCCATTTGCAACAACATGGACGGAGCTAGAGAGTAATATACTAAGCAAAACAAGTCAGTAAGGGAAAGACAAATACCATATGATTTCACTCACTTGTGAAACTTAAGAAACAAAACAAATGAGCAAAGAAAAAAAAAGGTGAGAGAGAGAGACAAATGAAGAAACAGACTTTTTTTTTTTTTTAAGATTTTATTTATTTATTTGAGAGCGAGCGAGCACAAGCAGGGGGAGCGGCAGGCAGAGGGAGAGGGAGAAGCAGTCTTCCCGCCGAGCAGGGAGCCGGATGCAGGTCTCGATTCCAGGAACCTGGGATCATGACCCCAGCCGAAGGCAGACACTTAACTATTGAACCACCCAAGCACCCCGATGAAACAGACTCTTAACTATAGAGAACAAACTGATGGTTACCAGAAGGGAGGTGGGTGGGCAGATGGGTGAAATAGGTGATGGGGATTAAGGAGCGCTCTTGTGATAGGCACCGGGTGATGTGTGGAAGTGTTGACTCACTACATTGTACATCTGAAACTAATACAACACTGTACATATTAGAATTAAAGCTGAAAAACTTAAAAAAAATTATTTTCTAAGGTTGGAAGAAAAAAGAAAGAAGACAGGAAGAAATTAATTATAATCGTGCTACTTAACATAGTTAATAATTTTATGCAAATCAAATATTTCTAGAAAATTACTACAATTACGTTTAATGAAACATAGATATTGGGGTAAATGATTCCCTGGAATCCTGAATATACTCAAGTCAGTACTTCCCATTTAGCCGTCAAGCTCCCAGCTGGAGGTAAGCCGCTGTGAGCCGGAGTGAACAGGTGCAAGCGCAAGCTTGCCCAGACCTCCCTGCGGCTGTTGTGAAAGCTGAGGTAATACACGCCTCAGCAACACGAGGACCTAATTGTGACACACGCAAAGGACCGTCCCTCTGGAACTATCCATGTTGGTGACGGAAGGCAGGTCTCTTAAAGAGGAAATCATGAGCAATAATTACCTAGGCATGTAAAGGACTCTCTCGGCCACCACAAAACCCACCCTGAAGAAGAGATTGCTGGCTGGAATGAACGGGAAAACCAGGAACAACAAGCCCACTAACACTTCCTTGTGCTCCAGTCTCTGAAACACACACTAGTGAAGGACAAATTAATTTTTTAAACATTTCACTTCAGTGGGCATTTAACCATCTCTTTCATTCTCAAGTTCTCATTGACGGAATGAATAAAGGAGACCAATGCAAACCCTTTGATCAGTGTGCTGAATTCATCAGAGAAAGCCCTCGGGCTGAAAGACCTCTGGCAAAGGCACACGTTTGCCACCCAGAAACCTCTGATAATTGCACAGGATCAGTGACCATTACTCCTTGTTCTGGGCTGGCCCTATAGCAACCCTACTTTTTGGTTCTGGTCCCTTTCAGAATCGCTGTCCCCCCCAAGCAACTGGTTTCCAGAGAGCAAAGCAGCTTAATAGAATCAATCTCACTAAGGCATCATGGAGAATTTAATTATTGTCCTCTCTGAAATAGAACACATTTAAGCAACATTAACAATAAAAAACAAAGCTCATCAGGAGAAGCAAACCTTAGCATAAAAGAAATTAAATGCTAATAGTAAAATTTGGTGCCAGTGAGGGAGACTATTTGAGCTGAAGATTTTCTTAGCACTTCTCAAATTAAGCCAGTAATCAAATATTTGTTCCATGACATTTTTTAAAAATCAGAAATCATTATAATTATTCAGGGGCACCTGGGTGGCTCAGTTAAGCAACCGACTCTTGGTTTCAGCTCTGGTCATGATCTCATGATCGTGAGATAGAGCCCCACATTGGGATCTGTGCTGAGCATAGAGCCTGCTTAAGATTCTCTCCCTCTCCCCCTCTGCCCCTGCTCCCCCATGCTCTCTCTCTCTCTTAAAAAAAAATCATAATTATTCATTAAACTGAGAAAGCACCTGTCTATGATATTGTCTATATAATTTGTGAAGACTTTCCTGTCATTTATAAGTAACAGAAAAAAATTGTTTATTACTAATATGTTCTAAGGGACACTGTGAAAAGTAGTTTGCATTTCCTTATGTGTATATGATAAGATGCACTTAAAGGGAGGTCTATTTAAAGTAGACTTTAATATATTGGGTGGTCTTGTTTTTCTTTTAAAAAATGTTTAATAAGAAAACCACATACAACTTTCCATATTACAATTTCAAATATTTATATTTAATATATTTAATATTACTATTTAATAAAATATCAAATATTTAATAATTATAAAAGAATAAACAAAAAGATTTCAAAAATATAACTAAGACTCCTAATACAAACTACAAATACTTTAAGTATACAAAGTAAAAGATCTTAAACATCTTGGACTATTTGTCACCTGAATTGTATTTAAAAATTGTGCTTTACTGACTATAATGTATAGAATAATAAAGTTTCTGAGAATCATTCCACATGAACAACTGTAATTTGGATAGTTTCCTCTAAATAATTAATAGTTCTCTAAGTAATGATGCCATTTTTTTAGTCAAAGGAACAATATCTGTTAGATTTAAAACAAAAAGGAGAGACAAACAAATAAAAACTACTATAACAAGCTTTCATCTTAAATGAGTACAATAAGATGTTATATTTCTATGCCCCGCTGATATTGAAAAAAACTAAAGGAAGGGCAAATCATTTTATTTAAAAGCTGCAAGCTATCTTTGTGATTTAGTTTATAGTTTGAGTTTACAAAGCACCTTTAGTTCAAGAATTCGAAGTACTTAAATTGAAAAAAACCCCTACCTTTGTAAGAAGGCTGAAGAACAAATAAGTCTTGACAAATTTGAAAACAAACCCCAGAGAACGAGTGTCCTGTCCAGTGTTCCTCATGAATTCTGCTTCAGGAGCCCCTAGGTTGGGAGGAGGCAGGTGTCAGGTGACCTGAAGGCACCCATCTCCGTGCCTGCCCGCCTCCCCCTCCCTCTCCCAGCCCTGCAGGGGGCAGGACCCCCGCGGAGCTCACCGCTGCTGGGGACAGGGAAGATGAGGGTGAGAGTCAAGGAGCCCCCAGCCTCCTCCAGAGGACCGATGTGCAAACTGAAAACTCACAACACAGTGTGTTCCTTGTTCCTCTACCAGGTTCTTCAGGCTCCAAGAGCATCTTTATTTCCTTCAATCATTCCAGTTGTAATCACACATTTATCTGTGTGTTTCCTGTCTTTATAAAATGTCTCCCCTGGAGACCAGGAGACAGGAGGGCAGGGAGCTGGGCAGCTGTGTTTGCTGGTGCATGGTCTGTGCTTAGCTCAGTGCCTGGCACTTAATGGGTGCTCGGAAATATTTGTTGAATAAATCAGTAAGTGAATAAATATACCAGGCAAGGGAGAAAACTGAGTAGAAGAGGGCATCGTGGTAGAGGTGACAATCTGGGTTTGAAAAATGAATAAATGCTTACAAGGCAGAAAATACTGAGAGAGGGGTCAAGGCTAGGGGCTTTCCAGGCAGAAGGTACACAACGTAGAAGGCAAGTAGATGTCAAATGCCACCCAGTGTATTTAAGAGCCTTTCAATACTTCTAGAGTATAAAGTGCAAGGGAAGAATGGCCGGAAATCAAACTAGATGTGTGGGCAGAAGATAGACCACGAAGGTCTTCTGTGACCTGCTGTGGAGTTGACCTTTACCTAGAGGCAATGGGGAGCTGCTGGAGGGTCCCACATGCACGGAAAGTGAAGCCTCAGACCAGGAGTCGACGTCCAGACTCAAATCATAGCCCTGCCACTAATGCGCAATCGGTCACCTTGAGCAGGCACCTTAGCCTTTCCATGCTCAAGCGCCTCAGCTCTACGATGAGACAAACGAGGCTTACTGCTCAGAGCTCAGCGGAGCTGGAGGCAAAGGTTGCTGTGGCCCTGAAAGTGGGTGTTATCCGAACGATGTTGCCTGGGACGTGAGGCCACTGGGGGGCTGGAGGAGAGAGTGGAGAGATTCCACAGAGGGCGCTCTGACAGGTGAAGGCCACCACTCCCTCGTTCCAGCGGGGAGCGCAGATCTGAAGGCGCAGGAAGCAGTAGTCTCTTCGTGGTTAAGTTTTTGGGGAATCAAAAGTTATACACAGTTTTGACTGTGTGGGGGGTAGGCACCCCTAACCCCTGCATTGTACAAGGGTTAACTGTATCTTTGTTCAGTATTCCTGTCAGACTCTCCAAGGTGACTCGGTCTAAACCCAGACTGTTACTCAGCAGCCATCAGGACAGCCATGCATCTGTCCCGAGCAGCTAATGGAAGAGCACCCGGTTTTTCCAGGGCTACAAATTACTGCAGATGAATTCCAGCTCCAGGGTTGAGTGTAATCTGGAAGCTCCTGGCTGTCCCTTCGTCTATTTACTCCTGGCTCAGCTTCCCGAGCATGGGGGCACAGCTGAAGAAAGAAAGATATACGCAGATACAAGCAGACTTGGGCACATACACAGACAGACCCGGATGGCAAGGTGGGGCAGGAGAATCTCAGGCCGGTCTTAAGGTAAAAAAAAAAGTTAAAAGCTGATTCTGAGAAGCTGAATCACTTCTGCCATATCTCATTAATGATTCCATATTTGGCTGTGTCCCTGACTTAGGATTAAACTGCCACAACACCACGCTGCAGAGAGGTTTAAGATAGATCTCCCATGGTGTGAGCACAGGCCATATATATTATGTCAAATGCAGACGTGAACAGATGACCTATTTCATTTTTTCTGAGAGCAACAAGACAAAGCTGAACTGGGACAGAAAATGGTTGTTTCAGGAACCCAAGAGCGTGACTGCCAGCCTACATTCTATTTGGCTCAAGCTGGTGATTCATTTCATGACTTTCATAAGCTCTAAAATTCACTGATATAATTTAAATGAAGAAACTAAATAGCCAGGAGACAAAAGTAGACTTGTACACTCTGTTCTCCCAACCGTTTTCGAAACTTGCTTTTCCAAGGCCAAACTTTTTCTCCCTAAGAGGCACCAATGATAGACAGGTGAAGGCAGATTAAGATCAGCATATTTATGAAATTACAAGACATGCTATCTCATTCTTCTGCTGCTTATTATTGATTGCCACCTAGAAGATGGTGCCTTTGCTCCGGAATCTGAAATCAATAAAGAAAATAAACCAAATATAATCCGCAAAGTTTCACTCACTTGGTGAAGATCCACATATTTTAGAGCTGCATCTCCTGAGGGTAGTCAAACACTCATCATATTTTGTCAAACAAATATGGCAAGAAATTTTTGGCTTATTTCATGACATATGAAAGTAACAATAAATCCAGTAAGCTTCTATTTTAGCAGCTAAAAGGAAGAGAAAGATTTACTTGCATAACAGCTTCTGGAGGAACTCCTATTAATAGTAGATTTGATTCCTGCTATCCGTCCTGTATGCATGCAAAGCAAAATGCGTATAATCAAAATATGTTGCATCTCTTTGGACAGGACCCAATTTCCTACTCATGAGACATATGGTGATAAAAGTGTGATAGATTATTTTGCTTCTTAAGGGGTGTTTAAAAAGCTACTTTCACAGATAACTCACTTGAAAGAATAGTTCACTTCCTCCATAATTAAATATACATTCCAACAACCTACCTCCATCATTTAAAGGGCAACTGTAATTGACTAATAAAATGTAGCAATGGCTAGAAAAAGAAGGCCTGTGTTTGAAAATGGCACCAAATCCTTATATTTCTTTTTTTTTAATATTTTTTTTTATTTATTTGAGAGAGACAATGAGAGACAGAGAGCATGAGAGGGAGGAGGGTCAGAGGGAGAAGCAGACTCCCTGCTGAGCAGGGAGCCTGATGTGGGACTCGATCCCGGGACTCCAGGATCATGACCTGAGCCGAAGGCAGTCGCTTAACCAACTGAGCCACCCAGGCGCCCCAAATCCTTATATTTCTATCAGCTCAGCAGACATTCACTTACACATGCATCAAGACATGGACGGTGCATTCATAAAAGGACTGCTTTCCCTCACATGGTATCAACTTAAATCTTAAAGTATATCCAAGAAAGAGGAAACTTTATATGATCCACACAAGGCTTGAAGATGTGGTGAAGACAACCCAGTGATCAATAATGGGGACTCATATTTTCCTAGAAAATTCCTTCAGGATGGTAGAAACAAATATCTTTGGCTAAAAGCAAGAGTAAAACTTGTTTTTCAGCAGCATTTGGCATTATATTATTACCAACAGAAGATCTTGTAAAATAAGGGTCTATGTTTGTCTACATATAGTATCTATATAGAGATGATTAGAATTCACTGGCCAAAGTTACTAACGTCAAAGAGATTGTGAGAGATTTGAATGATTAGATTTTTCTAGTGATTCCAAGAAGGTTGACTCAAAGATATTCCTCTCACTGGGTTACTTTTTAATACCAGATGAAAATTAACCTAAGCCAGTTTGGCTTCTTAAAGGTTCCTGGGTATTTTGTAAACACTAGTGGTCCCTGGTGTTTAGAGCCAGATGGGATGTAACACTGACAGCAAGTCTTGGATAAAATGCAGCTGAAGTACCAACATTTATTAGCAAGGAGGTAGAAAAACAGCTTTCCACCATCTGCTCTTGTAAGTTCAGGGAAGTCCTCACTCAGTCTTGCGGATTTCCTATACAACCTTGTGTGGAAAGCTCCCTCTGAGGACAATGTAAGAACACTCCAAGGTAAAGCAGTTTACCTCCTAGTGAGGTTGGGCCCAGAGCCTTTGTGAAGTGTGGAGACACAGGGACAAACAAAGCCTGGTTCTAGCTCCATAAGGCTGCTGGGCTGGCTTGTCTTAGATCTTTTTCATTCAAGGGTGACAGTTCCTGTACAATCTTCTTAGCTAACCACCTGTCTTGGCCAGCACTTACTTCAGCAGTATAAAATTATTTTCTAATACCCCTTACACTGAAGAACAAACCTTTGGTATTAATTTTGACAATACTGGAAAAGCATGTAGAAGCCCCTCAAGAGAACTGACTCCTGAGGAGAGTGTTTTAAATGTCAACTAACTACTCCTAGAATGTACAGGAAAGTTCTCCTCACCCACAAGTAACACAATGTTGGCACCGATGCAGTTTAAATTGTCACACAGACAACATATTGCCTCATTCTGTGCTTTCATCCTTTCCTATTTGCTTTTATGCCTCCTTTATTTTTTTTTTAAGATTTATTTATTTATGTTAGAGAGAGCGTGCGAGTGGGGGATGGTGCTGAGGGAGAGGGAGAGAGAATCCTCAAGCAGACTCCCCACTGAACAAGGAGCCCCATACGGGGCTCGATCTCACGACCCCAAGATCATGACCTGAGCCGAAATCAAGAGTCGGATGCTTGAGTGACTGAGCCATCCAAGCGCCCCACTTTTGTGTTTCTTTTTAATCAATAGTCAATGAGGTAAGCAGATAACTTTCCTTCGAAGACCTCTTGCTCTTACTGTTGACTAGTTAGAAACTCTCTATAAAATAAAATGTTCCAAAAGAATCCTTCTGTAGGTGGTGTTGCTAAAGGATAACTGTGAAGATCTGTCATTCTTGAAGGTTGGGATATGGTAAGCTAGAAAAATTTTAGATCGTGCTCTGAGGGGGTCATTACAAGTCTGTACAATTTATCTACCCACCCTCATAGGTCTAAATCCACACCTCTCAAATGACCTGGAATGTATTTAATGAGAGAATCCTTATTTTGAGGAAACCCTCTTAGTGTCATGAGCAGTGCTAGAACACACTTTGAGAAATGCTGGTAATAAACTACCCCGGTCAGAATGAACTTAAAAAGAACAGTTTCCACATAAGAAGAGGTTTCCACATAAAACATCTCTCTCAAGAAACCATCTCAGTATCTGAAATACATCCTTTTTGCAATATTGTAAGCCCATTTCCTGCTCTTCCGTTCTCAGCAGAGATGAGGGCAGTGGGTCGCCATTTTCATGGTAAGGAATCATTATTCCCTTACAGAACTTATTACAATGTCTTTCTACTTCCTCAACTGCAACAGCAGTGAGCCCACTCATTAAATATATCTTAAGTTTTAATCTCCAACAAAGAAGAATCACCTTTGTGGCTGTTCTGGGAATGCCATGGTGCTTGGAGGTTACTGTAGAGCCACATGTGGGTAAGGTTCTAAAATCAGCGTAAGAAGCAAACGTTATGTGCAGTCGAGATTACCCTTGAAAATCCTTTAGAAAAGTTCCCTTTGTGAGAACGACATACCATTATTTCAAGAAGCCAAACCCTCTTTTTCAAAACTGGGTCAGATGGCTATTTCTTCGGTTGAGTACTAGATAAAGTAAGATTAGTGTAAGGATGTCATATTCTATGAAAAATGCAAATCTTTAAACACTAGAATTCCATTCACCACTACAAGATGCTCACACCACAAGGGCTCACGGAACTGAGGTTGCCTGGGTGAAGGACAAATTCACTCCTCTCATCTTCTACTCTTTCCTGGGACTACACTTTTTGAAGGCAATACCCAGATATTTATCTATACTATTTAAGTCCCTACTCTCTCTTCTCTTTTCTGGTTTTTGTTTCCTTTTAAAATTTTTACTGATCCAGTATAATTGATTTGTGTAAATATACCTAGGCAATATCATTTTAGTCAAATTTAAAAAATAAATATACATATATATTTATATATACGGTAGCATTTTTTTCCTCTAGAAGGTTGCATCCCTCATATTTGCCTCACTATTGCAGGCACTTTAGGCAGCCTATTTAGGGTTAAATAGGAACACTCTAGGGAAAAACTGTTCAACAGTCCCAAAGTCCAGGACAACAACAGAGACTCTGGGATAACATATATAGTATATGATCAGACAAATCACTTTTAACAAAATGATTAAGAATAGGAGGGAAAATATGTGTCTTCTGGGGCTGAGGAGTTCTGACTGGAGCCAGAGAGCAGATTTTTTTGTGTGTGTGAATGTAGTTCCCTAGGATTTTCACCCTAACAATGAATCACTCTGCAGAGAACTGTAATGGGCCATTGGTGGAAGGGAGGAAGAAGATGAATGTGTCTACAAGCCTTCTGATGACCAGGGAGCACTTGCAGAAAAGTTAGGTGACACTTTTCCAAGCTCTGCAGCTGAGCTCCACCACAGCATAAGGGATGGCCTGGCTCCTGGCTTGCAGGCACTCAGGCTGGATTTCTGTCCTACTCACCTCCTACCTGATTCCTCACACTCACCTGAAAAATTCCCCTTCCCAGTTTCTCTTCTGTCTAAATCCCATTTGCTCCCACTTCTAAAGGAGCTGAAGCAGAAGACACAGCCACCGCCCTCCCCCCCCCCAAACCCCAGGTGGGTAATTAGTGTTAACTCGGCTCTGAGAGTCCCTCCTTGGAGATGTCACAGTGAAAGCCTGGAGGAAATCTTCACCCAGTGCAGACAATTGGGTTGTTTGAATCATCACAGCTTCCCCTGTGTAGGGAGCCCTGCTCAAATGTCAGGAAGCCTGAGCCGCAGGCAGGCAAACTCATGGAATTTCTTCACTTATTTCTTCTGTCATTTCATTCCACAGACTCTTACTGAGCACCTGCTGTGAGTAAGGTTCTGTGCCAGGCAGTGGAACAGCTGGGCCAGTACCAACACAGCCATTGTTTCCAGTTAGAAACATTCAAAGACTTTGGGGGCAAATTTCATGGTGGTGCATGCAAACATAAGGGGAATGAGTACTGCAATACTCATCCTGGACTAAGTTCAAAATGAATTCTCACTGATCTACACTTACCTGCTAAGATAGCCTGCGAGTCTTGTTGCTGAATTGCAAAGTATCTCTTTTTTTTTTTTGCTTTGCTTAGCTGTGTGTGTTACTGTATTTTAAATCAAAAGAGTATTCTGCAGGCAAAGGATTTTCAGCTGCTTTCAGTTCCAGTGACAATGTGATTCATTCATTCATTCATTCAACTAACATATACTGAGCATCTACTAAAGTGTTGCCACTATGCCAGGCACAGGTGCAATAGAAACAAAGAAACAACCAAAGCAACCAAACTATAGACAAGGTGCCCTGTTAGGGAAGGTTATTTTCTAGCGGAGGAGTCAGACATTGTTTAGGTTTACATGTGTATATGACCATCAATTCTTCTTACTTCTAATGTGACAGATGGGGTATACAGAGCTTAAGGTGAGTGCAAGATGCAATGGGAGCATGAAGGAGGAATCTCTTTTCCTCTCAAATAGTAACCTATTAGATGAGAAATGAAACCTCAGTGTTAGCCTTTTCTTCATGATCCTCACCTTTCCGACTATAATCTCTTACTTCCATATACAAAACATCTCAGTAAACTGGCTTCTTAATTTTTATCCAAACATGTCATACATATTGCTAATATCATGCCTTTGCTCACTTCTTTTCCCTGTCTGGAATGCTATTTATCTAGTTCTGATTTACTTAAATTCTACTTTTCTTTTAAGGGCAAGCTCGTATGGTCCCAGAATCAAGAAAACCTTCCATATCAGGCCAGCTTCCAGCCCAGGACCTGGCACTGGAATCAGTCTAATTTCATTGAATGAGAAAATTAATTTCTAGCCTGAACCAAAGCATATTCTGCCTATGTCACTCATGTGGCATTTTCCTTCACCTCCTTACATTGTGAATTATTACTTTATTTCTATATCCAATCTTTCCAAGTAGACTCAGGGCAACTTCACTTCAGAGACCACATCATTTACAGCTTTGTTTCCTCTTGCTAACAAAGGGTCTGGCACAATTGATATTTATTTTTTGTCGTTATTCATGAAAGGAATATTCTCTAAAATATAATGTGTTGCTAAATTATTTTATTCTTCAAATATTCATGGAATGGCTACTATGGATTTGGTAGTATTTGTTCTAGGCACTGAAGTTACAGTGCTGAACATAACAAATTTATGCTGTCATGGAACTTATGTTCTAGTGGAGGTAGGCAAAAATAAACACATAATTACATAATGTGTCATGTGGCAACTGATGCTATGAAGAAAAATAGAAGAGGCTAAGAAAGATGGTGGGGGAGCTGAGAAGTGCTGTGTTATATGCGTTGGTTTGGAAAGGCATCCATGATAAGGTGACATTTGAGAGAGATCTCTTGGGAGTGAGCAAGTCACATGGATATCTGGGTTAAGAGTGTTTCAGAAGAGTTTGGAACATAATGAGAAAGGGGAAGAGTGGGAAGAATGAGGGGCTTAAGCCTCTGGAAAGATGTAGTTTTTGCTCTGAATGAAGTGAAGCCTTTGGAGAGTCTTCAGAAGAGTGACATCATCTGACTTATATTGTAAAAGGATGGTCTTGTAACCTATATGTGTAGCATATAGATTATAAAAAGGCAAGAGAGGAAGGAGGGAGAACAGCTAGGGGGCATTCGTATGACTTGGACCTAGGCAGTAACATGGGGAGTGGAGCAAAGCAGTCAGGCCTGGATATATTCTGGACATATTTTAAAGGTAGATTCAATAGACTTTGCTATCGGACAGAATGTGAGATGTAAGAGAAACAGGAGTTAAGATGATGGCAAGATTTGGGGCCTAAGGAACTCAAATAATGGGCTTGTTATTTACTGAGTTTCCCAAAGCATACTTGATCACGGCAGGAATCAGAATGTTTGTCCTGGACATGCTGAGTTTGAGATGCCCTTTAAACATCCATTTTGAGAAGCCAGGAAGTCATCTGGACATATGAATGTGTAGCTCAGGGAGGGAATTCAAGCCGGAGGTGTGGTTTTGTACTTGGAAGTATATAGGTAGTGTTTAAAGCCAGGATACTGGATGGAATCTCAGGAGGTCAAGTGTGAATAGAGAAGGAAGAATTCCTTGGGCATGCCAACATTTAGAGAAAAGGGAATTGAGGAGGAGCCAGCAAAGGGAATTGGAGGGGGACAGTGGGGTGAGAGGGAGCTAAGATAGAATGCAGCCAAGCAAAGAGGGAGGGAGGGGTAGTCAGCTCTGTCCAATGCTGCTTAGGTCTAATAAGATGAGGACTTAAAATTGACCACTGGGTCATAAAACGAGGAGGTCACTAGACACTTTGACAAGAGCTGTCAGGGATTGGAGTGGTGCAGCTGAAAGCCTGACCAGAGACGGGTCAATGGAAAACAAAAGAGAGGCATGCAGGCAGAGAGTAGACACATGTATTTGGGGAGTTTTGTCACAGAGTGGGCCCAGATAGGAGGTAGTGGCTGTAGGGAGATGTGAGAGCAAGGGAGGACTTTTAAAGAGGGGAGATATTACACCTTGGTGGGAATCATTGAGTAATGAGAGAGAATAATTCAGTAGAGTGAGAAAAAACGGGGGATGCAGGATAGAGTGGCAATTGCTAGAATAATATTTTTGAGCAGATGAGAGGGAAGGGGGTCTAGAGGATAAATGGAAGAGCACAGTTTACCCACAAGTGGAGGAAAGGCAGAGCACATGGGTACAGTCAAAAAGTAAGTTGGGAGACATGGTAGGGTGTGTGCGTGTAATCCAAGTGGACCCAATGGGTGGGATGATTTGTTTTAGTGTTTTCTGTATTCCCAGTGAAGTAGAAAGCAAAATCAGCAGAGAGTAATGTGGAAGAAGGTGTTGGAGATTTGAGAAAAGAGAAGAACATGCAAAATAGTTGTCTATAAAATGAGACACTGAGTTGATAAGGAAATGAGAAGGGAGACACGGCAGTATCAACAGTCCACTTGAAGCAGAAGGGAATGACTTTAAAGTGAGACTACCAAGTAGAATTAGAGTCACAGAATGGGAGTCACCATTTGCATCACATATAGCAAACATAAAAGTATCTGGGATGTAAAAATACCTTGGATAAGGCATTAGCAATAGCAATGGATCTTTAAGAATGTTCCATTGAAAGTAAGCTACGAATCTTTTTTTTTTTTTAAGATTTTATTTATTTATTTGACAGAGAGAGACACAGCGAGAGAGGGAACACAAGCAGGGGCAGAGGGAGAGGGAGAAGCAGGCTTCCCACGGAGCAGGGAGCCCGATGCAGGGCTCGATCCCAGGACCCCGGGATCATGACCTGAGCCGAAGGCAGACGCTTAACAACTGAGCCACCCAGGTGCCCCAAGCTGCAAATCCTGATTCATTTGACATCTTAAATACACTATGTCAAATGAATCAGGAAGTTCATTTTCAAACACTATTAAAATAATGTAAACAAACATTTCAGCCTTGGGGCATGGTCAAGGTACCAAAGTTGATCATAGATGCTGAGCTAGAAAACTGACCTAAGTAGCAGCAAGTGACCATGCTAGATAAATAGGTGGTAGATGGAGGAGGCAGCTAAGAGTAGTGAGAGAAGGCTTCATCACTTGAGCTGACCAAGCCTGAAACAGGGGTCTTACTGAGGCCTGGGCTGCACACAGAGTAACAATGGCCATGCCCAGGGCAGTGGTGGTTGTGGATGGAGAGACCATAGTGATATGTGGATATGTGGTCAGCATGTCTTTTATCAGTGACTGCAGTGGTCCCAGTGCAGAACATGCCAGCACGGGCCGTAAATGGCTAGCATGAGGAAACTTTCATGTAATGAGGTTGGGAAGGGGATGGAGAGCATGGTGATGGGGGAGAGTAGGAAATGAAAAGTGAAATATGGTCTAGAAGAAAAAAAATCATTGGCATTGGCACAGAGCCATTCACTACTCAATGCAATATTCATTCTCAAAGTTCAAATTTATATTCCATTTGGTATATTAAAACAGGATGCTTATTCCCTCAAACTTCATGATTGCTTTTTCTGGAATTGGCAAAAGTATTCCAAAGTGATCTATATGCCACAATAATCACTTGACCTTAAATATGGCTCAGCCTGATGCAAACTGCCTTCCAGTTTACTGTTCAGTTTACTGTATGTTATCTACGTCAGTGCAGTGGTCTGCTGTATTATACTGTATAGCCATGATCTACTCCCCATCTTTTTGGAATTAGATGAGATATGATGAGAAAATAATCATTCCACAGTAGTGTGGTAGGTAGGCAGGCAGTAAGGTGGCTGGCTCCATGATTCCTGCCTCCTATTGTTCAAGTCTTTGTGCAATCCCCTCCCCCTGAGTGGGAGGGAGCCGAACTTGCTTCCAGCCAATCGGCTACCGCAAAGATGATGTAAGTCTCCATCTTGCTAGTAGACAGATGCCAGAGACGTTCTCCCTTGCAGGTTTTGAAGAAGTAAGCTGCATGTTGTGTAAGAGAGGTTTGTTTGACAATCTCTGTTTTTCTTGCAGATATCTGTGTGCTCTTTTGGTGAGTAGGTTGGTTGGTTGGGGTGGCTGGGATATGAATGAGCACAGAGGCTAAGAAAGAGCAAGGCTGAGAACAGCCCCTCCTCCCTCAGATGAACGAGGCTGCCTCCTAAAGTAAGAAGATGCATTAGCCCCACGCCGTCCCTCCTCACCACTTTCACCAAGTTGTCACTGGTGATCATGTCCATTGGTCAGGCTACAGATTTGCCCCCACGTGGGCCTGAGAATTTGGCTTGTTTTCCAGATCCTAGAGCCATAGCTTATTATTTGTGGTAGTTATGGGGGCATTGATTAGGAAACGATTGATGGATACATGGATATATTGAAACAGATGATCACCTCTACTACGAAAAGAAAGGACCTTCAAATGACTCTGCTGAGGGGGATTCCACTTCTTCACATCCAGGCACAAAGGACATCTTGTTGTCATTATTAGGCAAGTCAGGTCTCTTGCACACTCAACTTCACCCAAGGTTCTCCATTTATAAGTATGCAACATGATTGTAAAATAATGATAAAAATAACCCCAAACCTCAAGACATCCTGTGAGGGTATAATGAAAACCCAGTACCAAGTAAAGTACTCATAAGTAAAATTCAGTGATGTTTCTTCTTGTTATGCAGGGAAACCACATTAGAAGACACTGGAAATAGAAAACTATAAAAAATAGACCCAATGGAATTCATTCTCTTACACAATCAAAATTAGACTGGCTATTTTCCTGATTTATGTCTCTATTTATTGCAAACCAACATGCTGGTTCAGCCTGAATCTGCAAGAGTCATAAAGGAAAACCCAAGTGCCTTTTTAGCCTATGGTCCTCCTGGGGTATAAACATTAACTATTCATAGAAGAAAATAGAATAATCAGCCTTCACTACTTAAATACCCTTTATCTCTACTGTACATACATTCCAATGGAGTGATTATCCTAATCACAATGTTGAGAGCAAATGAGTTCATTTAAAAATCATTTAAAGATCATCATTGACAAAGGATTTAGTTCAATACTAAGTTTCTAAATTGATTTCTACATCATGTAAGATTAAATCCAGCCCTAGTGCATGTAGGGTGTGAGTAGAAAGAGATGACGGAGAGACCCAGATTGACATACTCTATAGTATTCATATTCTCACAAGTAATAAGGGCCACATTCCTCTGAGGTTCAAACTGAGATATTTTATTTTTTCTGGCAAATAATAAACTACCACTCAAGCCAGATTTTCTTAGGCTGTGAAAAAATAGAAAACGAGAATCAATCTCTAACATTGAGATTCAATCTCTAACATTCATCTTGTAATTATTTCCGCAGGATAACAAAAACTTGAATTCTCAATCTTGACTCTTTTTTGTCAACTTTGGACAAAACTTTGGCAAATTCACAATCTATGTTCTGCATCATTTACCTGGGTTAATCTTCCAACCTGATGTTGAAGTGGCCTGAAATATTCTGCAAGTTGGAACAGTGTCTAATTCAGTTTACGTCTTAAACATACATAGTTTGTGTTTGTTTTCAGTAATTGTAAAAATGTACAAAAGAAAATGTTCTATATTGGCCCCTGAGGGTGGGGTTTAGGGAAGGGGAAGATAATGCACCTGTATTTATTTTAATTGCTGTTTTATTTCTTTTATATCTTACTCTGTAGCTTTATAATATGTAGTTTAAATATAAGTGAAGAAGTGAAGTATTAATGGTAATTGTAGCAGGATAGAGTATTCTACCACCCCCTCACTCCCCTGACTGATATCAGGTAGGATGGCAGAAGAAAGTGTTTGGTAAGTTGGAGAAGAGATAGACTGCAAGATTAAAAAAACACCAAAACTAAGCATTAAGAGGAGGTTGATATTAGTATGAAAGAGTTGCATGTCTTGTAGGCTCTTTATTGACTCAAAGGCTTTCTTTTTACCCCATCAATCACCACCCCAGCCCCTGTAAACACACACGGAAGCATCTAAAGAAGTTTTCTCCCTAGTCTTGGCCCCCACCTTCCATGGCTTGGTTCCATCAAGGTGAAAACCAGACAAAACCATTTGATTGTCAAGAGTGTCAGAGTCCGAGTGGAAGAAGCATGGCAGGAGAGGGGAGAGTAAGTGAGGCTTAAAAAGATGAAGGCTTGATCCTGTATACACACACACTCACCCACACATGCGTGCGTGAATGCATGCACATGCAAGTGTCCAGGCACACACACGCACACACACAGAGGCACTCTCTCGTCATTTTGATATCATTTTAAATGACTCTACCTCTGACCCACTTTGTTCTAGCCAAGCCAGCCTCCTTACTGTTCTGCGAACACTCCAGCACTTTCCTGCCTCAGGGTTTTGGCACTTGCTTTTCCTTTGTCTGGAATGTTCTTCCCCAAATAGCCACATGGCTCACTTCTTTACTTGCTTCATGTCATTACTCAAATGTCCTCTTATTTTTGAGACCTTCCCTGACTTCTTCACAGCACTCATCAACCCCTGGTACACATTATGTAAATATGCTTTTAAATAAATGATATTTGTATAAATAAATGCATAGATTATATATGTTATATGTATATAAATATACATACATATATACAAAAATATTTGTATTTGTTTATTATTTCAACTGCAAGGTCAAAATAAAGGCAGGCTCTTTCTTTTGTTTACCACTCTAGTCCCATCAACTGAAATGTGGGTAGCCCATTATGAGCACTCAGTCCATACTCAGTGAATGAAGGAGGAAGGAGAGTGAGACTAAACAGGACAGACTCCCTGCTTATCAATCAAGTTGGCTTTGGTACAACAGAGAGTGAGCTCAAGAAGAAAATAAATCTTTTGTATCATCTTTTGAACTCTGTATATCTCTGTGTATATACTTGCTCATTTGATAAAAGTTTTTTTTTTCCTTTAGTAATCAACTGTACTTATATTCTCTTTTAAATTTTAAGGACATATCTGGGGTTATAAAATTATTTCAAAGAGACTCTTACCCAATACAGTCCCTATATCACTTGGAAAACATTCTAGGTCAACAAGTTGCAATTACTGTATTGACATTTTTGCATGCATCTCATCCATTGTTAATTTTTATTACCAAAAAAAATGCCCATAAACAGGGCTTCTATTTTTATAAACATTTGCTTTCACTGTTTACTGTCCCAGAGTCAGAGATTTTAAGATCATGTCCTTAGTAAGTCATCATCACGCACACACCAAATAGTGGTCTTTCTCTTGAGAGGTAACTAATTAGTAGGAGAATCTGACTTCTAAAGCCTTCTTGTACATAAATAGACCAGGAAAAGAGAGGGTACAAAAAACATGAGATAGAAGCCAAATCTCTTTTTTCAAACTCTGAAAGAACAAAATGTAGAGTGTAACTAACCTCCATGAATTGCCAGATGGATTAGTTAATGTTTGCAAGGAATTTTTTAAATGAAAGCCACCACAGAAGGGCTAAATCTTTCTATTAACCCAGTTGAAATGTTTCTTGATTTTTTCATGCTGTGTTAAAGAGTCTTTGAAATGAATTCCACACACACAAAAAATGGCTAATGACCTTCCAAGGAGGAAGTTTTCACTCACTCATCACATTATCAAAATACTCTAGGGAAGGACAAGGCTTGCCTGTGTGTGGGGTCTATTGCCCTGATGAAAGTTCCAATTTAACACATTTGACCAAGATGACAACCTGTAGAGATTCAACACTCTCCTTAATCAGTTGGGAGGGAGTCAAGGAAAACCCTTACTGACATACCAATCCAGGGCTCCATTATAGTCGCTCCCACAGGTCAATTACAATATAGCAGGCATGCCAAACCATGGGTGGGTAAGGCCATTCTCATAATTCACCTTCATCCCCAACACTTCAAGTTGCTATTGGGTTTGGTTCTTTTACAGGTCATATATAGTTCAGTTTAAAATAAGGATTTTGACAACTGAAATCCAAATGGATAGAATGTACCAGTAGCTATTGGTCTGGAACACTCTTCGAAACTCCTCCCCGCTTATCTCCACCCATTTCCTCTTTTCCCTCCACTAGCAGTGGAAAATTATCCATAACAGGTTGAGGTTCAAGGAGAGAGAGCATTCATATCCCCTACTTTCAAGCCCCAAAGGGCTGAAAAAAGTGAAAGTGAGGATGGGCATATTTCAATGGTGTTTTTCCATTCTTTCTTTTACAAATGTTATTTGTAAAATGTTAAAGTACACATAGTGCAGCAAATGCTGAAGGTTTGACAACTGCTTTTTGTTTTTTGGGCCTGGACCTGGCCTGGGTTATACTTGCTTCCTCTGATAGTGAGGATTGCTTTTGTAGTAGGAGAATCTGACTTCTAAAGCCTTCCTGTACATAAATAGACCAGGAAAAGAGAGGGTACAAAAAACATGAGATAGAAGCCAAATCTCTTTTTTGGCTATACTCTCTGCCTACCAATTTAGTGAAGACTCTTGTGATGATCAAACTTGGCAGGAAGGTGGCACAGTTTTGTCATGCATCACACCCTCACTCTGGCACTTAAAAATGTATTTTATTTTTATTTTTTATTTTTTATTTTTATTATGTTATGTTAGTCACCATACAGTACATCATTAGTTTTTGATGTAGTGTTCCATGATTCATTGTTTGCGTATAACACCCAGTGCTCCATGCAATACGTGCCCTCCTTTTTTTTTTAAGATTTTATTTATTTATTTGACAGAGAGATAGAGAGAGAGAACAAGTAGGCAGAGAGGCAGGCAGAGGGAGAGGGAATACGTGCCCTCCTTAATACCCATCACTGGTCTAACCCTCTCCCCTCTAAAACTTACAATGTCCTGCTCTTGATGTAATGGATCTAGAGCAACAATTAGCAATGTCTGCTAAAATATTGGGTCAAAAGCTGATGGGAATGGATCAGGCTGACAACACCAGAACCCATTTTAGGGCCACACAGCAGAAAACCAGACATTCTCCTGGTGGAAGTACAAAAAAACATCTATGAAGTATTCATGTCAAAAAAGCAATCGGAGGCTGATCTGATCAAACCTCTGGGTCTAGCTAGCAGTTCTAGCTACCAGTTTACAACAAATACAGGAAACAAAAGTACAAGTCAACTGATAATCTGGAAATACAATCAGCAAAATCCAGAATGTGGGAAATTATAGAGCAAATGACCCATTTACACCATGGACACATTGCAAGGAAAAATGAAAGGACAAAAGAGAAACTATGGATTTTAAATGCCTTAAAATGACTTCTCAAGCAAATTAAAGGTGTTGATATTGTTTAGATCCTAATTTGAACAGAACAACTATTAAAAAACATTTATAAGATAACTATTAGAGCAAATTAGACATTGACTGGATATATGAAGATATTAATTTTTAAGTAATAATTGTATTGAGATTATAGTTTTTAAAAAGACTTCTTGTCTTTTAGAAATTCATACTAACATGTATACTTTTAAAATGATATGATGAGAACAAACTGGTGGTTACCAGAAGGGAGAGGAGTGGGAGGATGGGCAAAATGGGTGAAGGGGGGTGAGAGGTACAGGCTTCCAGTTATGAAATGAGTGAGTCATGGGAAAGAAGGGTACAGCATAGGTAATATACTCAATGGTATTGTAATAGCGTTGAATGGTGACATATGGTATCTCCACTTGTGGTGAGCATAGCATGACATATAGACTTGTCAAATCACTATGTTGTACACCTGAGGCTAATGTAACATTGTATGTCAACTATACTTCAATAAAAAAGAATGATATGATGTCTGGGACTTGCTTCAAAATAGTCCTGTGGGAATAGATGGGATGGTGGAATACAGATGAAACAAGGTTGGACATGGGCTGATGACTGTTGAAGCTGGCTACTGGCTAGATGAGGTTCATTAGGCTGTTCTCTCTACTTCTGTACAGATTGGACATTTTCCATAATAAACAGTTTTGGTTTTTTTTTAAATTAAGGATGTGGGACACCTGGGTGATTCACTCAGTCAAGCGTCCAACTCTTGGTTTCAGCTCAGGTCATGATCCCATGGGTCATGGGATAGAGCTCCACATTGGGCTCTGAACTCACTGGGGAGTCTGCTTGAAGATTCTCTCCCTCTGCCCTTCCCCCCCCCCACTCTCTCTCTCTCTCTCCAAAATAAATAAATAAATCTTTTTAAAAATTAGGGGAAAGGGAAAGCAGAATTTCCTTATTTTATATCTAGCTATAGCTTAAACCATGGACTATTTGCAGCTGTGTACAACATTACTCATTTTGATTTTAAGCTCTCTTTTTGGCTTTGCCAGGTGTTCTGTCCTCAGTTTCCTTTTTCATTATAAATTTACATTGTCTTATTGAAAAAAAGTAAGTATAAAGAGTAATGTTTTCTCAAAAGTTACAGTGTTGGTGGAGTTATTTAGATAGGTAATTTAAATAAAATATATGCATTATGAGTTTTTAAACAGCTGCTTCTGCAACCCAAATAGGTTACCAAAAAAAGGGAAGAAAATAAAAATAGAACAAAAGGGACTTCCTTAAAACTATCCAGTCATGATTATTTACCCAAAATAGTACCCTATTAAAATATATTCATCCTAAATGGAAACTGATAGACATCTCCTACCTTCTTGTTTATTTGAACTCAAATCAATATTGCTAATAAACTGTTTATAAACTACTTGAAAAGCTGGCATAACATTGCATTTTTTTTAAGCAGAAAGGAAGCCATTTGGAATGATTCCAAAAGTAATTACATTTGGTAGAGAGGTGCTAGTAGAGCCAACTGAAATCATTAACTAAAATATTTATTTTTAACTAATTGACTTGTGTATTACTTTTCAAATAAACATCTTGTTTAATTCTGCTTAAATTTCAGAAGCTCAGTAATTTGTGGAAAATCTGGGCCCTGCCAGGTTTCTCTCACTTCCTTTGTTTTTTAAGCAATAGCAAAGCCATCTGGCCCTAGACTTTCGTTTGTTGGGAGATTTTTGATTACTGATTCAATTTCTTGGCTGGCTATCAGTCTGTTCAAGTTTTCTATTTCTTCCGGTTTTGGTTTTGGTAGTTTATATGTTTCTAGGAATTTATCCATTCCTTCCACATTGCCCAATTTGTTGACATTGAATGAGTAATCAAAAATTAAAAACATTAAAAGAATTATTCACCATGATCAAGGGGGATTTATTCCTGGGCTTCAGGGATGGTTCAGTATTTGCAAATCAATCAATGTGATACACCATGTTAACAAAAGAAAGGATAAGAACCATATGATCCTCTCAACAGATGCAGAAAAAGCATTTGACAAAAAACAGCATCCATTTTTGATAAAAACCCTCAACAAAGTAGGGATGGATGGAACATAACTCAACATCATAGAGGCCATATAGGAAAGACTGACAACTAATATCACCCTAAATGGGGAAAAACTGAGAGCTTTCCCCTATAGTCAGGAACAAGACAGGGATGTCCACTTTCACCACTGTTATTTAACATAGTACTCGAAGTTCTAGCCTTAGCAATCAGATAACAAGAAGAGATAAAAGGCATCCAAATCCCCAAGGAAGAAATCAAACTTTCACTATTTGCAGATGACATGATACTCTATGTAGAAAACCTGAAGGACATTACCAAAAAACTGCTAGAACTGATACATAAATTCAGTAAAGTCACAAGATACAAAAATCAATGTACAGATCTGTTGCATTTCTATATGCCAATAATGAAGCAGCAGAAAGAGAAATCAAGGATTTCTCACTTACAATTGCACCAAAACCCATAAGATACCGAGGAATAAACCTAACCAAAGAGGTAAAAGTTCTGTACTCTGAAAACTATAGAACACTTATGAAAGAAATTGAAGAGGACACAAAGAAATGGAAAAACATTCCATGCTCATGGATTGGAAGAACAAATATTAAAATGTCTATACTACCCCAAGCAATCTACGCATTTAATGCAATCCTTATCAAAATACCACCAGCAGTTTTCATAGAGCTAGCATAAACAATCCTCAAATTTGTATGGAACCACAAAAGACCCTGAATAGCTAAAGTACTCTTGAAAAAGTAAAGTTGGAAGCATCACAATTCTGGACTTCAGGCAATATTACAAAGCTGTAGTCATCAAGACAGTATGGTACTGGCACAAAAACAGACACATAGATCAATGGAACAGAATAGAAAACCCAGAAATAGACCTACAACTATATGGTCAACTAATCTTTGGCAAAGCAGGAAAGAAGATCCAATGGAAAAAAGACAGTCTCTTCAACAAATGGTATTGGGAAAACTGGACAGCCACACTCAGAAGAATGAAACTGGGGTCAAGTTTCTTACACCACACACAAAAATAGAATGGATGAAAGACCTAAATGTGAGACAGGAAACCATCAAAATCCTAGAGGAGAACATAGGCAGCAACCTCTTTGACCTAGACCGTAGCAACTTCTTATTAGACACATCTCCAGAGGCAAGGGAAACAAAAGCAAAAATGAACTATTGGGACCTCATCAAGATAAAAAGCTTCTGCACAGAGGAGGAAACAATCAACAAAACTAAAAGGCAACCTACAGAATGGGAGGAGGTGTTTGCAAAAGTCATATCTGAAAAGGGTTAGTATCCAAAATCTATAAGGAACTTATCAAACTCAACACCCCAAAAACAAATAATCCAGCTAAGAAATGGGCAGAAGACATGAATAGACATTTTCCCAAAGAAGACATAGAGATGGCCAACAGACACATGAAAAGATGCTCAACATCACGCATCATCAGGGAAACACAAATCAAAACCATGGTGAGATATCACTTCACACCTGTCAGAATGGCTCAAATTAACAACACAAGAAAAAACCGATGTTGGCAAGGATTTGCTCGGTTGGTGGAAATGCGAACTGGTGCAGCCACTGTGGAAAACAGTGTGGAGTTTCCTCAGAAAGTTAAAAATAGAACTACACTATGATCCAGCCATTGCACTACTAGGTATTTACTGAAAGGACACAAAAATATTGATTCGAAGAGATACATGCACCCTGATATTACAGCAGCATTATCTTCAACAGCCAACTATGGAGAGAGCCCAAAGGTCCATCAACTGATAAATGGGTAAAGAAGATGTGGTGTATATATACACAGTGGTATATTACTCAGCCATCAGAAAGAATGATATCTTGCCGTTTTCAACAACATGGATAGAGCTAGAGTGTATTATGCTAGGCAAAATGAGTCAGAGAAAGACAAATACCATATGGTTTCACTCACATGTAGAATTTGAGAAATGAAACAGATGAACATAGAGGGAATAAAAGAGAGATGCAAACCATAAAATGGACTGAGAACAGACTGAGGGCTGCTGGAGGGGAAGTTGGTGGGGGGATGTGTTAAATAGGTGATGGATATTAAGGAGGGCACTTGTTGTGATGAGCACTGGGTGTTGTATGTAAGTGATGAACCACTGAATTCTACTCCTGAAACTAATATACTATGTGTTAAGTAACTGGAATGTAAATAAAAACTTGAAATGAACAAAAGAAGCAACAGTAAAAACAAAGTGAAATATTCACCAATTTTCTACTATAAATTCTACTAATGGGAAAAAGATGTCTTGCTAATAAAACCAGAAATTCAACTTAAACAATTTAGTCATGCATTCTCATTGTCTAGCCTAGCAGGAGTCAGGAGGCTTCTCAACAGAAAAAGGTAAGACTGAGGGAGAGTTGGCATCAGCTGGCACTTAATGAAATTGTGGGGCTCTGTAAATTGTAACCCTCATCTTAATCAAGAGAATTAAAAATAATTCAGAATTCTTTGTGTGCAAAAAGCTCCTCAGATCTCTGTTTTTCACCTAAGAAAGAGTAGAACCCTAAACTATTTCCTTGTCCTAGAAATATGCCCATGATAATGTATATATGAAAATGAATGTTCTGCAAACAGAAACAGTAGTAGCACTTACTTATTTTATGAGAATACTATTGTTCAGAGCCAAAGGATCTGTGTGCTTCTTCACATATAAACCCTTTCCTTCTGTGCAGACAGGGGAGGTTGGGTCTCTTCCGTAAGCTGCACCCTTGGTGGGGAAGGGCATATTAATCGAATAGAAGTTTGTACCTCCTCTGCCTATTTCCACTGTCCTCTTCCTACTCACCAACATATCATAAATTATGCCATATCTACTATCATTTTCTGCTTCAATCCTGCTTTTGGAAGAAAGATCAAATAGCACATTGTGGATACGGAAATTTGTCTTTTGACCATCTCAACAACTATCCTGTAGTTAAAATGGAAAAATTAAACTCCATCACTTTGGAGATGCTGTAAAGATCATCTAGCTCCTTCCTCAGACAGCAGACAAGCTAACCAAAACACTGAGTGACATGATTAGAGCCTGTGCTTATGGAGAGGAAACTTATACCCAGTGCATCTACATAATATGCAGTACAAATTAAAATGTGGGTATCTGTGTTCAAAATGCAGGGGGAAAGTGCAATCCAAGATACTAAAATGTAAAGTTTTTTTCTTCACAAATATATTATTACTTATAAAATGTAATATGGGTAATTGTGATACATAAGTAACAAAATTAACGAAAATATCATTTTTGGTGTTAGAATTCTATACAATACAAAAAAATAATACCCTTAATGTGATATTTTCTTGATTGATCATGAGTTTTTTTATGGTTTGATTTTCTGAAAATTCACTTATTGGGTCATTATACCTTTAACAACTTCATTTTGAATTAGTATAATTTAAAGTGATGTCAGTCACTTTTGGAAAATTCATGATTGCAAATAATTTTTGATAATTTTTAATTTTGAAAGGATCATTTTTCTGATGCATTTATTAAGGGTATATTTTAGGCTGTGACAACATTGGGATAATTTTCTAATAAATTATTTTTTAAGCTTTATTTATTTATTTTAGAGAGAGAGACAGTGAGTGAGAGAAGGGGCAGAGGGAGAGGGAGAGACACAGACTCCCGTTGAGCAGGAAGCCCGACATGAGGCTTCATCTCATGACCCTGATATCATGACCTGAGTGGAAATCAAGAGTCCGATGCTTAACTGACTGAGCCACTCAGGTACCCCAGTAAATTATTTCAAAATATAAATTTTAGTACACCTACGGCTGAGTCTGGCAGAGCAATTTTTCTTAAAAGATTTGACTCTTCATTCAAATCAGTTTTGTATAAGTCTTAAATTTCATTTTTAATGTAAAGTTGTATAATTGCATTTTAATGTTTCTTCTGACATTTTCAGGAACCTGTTCAAGAAACTGAAAACGGCTTCATTATTTGTGTATAATTTAAAATGTCTGTTTATGCATTCTATTGCTCTATCTTCTATTACAAAAAACAATTAATAGTCTTTGGAATAATTCGTTCACCTGAAGCTTCCTCTGTAAATGGAGTTATTTTTTGTAGAATGTGATGATTTTTAAGAATTTAATGTCTTTTTCAAAGTCTATGGATATTTACTCTTCAATGTTACAACAGTGTTCAAAACCAGGAATTCTAAACTCTGAAAAATTCTAACAACTATCTGATAGGTGTCATTGAAATATTCATGTATAAACTTTTACTTTGTGATAATTGCCTGAAAAAAATTTGCTACCTTAGTCCTGGTAGTTCCTGACCCAGGACTCAGTCCAAGAGTTAATATCTGTACAGACGCTACAGGGACAGGTTCTGGGAGGGATGGATAGGTGAGGCCGCTGACCTTGGCTCTGCCCCCACGTGGGTTCCTCTTCTTTCTACTGCTGAGGCTGCCGCCTCTTCTTTGTTGCTGCCTTTGCCAAACTGGGCGCACATCCCACTGGGGCTGCCCCCTTGGGGACCTGAGGCTCCTGGGATTGTGCTGAGGCATGCCCTTGCACAGTGTGTGTTCCTCCTCTGCAGACATGAGGTGGTGACTGAGGAACACGCTGGGCCCCATCTTGGTTTTAGAACCATTCTGTAGGACTCCTCACCTGGCCCTTCTCACTCGGCTCTGCTTCTGCTCTGGACAGCCCTCATTTGGGCTCCCAAAAGGTACCTGAGGGATGGATACAGCTTGGCTGACAGGTATTCCATCTCCTCGTAGTTGAGGGTTTGCTTAGCCACCATCGCACAATTTCTCTTAGCCTCTTGTCCTTGGGCCCCACACAGGTGTGGCCCTCCCGTGCCCTCCAGCCACTGGGCATCTTACATTAGAAGAACATGATTCAGAGAGCTGCCGTGGATCCCAGAGCTGCTCTTGCTTCTTTCCAAAAATCGCTTCTCCATCAGAAATCCCAGCTGGAGGCTCCGTCTTGTGCTAGAGCCACCGCACATGCCTCTAGTCCTGGTGCTCTAGCCTTTCTTCCACGCAGCCCCGCGGTGAGGCAAAGCCCGTGGGTTCCTTCTCTAGGAGAGAGGCAGAGGCAGACTGCAATGGGGAACAGGTCGCAGGCTGCCTGCTGTGCTTGCGGTCTCTGCATTATGGGGTCTTCCCTGGCTTCCTTGTCCGTCGGGCTCTTCAGCTGACCCCTACATGTGGTCTCCCCACAAAACCTTCCCCAAGTCCGGTCTCCACGGAGTTTTCCTTTCTCGCTGCTCACTCTCCCTTCACCTTTGCTTCATCCCCACAGCACTTACTTAAGTGCTTTCAGGAACGATCCTCCCTTTCTCTAGACTGAGGGTGGAGATCATGCTGTATTTTTCTTTCTATCCCCACCCCACCTAGAACCAAGCTGAGGTCTCAAGCCCATGCTATTGACTTGTTCATGACTACTAGGGGGGATGCCTGTAGTGGTGGGAAAGCACAGGATGCCATAGGGCTGTGCTGGTAAGGGACCTGATCGAGTCTGAGAGGACACCGCTCTGTTTGGTACAAAGTCTAGTGCAGTAGGGAATCTTAAATAACTGAGGAAGGGTTAAGACTTACACTGCAGGAAAATTTCATGCACTTTATTTACTAAATAGATATATGTGAAATGTACAGAGAAAACAAGTAATGAATGGAAGTAATAGAAGCAAATAATTTTGTTGAAAGTGACATTAGAAGTCATCTACAGTGGTGGATCTACACCCTTCCAGGAATTCTTTTGGTATTCTGGAAGACAGTTGTTGTAGACAATTGAACTGGGACCTGTTGGAGGCCATGAACCTCATATCAATGACCCTTGATCTAAAGGTACTTATCCACAGTGCAGCTTAGGGTTAGAACTACAATGGAATGTTACAAACAGACCTCAGCTTACCGAGTTTGGAAGTCCTCTGAAATACTTGTTTTGATCAATAAATTCCAAACACAAGATACTTTCCATGTGAAAAAATTCAAAAGTCAAACAAAATCCAGAATATACTCTCTTGAGCCCTAGACTAGTATGTTTTCCAGAAGATGCATAATAGGAGAAATTGTCTTTAAAGACAGACAGATCCAAGATGTTTGGATATTTGGAAATCAGTAATAATAGCATTGGAAATCAGTAGTGGAGATCAGTATTGGAAATCAGTAGTAACATCCCAACAAAGCTTTATCTTGATTTTCCCCCAAGGGATTGAGCAAAGATTTTTTCCGTTATAAACAGAAACATGAGAATAAGACAAACAGCTGTTTCTGCCAAAAGCATATTCTTTCAGTCCTAGTTTCCAGTCCTAGTTCTGCTACTGAGAGAGAAATTAATTAGAAAGCATACAGAACAAGGTCATGATGCTAGGGTCCTGGGATTGATTTCCGCATTGGGCTCCTTGCTCAGCGGGGAGCCTGCTTCTTCCTCTGCCGCTCCCCATGCCTGTGCTCTCTCTCTCTCTCTCTCTGACAAATAAATAAATAAAATCTTAAAAAAAAAAAAAGAAAGCATACAGAACAGTGTTGAAACACAGGAGGAAAAGATTTTAAAATTCGCATTTCTTTTTTTTTTTTTTAAGATTTTATTTATTTATTTGACAGAAAGAGACACAGCGAGAGCAGGAACACAAGTAGGGGGAGTGGGAGAGGGAGAAGCAGGCTTCCCGTGGAGCAGGGAGCCCGGTGCAGGGTTCGATCCCAGGACCCTGGGATCATGACCTGAGCCGAAGGCAGATGCTTAATGATTGAGCCACCCAGGCATCCCAGCATTTACTTCTTTTTTTCACTACATAACAGAATAGAAATTTATATACCATCTATAATGAACAAAAATTGCATCTATGAAGGAAGAAAATAAGTTTCAATACTTGTGGACAAGTTTCAGATATTGGTATACTATTTTAGGAGTATGGATTTTGGAGTCAGACTGTTTAGCTTCAAAGGATGACCGTACCCCGTGTGACCTTGTGCATTCGGAACTGGAATTCCTGGAACCATGATTTTGTCTTCTGTAAAATGGGGATAATAAAACTTACCTGATACGACTGTGGGTAGATTAAATGAAATAATCCATGCAAGGGGTTTAGCACTCCATCTGGCACATGAAGAAAGAATTGAGCAAGAGTATGTAAAGGAAAAAAAAGAAACAGTATTTTCTCATTAGAGGCAGATGAGAAAGAACAGGACAATATGCTCCCACGTACAAATAAAATAAAGTACATTAGGACAAAAAGCTCTGAAGGAAAATCTTACAAATTTTCAAAAGAAAAAACAACTAGAAAAGGAAGAGAAATTTTCCACATGCCTGGGCTTGTTGATCTGTTCTCTGTGTTTTTTAGAGAGATTAACAGGCTGGGTGGTAATTGAACCAATCACAGGTAGACGACACTTTGGTAGCAAAGCAGTGCATCTGCTTTCCAAAATGTGTTTAAGACTTAAAAACTTTTTTACATCTCCTTTTTAAACAGAAAGTTAAAATGTTACTATTAGCTATTTTTAATAACTGAATTTTAATTCTTTATTGGGCACCTATTTGTAAGATAGGTTTCTTATGGTTGCTATGATAGTCTAATGATATAATGTACATAAGTATAAAATATATTTAAAGTATAAAGTACTTCACCATCATTATGTATATGAAGAAATGACGTAAAGAAAGATAGATAAGCCACAGCATAAGGGCAAGTTCCCCTGCACGGAAACGAAGATTAAGCCGCTAAAAGAAGGGTCAGTAATGGGCGATGATGAGCCATAGGGAGGTACATTAGCAGCCTGTGGGAAAGACCCTTTCCTGGTAGAATGTTCAATGATATTTTTTTCCTCTTCTTCAGAAAAGCAAATAGAGTTTATAGTCAATTTCCATTCTTCTCCTTTGTTTCCTTCATCTCTCCCGAACAGTGCTCTTGAATCAAGCAGCTGCCAGGCTGCTCACTGGCTTCCAGGCCGAGCGACTCCAAAGGCAGCCGGCACCGCCCTGCCGGGCTCTGCAGAACGTCCCGAGGCCCTGCCGGGACACAGCGGCTCCCGGGTAAGTCATCTGGCCGCTCCCCGCGGCGCGCCGTTCCTCTGCGGGCTGCTCTTCCCGGCGGCAGTGGGAGCCACACTCCTGTCTCAGGGATGGCTCAGGAACCACACGCCCCAGAAACGACATGCTGCGGATGCCCCCTGTGCGCCCCACACCTGGACCTCACACGTCCTTGGCGACACCGCCGGGACCCTTAGGAGATTATTTTCCGATTAAGAAAGAAATATAAGTGTAAATATTTTACACATTAAGGAAGGTACTGGTTTTATGCCATGATGTAGAAGGGAGATTATAAAGGATCTTTTTATTAAGGAAAAACAAGTTTCTGTGAGTTGCAAATGCTGCCTTATCACCATGCTCTGCTTTTCTCTCAACCTTACTGAAACTGCTCGGCATTATCTTTCATGTTCCAATACCAAAAATTTAAATGCATTGCCCTAGGACCTTAGTGTCATTGTTTAACTCAAGCTGTAAGCTGCAAATGGCGCTATATTCCTAACATTGCTATAAATGAAGTGAAGAGGATCAAAGAGTTGGATCAGACATGGGAGATAGTCAGGGACTTGGGACCCGGAGGCACGACTTCACAGCGCGGCTGGAATTGTGCGTGGGCTCTGGCAGATGCTCTCAGGGCCGCTTTACGCAACAGCCCTGTTTCAGCCGGTGCATGTCTGGAAGGCTTCCCATGGGAGGTCACTCCTCTCCAACAGGTCATGGACTGCCCCTCAGACAAACCTATGTATGAGAGAACCCCCCGATTAACCAGCCCGCTTGTTTCAGACTGTTCATCTTACATCAGATGGAACCAATGCTATCGTGGGGGGTGGAAGCCGCTTTTATGTGAAGAATCTCATTACAGCATTCAGATAATTCAGATAGGTTAACACCTCAAGAAAAAATCTGACTCCCAACATGTGCCCAGCTAGAATGAGGATTATTCTTCTTGCAACCTTATTTCCTCTTGTGAACTAATGGACCCTCTCCAAGCCCTGAAACCTCAATAGAGACCAGAACGAAAAGTCATGCTGGCAAATGCTGAGCAGGATAGAATATCTTCCTGATTCACACAGTCAGGGAGTACGGAGAACTCCTGGAAATGTTCCTCACCCTTGACTAGCTTGATGAAGGGTGCCATCCAGGTATCATTCTTTATCTTTTTCTACCCTGCCTCCCTTTAGCCACTTCTCCCACTTTTTAAAGAAAGGAACACTTCTCATGTATCCTGAATTTAACAATGACCCCCTACCCTAGAGGGTAAAATTCTCCCAGAATGACAGACAAAAATACAATTCAGAATATTGGTACTGTCTGGTCAAAGTGGAATAACTGGGACCAGATTTATCTTCCACCTGAAACAATCCCCCAAAAGACAAAATACACTGTTTTCAAGATGCTGGACCTCAGGCCACAGAAGGCATTGACTTCTAAGGGGTGGGAAGCAGACCAGGCGAGCCCTATAAGTACTCTAGCTAACTGCCTGAGAGTTTCTAGGCTGTGGAGCAGGGAGTGGAAACTGAGGCATACCCCCTGAGTTGAGGAGATGGAGCTGAGAGTCCAGGGAGACTAACAGTTCATAGAACAGCGTGCAGAGAAGAGGGAGCTGCACAGAGACAGCCCCCTGGAAATCCATAGAGGGCTCCCTGGAGTATCCAGCTGGTCTGAGAGAAAAGTTCTGAGGTTTGGGAAAGAACCATCAAAAGAAGTAGAGGGAACAGTGACTGGTCCTCATGCAGGCCTGGGAAGTATGTCTGTTCCTGCCAGCCAGACTGGAAAAACTCATCATTCGTGGGGCCTGGGGTAAAGTACTCAGAAAGATCATATCTTGGTAGAGAGGAATAATTAGCCTAGAGTAGGCACTGTTCCAGATTTGTCTAACAAATCATAAATGTAAGGCCCCAAAGGAGAAAACTATTTCAAGTAACTTAGCCATGTAGCAGAACAAAGCTCAAGAAAAGCAATAGAAATACAAAAATTTCCATCAACCAACAAGGTAACATTCGCATCCAATCAAGATTACCAGATATACAAAGAGGCAAGAAAACATAGCTCATCAGGAGGAGACTAATCAGTCAATGGAAACCAACCCAGAACTGACCCAGATATTAGAATTAACAGAAGAGGATATTAAAACGCTTGTACCTATCAAAAGTTGTACAAGCATTTCCCCAGCAACTTTATTCATAATAGCTAAGATTGAAAGCAGTCCAGATGTCCATTAACAGGAATACAGATCAACAGACAACTTAGCAATAAAAAAGAATGATTCTCTAAGAGATGCAACAATTTGAATGAATCTCAAAACCATTCTACTGAGTGAAAAAAGCCAAATATAAAAAACTACGCATCCTATGATGATTCCACTTACTTGAACTTCTCTAATAGGTAATAACAATCTATGGTGATAGAAGTTAGATCAGGGGTTGCTTCTGGGATGAAGGGAGGGTGCACTGAGAAAGAAGACAGGGAACTTGTAGGGTTAAAATATTTTCTATATTGATAGTAGCGTGAGTTATAGACGGGTATGCATTGTAAAAATAGATCAAACTGTACAAATTGTGCATTTCATGCAATAAAAATTCTTGTTAAAATTTTAACAGTCCAATAGAAATATAGGCACCACATGTTTAACAGCAAGTTAAATGGCCAATAATAAACATATAAAAAATATTTTTAGTATCATTAGAAGTCAGGAAAAAATAAATTAAAACCACAGTGAGACACCATTTTGCACTCACCAAACTGGTGATACTTTAAATTATGATAGTAGTTGACACCATTTGTTCACATCTCTACTGATACAATATATATTGGTACAAGCACTGGGAAACATTTTGGTTTGATAAGTGATGTTGAAGAAAGGCATTCCTTGTGCCCTGAAATGCCACTTCTAGGAATATTTCTGAAAAAAGTCTGGAGCATCAGATATTTTAAATCTTGTTACTGATAGCATTGTCTGTGATAGCAAAGGCTCAGGAAACCGAAATGTTTAGTCCTAGGATTATACATAAATAGTGGTATAGCCATCCATTTGTTGTATACATGAAGTGGAATTTAATGAATTTCAGCTACATGAATCACATAGCTACATTGCACGGGGATAATGTTGATGAGAAAAGCAAGTCTCCAAAGAAAACTTACAGTATGATTCCTTCTATAAATATTTTAAAACATGTAAAAATAAACTATAGTTGACCCTTGAGCAATGCAAGGATTAGGGGCACTGACCTTCTGCGCAGTCAAAAATGCTCGTATAACTTTTGACTCCTCCAAAACCTAACAATTAATGGCCTATTCTTGACCAGAAACCTTAGCAATAACATAAGCAGGTGATTAGCACGTATTTTATATGGTATGTGTACTACATACTGTGTTCTTACAATAAAGTAAGCTAGAGAAAAGAAAATGTTATTAAGAAAATCATAAGGAAGGTAAAATACATTTATCATACTCTACTGTATTTGTTCAAAAAAAATCCTCATATGAGTGGACGTGTACAGTTCAAATATATGTTGTTCAGGGTCAACTGTGTGTGTTGTTTAGAGGTACAGACATATGGTAAAACCATAAAGACAAGAAAGAGAATAATTAACTTAATTCTAAACCATGGAGTTTGAGAAGGGGAATAAGCATGGAGAGGGGCACATAATACAAAAATGTTCATTATATTATTGTTCTACTAAATACATATTTATATATATTCTACCAAAATTCTTTCTTGTCCACTTAATATCTCACACAAAATTTAAAATACAGTGAACAAGAAGAATATAGAAGGGTAAACCAAAGAATGTGAGAGAAAATTAAAGATGTCATTTCTTATTATCAAATGACAACCTAAAAATCTTTATAAAACTGTTATAAATCTGCCAAGTCCTTAATGTGAACATTTCTCATTTAGAATTATAAGATCACCATGTAATAAAGGCCGAACTGAAAGACTAAGTGAATAATGCTATTTAGAAAACAATGCATCCAGATAAATGTCAAGATACTATAAAAATATTATTTGCTTCCAGCTCATAATTAATTGAATGCCCTGTGGAGGCAAGATGCTCTGGCATAAAGGTTTTTGTCATTTCTATAAAGATGTTCACTTGCTCTGCTGTTTCACAAGAACTGATTATGTGCAAGTAGAATTCATCTCCTTTGTATGTTCCAGAGTTATCAGAAATGGTGGGTAGTGGCGGTGGTGGAAACAACATAAAAGATGCTGTTTTTTTTAAAATAGACCTAAGGTTTTTTAGTGCAATTTTAAAGTCTACTGCAAAATTGAGTGGAAGGTACAGAGATTTCCCATAGAACCTCTACCCCACACGTGCACAGCCTCCACCATTATCAACACCCCCCACCAGAGTGGTACATTTGTTGCAATTGATGAACCTACATTGACACATCCTTATCACTCAGCATCCATACTTTAAAAGGTCTCATTTAAAGAAATGTAATAGTCAAACTCAATTTTTTTTTCTTTCCCTGGAAATATAAATGCATCCTCAGTGCATGCACGTATATAAGCATGCATGCAAGTGATGTCTGGAGGGAGTGCATCTGAATCAGAACAGGATGACTAGAGAGGGAGATGGATTCCATTCTGACTTCCTTAACTTTTTGCAAGACCAAAGAAATCTTCATATATAGACCTATCTAGACCTAGGATTCCATGGCATGACTGAGTTACCAAGTATTGGCCCAAAAGGAAGAGAAAAACCATACATCCAGAAAACGCAGTGCAGTCTCAGCCCCACAAACCTGGGAGAGCTGCTTCTTGCACTCTGGGGCTGCTAGGCTAGGGGTACGTAGAATATAGCAAGTGAGGCTTGGGAGGAAGAGCAGCCTGTTTTGTGAAATCGTGCCCATTTTCTGGGGGTAAGTCATCAACAGAATCTATAAAGTAAATGAATCTGCAAGGTATCTTTTAAGAGTCAGCAAGTTCTGGGGCTCCTGGGTGGCTCAGTTCGTTAAGCGTTCAACTCTTCGTTTCGGCTTAGGTCTTGATCTCAGGGTCATGATCTCAGGGTCATGAGATCAAGCCCCAGGTTGGGCTCTGCACTCAGGCTCCGCGCTCAGTGGAGAGTCTGCTGGAGATTCTTTCCCTCTGCCCCTGCCCCCACTCATGCGTTCTGTCTCTCTCTCTCTCTCTAAAATAATAAATCTTAAAAAAAAAGTCAGTAAGTCCTTACTTTACAAATGCTCAGCCTTTGTTACATCTATGGCAGTTGAAGGCAAATTATGCAAAGTACAGAATTTAATCTGCTTTTTCTTTATTTCAAATTTTTGGTGAATACATTTGACTTAAGTTTCAAAGCCATTTATAGACAGGAACCCAGACTGCAGAGGGAGAATAAAAAATGACAAAAAGCTCATTTGCAAAACACTTTCCTCAGTTGATTTAACCACCGTGAGAGTCTCTTATCATTATGGTATCTAATTTGGCTGAATTGGATGTCAATGTAAGAATATTACTTTCTATTTTCACCCCAAAAGCTCCAGTAATGTGTTGACTCAGAGAAAGAAGACCTTCCCAACATTCAACTCTCCATACAAACTTCAACTATGCACATGCCATGAAAACTAGATTGTGTAAAAAAGAAGAAACACAGCAATTTAGTTTTATAGAATTTGGTGGACAGAATAGACTTTGGGAAGCATCCAAAAATGTTTACCCATGCCCACTTTATAGGTGAGAAAAACGAAGATAAAGAGGGCACTTGATGTAATGAGCACTGGGTATTCTATGCAACTGATAAATCACTAAATTCTACCTCTGAAACTAAAATAATAATAACAATAATAAAGTATATAATATCTGACCCAAAGTCACACAGGAAGCCGGAATCATGGTGAAACTGAGTAGACCTCCACTTTTTTTTCTACCCTGTGTTACTTCTCTTTGCCTCTAGCACAACTCAGAAATATTTATTCCCTATGTCACTAGCTCTCAAAAGAACAAATCAAATCAGTGTTTTGACAATGTTCAGATATTTCAGAAACAGAAATGAGGAAGGAACACCGTGCATGCTTTAATTTCAAGATAGTCTATTCTTTTAGTCCTCAACCATGATCACACCTGTATTTTCTGCTTAAAGACTCAGGTCTCTGCAGTGTTTGGCTGTCTTCTAGAGCTATAAGTGGCATGATTTACTTAAGTATCACTGTATAGAAACACTCTTCCTTGGGGAAAAGTACATAACACCTCATTGACTTTACTGAAAACAAAAATTACTGTTATCAAATCAAATAAACAACCTTTTCAAGCAAAAATGTTTATCCATCATAATTTTACTATAGTTTATAATTCCTTTCACAGTCAGACAGGAGGAAAAGAAAGTCAAATGCAAAGTACAAAAATAAAAATCTATGAAAAAGACATAACTGTCAGATACGTAACACTCAACTGGTCAATAACTGAAATATATTGGTTATTCATTATGTACGAAGTGTAACTGCAGCTCTTAATATAAGATAAAAACATTAATCCTTTCCTCTGTCCAACTAAGACTGGAGGTGTGTGTGTGTGTGTGTGTGAGAGAGAGAGAGAGAGAGAGAGATGAATTGTCTCCATTTCTCCATTCCTTCAAAATCCATACTTATGTTCCTTTTAAACACTTCACCAATAGATATGAAGATTAACTCTTTAAAAAAACATCTCTAGGGCGCCTGAGTGGCTCAGTTGGTTAAGTGACTGCCTTCGGCTCAGGTCATGATCCTGGAGTCCCTGGATCGAGTCCCGCATCGGGCTCCCTGCTTGGCAGGGAGCCTGCTTCTCCCTCTGACCCTCCCCCCTCTCATGTGCTCTCTCTCTCTCATTCTCTCTGTCTCAAATAAATAAATAAAATCTTTAAAAAAAAAAATCTCTAATGTCAATTCTCTCATAGAAACGGCTGCTGAGAGTAATTTCAAAAACAATATGCATTTTCTAACATATATAAATAATAATGACCATGATTTGCATAGTTGTGAAAAATATTTAAAAACTGGAAAATCTGGGGCCCCTGTGTGGCTCAGTTGGTTGTGTCCAACTCTTGATCTCAGTTCAAGTCTTGATTTCAGGGTCATGAATTCCAGCCCCATGCTGGGCTCCATGCTGGGTGTGGAGCCTACTTAAAAAAAATTGCAAAATCTGCAGACAAGAAATATATCTTCCTCTATGGTTATAAAGCTCATCTCTCTAAAGTTTAGTAAATTATGTTTTGGTTTTCAACCTGATTGTTTATTTCACAGATGCTTCTTTACCAGTTGAGACTCAAATATATTAAAAAGGGTATTTGAAAGAAGTCAGCTTTTAGTCTTATATTTAAGTGCAAGAAACTGGGAGGGGGGTGTATGTGTATATTCATGGTGTTATTCTAAATAAGAATTGAAAACTAGTTGTGTGGATAGGTAGGAACAAGTTTATAGGTCTCTGTGTGATTCGTTAAAACAAGTACCAATGTTCATGGATGAGGAGCATTTCCGGTTGGAATCAATACAACTGTGGCATTCTAAGCCACTCAAAGCTCAGGGCTTTTTATCAACTCAGCTTGTTACAACCAGTTGGGATGCAATCGAATGTTCAGTTTTGCTATCTTCCATGCATAGACTGCTGCGAGTCAAAATTTCCTTTGATACATAGTAGCTATGATGGTGATCATAATGATGATCATGATGATAATTATGATCATGATATTTGTTACTAGATTATGAAGTAGTTTTTAAATTATTTATATTTGTCCAATCTTGTTTTCCTTCTACTGGACAAAATGAACTTCCAAACTCTTAATGATTTGTTTTTACTTCTCAAGTATGTATGTTTTATGGACTTGGTCACATCACTGTATAAGGAGTAGTACCAGACAATGTTCAATTCATGTGCCATTTAATTTTCAGAGCTACAAACTAGAGTTTTCATCCAGTTATTTGAGATCACAGGGTATATGCTTTGGTGTAGAATGATGTTCTCAGGAAAGAAATATTTCCATATAGAAATATGGAAAGATCTAGAATATAGATCTAAAATAAAGATCTAGAGTACAGAATATAGAGAGATCTATTTATTTATTTTTTTAAAAAGATTTTATTTATCCATTTGACAGAGAGAGACATAGCTAGAGAGGGAACACAAGCAGGGGGAGTGGAAGAGGGAGAAGCAGGCTTCGCGCGGAGCAGGGAACCCGATGCGGGGCTCAATCCCAGGACCCCGGGACCATGACCTGAGCCGAAGGCAGGCGCCTAACGACTGAGCCACCCAGGCGCCCCTAGAGAGATCTATTTCTATTATAATCTTCACAACCTCTCAGAGAGCTACATTTAAAAGGAAAAAAGAAAAGAAACTAAAAATAAAGACTTGAAGGAAAAATGGAAAGAGAAAGTAGAAGAAGGAAAGGAAACAGAAAAGAGAAAAAGAAAACCAGATCTGGGCATCAGCAGCATTAACTACAAAGCAAAATAACTACGAAGTAAATTCCCCAAATTTGGTCTAAGAGCTCTATTTATATTCTGCCAAAGAAATGAGAGAGAGAAATTTGGAGGTCTTGACATCACAGCTACTCAGGCCAGAGGTTGAGAATTCCATATGGTGACTGTTAAGTGAATGGAAGAGCCCAAAACACAGAGGCCTGGAATACTCTGCCAAGGGCCATTTATGATAGTAACTGAATTGCATGCCTGGTGGGAAATTTTTATGTGCTGATAGCTTTTGCTTTCAACATATATGCCCCTGGGCATCCAGTTGAAAAGCAGATTGGTCTACATCAGCAGTTCTCAAACTTTCTGCTCTCAGTCTCCTGTAGGCTCTTAAAAATTACTGAATCTAAAGAGCATTAATTTCTGTGTCTCATATGTCAGTATTTGTCATATTAGAAATTTAAACGGGGAAATTAAAATATTTATTAATTCATTTAAAAGTAGCAATAATACACCAGTTTTCCAACTAGATACTCATACAGGTATGTAGTTGGGAAAGGGAGGAGTATGTTATTGGCTCTTTAAGATAATTGTGGATATTCTTCTTTGATACACCAAGACTGGAAAAGTGGCCTTTTCTTAAAGGTTAGTTGCAGTCTGGACTCTGAAGCTTTACCAAATGAACCATCAGTGTCCTGTTACATTAAAATAATTGACTTATCTTACACTTTCAATAGATCACTTACCAATGCATGATTTTGTTACATCATGCATTGGTCATTTGTAAATTATTGGTTTACTGAGTTATGCAGATATTCCAAATGATGACCCATTTCATTATATGATATCAAAAATCATATTCATTAATATGCAACCTATATCATCAGAAAAGATGTATGTATCCAGAAGCTTGCGGTGCAGGTATAAATTTTCCAAAATACTGATTTTCATTCGAAAGCAACTTTTACCATGGGCAACAAGTATCATCAGGTATTTTCCTTGAAGTGATAGCTCACTTTCTTTTCAAGGAAATGTCTTATAAATACTCATATCTCAAAAACATTTGTCTGTCAGTCATTCTTTCTTTCCTTTTTTTTTTTTTTAAAGATTTTATTTATTTATTTGACAGAGAGAGACACAGCGAGAGAGGGAACACAAGCAGGGGGAGCAGGAGAGGGGGGAGCAGGAGAGGGAGAAGCAGGCTTCCCCGCGGTGCAGGGAGCCCGATGCGGGGCTCGATCCCAGGACCCTGGGATCACGACCTGAGCGGAAGGCAGACACTTAACGACTGAGCCACCCAGGCGCCCTGTCAGTTATTCTTTCAAGTAAAAAAGATATTCCCCCCCCAAAAAGCAGCTAGTTTAGTTGTAACCCAAGAGATCACACAGTGAGTTTCTTTAAGACAACCATCTCACTTTGCTATGCAGCAGAAATGCTTCATGTGGACATCCCATTTCATCACACAAAATATTAAGAAGAAATTTACTCAAGGGCAAAGATTTAATAAAAGCAGTAATTTTTGCTGCTTCCTCAGGGGCTACAAGTACCTGGCAGGGGAGAAGTGCAATGACTAGTAGGTCCGTTAGGTGGCGCTGCCGTGACTTGGGCTAAGGTGCTAGCAGTTTTAAGCACCGTTACCCTTGCACAATCAGTTGCAAATGTCGACATAGTAAAAATGCACATAACATCTTAGTATTACAATGAAAAGAACTTTGACCCGGTGAACACACAGAAAAGATCTTGCCCGCCCCCCCCCCCCCCCCCACCCCGCAGGGGTCTGATGAACCACATTTACAAGAAAGACCTTATCATCCACCAACTGAAATTCATTTGATGGAATGAAGGCAGCCAAGAACCAGTTCTCAATCAACATTAAGCAAAATGATCCAGGGACCTCGGCAGCTAGGCACCCTATCCACTGCTATCCAGGTATTAAAATTAAAATTTTGCTTCCTTAGCATGCGATTTATCTGGAAGAAAATTTAATGCTAAGTTCTGGAAGAAGCCAGGAAGCATTTTATCATAATGATCCATTTTAGTGTTGAACTCTGTTCAAGCACCAAAGCAGTTTTTAGTAAGCTTGCAGGTGAACACATCAAGGTAATTTCTCTTTTACTATATGCTCTGGGGTCTGGCTTAGAAAAAAAATAACAACAATATCCACTAATGGTTAGAAAACACGAATAATGATTTTAAACACAAAAACCAAAAAAACTTCTCTCAAGCTTTTTAGCTTCAAAAAGGAGTACCCTTCTGGTAATCTACATATGTCTATGAAGCCACTATAAAGGAAACTGAGGGTGCCTGGGTGGCTCAGTCGTTAAGCGTCTGCCTTCGGCTCAGGTCGTGATCCCGGGGTCCTGGGATCGAGCCCCGCATCCGGCTCCCTGCTCCGCAGGAAGCCTGCTTCTCCCTCTCCCACTCCCCCTGCTTGTGTTCCCTCTCTCGCTGTGTCTCTGTCAAATAAATAAATAAAATCTTTAAAAAAAAAAAGGAAATTGAGAATCGAACTTGGATAAATTGATTAACCTAAGGAACATTAAAGTCAGGAGAACTCTGTAGAACAAAACCCTGTTCCCGGATGGCATTCCCTGAAGGAACAGAGACCATAATTGAGGAGCCTAGCATCACCAGATTAATGCAAACAATTTTTTAAGTTTTACAGCAATCCCCACCATTTCTGTTTCACCTATCACAAAATAAGGCCATCTGGCCACTCTTCCCCATAAAATATTTCATTACTCGCTTCCCTCTGGCAGGGTTTTAACACCCACACCGAGTATGTGTGAACTCCAGTGACACCAAAGGCTATGAAGTGTTAGAAGCTCTTTTCACTTCACTATATTTAAAAAACATGTATTTTATAAATGATGTAAAAGCTTTAGGTGCACCGCCCCTTCCAGGGCCAGAAGTGGGACCAGGCCTTCTCCAGGTCGGACCACCTCGCCTTACACATGAAGAGGCACTTTTAAATCCCCAAACAGTGGATATGACCCACACTGCCAGAAGAGAATTCAGTATTTTTTTTTTTTTGACCTTTCACAGTCTTCCCCACCCCCCCCCCGCCCCCGCCCCCGGGCGGGAGGGAGGAACCCAGCTGGAAAGCACTACAATCATGGTCAAGTTCCCAACAAGCCAACTTGTGAATGGATAATCAGGAGACACAAAGAAACCAGAAGACAAATCAAAGAACTGATGGGGTCTGTGACTGGATCTTCTATCATTCCAATGCTAAAGCCAACTTGAATATTCTTGGACTTACAAAATACCAAGGGGGTGGCTGGAAGGTGTGGATATAAGGGTATAAATTAGATCCATGAGTTGGGGGGAGGGAAGACCAGAATTCCCTTGAATTGTGTTTCGATGCAATATAAGCATAGAGATCACCTTGTACTCTCTTTGCCTTCTAAAAGCCATTATTACGATATTAGAAGAAGAGGAAGAAATTCAGGTACAGAAAATGTGTTTTTAATAACCTAAATGATGGTGCTTGGTGAGCCTTGGTTCTAAAGGTACCAAATGAGGAAGCCAAAGTTCTCAAACCGCTGCACACTTTGACAAGGAAAATCTATTTTTGTCTTTTGATCTATATTTATGACCTAAGTCAGGTAAATACGCCTAGTTTATTTCTTTTAACATTTCTATGCAGACAGTCTGTTACGCACTGTGGTTTCAGATGTGCAATAATTTGTACAATGGTTTATTCCCAAGTATGCCTTAAGCAGAACAAATGTTTTTTTCTATATAGTTCCTTGCCTTAATAAATATGTAATATAAATTTAAGCAAACTTCTATTTTGTATATTTGTAAACTACAAAGTAAAAAATGAACATTTTGTGGAGTTTGTATTTTGCACACTCAAGGTGAGAATTAAGTTTTAAATAAACCTATAATACTGTATCTGAAAAAAAAAAGCTTTAGGTGCATATGGAACTGAAAATCAGAAAAGGCATGAAGAAATTGGAAGTGTATTTAGATGATAAGATCATTAGTGTAATAATATATAAAATTGCTTTAATCATAAATGGTATTGCAGTAATTATGATAGTTAGTTTAGTACCAAACACTGCTTGGAAGTTACTGTTCTCCCAGGTCACAGCATCTTCAGTTTCCTGACTCCAGAGAGTAAAGCTGTAATGGTCTTACTGTAGCCATTATCAGCAGAAGAACAGTCTTTCTACCACTTAAGAAGAGGAAGAATTCAGTAACAGTATGTGGCCTAGCACATTGCCAAACAAAGAAAATTCATGAAGGAGGTATGGAGAAAAGAAGAACTCTTAGAAATATTGGAAATAACCTTTATAATAAAATATTAAATGACATCCACTTTCATGAAGTGTGGTCTGAGTTAAAAGTATGAGCAAGCTGAGCAAGGAGCCCATTGCGGGGCTCCATCCCACACCCCCGGGATCATGACGTGAGCCGAAATCAAGAGTAGGACACTCAACCAACTGAGCTACCCAGGTGCCCCTTAATCAAGATATTTAAAGTGATGAGAACCATAGGGGAAGGGAGGGAAAACAGAATGGGAAGTCATCAGAGAGGGAGAAAAACCATGAGAGAGTCAACTCTAGGAAACAAACTGAGGGTCGATGGAGGGGAGGTGGGTGGGGGATGCAGGGCGATGGGCATTAAGTAGGGCACGTGATGTGATGAGCACTGGGTGTTATATGAAACTGATAACTTATTGAACACTACACCTGAAACTAATGATGTACTATCAGTTGGCTAATTGAATTAAAATAAAATAAAATAAAATGGAGTTGTTGCAGTTTTAAAACACGGTTGTAAATTCTTTGATGCACCTTCCATTGAGAGGTGGGGGTCTCTGTCTCTTTCCCTTGAAGTTCAGTGAGCTCGAAGCTGCTTCATCCAATGCAGTACAGCCAAGGTGATGCTACAGGATTTGTGAGACTGCAGTTTCCACTCTGTTCACTGGGAACATTGGTTCTTGGAGTCTTGAGCCACCGAGAGAGAAGTCCAGCTGTCTTGTAATGCAACTCCAGGGAGGCCATATGTAGGCATTCAGCTTGACAGTCCAGCTGACTATCCTTCAGCATTCCAGCCCCAGTGCTGAACATGGGAGTGAAGAACTGTCTTGGTCCCCTGAAGGCTTTCCACACAGCTTTGGAGGCCGAGAGTGAAAATGGCGGCCTCCCAATCTCCGCCCCGGAGGAGCCGACAACTTGGGGCCCCACTCCTCAGTGCGCCCCCAGAGAAAAGCAGTCAGTCACTCCCGTCTCCCCGGTCTCCAGCCGCACTCCGTGCTCACCCGGCCTGTGACCGCGCGTTTCTATCTCTGGCACCTGAGCCCAGGTGGAGTCTCCAAACCCAGTAGATCCCCGCGGTGCACTCCTGTGCCGCTCCTCCCGGGGGAAGAAGGTGAGTCTCCCCGGATCTGCCGCTTGTTGGGTCCCTGCTGGAGGAGCAGTGGCCCGACTGTGCCACAGATCACGGTTTATGGCAACTCCAAGCTGAGAGCCCGCGCCTCGGCTCCGTCTCTGCAGCCGGCTTCCCCGCTCCGATACCTGGGAGCTCTGCCGCACTCAGGCACCCCCAGTCTTTCTGTGACCCCGAGGGTCCTGAGACCACACTGTCCTGCGAGGGTTCCACCCCCCGCTTAGCCACTGGAACGACGTCCCTCAGCGGAGCAGACTTCTAAAAGTTCCGATTTTGTGCTCCGCGGCTCTATCACTTGCCAGAAGCGGCCGATGGAGGCCCCTCCCCCGCCGTCTATCCTCCCGAATATCGCCTCGGATTCACTTCTCCGCATGTCCTACCTTCCAGAAAGTGGTCGCTTTTCTGTTCAGAGAGTTGTTGCTATTCTTTTCTTCGATCTCCTGTTGAGTTCGTAGGTGTTCAGAATGGTTTGATCCCTATCCAGCTGAATTCCTGGGACCAGACGAAATCCAGGTCTCCTACTCCTCCGCCATCTTGGACTCTCCTGAAGAACAGTCTGGAAGTGGATCTTCCAGCCCCAGCTCCTCAGGTGTCCCCTAGCCATACAAGTCGCACCAGCCGAGGCTCTGACAGACAATGGAGCTGAGAGGAGCCTCCCCCACTGTGCCTTTTCCCAATTCCTAACCCATGAACATAATAAAAATGGTTGTTGCTTTATATCACTAATAAAGCATGGGGTGCTGGGATGGCTCGTTACTTAGCAGTGTAGATGGTTGAAATGGGGTGTGGGTACCTTTTCGATGAATATGAACCCATAAACTTCATTTGTAACTGGTGGTTCCACATTCTCCACACTCAGCTCATCTGGTCACTTCGTCAAAGGCAGCTGCGGGATAAGATTAAGAATGGCCTGAAATCAATCAACAGGAAAAGTGTGAGAAAGCTCAGTGAGTTTCTCTCAGAACTGATCTGCTGTTCGTTGTAATGACTTCGTCTACTCACGGTGCCAACCATGTGCAACACAAAGCTCAGAAGTCCATTGTGGGACTTCAAGCAAGATGGGAAATTTTGGCAGTGATTCTTACTTTTTGAGATGAGAGTGTAATGCAAGGTCTTTGAAAATGAAACATTAAAATGACACTTAAAAGACTGGTTAATCATTCCAACAGTGAAGGTCATAATATTTATATGCCTCCTTAAATCCCCTGAATTTTAAGTACTCCATGGTTCTAATTTAATGCCTAACATGACACTGTTCTCTACTCCCAAACCTGTCTTAATTTCTTGATTTACTTGCCTACATGTAAAGGCAATTACAAGAAAGACTTTTAAGATCCACTTAAAGTGATCACTTAGAGTGAAAATCTAAGCCATGCCTCATCCACAAAAGGTAGAAGACTTTGAGCAAAAGCATCACAATCAACAGCAAAGTTCCATGAGGGCAAGGTTTTGTTTTGTTGTCTGATAGCAACAGTCAGCACTTACAATAGTGCTTAGCACGTAGTAGGTGCTCAATATATACGTATCGAATAAATGACTAAACACAACAGACCATGCATGCAGGGTGAGCTACTACAGAAAAGAGAAGAAAGGAAATGTCCACAGATTCTGAGTCAAAAACTGCCCTTAGTACATATTTCAGTCACTATTAAATGAAAAGGAAATCAATCAACTATATATATACATATATATATAAGATATTATTATGTGTCATTAATATATTATGCATATTATATCATGTATATTATATAAAGTGAATATAATATATTCATATATTATATATGAATTATAACATACAAATTATTATATATAATATAGAATACAATCCATATGTCATATATAATGTATTTATATATGAATATATAATATTAATTATGTATATAAAATAAAGATAATATTTCATGTAGAATTCGCTGAGCTTTGTAATGTAAAAGGGAAAAGCTGTGGGCATGAATTTAGCATTTGGGGTAGGATGAGGAAGGAGTGGAAAATGTGAAGTAATATAGTGAAAAGGCAAAATCTGCTTACATTTTATATGATTGAAGGACAGAGCTCTATATCTTTGGTCCAACCATCATGTATTAAGAGTTTTTTTTTTTCTTGAAGACAATTATTAAGTGGCATGTAGACCCAGGCAACTAAAGAAATGCTATTTAGTAGGCAAAAAATTTTTTCCTATGTTTGGTGATTTGTTTGATTTGTGGGCAATTTTGTCTCAGCCTTGTGCCAATGCTCCCATACAAATTCACGTTTAATAACTTTGTCACAAACAGCTCTCAAAGTGAAACAACAACAAAAAATCCCTGTAACCTCATCCCCAGCCTGTGAAATGGGGAGACAGTGTCGTTTCAAACGGAAGCACCCTCAGGGATGGTAATCATCGGCTGTGAGGGAGGTGGTGGGTGCCCGTGTGGTACGGGCTTATTCTATGTGCTAGCACATGCAGTCCTCACACCTACTCTGTACGGAAGGTACTGTGCCTATCATTATCATCATCCCCATTTTTGAAAACAGAAAACAAGAGACAAGGAAAGGCTAAATGACTTGCCCAATATCAAATATATTGTGGAGCAAGATTCAAAGCCCAGTCCCTCTGACTGCAGACTCAGAGGTTTTAAGTCCTAGTCTATATGACCTGTTAGAAGCTTTATTAGCCATGGGGCGCCTGGGTGGCTCAGTCGTTAAGCATCTGCCTTCGGCTCAGGTCATGGTCCCAGGGTCCTGGGATCGAGCCCTGCATCGGGCTCTCTGCTCCACGGGGAGCCTGCTTCTCCCTCTCCCACTCCCCGTGCTTGTGTTTCTGCTCTTGCTAACTCTCTCTCTGTAAAATAAGTAAATAAAATCTTAAAAAAAAAAAGAAGTTTTATTAACTTTATCTAACCCATGTCTTGCTCCAAAGTACAATCATAGTTCCCCCAAATAATTTCAGTACTGGGTACATATCTGTATTAAAAAAAAATGATAGCTTCTTTTTTTAAAAGAGAGAAAGCTGCCCTCCTCACTCAAAACATGTCAACTTGGTGAACATCTAGCACCTGCAGCAGCGCTGTGGCCTGCTGTCCGGTCAGGCACACTCTCTAAATCAGCCCAGTGTTTGGAGATTTAAAACAAAAAAACAAGAAAAGACTAGCCTATTAATGTCATTCATCTCAATGTATTGGCAAAAATATCCCACCTAGAAGTCCATCAAGAATGATTTAGTGGTGCTTTTAGCAGACACAAAAATGATCCCCAAAACTCCCCACCCTTGAGAGTTTAACTAGAGGCCAGTGATACATACAAGCGGGAAAAGGGCTGACTTATTGAGCTAAGCCCTACCTCGGACGCGACTCCAATCTCCCATGGGGCCACCCATGGGAAAAGCATAAGTTCAGGAGTCAGACAGGCTGGGTTCCAATTCTGACCACTACTTTTAATAACTTTGTGAATGTAGGCAATATTATTCAATCTATCAGATCCTCAGTTTCCTTCAGGAAAAATGACAATGATATTATCTACCCCTAAAGTAGAGTTGCCTCATTTAATACATAAAAGTATCAGAGACCCAGTCAAATTTGAATTTTGGATCAACATTGAATATTTAAATATAAGTATGTCCCAAATATTGCATAAGTCATACTGATCTTTTGCTATCTGAAATTAAAATTTAATTGGGTGTCCTGTATTTTATTTGGCAACTCTACCTTAAATGACCGTTGTGATGGTTGAGCAAGATAACAGATGTGAGGTGCTGGCCCACTTCCTGGTACATAATGGACGAATAACAGATGTTACCTTCCTTCCCCTATGGAAGAACCTTATGCCATTAATCATCCTTTCACAGACCAGCTTCCTCATCTCTCTTCTCTAGAGTTATTTTTCCTGTGACTACAAACATTCATGCCTCCCTTACCCATTAAATTTAATATAAAAAATTAAAATTTGCTATCTCTGCTAGTTAGCATGTTAGTTCTCCACATTCCTTCATTGCCAAATTTATTGAAAGTCTTCAACACTCAGTTCCAATATTTCCTTACCTCCCACTCTGTCATTTATTCATTTCAAAAGTAAATGAGGAGCACCCACCATTTGCCAGGCTGTGTGCCAGGCACTGGGGATCCAACTATGAGCAAACACTGACATGGTCCCTGCTCCCACAGTGTTCATCATCTTCTTGAAGTCTGACATCTGTTCCGCCATTCTGAAATCACAACACTGACAGTCATGAATGCTCTTCTAATTCCTCATTCATCTCCTCCATCATCCTTCTAAACAATCAATCCGTCTTTTCTCTGCCTCAGGGATCTCATGCCTTCTGTGACTCTATCCCCCACCCCTAAACTCTTACCCCCAGCAAATCCCTCCCCTCATCTTTCTATCTCAATAAAGAGCTTCCCCATCCACCCTGTTGTTCAAGCCAGAAACTTAAAAATCTTGGCTTCTCCCTCTCCCCCTCATCCCATCGTTAGCAGATTCTGTAGACTCTATATCCAAAATATATATCCCTATGCTCGCCATACTTGTTGAATCACCATGTTGTACACCTGAAACTAATGTAACATTATATCAACTATACTTAAATATACATATAAAAAACCAAAATATACCCCGAACTGTCCATAGCCCTTCATTGCCATCATTGCCACCTCAGCTCAAGATTCTTTTGCCTCTCACTAGACAGTGTAACAGTCTCCTAACTGGGTTCCCCGCTTCTCACAGCAGCCACACTGAGCATTTTGGAAGAGCAAACCTGATCATGTTACTTCCACACTATGAAAAACAAAACAAAACAAACCAACCAAAACCTTCCAAAGTCTCCCCATTTCATTCAGAGTAAAATTCAAACTTGCTTTTACAGCCAACATGGTCCTCCATTTGCTCACCCCATGACCTCACCCCTTCTGCTCCCCACTTGCTCATTGCTCTCAAGCCTGGGACCCTCTGACAGGTCCTTGCAGAGGGCTGCCCCCCGCCCCCCAGCTCTCAGCTCAGACCTCACCTGCTCAGGGAGGCCTGCCCTGACCAGCCATGCTGACCCATCACCCTCCACACCACCCTGTTTCCCTCTCTCCATGGCACTGACCTTGTTCCTTCATTCATTGTTGTTTATTTAGTGTCCATCTTCCTCCGCTGGAAAGAAGGCTACACAGGGGTAAGGACCTTGTCTTGCTTATTCACCAGGACATCCCTGGTGTCTGGACCATGATAGCCACATGGTAGATGCCCAATCAATGTTTGTTGATGGAATGAATGAATGAAGAAAGGCAAGAACCAAAAACAGGCAAAGATGAGAATAATTGGAAACAAGACGATGTAAAAAGGGAGTTTCTGCACAGAAGTAACTTGAAGTGTTAAAGTACTAATGTTATAAGTAGAATTTTCATATTTAGTAAAGGTTTTATTTGTCCAGTGACTTGAGCTGTTTTAGAGGCAGCCTCATTTAGAAAGTGTCTATGTTGATAAATCCATGTTAATACTCTGGTGGGTCAGGTTAAGGGGGAAAAATGGCCATAAAGCCTTCAGAAATTCTGAGATAAAGCATTTCCTTATCCCTTCCAAACAATTCTGAGAGGCAGAGTCCCCTGGGCTACCTCCTGTATTTGTGCTGTAATAAATTCCTGTCACATACAAAGAGCAGGGAGAGACAGTAGGGGGAAGGAAGACCATTCTCCTTCTCCAGAAAGTCAAGGGAGCCTATGGTCTGATGCCCAGGGCTCTTCCACCAGGGAAGGTGCAAAATGTTTGCTCTTCTTAAATGAGGTTCCACACTGAGTTTAATTTCCCCTGCAGCAAAAAGAGGACTAGTAGCAAAGCTCTCCCCAGCTGAGGGACTGGTGAGACAGCTGCCCGAGGCCTGATACAAAGCAGAGGTCATCTACCACCGGGAGAGGGGCAGGAGCCTGTGCCCAGTCAAGAGCTCTCCCCAAAGCCTCCCCTCAAACACACAGGAGGATGGGGGAAGGGGCATGGAATGTTATAGGGGGGAAGTCTGGAACACTAAGAAAGCCCCATTTCCAAAATTCAGGTGAACAAGTCCTTCTAACCTTACCTACCCTCACTAGAAGCCTTCACCAAATAATAAGCAATTGCAATCTGCTCCTCAGAGAGGAAGAAAACCATTCTCCCTACAGGCATGCAAACAGACGGGGCTTGTTAATAGCTGAGAGCAGAATGGGAAAACTGGGAAAACACACACACAAAAACCCCCAAACCCTTCAGGCAATCCAGGCTTCACTCTAAGCACAAAGTAGGAGCAACCTACCATTGGCCAAATTTGAAGACTGGTGAGCTGAAGCTAACTGACATAATAGTAACAACAAAAACATCCAGCTCAGATACGAACAACTACTAAAGCCCGACAGAATAAGTGATGTGCCCATTGTCAGGTGTGTGTAACTCTGTCTACACTGGTCTTTTATATACAGTATCTTGTTAATTCAATGAAAGTATGATATACCAAAAAGAAAAGAAAAAAAGACCCATTATCCAGTGAGAAGGCAGTTAACAGAATCAGATTCAGACCCCAAAATGACCCAGGTGTTGGAATTATCAAACAGGGACTTTAAAATAACTGTGATTAATGTGTTACAGGCTTTAGTGGAAAAGGTAAACATCATACATTCACAAATGGAAAATTTCAGTAGAATGATGGAAACAATAAAAAGAATCAAGTAGAAATTCTTGAAACTAAAAATGTATATACTAGAGATAAAGAATTCCTTCCCTAGGCTTATCAGCAAACTAGACACAGCAAAGGAAAGAATCAGAAAACTTGAATATAGGTTGATGAAATGATTCAAAGTCAATCACAAAGACAAATAAGGAGTGGAGTAAACAGAATATATCTGAGAGCCATAGGACAATAACGAATCATCTAACATGGGTGTACTTGGAGTCCAGAAGGACAAGAAATAGAAAACAGGATAGAAGAATTTTTTGAAAAAATTATTTTCAAAATTAACAAAAGATAACAAACCACACAGATCTAACAAGTTCAGAGAGCAGAAGAAGTATAAATACGAAGAAAAACTCACTGAGGCACATCATAGTCAAATGGCTGAAACCCAAAGATAAAGGGAATAAAGAAACATTTTCTACAGAGGCACAAAGACAGAAAGTAGAACAGATGTCTTGTCAGAAATTAGGCAAGCAGAAGACAGTGGAGTCATATCTTTAAAGAACTGGAAGAAAAAAATAAGTCAAGTCAGAATTCTATATCTGGTAAAAATACCTTTCAGACAGAAATTTTTATTTACACAGAGAAATAAAGAGCATGGCAAAAGGAAAAAATGTGGGTTGATAAGAAAAACATTTTTCTTAATTTTAACCTTTTTTTTTTAAGAAAGGGAGAGAGAGGAGGGGGAGGGGCAGATGGAGAGGGAGTGAGAGAATCTTAAGCAGGCTCCACAGTGCAGAGCCTGATGCAGGGCTTGATCTCACAACCTTGAGATCATGACCTGAGCCGAAATCAAGAGGTGGACGTTTAACTGACTGAGCTACCCAGGTGTCCCTAATTTTAACCTTTTCAAATGATGATGGTCTGAAGTAGAAGTCCTTAAAAGGCGTTGTACATTTTATAAAATATACTGAAGTAAAATGAATGGGAATAGTAGCACAAAGAACAAGAGAGAAAAATGGAAGAATTCTATGGGAAAGGTCTTATGCTAAACAGGAAGTACCATAGTAATATTTGAAAGCAAACTGTGGTAAGCTAAAAATGTGTAATGTAAACCCTACAGAACCAAAAAATAGTATAACTAATAAGCCAATAGGGGAGATAAAAAAGAATCATAAATAATAATTCAATAAATCCAAAGGAGGCCAGTAAGGGTGGGGGGGGGGGACAAAGGAAAAAGAACATATGGGACAAGCAGAAAATGATTAGCAAGATGGCAGATTTAAATGCAGCAATATTTATAATTACATTAATGGTCTGAACACTTCAGTGAAAAGACAAAGATTGTTAGATTGGGTGAAAAAAAGCAAGACGAAATTACATGAGTCTTGCATATTAAAGGAAATCCATTTTCAACATAAAGACATAGATTAAAAGTATGGAAATAATCCATGAAAATACTAATCCAAAATAGCTGTAGTGGCTATATTAATATCAGACTAATTAGACTTTTGAACAAGGAATATTACTGTTGAGAAAGAGGTGTATGCCATCATGATATATGGTTAATTCATCAAGAAGACAGTAATCATAAATATGTATGCACCTAATTATAAGAGTTCAAATTCACAAATAATAAATGATAGTATTATAGTTTTGTTAGTTGGTTTGTGCCAGTAACAAATGGTGGGACAAAGTTACTGCTCCCATAGTGCCCACCACCACCATCTTCCTGCTTCGCCAAGTTAAGTGATTGTTAATCGTCTTGAGGTAGCCATTATAAGGTCTACAGCTAAGGACTGGAATATTTCTGCTTCCAGTTAACATATGTCCTTGCATGCTTTTTTCTTCTTTTTTCTCTTTTTTTAAGAGAGAATGGTGAGAAGGGGCAGAGAGAGAGAGAAGAATCCCAAACAGGCTATGCCCAGCACAGAGCCCGACATGGGACTTGATCCCACGACCCTGAGATCATGACCTGAGCCGAAATCAGGAGTCAGTGGCCCAGCTGACTCAGCCACACAGGCAACCCCTAGCACACTTTTAAAAAGAGAAAATTCAGTGAGAATGAATGGAGAAAATTAAAGACACTAGAAGTGTCATAGAGAAATTAGAAAAAAAAGAACCCTTTTTAAAATCTGAAGTTAGATCCCATTTCATGATATTGTGCTCTGAATCAAGAACATTCGCTTATTAATTAGACTTAAACTTTTACCAAAAGATTTTGAAGTGAAGAGATCAATCGGTTAAGCAAACATGATTCTACAAACATCACTTTAACAGGTGGCTATATTTTCTGTGTAGACTCATTTTTCACACTTTGTTCATTCAATTATTTCATTTTTGACAGGTAGCAGGGGAATGAAGTCAAGAGCTACTCATCTGAATTCAATCAATAAGGAAAAGTGTTTGAAATAGGGGAAGGGGGTGAATGACAACAATTTCGTTCTGAAGAGAACATTGTTATTTATTAACAACACATAATTTAATCACAGATTTTTTTTTCTGTTACTTGCAAATCTCACTTCACTAGCTCACTGAATTTCTCCCAAAACTGGTATGAGGCTTTTAATGATGATCTGAAACACATTTGGCCCATCTAGCACCATATGTATGGAATAAAACTTTAATGTTCTACCTTAGAAGATGAAATAATATGAGGATAATTTATGCAGTGTTTTCTCCTTGGGAAAAAATAATGAAATACAAGGTCTAATAAAATAAAATATTAATATAACACGTAAGAGTTTGGTTGTCCATTCCAACAGTGCTTGTCAGGATATTTATATGCCTCCTTAAATCCCCCGAATTTTAAATACCTTGTGATTTCACTTTTGTGCCAAATACAAAATATTCTCTGAACCCAACCCTGTCTGCATAACTTGATGTATATCCCTTTGTGCAAGGCACTTACAAGAAAGATTTTAAGGTTCATTGTTGAAAATCTGACCGATATTTCATCCACAAAAGGTAGAAAGTGAGTCCATTTTAAGTAATAAGTTGTGATCATTATCCAGCTGAGTTCCATGAAGGCAGAGTGTTGTTTTGTTTATTGTTTTATTGTCATAAAATATTGTCCAGCACTGTTGGAATGGACAACCAAACTCTTAAGTGTTATATTAATATTCTATTTTCTTAGACCTTGTGTTTCATTATTTTCTCCCAAGGAGAAAACACTGCATAAATTATCCTCATATTATTTAACACCTGGAATGATGCCTGACATGTAACCAGTATTCAGCAAATACTGCTGAGCCGTGAACTGGGAGAGATCCAGCAGCAAGTCTCCTCCTCATCCTCTCCCTCGTCCTCCCCTTTTCCTGTCCCCTCCTGCTCTGGGACCTCCTTCTCTCAGTTTTCCTTCCCAGTCCAGCATCTGTCATCAGTACCTCCTAGAGATTTTCTATTCTATGACTAGAACCACTCTCAGGAATCCCTTGTCCACGACTTTGAAAATAAATGTAAAAACCTGCCATTACTCCAGTGTATCCTCTTTCTCCCCATGTCTTCATTGCCAAATGTACCGAAAGTGGTTTACACTCAGTTCCAACACTGCCTTACCACCTGCTCATTTGTTCATTCATTTCACAAATATTGGAGTGCTATCATTTGCCAGGTCAGACACTGGGGACCCAGCTGTGAGCAAACATCGACATGGTCCCTGCCCTCATGGTGTCCACCAGCTCCTTAAGTCTGACTTCCCCCCACAATTCTGCAGAAATTACCACATTGAAAGTCACCCACACTCTCCTCAGTCTTCATTCCTTTCTCTATCACCCTTCTAAACAACCAGTCCCTTTTCCCTCTGCCTTCTGTGACTATATTCCCCTTCCACACCCAGCAAACCCCTCTCCTAGTCTTTCATCTCAATAAAGAGCTTCCCCTCATCCACCCTGTTGTTCAAGCCAGAAGCTTAGGAATCCTGGCTTCTCTGTCTCCCCCTCATCCCACTGTGAGCAGGTCCTGTTGACTATGTATCCAAAATACACCCCAAACTGTCCATAGCCTTTCATTGCCATGATTGCCGCCTCAGTTCAAGATTCTCCCACCTCTTACTTGACAGTTTAGCAGCCTCCTAACTGGGTTCCCTGCTTCACTCCAGTCCCTTAAAGCCAATTTGTCACATGGCAGTCAGAGTGATCTTTAAAGCAAATGCAATCATGTCACCATACTGCTTACAAGCTTGTAAACTACAAACTCCAAAGTCTCCTCATTTCACTGAGAATAAAACCCAAACTTGCTTTCACAGCCAACATGGTCCTCCATTTGCTGGGCCCTGCCCACCCCATGACCTCACCCCTTCTGCTCCCCCACTTGCTTAATGCTCTCAAGCCTGGGACACTCTGACAGGTCCTTGCAAGGCCACTCCCCCCCTCACTCAGGTCTCAGCTCAGACCTCACCTGCTCAGGGAGGCCTGCCCTGACCAGCCATGCTGACCCATCACCCTCCACCCCATCGTTTCCCTCTCTCCTTGGCACTGACCTTGCTCCTTCATTGTTTTTTATTTAGTGTCCATCTTCTCTGCTGGAAGGAAGGCTACACAGGGTAAGGACCTTGTCTTGCTTATTCACCAGGACATCCCTGGTGCCTGGACCATGACAGCCACATGGTAGATGCACAAGAAATAATGAATGAATCTTTGAAGAATGGAGGAAAGTAAAGGAAGGAATAATTAGGAGCAAAGATCTTGAAAAGAGAGTTTTTAGAGACTGAACAAAAGCTGTAAGTTGAACCGGTAAAGTATTAACGCTGTAGATAAAACTTCCTTATTTATTAAAAATCTTACTTGCCCATTACAGGCAGTCTAATTTAGTGAGCACCTGTGCTTGTAAATCTCTGTCAATCTTTATAGCTGGGTCAAAGAAGACAACAAAATTTTAAAGGCTCTGGAAAATCCCATGCTCTAAAAGCATATCCCTGCCTCTTTAAACCATTTCTGAGAGACAGAACCCCCTGGGCTTTCTTTCCTATTTGTGTTGTAATAAGTTCCTGTCACACACAAAGAACAGGGAGAGGGAACAAGGGGAAGAGGAAGGGAAAACCCGAGGGTACCATTCTCTCATGCCTGGGGCTCTTCCACCAGAGAAGCAGCAAAATATTTGCTCTTCTTAATTGAAGCTTCACAGACCCACACCTCCTGCTTCCAAATGACAGCAGACAGTAGGCCTTCTGCTTCCTCCTCTAGCTACTTTTTAAAATCCGCTGTAACCTAAGGCAGAAATGGAGGGAAAGAAGGAAGGAGGGAGGGAGGGAAAGGATGAGAGGTGGGGAGGTCACAAAGAACCATCACAGTACTTTATTTCACCAGTCATTCCACCCAGCACTGGGGGACGCTGAACACTGGGAGCTGACATAGTGGAGGAGCCCAGCCAGGTCCCCCAGCCCAGCTTCTGGGGACGCAAGGAATTGATGAGCAAGGTCTGGTGGTGAGGGAGAGTGCCAGACGTTTCAAATCTTTTTGTGAGGGAACCACTGCTTCTGATTCTCAAAGAGGGTGCACTGGCAGTGAGGAGGCCTGGGGGTTCCCAGGCTGGTGTGGGTGGGGCTGATGGAGGGCCCCATCAGCCACCATTACACATGGAATGGGAGGAAAACAAAGTCAAATGGAGAGACAAAGCTTGCAAGAAGGAATAGCAGCCCACTGCCCCACCCGCTAGTCCTGCCCTGGAAGCAACCATTCTCATCTTTTAGCTCTTTTTTTAAAATTAAAAAAAAATTTTTTTTGTTGAGATATAATTGATATATAACATTATATTAGTTTTAGGTGTACAACATAATGATTTGATAATTGTATAGACTGTGAAATGACAACCACAAGTCTAGTTAATGTCTGTCACCAAACATGGCTAGAAATTTTTTTTTCATGTGATGAGAACTTTTAAGAGTTATTCTCTTAGCAATTTTGAAATATGCAATACAGTACTATTATCTATGGCCACCATACTATACATTACATCCTGTGACTTATTTTACAGCCGGAAGTTTGTACGTCTGACCCCCTTCTCACATTTTACCCGCCTTCCACCCCACCCCTCTGGCAGTCACCAATCTGTTCTCTGTATCTATGAGTTTGGATTTTATTCATTTATTTGTCTTTTAGATTCCACATAGAAGTGAGGTCATATGATATTTGTCATTCTCTGAGATATTTCACTTAGCATAATGCCCTCAAGCTCCATCCATGTTGTCCCAAATGGCTGGATTTCCTTCCTTTTTATGGCTGAGTAATATCCCATTATCTATCTATTATCTATCATCTATCTATCTATCTATCTGTCTGTCTATCATCTATCACCTGTCTCACATTTTCTTTATGCATTTATCCATTGGACACTGAAGTTGTTTCTATGTCTTGGCTCTTGTAAACAATGCTACAATGAATATTGAAATGCATATATCTTTCTGAATTAGCATTTTCATTTCTTTTGGAAAAATGCCCAAAAGTGGAATTGTGGATTATATGATAGTTTTATTTTCAATTTTTGAGAAACCTCCATATTGCTTTTTTTTTAGGTATTTGCATCCATGTTTCTAAATAGTACTATTATATGCAATTTCCTGATTTAAAATTCTATATATTATCATATTTACTTCCTACTATTAAGCACAAGACTAAATACCTCCTAAATGGACACCACCACCACCGCCGCCGCCACCGCCGCCACCATCACTGCCACTGCCGCCACTGCCAACATCACCACCGCCACCATCGCCACCACCAACATCACCACCGCCGCCACCGTCACCAACACCGTCACCGCCGCCACCATCACCGCCACCACCATCACCACCGCCACCACCACCATCGCCACTGCCAACATCACCACCGCCGCCACCGTCACCACCACCGTCACGGCCACCGCCACTGCCACCATCACTGCCACCACTGCCACTGTCACCACCACTGCTGCCACCATCGTCACCACCACCACCATCGCCACCGCCAACATCACCACCACCACCATCGTCACCACCACCACCATCACCATCACCACCGCCACCACCATCGTCACCACCACCACCATCACCACCACCACCACCATCTTCACCACCACCACCATCGTCACCACCGCCACCATCACCATCACCACCGCCACCACCACCATCACCACCGCCATCACCACCGCCGCCACCGTCACCACCACCGTCACTGCCACTGCCACCGTCACCACCACCACCATCGTCACCACCACCACCATCACCATCACCACCACCATCGTCACCACCACTACCATCACCACCACCACCACCATCGTCACCACCACCACCATCACCACCACCACCACCATCGTCACCACCACCACCATCACCACCGCCGCCACCACCACCGCCACCACTACCACAAGTACCACTCTCACCCATGCACACACATACATGCACACATACACACACATTTCTTCCCATACTTTAAATTATCTTACAATCATTGCTTAAATCAGTATTTAGTATTAAATTATTATAGCCATGTAAATATTGTTTACAGCAGAACCACACACTGAACTATGAATACATTTCTTTCTTGAACTAATCTAAGAATCAACTTCATACCCATCAGATTAACAAAAGTTAACAACTCTGACGCTACTGAGTTTTGGTGAGGTTGTGGACAGAGTGGCCTTACTGCTGGTGTGTCTGTGAATTGCCACATCCATTCAAAAGAGTATTTTCTCCGAATATGGTACACGGGGCCTGGGTTTTCCATGCATCTCCACTTCTAAGTGCGTGCTGTAGAGAAACTCATCTGCATGAACATGGATACTATGCACCATGATAGCATAGTTTGTAATAGCAAAAATGTGGAAAAAAACCCTAAATAACTCATAGAAGAATGGAAAACAAATTGTGGACAGGAAACATTAAACAACAGCTACAATTGATGAATTTTGTCTATGTGTATCAACATGGGTAAACCTCATAGATCTACTGTGGATTTGGAAAAAAATAAGTTACACAATGATAAATATACTGATAATATTTTTTCAAAGTTTGAAACTGAGTCAAACAACGCCACTTGTTACTTACGGTTATATACTTAAAAAGTAAGAGTAATAAAATATGCATGGGAGTGATAAACAGCAAATTCAGGATCATGGTTATTACCAGCGAGGGAGGCAACTGATGCAGGAAGTAGTAGAAGAGATTTAAAATGTATCTATAATTTTTTTAAAAATGAGGTCAGTATGTTTCGGTGTCAAGACTTGATAGGGCTGGGTAGTGGGAACACAGGTGTTTGCTGTGTTTTTCTTCGAACTTTGTGTTAGGCATTATATCATAATTTTTAAAGATTTTATATTTTTTTATTGGAGTATAATTGACATATAAAATTATATTAGCTTCAGACATACAACCTAATGATTGCATACTTATATATATGCAAAATAATCACGACAGTCTAATTAACATCCATCACCATACATAATTACAAAAAAATTCTCTTGTGATAAGAACTTTTAAGATCTACTCTCTTAGCAACTTTCAAATATACAATACAGTATTACTAACTATAACCACGATGCTGCACATTACATCCTGTATCTATTTTGTAACTAGAAGCTTGTATCTTTTGACCCCCTTCACGGATTTTGTCCACCCCCACTTCCTGCCTTTGACAACCACCAATTTCTTCTCTGTATCTGTGAGCTTGGAGGTTTTTTTCCTACTTTGTATTAGGTATTACATGATAGCTTTTTAAAAAGAAAAGAAAAAAAAGAATGAACTTTCATTAAAAATGTCTTCAAAAGATGTCTGGTAAAGAAATCCCACTTCATTCTTGCAGCCTGAATTTAATTTAGGAATAAATTTTATTGGTTGAAGTGCATCTAGCATTTGTTTTTACTTTTGTTTTATTTTCCTATGGGCTGAATCATAAAACTGAAGGTGTCAGAAATTGTCCAGTGATGGGGCACTTTTTCCAGAATCAGCAGATAAATTTGGGGGGGGTAGACACTAAGATTTGGTGTAAATTTGCATGTACGTATGTGCATCATTCTAGAAGAGAGTCTACTGCTTACATTAGATTCCCAAAGGAGATTCTCCGCTGTGTAACAAACCACCCCTGAATCTAGTGGAATAAAACACCAACCACTTTATTAGGCCCACAGTGCTGAGTCAGGAATTCAGGCAGGACACAGAGGGAATGACTTGTGTCTGTCCCACGATGATCGGAACGTCACCTGGAGTGGCTCGAATAGCTGTGCATGCTCTTCATGCCTAGGGTTTTGGTTCTGGCTGTCAGCTTGTTTCCTCAACGTTTCTCCTTGCTGAATCTGTGGGCCTGGAATGACCAACATGGTTTCTTCACTCTCTCTGAGTGCCTGGGCTGTGAAGACTATAACAGCTAAGGCAGGCTGGGGGTTTCTCTCACTCTCTCTCTCTCTCAACATAGCCCTTCCACAGTATGGCAGTCTCGGGGTGCTCGGACTTCTTACCTGGTGTTTGGCTTCCCTCAGAATGAGCATTCCAAGAGGCAGGAAGTAGTAGCTGCCAGTCTCCTATGGAATGGAAATGAAACAGTAAAACTTCTGTCATTTTCTGTTCATCGAAGCAGTCATAGAACCTATCTAGATTCACTCTCTATGAGACGACTCTCTCAAAGGTTTGCCACCTTTCATCTGCCCATGCCCTAAGCCCATGACCCCCCAAACACTAAAAGCTTGATCGAACATAACCATTTCATGGTACAGATGTGCTAGGAAGTCTCCTGACTCTTGTCCTGCGTACCTTCCATGGGAGGTAGGGGTGCACACAGAGTAGTGACATGGTCTACAGGGTCACAAAAACTTGGGTCCCTGGCTGTATCCCTCGTTAGCTGGTTCACTTTGGGCCAGTTACTCTGTAAGCCTTAGTTTCTCCCTCTGTAAATTGAAAACAGGACAGCCCTTGTCTTACAGGGTTGTTGTGAGACTTGGATGGTACGTGGTCAGCACTCCAGAAACATGAGCTGTTAGTGGCCAGTCTCCCTGTTAGATACTTTCATGGCATTCTGAACTTTCCCTTTATAGCACTTAGCACAATTATAATCCACTGTACTGTAACTACCATGTGACATCTGCCTCCTCCATCAGACTACAAGCTCTTTGAAAGCAGGAATTGTATCTACCTTGTATTTGGCTTTATCCCTAATATCCAGTAAAGTGCCAGACACACAGGAAGATTTTATTTATTTATTTGACTGAGAGAGAGAGTGAGAGAGCACACACACAGGGAGGGGCAGAGGGAGAGAGAGAAGCAGGCTTCCCGCTGAGCAGGGAGCCTGATGTGGGGCTCGATCCCAGGACTCTGGGATCATGACCTGAGCCAAAGGCAGACGCTTAACCAACTGAGCCACCCAGGCGCCCCCACACAGGGTACATATTGAATGAATGAATGAATGAATGAATGCTTCCACTGGGTCACAGGACTGTCCGGAGCTTTCCTGGTGTAATCTGCAACCTGTCCACATATGTGGAGTGCAGGGAGAGACTGAAGAAAGAGGCAGGCCACTCTAGGCTGGTAGGTGGCGGTTTTAATAATAGCAAAGGGAACTTACATTGAGGCTTGTTTTAGGCCAGCAGCAAGACAAATGGATCCCCATGCCCACCCTCCAAATCTTAAAAGTTTATAAAAAGGCCCTAACTGGGCTCAGTCATGTACACCATGCAGGTGTTTTCAACACCACATCCCCAGCGCAAGGTGATGTCCTTGGAGCAGGCTCTGGGAGACGGAAAGCAAGTGGAACCCACATTTCAAGGATGGGGGAGGGAATGAGGAGCCTCCTAGTGCCTGGGGCCAGCTCATGGGCTAATCAGCAGTCACATCTTTTTAATGACGTTCCCCAACATCCATGTATGCAGAGTTGCTGGGTATAAGCATTAAATGTTTTGAAAGACACAGAATTTGAAACAATGAGTTATAGGCTTTCTGAACCAGATACCAGCAGTATTATTCCTTCCATAAAACTTGTGCTAGTTCATTATGAAGAAGGTCAAGAAGGATTATTCAGGAGAACAAAAGAGACAGTCATCCTCTTTGAGAAAGGCCTGGCTCACCAGTGACAGGATGAAGAGGAGAGAAAGGAGTGTAGGTAACAGTGGGGGTTGGAGAGTTCTGAGGCCGGAGGACATGAGACTTCAGTGGGGACAATTTTAATGGGGACATTAAAATAGCTCTGTCCCGACCAAATGAGAGAGCACATCTGCAGTCAGCTGTCGCATCCTTCTGCTGTCAGAGAGGCAAAGCAGAAGGAAATTTAGGAGGCAGAGACAAGGTGGATACAGGAAAGGAGTGGAAACGAGAGGGCTTTAGGGGTGGGTCTCTGCAAAGTAAGGCAGACGATGCAATTACTTGCATTGGTGGGGACTGAAGAGAGCAAAGTATTCTCATACAGGTTAAGGAGAGGTCCTCTGACTCATGGCTCTCAGGCACTATTGGGCCTTTGCAGTCAAATGCATGCTTGGCATGAGCTTGGGTCAAAGTGCTAACGGGGCTCCTTGCCTCTGTTTCCCTCTCTGGGATTTACAGGGAACTGGCAGAGCACCAGGCTATTCAACGGTCTCCAAGGATCACAGGCCCCAGCAGGAAGGTGATCAGCATGTAATGACTCGTCCCGGCTTTTTGCCACTTAATAGCACATCTGTCTTCTTCATGACAAGGGGGAATAAAGACAGGATTTTTTTTTAAGTTTTTTTTTTTTTTTTCAGATAAAATTGTTCATCTAACAAGGCAGGAGAATAAACCAACTGCAAAAAAGAAAAAGTTCAAAAGAGATAAGACCTCATAATTACTGCCATTAAAAACTTAAAAGTCTGCACGTCACATGGCTGCTATTTATAGAGTTAATAGAGGAAGAAAATTGCAGTATGTGCTCAAACTTCTAATATGCCTTAGCCATTCTCATCATTAATAACCTACAGGTAAAAATGCATATGCTTAATTTTTAAAAATGAAAATAGGCTGCTAAATAAAGTTCTTATTTGTATATAACATGTGACTAAAAAGTATCAACTGATATTCCTGTGTGGTTTGTGGCATTCTAATAGGCTTAATTACTGATGTCATTAGTTCTAACAGGCTTAATGACTGGTGTCTTTGATAATTACTGTTTGCCTCATTGCCTTCTTGTCACACCAGAAGTACCTGCCCAGGGGCTCCACACGGGGAAGGAGTAGGAGGGTCTAAGAAGGCTATAAGGAAAGTATAGGTCGGATGATGCACTGGAATAGGCTGCAGCATCTGGGGATGAGGAAAATGAGCTCAGGGCAAAGTGTGTGGCTTCTCATCGGTAGATCTTCAGCCACGAGACAGATCCATGTGATTATGGCATGAGACAAACACAAGAGCTTTCCTTCTGTGATCACTTGCCTGAAGCCAAATCACACAGGATACAAGATAGAGCTTTAAAAGACATAATTACACCCAATTCTCATACTGAATTAGGGGCCACCCAGGCACCCAGTTTATTACTACACATTTTTCAAAGATTTTATTTATTTATTTGAGAGAGAGAGACAGAGATAGCGAGGGACAGCATGAGCGGGGAGGAGAGGGAGAAGCAGGCTCCCTGCTGAGCAGAGAGTTGACGTGGGACTCAATCCCAGGACCCTGGAATCATGACCTGAGCTGAAGGCACCGCTTAACCGATTGAGCCACCCAGGCGCCCCTATTACTATATTTTTAATGAAAATTTGAAATCCAGTGTTTTAAGAAAATGTCTCTGTACATTCTTCACGCTACTTGATATAAAAATAGGAAAATAGGGGCGCCTGGGTGGCTCAGTCAGTTAAGCATCAGACTCTTGATTTTGGCTCGGGTCATGATCTCAGGATTGTGAGATTGAGTCCTGCATCAGGCTCTGTGTTCAGTTCAGAGTCTGAGATTCTCTCTCTCCCTCTCTCTCTGCCACTCTTCCTGCTTGTGTGCTTTCTCTCTCTCTCAAATAAATAAATAAAATCTTTCAAAAAATAGGAAAATAAGGATTTCTCTTGCTTTGGAATGGGGAAAAGAGGTCATAAACCAAACACACCCAAACACCGTGATGTCTGTCTCTTTCACCAGTATGCATAGGTCCCCAGAAATGAACTGAGCATGAGAGGATGTAAGAAGCCATGGGTTGGAAACACTCCTCAACACGACACTGGCCCACACTTTTAAAAATCAAGTTTAAGATTCTTTTAATTTAAGAAGAAATGTGGATTACAATTTGTAAATCTAAGGTCTATTAGCAATTTAACTCTATTCTAACCATTAAGTAGATAAGCAAAGACTTAACTTCAAGAGTGTACATCATGAATTATTTAAAATCTCTAAGTTGAAGTAGTTGGATATCAGCAATAAGGCATTGGATAAATAAATAAGAATACATGTTTATCAATAAACCCTACACAGTTGTTTCAAAATGATGTAGGTATATAATTTTTAGCGACATGGGAAGTTGCTCAAAATAAATTTTTAAGTGAATAAGCCAATTTCTAAACAGTATTTACACCATGAGAGCATGGTCTTTACTGTCAGGCTCCCAGTGTTCAAATCACGATTCTGGCATTTACTAGCTGTTTATGCTAAGCAAGTTACTTTACCTCTCTGTGCCTCAATTCTACCATATGTAAAATAGATTAAACAACAGAAACTATCTAATAAGGTTGTTTGGGGTTTAACTAAGCCAATGCATCTAACATGATTAGAACATATTAAGTGCTCAATAATTGTAAGTAATTATCATCACTATAATTATTTTAGTAAAAATGTGTATGTTCATAGAAAAAGTAAAGGGGCGCCTGGGTGGCTTAGTTGGTTAAGCATCTGCCTTTGGCTCGTGTCATGATTCCCAGGGTCCTGGGACTGAGCTCCACATTGGGCTCCCTGCTCAGCAGGGAGTCTGCTTCTCCCTCTCCCTCTGCCGCTCCCCCCTGCTGTGCTCTCTCTCTGTTAAATAAAAAAAATCTTTTAAAAAAAGAAAGAAAGAAAAAGTCTGTAAATACACATATTAAAATATTAACAGCAGTTCTCTTTGGCTTTGAGACTATAAATAATTTTATTTTGGGGTGATTTATCTTCATTTTCTATATTTTTCAGTACATTTATTAGCTTGGTAAAATATATACTTCTAGGTGTATTTTTAAAAAGATTTTTAAAAAATTTCTTCAAGGCTGCAAAAATTTCTTTTACCTTTAGATTTTTTTCCATATAAGGAAGTGGGGCTGTTCCCTTCAGCTGGGGCCACACTCATCTGTTCCTCCTGTTTGGAGTGAAGGCCAATAGTTCTGTAGTTATGACATTGTACCCTTGTTCTTTTTACCTGCTACAATTTCATATATCCCTGAAGTTATATTCATAATACTGGGTAGGTATGCATTTTTCTAGGGAGATATTCCATAGTTTCAATAAAAAAGTTAAAGATCAGCTCATTTAGAAATGATTTCAGTTCTAAAAGTGAGAATGGTACACAGAATAGACACTTATAATGACATGGCTTGTTACTGAACAGATCTGGATACCTTGGGCCTCAGGGTACACCTAGAGTATAATAACCACCTGCTGGAAAAATCTGAAAGGGTTACAGAATTCCTGATTACTTACATAACTTACAACCTACAGAAATTTAAACACCCTGAACTGTATTCTACCAAATCAATCTAAGTAGAATAGAACAGAGATCTTGCTGACCACTCCATTTCCATCCCCATGGGAATATTCAGAACTAATTATGGTGGATTTGTAATTTGGTGATGATACATGCTAATTCTAAACACTTGATGTACCACCACTTATAACCTATAGATTTTTAACATCTCAGACTATAGTATAACAAATCCATTTAATTGGAATAGAAAAGAGGGCTTGTTGTCCACTCCATTTTTGTTCCTACTGAAATAAATGGAGGTAATCATGGTCCCACCAAAGGCTAAAAAAATGAAATGCTGGGTAAGATCTGCTCTGAAGTGAGACTTAACCCAGACTAGGCCATGGTGTGAATAACCCACCGTACGGCCCACCCAGAGAAGATACAGAAAGGAGAGTGGGCTGTGTGACTGGGAGGAGCGACTACAACCTCCCTGTCCCCTATCAGGAAGGCCCATGTGTGATGGGATGGCTCCAGAAATCAGAAAAGCCCTGTAGAGAAAGGCACAATCCAAGGTCCTTTTTCTCACAGAAGAGAATTTAGGCTCAGTTCCTTCATGGCAGCCAAATCAAGACTGTTTTATACTTCAGGTTAAGTCTGCCAGACTAACTAAACATTTCTATTGAAATCTGGTGATGATGAGGGGAAGCAGGCACTCTCCAAGGCTCCAAGTGTGTGGTAAAAGGCTCAGCATAGAGAAGATTAAAGATGGAAATAAGAGCAAATTCTTTGAAGGTAGGGTCTTTATCATAGTTTTATCTATATACTCAGTGCCTAGCACTGTGCTTGGCTCATAGTATGCACTCAATAAATATTGGCATGAGGACATGGAAGAATGAATGAATGAATGAATGAAATACTGAAGGAATATATTTGTTCTAAGTCCCAAAGGCGAAGTTTTTTCTTTGGAGTTACTGAGACCATTGTCTATTCAGATGTGGCAAATGGGCTGCCTTGGGGTCAGGTCTAGTCTGTGAACTTATTTTGATTAGCCATTATGTTTAATATGCCAACATGTAAAAGTCAGATTTTACATTTAAAAAATCTTATTTCTGGTTTCTCTGGTCCTATCAGAAGAACTAGCTACACTGGGCCAGCTGCATAGTTTATTTGGACACTAATTTAGATTAGGCAAGTGTTCCTGATTTGCCATAGTCCCTGTAAATCCTTTTGTGTTTCCAACTGAAAGCTGTCATTTATCATTATTCATGTGTTACTGTTCTTCTTACAGTAAAGAGAACAGTGGAATATTTTGAGGGTCTATATTACTATTAAACACAATAAATCAAAACACAGGCCAAAATGACTGTCTCAAGAAGAAGAATAGAAGGAGGCATATTTCCTCTGAAAGAGGAAAGTATTTTCATGTGTTCAATATGCAAAGTATTACTGAATATATAAACCAATACTAAGCTCACTTCACTCAATTAGTACACCACCCTGACCCTTGGGGTATTCATACTCAATATACTTGTAACCAAGAGGCAATTCAGCTTGGTCAAAGGAAGAATTGATATTTTAAAACTGGGACAGGTGCTTCAATAACCAAGAACATCCAGGCACAATCTCAGGGACCACCCACCTGAAATACCATAAAAAAAAGCAAAATATCTCAGGTCCCATATCACCCTCAATTCACCCCCATTATAGTACCTGACCAGTTTTTAAAACTTCTTAACCGTGTCTTTTAATAGATCATGAATAATTTTTTTATACTTTGTCTTGTTTGTCATTGTATCCTCCATACTCAGCAGAGAGTAGGTTCTAAATAAAAGTTTACTGAATGGATGAATGAATGAATGATTATTGTATTGAGTTGGACATTGGAAGTGATTGTTTCTCAGCTCTACGGATCTCTAACTCTATTTGCTTTAGTCTTTGTTTCTCATTTAAACATAGGCCAGGTAGTTGGACGAAAACATTTTCCCCCCCTGACAGTCTTGATAGCAATCCCTCACAGACTGAGAGCCTTCCAGATTGTGGCAAATATGAATGCAAATAACCTTTGCTTCATGTAAAATTCCATCCACTTTCTTGGAAAACAGCCCAGAAAAGAGGGGCAGTAGTGAGCTCACTGATGCCAGAGGGCACCATTCCCAGGAGAGGGGGCCCTTTCCCAGAAAAGGTCTCAGGGCCACACAGTCTGGAAGGCAGGGGAAGTCATGGCAACAGAGGACAAAGGGAAAGGGGAGAAAAGACTGGTAGTGTCTTCACATTCTCAGAAACCTGGTGCGTTAGGTAAAGTAGATCTTTCCCTTTTAATTCTCTTTGAAAAATAGCTCAAGTTAAAATAAAAAGAAGAGTGTAAACCCGGAAGAGAAATCTACGTCAGGGAATATAGAAGCAGCCATGCCCAAGGGGATGGGAGAAGAACAAAGTGGTTTCTTACAGATCCCTTTGCGTGATAAAGGCTAAGAACACTCTCCCCAGAGGAATACATGTGTGCTCACATGAACAACATTTTGCTTGTATTTTCAAGGAATTCAAAGACTACCTCTCTCCCAGGCCAAACCACAAAGCCCAAGTTAAGAAGCCTTGCTTGAAATACTCCAAATGTCTCCTCACTTTAATTAATGTTCCACACCATCCTGATGTTCCCAAGGGTAACAGTCCCTTAATTTTAATTCCACAACGTGGAGGATTTGTAAAAGTCCCACCCCTATCCTCATCTGCTTTATGGACAGTAACAAACCCCCAGTGGCCAAGGAGATCCTCCTCTGCCCCTCCCTCCTCACCATTTTGTGGTCTTCACCAAGCCTCCCAGGAAAACTTTCTTCTTGTGAAGGGGGGAGCTCAACACAGCATTAAGTCAACTTTCCCTCAGAAGCCTACCCAGAATAAATAACATGCTTCAGTAACACTGCATCTAACTCACTTCTATTTATAAATCACTTGGAGACCATTTCTGAAGGGCCAGTACACTGTAAACACTGCAGATGGTTACCCTTCTAGAACAGGAACTGTGCATATAAACATAGCTCCCCAGAGGCTTCCGGTAAATCTCCATTAACACACGGGAAGGACATAATGTGTCCTTGTCTCCCTGAGGAATTTCTAATGATCCCAATCAATAGGGAAGTCTCCTTTCCATCACAGAGAAGAGAGCATAAATAAAGTGAGTAGAGGTTTAATGCCTTTGTGGATAATTAGAGAATCTCTGTTCAGGCTGAGGGAGAGAAAGTAGCTCAGGGTGGGAATCAAGCCCGTCTAAACCAGATGCAGGCAGGGGCGTTCCTGGGAAGCTGTGATACAAGATCCAGGGGTGGACAGTCCCAAGGGAGAGTCAGCTCATTCACTGTTGTCCGGGTGTTATGTTATGATATACCTGTTACGTCCTTCATTCATTCATTTCAAGAAACACGCCCTGTATGTTTTTCATTTCCTTCAATGCTTTTCTAAGTCGTTGCCCATTCTGTCCATGGTCTGGAAGAAGTAGGCCAATAGATTCTTATTACCATTTATTTATATATTTGTTTATTCTTTGTCTCCTCCTACTAGAATATAAGCTCCCCATGGGTAGAATCTTCATTTGTGATAATGTAGAAAATAATTCAAGCTTTTGGAGTGTCTCAGTTCATTATAATGAATATTATTATTCCATGGTTTACAGTATGAGTTGAAAAATATGGCCATAATAGCTGATGAAAGAATCCTGATTAACAAAATGCCACCAAAAACTAAAACCACAACCCTGCCAAACAAACAAAAAACCCAAAATGGCCCAGAGTGGTTACAGTAGGAGCTTCACCATTTAAAGAATACCAACTTGGAAAAAGATCTGTACAAAATGCTTCTTTTCTGAAGGCGTGCAGGTCCCTCGGTACCTATTCAGCAGTTCCCTACTGAAGACTGGAGCGCCCAGCTGGCCACTGGAAACTGGTCTGCAGCTCCCACTGCTCAGGCCACTGAATGGGTAGGAACAACCACTGAGTGGTCTTAAGCTGCTCTTCCACAAAGGCAAACAAAATGGAAATAGAAATGGAAAAGGTTGACGGAAAATAAACAGTTTGTAAAAGTAAAAAAGAAAAAAAAATGCTTCTTTGATGTCCAATTTTTTAAGCCTGGAGCTGAAGTCTTTTGTAGGTAGGCAATCTCAGATCTCAACCTAATTTTTTGAAGAGCAATAAAAATGTTCATGAAAGCCTCTTGCTATTTTGAATGAAGAAGCCGCTTTTCAAAATTAAATCTCTTTCGGTTTTTAACTGTCAAAATAAAAAGATGAGCCCTGTGACTAAGTTACGAGAGGATAAATCTAGGGTTTTCAACTCCTACCTGTTCACGCACATTTCACATGCACACATGGGGCCTTAAAACACTCACTCACCTCTGTTTAAAAACAAAAAGGAAAGATAATTTCACTTTTTTGGGGGGGATTAAAACCATAAACTATTTATTTCTTTTGTTTCTTTTTTGTTGTTGTTGTTTTTAATTTAATTTAATTTTATTATGTTAGTCACCATACATTACATCATTAGTTTTTGATGTAGTGTTCCATGATTCATTGTTTGCGTATAACAGCCAGTGCTCCATGCAGTACGTGCCCTCCTTAATACCCATCACCAGGCTAACCCATCGCCCCACCCCCTCCCCTCTAGAACCCTGTTTGTTTCTCAGAGTCCATAGTCTCTCATGGTTCGTCTCCCCCTCCTATTTCCCCCCCTTCATTTTTCCCTTCATTCTCCTAATGTCCTCCATGCTATTCCTTATGTTCCACAAATAAGTGAAACCATATGATAATTGACTTTCTCTACTTGACTTATTTCACTTAGCATAATCTCCTCCAGTCCCATCCATGTTGATGTAAAAGTTGGGTATTCATCCTTTCTGATGGCTGAGTAGTTTCACTTTTGATAAAAGTGCATTATAAACCATTTCCCCTGGCTGATGCAGCCCATGAGGCCAATGGGATTTCAAAGGTAACTGTCCTCAGAGAGGCTGCCCAGCATGGTGATTAAGAGCACAGAGTCAGGAGCCAGGCTGCCAGGTGAGGGGCAATCCTGGCTCTGATGCTTCTTAGCTGCATCAGCTGAGCAAGTAACTTAACCTCTCTGCGCTTCAGTTTCCTTACCTGTAAAACTGTAGCAATAAAAATACCTAATTCTTGGGCTGTGAGGAGGGTTGAAATGATCAAGTATTTCAGACAGTAAATGCCATACCCAGTAAATGCTACACAAATAAATGTTAGCTCTTACTATAACCAGTGGTTCCCAACTTTGAGTATCTAAGAATAACCTAGTGTGCTTGTTACAAAGCAGATATTCCCTGAGCTACCCTCCATAAATGTTAACTTAATAAAGCTGGAGGAAGCCCAGGGATCTGTAGGGTTTAGGGCAGGATGCTGAGAGCTAACTGCCACACTTTCTAGCGAAACCCAGCTCTCTCCAGTAACTCAACATACATCTGCTTGCAATTTAAGCTAAAATCCGGTGAAGAAAAACTGAAATATGCTCCTTTATGATCTGTTTCCAGGGTCTTAAATGAAGAGTTCTACGATACTTTCTGAGTGTTTCCACAGCCCAGTACCAAACCCAAACTCCTGTCTTCCTCTAAAGCTGCCGGTCTTTCTTCTTCCCATCTCGACATTCTCTCAGCTCAATTGCTCAGAAGTACTTCCCATCGTCTTCTTAGATCATTCAACCAATACCAAAACATCTGGTTCTTGTTTTTCCTCCCAGGCGAGTCTCTCTGGCCCTTCATCACTTCGGTTGCTCTTCTTCTGCATTCCCTCCAGTACCAGAAACAAATCAGCAGATCATCACTTAATGTATCTAAAGTACCAAAGGCTGTGATTCGCAGGCACCAATGCAAACATATAGTGCACTTGGAAGGGAAAGCAGAGTTCACGGTTGTGATTCAAGTCTAATGCATGACATTCTTGCACAGAGGGATGAAACACGGGGTGAGGGTAAGGGGGGGGCTGGTCAAGAGGAGCCCACACCCATGACCAAGTTCAGGAGTCGCTATTGTCACTGTTGTCACCTTAGTATTCAGAGTAACAACTGCACCAAAGGAAGGGTGTGGAAACAAAGATCCCCAACCACATGTGGAAGGTGGCATGTCCCAGAGGAAAACCCTCAGAACACGAAGTCAGTGAATATTAAAAAAATGAGATCATATCAATGCCAAATGTCTTCTTTATAACTGGTTGCTAAGCAGTTAGTTTTAGCAGTAAACTAGTTGTCCTTTGAGGTGTGTGTTTGCTGGAGTCCTGACGGGCGGAGAGAGACATGCTAATTCCTATGAGAACAGGGTATTTTCAGGTCTTTTATTCCATTTATTCTGACAGAAAACAGTATTTCATGGGTACCTTTTTTTTTTTTTGCCTGAAATAAAAGTGACCACTTTTCAGAAAAAGCTGGACACCAGCACAAATGGAAGACAGTTTGCTGACAGAGGGGTGTGGAGAGAACACTTGTGGTTGTGCATTTGGCTTTAGGAAATATGATGACTAGAGCTTGCACATTTAGGAAGATCCCTGCTGCCCCCCCACCCCCCCCTCACCGCCCCAGTTATTCTGCTACAATGTGCTGTCCCGAGGAGGAAGGTGTGAAAAGTGCTGAAGATCCTCGTCTTCCTCAGGCAGTTAGAGGCAGCAGGTTTTAGCTGAGAGACACAGTATTAGAAGTACTCTCAGAATCAGAGCCAGCCAAATCCTTGGGATGTGTCCAGGGAACTCCTAGGATGCCTCAACTTTTCTTTTGCAGCAAGGGAGAGAAAGGCAAGAAGCCAGGGAATGAGACCAAAAGACTTTATTCCTACATTTGAAAAAAAAAGGAAAAAAGACAGCCTTGTCTTAAAAATTATCTGGAAAGTTGCCAAACATCCCCCCAAATTATTCATTGATTGATGAATAAGTCTACTTAAAAATAAACTGTTTTGTGTGGCAGAAATGGTTCTAGATGCTAGGGATAGCCCTCATGGAGGTCACATGGTAGTGAGGGGTTTTGGGTAGGAATAATCAAATGAATATCTAATGCCAGATGGTGATAAATGCCAATGAAGAAAAAGCAAGGTAAGAGGGTACAGATGAAGTCAGGGAGAAGTGCTTACTTTTTGAGATAAAATAATCAGAGAAGAGTTCTCTGATGATGCGAGGTTAGGCAAAGACTGAGCAAGACACATAAATATCTGCAAGAAGAGCAGCAAATCAAAAGCCCTGATGTGGCATCGCATTTGTTGTGCACAAGGAACGAGGGATCCCGGGTGTCGGCTTGAAATAAGTGAGCGAGGTAGAGATGAAGTTGGAGAGGTGACCAGGGCTCAGATCATACAGGACATTTTGGAACAGGAAACATCTACTGCTGTTAGAAAAACAATGACATTACTTTGGCATCAACAAGCATTCGTTCTTTAAAAGTGGATAACTAGCTTCTCAAAGGTAGGAAAACCAGGCAAGTGGCTCCAAAGGAAGATAAAAAGAATTTATTGATTACAAAAGATTGCTTCATAAGAAGCCTCCCACCACTCAGATTCATCTACATCATATACACAAAACCCCCACAACCCAGAAATAGAACCCTTTCTTTAGATACCACCATCCCTCCCACACACTCAGACTTGGAAAGCATGATTTATCAGGTTCCCCACATTTCAAATTTCTCTTCTCTGAGTAACTAAGATAAAATGTGTTTTGTAGATAATTTACAACAGCCATTTTTCTTGTTCTCTCTTAAATGAAAAGTCTAAGATTAGGTCTCATTTAAATTGAATATTCCACCCTAAAAACTTTTGGATTCCCCCTGACACTTTAAATCATTCACATCATTCACATTAGAAATGAACAGTAACTCCAAATTTATAAAGGAAAAACCAGCTTGTATGGGATGCCAGAAAGGTCTTGATTGTTACTGGTTTTGTGGGTGGAGAATTGGAGGACAGCCAAGGTTAGAAGGTGTGTTGGGATCCATGCCTACTTCTTGTTGGGAAGAAATTCTCCCTGTCATTTCAGTACCTCTTATTACAGTTTTTGTCCCAGACTGTCTTTTCAAGAATATCTGAGATAGTGTCTCCCTTTGGAACAGAGACCGTATTTGTTTCCTGACCAGGACAATAAAGGTAATCTCTCCTCTGGGGACAAGGTGTCTGGGGGAGGAATTGTTAAGAGCCCCTTTAAAAGACTGAGATTCACTGGTAGGTGAAACGTCCATCTAAGCCATCTCTGCATCACCCCCATGGACCCGGGGGGCAAGGGGAAGCCACTGAGCAGGTGGCTCAAGCTGACTGTTCTGTCCTGAGTAATAAAGTGATAAACTACTTTTTGTCTGACCCAGGCTTCTTCTGTCTTCTGCCAGCATGTATGAAATATGGCAAGGTAATTGCTTGGAAGAAGGGTAAAGTCTCAGAGTTTACAGTTTTTGACATCTCTGCTTCTCCCCCAAACCCAGGAAGTTGTCAGATCCCAGCTACCTCCTGGGATAGAACGCGACTCCAAAGAGGTTCACACAGAGCCCCCATCTGTAAAGTTCCACAAGACTCTAAGAAATTAACCATCCTGAGAGCAGCGTGCCCCTCATCCTGGCCCCTTCCACACATCCCTCTGGAGCGGGCTGTACTAGGGCTAGTTCATTTGGTCATGGCGACGGGGAGGGTAGGGGACCAGGGTGACAGCAAGTGATGATGAGGCTTCTTCAGCCTGCTCCCAGCTCTATCCAGAAAGAACAGTCCACCGGGATCACAGACATTTGGAGAAACTGTCCTAACACCCCAGGCCCACCTCCCCAGCCACCCCAGGAGCTCAGAGAAGCGGGGCAGAGGACCGGGGAGCACAGCTGGGAGAGGAGGGAGGCGTGGAGGGGACGAGGCAGCAAGAAATAGAAACGCTCCTCAAGCCAGTCTCGCAACTTCTCCGTGCGCCCGCGCATTTGAAGGTGAGGACGCAGAGCGGCCGGTAGGACTTGTGGCTGGTGTTCTCGGCCATGCCCTTGCCCCAGAAGTCGTTGGTGAAGATGCCCCAGCAGAGCGGGGCTCCGGGCCGCACGTCGGGGTTGTTCACGATCGCCCACACGTCGTCGTGCACGAACTCGCCCTGCAGGGAGCGGCCGTAGCACAGGCAGCTCGCCCCGGCCAGCAGCGCCGCGGCCCCGGCCGGCGCGAGTCCGCGGTCCCGCCGCCGGGAGGGCGCGCGGTCCCCGCAGCCGCCTCGGGCAGAGCCTGTCACCACCATCGTGCCGCCGCCGCCACCGCTGCCCTGGCCGCTCCCGGGCGTCTGGCATCCTCCCCGGCCGGGGCCCCGGCGGCGCGCCGCGGCTGCCCGGAGGTGGGCTCTGGCATCGTGCGGCGGCAGCTGGACCTGCCGCTGGCGCCCCGCGCTCCGCCGCCGCCTGCGCCGCCGAGTTGGCCCAGCTGCAAATAAACAGCAGTCCCCCCGCCTCCCCCGGCCATCGCCACCTCCTCCGCCCCACTGCGCATGCCCCGCTCGCTCTCGCCTCCACCCGCCCCCCCTCCATCCCCGGACGAGGGCCGCCCCCCCACCCCCAGCACCCTTCGCTCCCGCCCCGCTGGCCGCCGCACTCAGCCCCCGGCGCCCGCGTCCCCGGCCGCCGGAGTTCGCGCGCAGGTGGAGCGGGGTCGCGGCGCGGGGCTGCCCGAGAGGCGGAGAAGGGCCACCGGGGTCCTGCCTGATGCTCCCGGCAGTGCTCACCGCCGCCCCCCCAATCACGCACCCCCACCCAGGGGGCTGGGGAGGGCCTCATCTGCCCGCACCTCCCGGCCCAGGGCCAGGGCGGGCTTAGCAGGTGCGCTCCCTGAAACCCCCACACCCCCTGCTCTGACACAGAGAAAAGTGGCCGCTGCTTCCCGGGAAGTTCCCGGCTTTCAGGACCCCGGACAACAGCGGCGGCGGCGCCCGGCGACACGCTCTCCTGCCCGGCGCCCTGTCCGCGTCTCGTCCCCGGGCCTTTCTGTGCCCCGCCGGCCTGCGCCCCGCGCTCGCAGCCTCCGCGTGGGGGGTGGGGGGCAACGGAGCTGCCCGAAGCACCTTCCCAAAACCAAGAGAAAGGGTCTCCTGGCCGGGGGCTTCCTGCCCGCCCCGCGCAGTTTGTTCAGGGGGCGCCCCGGGCTGTTTGCCTTTACCGCCCTTTGCTCTGCTCGCACTTAGGAAAAGTCCCAGGTTCGATTTGGGGTTTGGGTCTGGGGGCTCAGTTTCTGAAACATTTCTTCTCATTTTAGTTTCTTCTTAAACTCTTGAGATGATCGGGAGATGCAGAGCAAATTCCTCCTCCTTCTCTTTCAAGTGGATCACTTGGGTCTGATGATTAATTTCTGGGCACCGAACGTGTTTCAACTGTTTCTGCTAACAATACTGAAAGAGCTGCGTAAGTGCTCTGCCTTGGCTCCTAAGCTTCCCGGTCTAATGATTTTGTATTTTAAAGTGCTAATTATTATATGTAAACGAATTAGATGTCCCAAGGTGCTTGATTACTTGATTTATCTTGAAGATTGCAAATCTCTTAACTCTCAAGCTCCTTGAAATTTAGCATTGCTGAATGTTACTGTATTTAGTTACGTGGAATTCGACACATCCAATTAGGAGAAATTAAAATGCCTAATTTACCATTGATTTGGCTTTTTATTGACCAAATTTATCCCAAACAAAAGGATTTCAGGCCAAATATTTGGGTTTTGTTTTTTGTTTTGGAAAATTTCAGGCAAAATATTTGGATAGTTGACCACTCACTCAAGGGGACACATTTGTCTGGAACAAAAATGTTCCAAGACAGGCAACATTTTATCCATTTTCGGTTCATTGTGGTGACCTAAAATTTAGTTAATGAGAAATGAAATGGAAAATTTGGAGCATGAATGTTTTCATCCTTTCATCAAAATTATTGTACACTCTGGTAGCGTTAGCTCTTCCTTGGGCTGAGTCTCTCTCCACACACAGGACCTTATTCCTCCCAGGCAATTTACACTGGAGCCACTCCTCTTTCTTTCCCGTCAGACTCATACACTTACACTGTGGGCATAATCTGTGCTAAAATGTTCAGTGGACTGGGCCAGATGACCAAACCTGCTCTAGGTTGGTGTGTGTGAAATTAATTCCATAATCTTCTAGATTTCTATATTACGGCTCTCCAGAGAAACAAAACCAATAAAACGTATGTTTTATATATAATAAGGAATTGGCTCACTGGACCGTGGAGACTGACAAGCCCCAGGAAAGCTGGAGACCTAGGAGAGCCAATGATGGAGTTCCAATACAAAGGCTCCCGGCCTTGAGACCCAGGAAGAACTGATTGTTTGAGTCTGAGGCAGTTAGGCAAGAGGAATTCCCTCTTATTCACGGGGAGGGTCAACCTTCTGGTTTTATCCAAGCCTTCAACTGATTGGATAAGGCCAACCTCTACTGAGGAGAACAATCTTTCATTCAATCTGTCAATTTAAATGTTAAGTTCATCCCCGGGTGCCTGGGTGGCTCAGTTGGCTAAGCATCTGACTCTTGGTTTCCACTTAGGTTGTGATCTCAGTGTTCTGAGATTGAGCCCCACATCAGGCTCCATGTTTAGCGGGGAGTCTACTTGAGATTCTCTCTCCCTTTCCCTCTGCCCCTCCTGTTCTTGCACACACACTCTAAATAGATAAATAAATAAAAATCTTTTTTAAAAATGTTAATTTCATCTAAAAACATCCTCACAGAGTCACCCAGAATAATATTTGATGGAATATGTAGGTACCTCATGGTCTAATTAAGTTGATACATAAAATTAGCCACCACAATTTCTAAGTTAACAGTAAAAGAGACTAGTAAAATTGTCCTTGTTGTTATGTGCAATAGGTTGGTATGTTATGCTTTTCAAGAAACATGCTTATATATTTTTTATAGGAACTCTTCAGAGACAAAGTTTTATCCCTAAAGAGTGATTCTAATAATAATCTTTTATAGAGAACAGGCCTTTTCTTCTTCCTCAAATTGCCTTCAAAGCCAGCCCTGCCCACCCTCTTCTCTGTGTTGCCTCCTTTTTCAGAGGGAAGAAGGTGAGGATCCTTGACAATGGAGAGCAGTGAAGGAGGTGCTCAAGTGCAGAGAGCTGGGACCCCAGAGAGACAGTTGAAAGGGACAGAAGAAAAAGAAATTTCACAGCTTGAGTCCTGGTTTCTGAGCACTCAGTGTTTCATTAAACTTTCCTCTAGATTCAGGGGCATCTGCCTTCTATCTGGTTCAGACGATGCGTTTGAGATTAATTTTATTTAAGATATTCAGGTATTTTACATCTTCTCAGACACAAAACAATAAATATTTTTAAATATTAAGCTTTTTTTTTTTTTTGCATCTTCGTCTTTCCTTGCTTCAATACTGCTCTGTGTTAAAAGAAATAGTGTAAAAGTATTGATATCTGAGAGAGACATTTTACATTAATATGTCAGCTTGCAGACAAGAGATCATGAGACTGTTCAGCCACCATAATTGCATGAGCCAATTCCTATTACTCTCTCTAGGATATGTATATCTAAATAGTTCTGTTGCTCTGGAGAACTCCGACTAATATAATTTTTTCCCATAAACTCACGAGGAGAATTGTCATTTACTCTTAGCATCCCAAATTGCACTTCTCTTTTTTTCTTTCTATTTTTTTAGATTTTACTTATTTATTTGAGAGAGAGAGAGAGAGAGCTTGTACTGGGGGGGGGGGCAGAGGGAGAGGGAGAAGCAGGCTCCCCGCTGAGCAGGGAGCCTGATGCGGGGCTCAATCCCAGAACCCCGAGATCATGACCTGAGCCGAAGGCAGACGTTTATTCCACTGAGCCACCTAGGCACCCCCCCAAATTGCACTTTTCTTATAGGTGCTATACTTTTGATAGTAAACTCTACCACTATATCCATCCCTTTCTTCTCAAAGACAACAAACAATCCACTTGGTAGGCATCTCAGCCCTCAGATACTTTTTGTCACCCAGCCAACAACTGGTCCCCTTGGTCCTTTGACTCAGAAATATGCTTTCCTTTTTTGTAATACCACACCAGCCAAATTAATCAGGAGGGATTTGCTTTATAATGGAATTGTCAAATTAGATGATCTTTGAAATCCCTGAAGCTCCCCTACTCATAATCAGATTTGGCTACTTTGGACATAGACTTATGTGTGTCTTATACTTAAATTAGATACAATTCGAAGAACTCTGTGAAGCTTCAGATTCCTGACGGGAGAAAAATTTTGCCAATATTGTCGGGATTATTGGAGCTGAGATATACTCAATCTTGCAAAATACCCTTGATGTCAGAAGACTAGGAAGGAATAGGCCTATAATAGAGTGATTAGTAGAAAAAGACTAATTTTACCTTACATTAGTCTTCGCAATGCTTCTTTTCTGCCTTTTGAAAACTACTGGAAGGAGGTACGGATTTGTTCATCATCTTAAGCTATCAATAGAATAATTATAAATTGCTTTCTGGTGATGCTGAATCCAAATATGATCCTTTTTAAAACTGATAACCCTAACACTTAAATTACTCCACCAAATTTAAATTTTAAATGAACAAAACTCTTCAAACATAACCTAAATTTAGTAATGGTGAAGGGAAGAGAAATAGGTATCTGGAGCTGGGAATATTTTTATGTCACTAGTTTTTGTTGAGAAATAACCCATGGAGATGTTGTTAAAACTTTTATTTTGGAATGAAAATTTCTCAGGGGACAAATGTGAAAGATTTTGAAATGGGAAAAGAATTACTGGGTGTCCTTTCACTGGAATGCTGGGCATTGCTTAGGTGTCCCCTCTTTTGTTGTTTTCAGCTATTCTGCAACTCTGTAAATTGCAGAAAACTGGTAGTAACGCAAATGATTTCCATTCATAGAGATGCAAATGAATTTTGTCAGGTAGAGATGCAAGTGAGTATTACTAGGTGGATATTGCCCAGGTTTATATGTATATTACATGTATTTGTAAATATATAAATCAATTACATATATTTGTAAATTTTGGTCAATCGTTTGCTCTCACAAAGAATACTTTGGAAATATTTTTGACCATGATGGAAAAGAAATATTTCTAGTGTTTAAACCTAAAGACTTTGTTACTTTAGACACTTTGAACCCTTCATCATGTTAGAACAAATATATTATAACTTCCCTTGTTGACCCAAAGAAAAGTGAGCTCCCTAATGAGTTTCCCATGTATTTTGTTCAGTGGTTGGCTGTTTTTTCAAGATTTCTTATTTAAATATCAAAAAACCCTGTGTTGTTGAGTTAATAAGCCAAAGGGATTAAAATGTAAGAACTATGAATGTGTTTTACTTTTCTAACTAAATATTTATAGAGGTCAATGATTTAAGCACACTGAGAACCCTGCTGGTTTTATAGAAGTCTTTTATTAACACTAGAAAGCGTTCTTTTTAGGAACCCTAAATATATAAAGCAAATACTAACAGAACTGAAGCGAGAAATAGATAGCAATACAATAATAGTAGGGGACTTCAATACCTCACTTTCAACAATGGATAGATCCTCTAGACAGAAAACCAATAAGGAAGGATTGGCCTTAAACTACATGTTAGACCAGATGAAAAGAACATTTAGAGAACATTCCATCCACCAGCAGCCTAATACACATTCTTCTCAAGCACAAAGTTGCCAAGAGAGTAAATCTTAAATGTTCTCATCACAAAAAAGAAATGGTAATTATGTAACATGATGCAAGTGTTAGAATGCTATGGTGGAAAAAAAAAAAAAGAATGCTATGGTGGTAATCATTTTGCAATACAGAAGTGTATCAAATCAACACGTTGTTCACCTTCAAGTTATACAATGTTACACAATGTTATATGTCAATTATATCTCAGTAAAGGTGGGGAAAAAGAGAGAACTCATTCTCTTTAACCCATATTGAAATTGTAATGGGGTGGGGAAATGTCTAAGAGAAGTAATCTATTCAAAAAAATTCCTGTTTTCTTTTACCTTCTTGCATTCCCAAGTTTGGTCTCCTAAATCAACAAATCTGGAAATTTGGTGTCAGTTTGTCCAGATTCTTGAAGAACTCCCACCTCCCCCAGCTTAACTGGCCTAATGCACATCAGTTTATTTATTTATTTATTTATTTGAGAGAGAGAGAGAGAGAGACAGAAAGTAGGGGTGGGGGGGAGGGGCAGTGGGAGAGGGAGAAGGAGATTCCCAGCTGAGCAGAGAGCCCAACTCAGGGCTCAATCCCAGGATCTGAGATCATGACCTGAGCTGAAGTCAGATATTTAACCAACTGAGCCACCCAGGTGCCCCACAGTAGTTTAATTTTTATCTGAAAATATTGATAGTTCACAATATAAAATAACTTTTAGGATGGTACCATACTTTAGAAACCAAGTTAGCTTGGTGAGTACATGAAATCAGAGGGTGCCAAGAGGAAAAGTGTTCCTTAGGAGAAGTATTCCTTTTCTCATCCAATAGTGAAGATGCACTACTCTCAGTTCCCTCCAAGATCTTCTCAATATTCCAATTGATAAATTAATTTCAATCAAATCACTCATAAGAGAAAGATTTATAAACTGTATAACATTACATAAATATTAGGCGTCAACTTTAGAAATACCTCTAATATAAAAGCTCACTTGATATACTTCTTTTAATAGCTAGGAAAAGTTTGACTTTCATCTGTGAATATCTATGTATTTCTAATGGTAAGAGCTATGTAATTTTTGTTCCAGTTTTGTTTTGGCTTCTAGAAAATTCCGAGTTAAATTTTCTGTTGAATTGTGATAGTTATCCTTAGGCTAAAATTTCAAAACAATTATCCTTTCTTTCTTTCTTTTTTTTTTTTTAACAATTATCCTTTCCATATTGTTACATAACCTTTGTTCTTTTGTCGTTTGTGCTAATAGATTTATTATATGTGTCTCTTTTTAAAAAGATTTTATTTATTTATTTATTTATTTGAGAGCGAGAGAGAGAGCGAGAGAGAGAGAGAGAGAGAGAGCATGAGCAGGGGGAGGGGCAGAGGCGGGAGGAGAAGCAGGCTCCCTGCGGAGCCGGGGGGGGGGGGGGGGGGGGGGGGGGGGGGGGGGAGGGGGCCCATGCAGGGCAATCTCAGGACACTGGGATTATGACCTGGGCCCAAGGCAGCTGCTTAATCAACTGAGCCACCCAGGCGCCCCATAATATGTCTTTTATTTTAAACCCACATCAAATCTGACACGTAGCAAGGATATACATAATGATAAATGGAAAGAGGAAAATATAAGGTTGAACATATGAAAAATTTCCTTTTTTAACTCATTTGGCCTTTGAAAGATTTATAAGATCTAACCTAATAATGAACAAACGAAGATGTTTTCTATAATTACTTCAACTCATCTTCGGAAGAGATTATTTACCAACATCGTTAGTAAAATTTGCATATTAATGGTATGAACACTTTCCAACCACAGGTATATTCACTCCCCTACAGCACCGCCTGCCCTCTTAAAAATTACTAATGGGTGATTGGAGCTGGAAAAAATCTTTGAATATCATCTCTATAGTAGCTTTTAGATTTTTATCACCTAGTAACTCTTTATTCCTACCACACATATCCTACATTTTCTGAGTAAAATATCCTCAGAAACTTCTTAGAACCTAATTTTAACAATAATTCTAGAATTAAAAAAATATGTTTTTCTTTCCTTCGAGGTGGAAATAAAACACGCCAATCTCTTTAAGTCTACAGACAATCTGCTGAAAACTTCCCAAGAACAATGTGAGTGTCCACTTCAAAATCAAACTCAAGTTGCCTTTCTTAACAACATATGGAACTGTAATCTTACCTACATAGTTCAGACAACTTATTTTAAAAACCAGCTAATGTTGAGTCACAATTGCAATAGATGGACTTAATTACAAATGCTGGCATGAAATTCTTGTTTCTGATTTTTTCTGCTATGTGCTTACGGTGGCTGCATTGGGACAATTAAGAAGTTCATCGTGCCCTCTGTGGACAGGGAATCTTCAGGAACAAAACATATCTAGGCACATCATTATAGAATTAGAATAAAGTTCGCATTTATTAGAATAAAAACAGCAACGGTGACTATAACAATCTAGAAGAACAATGACAACATAATCACCATTCAGGCTGTCCCAATTTTTTCCTGCCATGTTCTTCAGTGGAATACGAGGTATTGGATAATTTGCCAAGGAGCACTTTAATGTCTAAATGGCAAGCCAAGGCATTTTACCACTGCTGATATGCAACATACACCAGAAGCAATTTAGGTGAAGTTGGTCTTGCTACCTCGTGATGATTGATTTTATTCAGGGAAGTAATAGTTCATTATCCATTAAATATTTGTAAAAATGCTCAACATATTCCAAAATTAGAAGAGGTTTTATCTATCAGCTAAATTATCAATATTGTTTTCTGGGCAGCTCATGTCATTCAGATGTGTGGAGAAAAACTTGTAAGTGATTAAATTTATGACTTATTTATGGGGGAGAAATATCTGACAACCCATGAATGTAGTCAAGATTTTAATAATTCTGGGTTGTATATAGCCCAATTTCCAGAGAGAAAAGAATGGTTTTCTGAGAAAGGTTCATTTCCTTTTGGAAATTCCCCATGGCTTTGGCTTGGTTCTCCCCTTTGAGAGTATGAACATGTGCACATGCACACACATATTCACACATGCTTTTAAAAAGTTTCCTTCACAAATTTGTTCCCTGTCATTTTCAGCTGGGGGAAGGTACAGGAAGGAAATGTCCACGATTTGGTGTTTACTTGGACCATGTCATTAACATTTCCAATTTGTCGAGTTGTTTCCACGTTTCCCAAAGGTCCTCATCCTTTGAAAGCTGATGGATGGGCTGACAGAACCTTCCAGGTTTGTATTGGTGTAATAAGAGCCAAGTGCCTAGAAACAATAAAACAGCAATTTTCTGAGAGGTTTACCTGCAGGAAAAGCCAGAAACATAAAAGCCTTTTCCATTTCCCACCCTAAGCCTCTTCTTTTCTCTCAGTCCCAGGAGGGGTTTGGGAGACTGTATCCTGTCAGGTTAATTGAGGGTGACGTTAAATGTAGCCTCAGCGGCGGCTATCGTAACTAGAAGGGAGAGAGCCCTGGAGCAGGAATCAGAAGAGCTGGGCTCCAGTCTGGCCAGAGTGGAGGCTTCAAGTCGGGAACAACAGAGGCAAAGGCTGCAGGGGTGGGAAAATGTCAGGTCTCTTCTCTTGAAAGCTGGATAAGGCTATCCAGTCACATTTGACAAACAATGGTTCTGGCTCCAGTAGTGGCTTCGAACTAGGAGAAGGCTCGTCCCCAGTTAAGTCCATCAGAACTGGGCCAGACTGTCTAAAACTTCATGCTGGGTAATGTCCACAACACTGCGCTCTCAGAGGGCTGCGCCTTGAAACTGGGTCTCTTTATGTTACAAGACAAGAAGGGATATGCATCCTGGACTAAAAGAGATTTAGGGTATGGAGTTCTGGACTAAAGTGATGGGAGAAGCTACCAGCGGGGGCTTGTTCCCCAAGTCAGTCTTGTTTCAAGACTTGTGAGGCTAGAACTCATGACACTGAGATCAAGACCTGAGCTGAGATCAAGAGTCCGGTGCTTAACCAATTGAGCCACCCAGGCACCCCTCCCTAAATCAGTTTTATAGTAGTAATCATCCTAAAGCCTGAGGTGCCCTGTCTAAGTCCACAGCCCATGGGGTATTTTCTAATTTAAAATGCATAAAACCTTGCCAATTCTGCCTATCATTGTCATTTCTTCTTTGGCAAAATAAACTTTGGCATGTAGCATTTACTATTCATTTTCACACAGTAATCCTTACCTCTTTTGAATCTTAAATAGCCCTAAGCTTAAAAGAAGCTATCTGGATGTCTTAGGAAAATAATGATAAAATAATGTCCTTCAATGGAATTTTGGTTAAACAGTGACCAGACCTTACTATGAAACAATCTATTACTTTCAGGGGTTAAAAATCATAACCTTTCAACTCAGGATTAACATTTATGGCCATGTGGCAGGATAACATGATGAAGACATTCACTAAGCAATGAGAGAAGAGGAACTTTTCCCTTTTCCTTTTCTAAAGGGTGAGCAGGCCGTTTGGTACAGGAAGCATGAAGTCCCCTTACCTAGGGGCAGGGTTATAAGACTTTTTAAAGTTCAGGCTCAAGAGGGTGAAGGAGAGAGGGCACACCGTTTTTTGTTTTTTGTTTTTTTTTGGCCCCCTTTTTCCCTTTTTTCTAAGCCTACATTTTGACTGGTGGCGATCTATCGGCCCAATCCCAGGAGGTGCAGGACGTTAACAGCATGGTTAGTGGATGCCTGGGGCATGAACCCACAGTGCTGCCGTCTTGGAAGTCTCAGTAGGACCAATGGTCAAGCCACAGAGGCACACAAGCACTGGGTGCCATGCATAGCAGGGCTGTGAAGAGCAATGATGCCTGCCTTTGAGGAAGGACATGAGTTCATACATCGAGTGATGCTCTAGGTGACAATTGTAATGGACTCAACACCAGAAGCCCCCTTTGAATTTTTTCTGATTGAATATGTCCCCCAAGTTTCCTGTCAACCAAAATATTAAATATCCTCCCAATGCATTCAGATTTACCTTGATTTGGAAAAATTTAGAAATGTAATGATTCTTGCACCCATGGTAGTGAGGAGAGAATTTATACATAATAATGAGGAGCTAGAGGTTTTGTTCCCCACTTTCTCACCCTGTAGCTAAAATGGCTGTTTCTTTTTTTTTTTTAAGGTTTTATTTATTTATTTGAGAGAGAGACACAGAGAGAGTGTGAGCATGAGTGGGGGCGCTGGGGGAGGGAGGAACACAGGTAGAGGAGCAGAGGGAGAGGGAGAAGCAGGCTCCCTGCTGAGCAGGGAGTCTGACCTGGGCCTCGATCCCAGGACTCCAGGATCATGACCTGAGCCGAAGGCAGACGCTTAACCGGATGAGCCGCCCAGGTGCCCCTAAAATGGCTTTTCTTAACTAATGAGCAGCAATCACTAAGAGAGCTCCGCAGGAGTGACCACTCATAAGGGAACTATTGGAAGGAAGGTCAGCATCAAGCTATAAAGGCAAGTGTAAAGCCAAATACAAATCTTATTCAGAATAATTTGGGTTTACCTCTAAGCAGATGGATGTGATACATAGTAGCAATAGCAGGTAGTCCACGATCTACTTCCTACAAATGCTGGCATGCAAAGTGGTTTGAGTCTTGTTTGGTTCTAAATTTACCTCAGAAAACTTGTAATTAGCTATCGGCCAAGATTAAGACATAATTCCTGGGTCTATCCAGAAATACTCCTAACTTTCAATCCTGAGTCTGGACCCACATCTCTGGCTTTGGCTGAGAAACTGGCCCCAAAGCAGCTACGTGTTGGTCACTCTCAACTTCTCCTTGCACACAGCAACAATGGGGAGGCCGTCTGGAGACATCTTTTCCGGCCACAGCCAGAAGTCAGAGGACAGACTGGCCACCGGGCAGAAGCAGACTGGACTTCAGAAGCTCTGGCTTGGTCGCAGGAGCTGTGGGAAGCATGTGAACACTGGCCAGCCGTCGTGAGGTCTTTCCAGAGAGTCAATCTGACTGTGCTGGTTCAGCCTCCCATCTCCTGTCTAACCTTCTCCCCCCACCCCCAGCTTCTGCCGCCAGCTGTGTCTTCCCAACTGATTGCTCCCATTAAATGAGTTTCAGAGGGTGATTTGCTGTCTAAATAGATAAGGAAGCATTTCCCTAAGTTGCAACTCATTTTACTAACATCACTAATTTCTTTGCTTTCTGGTGTCCAATCGATCATTCCACTCAGCTGTGCATTTTGTTAATGAGCCATTGACACCCTCTTCCAGATCATTAGTGAAGAGGTCAGATTCTGACCGGACCTAATACCAGTCCCCATGACTCAAAGCTGGCTTCCCTGAGAGCTCCCATGGGAGGCATTCATCACTCTCATACATGGACCTTCATTATCCCAAGCCAGTTTTAACACATTTTTTGTTAACTCACTCTTAAATACTTTTGGAAACATAGATATTAAGGTTTACCCAGGATGCTCCTATTTGGGGGATGAAGGGACAGATGATCACATGATATGCAACGTATATAAACATGAAATTCTGGTTTCCACTAAGTGCATAGTGCACTTCATTTATTTGTTCATTTTTGTCTGAAGAACAGAGAAATGATTACACCCACCTGCTATAATCCTCTCTGTCATTTGTGCCTTCCAGAATCACACTTGTCTATTGATGCACCTTTTCTGTTTGACAGGGACTTCTGAGTTTAGCATACCTTCTTGGCTAGCTCTCAGGATATTATCTGTATGTTGGGTTTTTGGATAACTGTGAATCTTACACAGGTGGCCAACATTTAGTTTTAGACAAGCCAAAGGTTTCATAACCAGAAGAGCAGGAATTACTTACTGGGCTCTACTTGCCTGTTTTCATTCACTCAGTATAAATAGTGTTCTAAGGTGTGGCTTAAATCAAGGGAAATAATCCGTTAGATGAGGCTGATTTTTTTTTCTGTGTATTTCTAGGGTTGCTAGGTATAGAAAATATTCAAGTTCCACGCAGTTTCTTCACCAACGTTTCATCTTTTTTTTTTTTACCTGTATTTTTTTTTCTTTTTAAAATTTTTTATTGTTATGTTAATCCCCATACATTACATCATTAGTTTTAGATGTAGTGTTCCATGATTCATTGTTTGTGCATAACACCCAGTGCTCCATGCAGAACGTGCCCTCCTCAATACCCATCACCAGGCTAACCCATCCTCCCAACCCCCTCCCCTCTAGAACCCTCAGTTTGTTTTTCAGAGTCCATTGTCTCTCATGGTTCTTCTCAACGTTTCATCTTTGACATGACCACTGGAAGCGGGTTTCTTCCTTCTATTAAAATACTTTTTTTTTTTTTTAAAGAGTTGGTATAATGAAAGCTGAATATAAAATTATACCTGTGCTCTCATTTTAACATGTAAAGATATGCATTTGGACACAAGCTGAAAGAAAAAAGAAAACCTTGATTTTCCAAGATTGCATAATTCTGGGTAAATTAGTCTTTATTTTAGAATAATTTCAGTTAACATTATAAAAAATTATTTATGCAGTATACTCATATTTCAGGTTAGGATATGTTCTTCCAAAACTATGCAAATCAGAGGTGTTTAAAATTTGGGCAGGGGGAGATTTTCCCCCTAAATCTTTCAATTTTGAGCCCAAAGTGCAGATGGATCTCCACTCCAAATGCTGTGGCATTTCCTGAGCCAAACTATTAAACATTTCCCAGGCAAAGATTCTCTGATGCTAGGGCTTTGCCACTTCATTCTGCTTGTTATGTGGGCTAGTCTATGTGGTCAGTAAACCATTCCACGATGTTAGGTATCTCTTCCATGATGACCTTGTAGGCATACTCCAGTTACAATGACTCTTATTTAAATTAAATTGTTAAATTAGCTATGCTAAATAGTATAACGTAATGTAGTGTAGTATAGCATAGTTTATATGGATAATAGATAGTGGCATAGTGTATTGTATATTATATTTTAGTGCGGTCTGTTATACTACAGTATGATATAGTGTGATCTGATATAGTATAGTATGGCATAGTATAGTTTAGCATAGGGTAATATAGTATAGTATAGAGTGGGATAATGGTATAAATTGGGATAATCTAGATTTGTATAAGCTGCATAACATCCATATAGCATAGCAGTTAGGACAATGACTTCGGAATGATGGTCCTAGTTTCAAATCGTGGTCCTACCACATACTAGATGTATGATCTTGAGCATATTACTTAATGTCTTTGGGCTTCTGTTTCATCATCTGAAAAATGAGGGTTAGAAATAGTTAGCATTCGGGGTGACTGGGTGGCTCAGTTGGTTAAGCGTCCGGCTTGATTTTGGCTCAGGTCATGATTTCAGGGTCATGATCTCACCGTTGTGAGATCAAGCCCCAAGTTGGGGTCTGCGCTGGGCGTGGAGCCTGCTTGATATTCTCTCTCTCCCTCTGCCCCCAATCCCCGCACTCTCTCTCTCTCTAAAAAAAAAAAAAAGAAAGAAAGAAAAGAAATACTTACCATGCTTACCAGAGGGGAAGTGGATTGTGGCGGGGGTGGGGGTGAAACAGGTGATGAGGATTAAGGAGTGCACTTGTCATGATGAGCACCAGCTGACATATGAAGAGGTTGAATCACTATATTGTACACCTGAAACTAATAAATTACACTGCATGTTGACTAACTGGAACTTAAATAAAAATTTAAAAAATAAAGAAATATTCACCATGCATTGTGAGACTTAAGTTGTTTTGAGGACCATGAAGGTAATGTATGTAAGGAGTAAGCACAGGCAGGGGCACGTGCCCTTAAAAAACACTCTCATTTTATGTATCTCCCTGACGATGGCTGAGTGGTATGAAAGTGCCTTGCTAAAAGCGTCTAATGATTGGTTGGGACATGACTTAGGAGTGGTTGGATGGTTGCATATTTACTTCTTAAGTCTAGCATCCTAAGTGAACCTTCCGATCACTTGCAATATTTCACAGAGGTTGGAGATGACCTTGAAGGGATATGGAGCTATTCGATCTTGGCACTATGGAGGAACACAGGAGAGAAGGGTTTTTAGAATGATTCATAAATGATAAACAGCTGCAGTCCTCTGTATCTTGGGAAAAGCAGTGCTAACACCATAAACAAGTGTATATGTGTTATTTTGTGATTTTCTCTTCCAGAACATCCAAAAGGAAAAGATCCAGATGTGTTAAGAGATTTGCTCTTCAGAATGTGAAAGTGGGGTATGTGGAGAGCCAGAATCAAAATGAAAGCCCACTGGAAAAACTGGGGTTATCAAATGTTCAAGACATTAAAGTGTATTAAAAAAATGTGGCACCAATTTCTTTTAGACTTGATTACTTATAACAACCGTGCCCATGGCTGGCTCTGATATGTTTCAGATTTAGAAGTACTTGGCAAAGATGTTTGTATCCTTGTAGGTAAGAACCTCTGTGCCCCACCTGGAAAAAAAAAACAACAAACCATCTCCAAAGGAGCACGCGGGGCTCAAGACCCACAAACTACAGGAGTAAAAGAGAAAGGTAGGGGTTGTAAATTTAGGGGCAACTTAATTTTTAAAAATGAGATGTAATGAAAGACACATTGAATTAGACCTAGAAGACTAAATTCAATGCCTAATTGGACATTTTCTAGGGTTGTGACCTTGGGAAAATTTCTACATTGCTGTTTCCACACCTGTGTTACAGAGAAAATATTATTGCCTGTTCCTATCATGCAGAGGCTTGTGGTTATCAAGTGAGACCATGTATGTGAGACCACTTTGAAAGATGAAAATGCTGTATGCTGGCCTCATTGTCCTCACTGAACAGAAGAGGAGAGCGTCGGGGGAGGAAGTACGAAGAGTAAGGGTTTTGGAAACAGGCCTGTGTTCCCCTTCTCTTAGTAGCTCTGGGGCCACAGAAAAGTCCCCTAACCTTTCTTGGTCTCAGTTTCCTCAAATGTATAAATGGATTTAAAAAGCACTGCCTCAGAGTTGTTTTAAGGATTAAGAGAGATAATACAGGTAAAGTCAGGTATTCTTGTTTGCTGTTTTTCAGCCATGTCTCCTGCCCCTGAATGTGTCAGGCCTATCTGTTAGTCATAAAAAAAGTGCTTAAATTTGGAGAGGCCAAGCGACCGACGCCAGCCTATCTGGCCACATGCCTGCAGGTGTGGGATCCCTGCTGGAATTTTCTTGATCAGATTATTTAACAATTCATTTTGGAAATTTTAAGAACCCAAGACCTGGAAAAAACCTGATTTGACTCAAATTATGATGACTATCGCTCCCATGAAAACAATGGAATACATCTTGCAATTTAGCCTTAAGACACACTTAGAGTATTTTAGGGGCTTTTTCTCTTACGTTGAGCAATTTTCTCTCAGCTATATTTCAACTAAGCTTCAAATGCACTCTTCTTCCTCTGCGGAGCAAGTTTTTTAGTGTTAAAAAAAGGGGGGAAGAGGTTGGCGAGATTCAAATTTCCTAAGCAAACCAGATAAATTTAAGAGCACTCTGAAGGTTTGTGCCTGTTCCAGTGACTGGAACTAAGTCAGTAGAGTCTGCTTCCTACCGAGATAATAATAATAATAATAATTTTAATAATAACTATTAATCATTATTATTATGAACTATATTATATATTATAACATATTATATATAATATAACATATTATATATAATAATAGTTATTATTATCACTATTTGGTCTTCCAGTTTGCACAAGGAACCTTGGAGCAGGCTTAGAACGGGGCACTGGATGGGTGACATCCTGCTTGGTATATCTCAGTTCCAGCAAAGCCAAACTTATATGTAACTCGTATCTGTTCTAATCTCTCTCAGGCATGAATTTCAATGGAAATTCTACTTATGTGAATAGAAAAACATCATATCTGATTTTTACCATATTGAGCTAAGGAGAATTTCCCTCTTGTAATAGCTCTCTCAACAGAACTAGGGCACTCTTGCTATTTTTTAAACAACTGTCGCATCTCGCTTAAGGGGTAAGACCCAGTGCTTGGAATGCGTCATGCTCCCCCAGCATATGGTGTGCCATGACCCACATCTCTCTCGTTGAGCGTTAGAGCAGACACGTTGGGACATCTGTAGCTGTGTGACGTCAAAGATGGGTTCGCTGCAGGCTTTGGTTTGACAAGCTTTGAAACATTTCCCAGCTTTTTGGAGATATTACTCTATTTTCTACGCATAATGGATCTATCTTTGATGTTGCCAAAATGTGGTGTATGGGAAAGATAACATGGAAAGTTGCCCATGTCTCCAGGATTCTAGTTCTTGTACATTTGTGTGATCTACACATACGAGTTAGGACCTGGGTTCACTCAGGAGAGCAATTACCACTAATATATTACATTACAGTTAATCTCTACATCATATGGGGTGTCTAGGCATTCAGGCAACAAAAGCCGAGGTAATACAAAACAGTGGCTAATAGTGTGCCCTCGCTGACAGGATTCATTTTTAATTACCAAGGTGTAGGGGTTTTGCAGTTGAGGAATAACAGTGAACTGAAACACACATACACACACTGGCAGAAACACATACACACACACTCACACGAAACTTTTCACAGTAATTAAACATCAAAAGATACAAGTTATTACCACTTCTATGTTTCTAAAAAAAGTGATTGTATTTTTCTAATTCAGCACCACAGAGAGGCTCTTTTATAAATATAATTTTCAACTTTTGGGTATATAATTTACATATGACAAAATGTATGTCTTGAAGGGTACAGTTCAGTGAGTTTTGTCAAATGTATACCCCCATGTAAACTCCACTCCAATCAAGATATAGAATGTTTGCCTCACCCCAGAATGTTCCTTCATGCTTGTGTACATCCTATTCTATTCTCCTTACCCCATAAAATCACTAGTCAACTTTCTGTCACCATAGATTAGTTTTGTCTCATCTGGAAATTTATACAAATGGAATTACGTCTCATGTACTCTGTGCCTACTTTCATTCTGTATGTTTTTGAAATTCATCCATACTGTTAATGTGTGTTAGTGGTTAGTTCTACCTTATTGTTATAAACAACCTCTGTCTTCCCATGGTGAAAACCCTCTTTCCCATCTATCTCTATATATTTACTTGATTTATCCTATGAAACACACAAATTATTCCAGAATTATCTTGTAGTTCATTAAACTTGTTTTGATCGTATTTCTTACTATTTTCTAACAGAAAGGTGGAGATGTACAGTAAGTTAGGCTTTGTGAAGTGTTCTGAAAGGGCCACTGGGGCTACAAAAGTTGGATCAGGCGGATACCATGACAGTTGAGCTTGGCTCTGATGATATTCTGAGGATATGACCACTCTAGTTTTCCTAGGATGGGGTGCTTTGAGGTGGTCTTTGTTTGGCTCCAAAGGCTTTACAGAATTGCTATCATTATTAACACTTTGGCAACAAGCATGTAAAATGATATAATAAAAATGGGTTCTCTTTATTAAACCCTGAGCACTCTATGCCTTATCTCCTTTAATCCTTGTAATAACCCTGCAAATCAAGTCTTACGGAGAATCTAACAGCTATCAGTTCTTATGGAGCTTATAATCTAAAGGAGAAAGCAGACATTAATTAGTATGATAGTTGTTATGCTAAAACTGGGAGCAATGAGAACATTTATCAGGGGGACCTAATCTAATCCAAGGGGCAACTAAGATTTTGCTGAAGAAGTGACCTTTTAGCAGGACCTTAGAGGACAAGTAGAGTTAGCTAAGCCAGAAAAGGGACTAAGAGCCTTTCAACATGAATGACATGTATGCAGGCTTGGAGGTGAGAAAGGCCCCGGCAGGTTGGAGGAATTGATAAAAGTTTTTGTGTATTTAGAATGTAGAGTTGGAGGCAGAGGGGGGCCGGCTGAGCCAAACTGCATCTGAACCGTGGAGGCCTACAGGTTTGGATAGTAAGAATGGGCTTTGAATATTGTTCACTCTGGAATGGCAGTGATGTTTCACAGCCACCTACGTATGAAGATTCAGAGCGCTGGGGGCGTCTGGGTGGCTCAGTCGTTAAGCATCTGCCTTCGGCTCAGGTCATGATCCCGGGGTCCTGGGATCGAGCCCCTCATCGGGCTCCCTGCTCTGCGGGAAGCCTGCTTCTCCTTCTCCCACTCCCCCTGCTTGTGTTTCCTCTCTCACTGTGTCTCTCTCTGTCAAATAAATAAATAAAATCTTAAAAAAAAAAAAAAATATTCAGAGCGCTGAATTCCAGTGGATTGGCAAGAGAATTCAGAGGGGGAAAAAGTCCAGTGGTCTCTCAGGTCAATTGTTGGAATACCATGATGTCAACTTACTGGCAATATTCACTTTGTAAGTTACTTTATTATTGAAATTCTAGTTAATATTCCACCTCACCTGTAGAAAAATAATTCTTATCTTACAAGTGGTCTTTCTGAGGTAGAGTTCAGAGAACATATGTAGTGCGAGGACTGGTTTCCACCATTATGCTGTCTTTAGCTAAAAAAAAAAAAATTAACTTTAATGTTGTTAATCTGATAATTTTCACAGATAATATTTAATTTTTAAAAGGTAATGATTACCAACTAGAACACTTCTGTGTGCAAAATCCAAGAAATTGATTAAAAAACAGTCAGTGATAAATATCTGTATGTTAAGGGCAACATTTATATCATAAATTGTATCTCTGTTTTGCATTTATAGTAAATAAATAAACCTAGTTTTTCAAGTCCTCAAGGCGATTGTGGGGAGACCAAGACAAGTTTGGTCATTAATCACATTGTGAAACTAGATGCAGCAGAACAAGAACTGAAATGAAGCTCACTGAACCAAAATAACACATGTTGGAAAATGTGTAGATTGCCTGATCCACTATGAAATTCAAGTAATGTTGGTGTTTCTGAGCTCTGTCCTAACCTAAAATGGAGAGCAATGATGAAGAAAACATTATACCTTCTTGGAATAAGCAGATTAGAGATTGAGGGAATATGTTTTATGTGTTGAAATTATTTTAGAATTAAGATGAAGTTATCATCCCCAGGGTGCCTGGGTGGCTCAGTCAGTAAGTGTCTGCCTTCGGCTCAGGTCATGATCCCAGGGTCCTGGGATCAAGCCCCGCATGGGGGCTCCTTGCTCAGCAGGGAGCCTGCTTCTCCCTCTCCCCCTGCCCCCCCCCCCCCGCTTGTGTTCCCTCTCTTGCTGTCTCTCTCTCTCTGTCAAATAAATAAATAAAATCTTTAAAAAAAAAAAAAGATGAAGTTATCATCCCCATTGGTATTACCTGTCAGGTATGACCTGGCATTATTGGAATAATAAAATATTAGAAAAATGGATTATTTAAGCTATCAGTTTGATTGAAAATTTTTCTTTAAAGTATTATTTATTTATTTTTGCTAGAAGGGGTTTCGAGTACAAACCCAGGCTGCTAGAAACATTATAAATGTACAAAAATCTCAACAAAATCAGGGTTATGTTGTCATGACTACAGTTCCTTTGAAATTCCAGATATTTAAAGTACTAAAGGAGTAACCCCAACAGACTTTATTTCCTTTTGGCTTCCATTCTTCATAAGGCCCATGAAGCCATCTTTCATCTTTCTCTTTTCCCCTTTCTTTGCATAGGTTCTTGGGGGAGTGTTTCCCAGTCTCCCCACCAGCATGTTGGGTTGCACAGGTCCTGGCTTTGTTGTGCTCTTCAGCCCTGGCCTGGAAGGCAGCCACGGCACCCTGACCAGTCTTGTCTCTCTTTGTATTGTACCCACTGGTGGGACTAACTTTCTCAAAGGCTTTTTTGATCATGCCATTTCTGGGTTGAAAATCTGCAGAGGCTCCGTTTGCTTTACAACGGAAATCTAAACTCTTCCACCTGCCTTCAAAACTACCAGTACTGGGGTGCCTGGGTGGCTCAGTGGGTTAAGCATCTGCCTTTGGTTCAGGTCGTGATCTCAGGGTCCTGAGATCAAGCCCCACATCGGGCTCCCTGCTCAGTGGGGAGTCTGCCTCTCCCTCTGCCACTCTCCCTACTCATGCTCATTCTCGCTCTCAAATAAATAAAATCTTAAAAAATAATAATAATAAAATAAATAAAATCTTAAAAAAAAAAAAGAACTACCACTACCTTCTTTTCCCCTTCACCAACAATCAGTTCTTATTTTCTAACATGAATGATCTATACACTTCGTGGACTTATTCAGCATTCCTACTGAGGAAAAGCCAACATTAGATTTGTGTTTTGGAAAGATCACTCTTCGGATGTGCCAAGAGAAGTGGTGGGTGGTCTGCTGGGGGCATGCGCAGGGGTCCTGGTGGTTGATGAGGGTGGCTTGAAGCAGGGTCTTGAAGATAGAGATGGAGTGAAATAAATAGTTTTGCAACTGATTTAGGAGATGTGTATACCCTACATTTATCAAAAAACCCATTGTCCCTAACTTTTCTACCGGTACTTAACCTTTGAATCCCACTTGAATGGCTGCTTCTTCTAGCTATGTGATTTACCGCTCTAGCCATGTGATCTTGGAAAGTTGTTTTTGTTTTGTTTTGTTTTTTAATTTGTTTTTATTTTTCCATTCCTAAAAGGAGTATAATTATAGTACCTGTCCTAAATAATTCTTTTAAGGCTTGAATGCCTCAAAGCTTGTAAAGATTGTAGCTCAATGCCTAGAGTGTAGTGAGAATGCAATAAAAGTTAGTTACTAGTATTGCTACTGCATCTTTCCTGATTACTCCACGGCATTTGGTTTACGTATAGAGCAGAACCATTGACTCTTAGAACTGCAAGAGATCTTAGAAAGTGTCTTATCACATGGTCTCATTTACACATTTAGAGATGTAGTCACAGGGGTAGGGGGACGTGACAGCTCCTCAGTGCTAGTTCCAGAAAGAGAGCCTGGGTCCTCCACCTCCAAAATCAATGCCTTTTTGCCTTTGACCATAGACCTTTTTCATATATCAGTGTATGTTTTATCTCAAATAAAATTTAAGCAACTCAAATATGTGGCTCCTCCTGTGGCTATTGGCCCAGTGCTCAGCTGGAAGCCCTTGCATCACAACGCCTGCAGTAATGTGGAGATGAAATCTGACGCTTTATTTTACAAATCAGATTAAGTGGTTTTATGAGCTAGGCCATTTTTGGTTCCTACTTGCCACATAATGGAGAGATTAAAGCAACCTAAGTAAGTAACACTTTATTTAATAATCATCTTACCAGGTGTGTTTTTGAGATTATTAGATCTAATACTACCTACTGATCTAATACTTGAACCACTCTCTGGGAGGAAGTGAGGTACTTCGGGCTGTGACAATATGGTTAGGATACCTCTGAGTCTGCTCAGGCAAGAGCATTTGCACATTGGCTCTTCCAATTTACTGGGCCCTGAGGGAGAATCCTGTTGTCAGTCCTCACAGCCCCCCATGAAACCAGAGCCAGCAGTTAGGAAATACTCATGCAATTTTCCATTGCACAGGTGGAGACACCTATGTGATGTCTTGCATTGGGTTTAACTGTTCAGGTTCCTTCACTAAGTCGGTGGTGTGACAACAATGAGAGATGGAGAGAGAGAGAGCTAGAGATACTGAGATCGATAGATAGCAAGAAATTTATTCCTTTGGATTCCTGTATTAAGAAAAAAAATCTTTCTTGGGGCGCCTGGGTGGCTCAGTCGGTTGAGCGGCTGCCTTTGGCTCGGGTCATGATCCCAGGGTCCTGGGATCGAGCCCCCCTGCTCGGCGGAGAGCCTGCTTCTCCCTCTCCCTCCGTCTGCCGCTCTGCCTACTTGTGCTCTCTCTCTATCTCTGTTAAATAAATAAATAAAAATCTTAGGAAAAAAAAGAAAAAAATCTTTCTTATATAACATGGTATTTGTTTTGTCTTGTTTTTTCTTTTATTAGATTTTATTTATTTATTTGAGTATAATGGACACATAATGTCACGTAAGTTTCAGGTGTACAACATAGTGATTCAACAAGTTTATACATCATGCTAAGTTCAACATGGTATTCGTTTTTTGTGATCATATAAAACCGAGTGTTCTTTGGAAATGGCCTAATTGGGATCAGTAGAATGTTAACTCTCACTGAATAACGGGGAGATTAAATTTGCTAGCTCAGCTACTTAGTATTCACTGAGGTGATGGCTTTGAGGCTTTCCCCAGGGAAATACATTTATTCACAATTGCCATTGAGGAAACTGAGTCCTCAGCTTATGGTGTAAACATTTTTTTTTTATATTACCTGTGTCTCCTTTTTCTTACTCCCCTGATTCCATATTATTTTTCTCATCCTCAGTGTCTATGTTTTTATTTCAATCTTCCCTTATTTCCTTTCCTCATCTCAGTTTTTAACAATAAACTTGGTTGTTAAAACTTGCCAAATTATCCCCCAAACAGTAATAACTATAACAGCAAAAGACTGTCATTCTGTCCTCACAGTATCTAACTCTAAGAATACCAAGTTTCAGGAAAGTGATAGCTTTAGGATCAGAAGTGATGTTGGGCAGTCTGACAGCTGTTTGGATAGCTTTGTCACGTGCCTGCTCAAACCCTTAGCCCCCTGAAGGAGGTTGAATTATCCCTGCAACCCATCAGTGGAAAAAGGGGTTTTGCAGATGTGATTAAGGTAAGGGTCTTGTGATGGGGAAATGATTCTAGATTTCCCTGGGTGGGCTCTAAATGCAATCACAGGTGTTCCTATAAAGGACCAGCGGAGGAAGGTCAGTAGGAGGAGCCCTAGTGGTCTTCAGGGCTGCCATTCATACTCAGTGTCTTTCCTCCTCCATTATCCAGTCTAGGTTCTTCTCACCCCCAGCTCTCACTTCTGCAGGGCTTGGTGGTTTACTTGTGTGATACCATGATTTATAATTAATGTACATTTGGTCTTCCTCTGGAACACCTAAAACCTTTGGAATTTCCTAAGTGATAAGAGGGACAAAGGAGGGGCGCCTGGGTGGCTCAGTCGTTAAGCGTCTGCCTTCGGCTCAGGTCATGATCCCAGGGTCCTGGAATCGAGCCCCGCATCGGGCTCTCTACTCTGCAGGAAGCCTGCTTCTCCCTTTCCCACTCCCCCTGCTTGTGTTCCCTCTCTCACTGTGTCTCTCTCTGTCAAATAAATAAATAAAATCTTAAAAAAAAAAAAGAGGGATAAAGGAGAAAGGAGTGTCTTTGTTATATTCAAAACAAGCCCTTTTTAACCATTTCAGAGTTTATGTTAATGAGGTGACTTTAGAAAGGCCCTAAGGATGGGGGGGGGGGTTGCCAGGGGAACCAACCCTGTGTTTAGAGGGGTGGAACTTTTAGCTCCATTCCCCCCGTGGCCCCCCCCCCCCACACCTCCAGGGAGTGGGGAGGGGTTGGTGGTTGAGTCAATCACCAGTGGCCAACAATTTAATCAGTCATGCCTATCATGTAATGAAGTCATCATAAAAATCCCTCACTGAAGAAGTTCAGAGAGCTTCCAGGTTTGGTGAACACATGAAGATGCTGGGAGGGTGGTGTGCCTGGAGAGGGCATGGAAGCTTCAGATTTCTTCCCCCACACTTGGATTTATGCATCTCTTCCATCTGGCTGTGTCTGAGTCACATCCTTTTACATTAAACTTGTAATCTAGGAAGTAAACCGTTTTCCTGAGATCTGTGAGCCATTTTCTTTTCTTTATTTTTTAAAAGATTTTATTTATTCATTTGAGAGAGAGAGAGAGAGTAAGAGAGAGAATGAGCAGGGAGAGTGGCTGAGGGAGGGAGAAGCAGACTGCCCACTGAGTGGGGAGCTTGACGCGGGGCTCCATCCCAGGTCGCTGGGATCATGACCTAAGACAAAGGCAGTTGCTCAACTGACCCAGGCACCCCCTGTGAGCTATTTTAGCAAATTATTGAACCCAAGGTGGGGGTGGTGGGAGCCTCCATTTACAGCCTGTGCATCAGAAGTACAGGTGACCACCCAGACCTGTGGTTGGCATCTGAAGCAGAGGCAGTCTTGTGGGACTATGACCTTATTAACCTGATTTGATGCTGTCTCTAGGTAGAGAGTGTTGGAATTGAGTTTTGTTTTAGGATACCCAGCTGGTGTCAGAGAACTGCTTGATGTGGGAACCCTCCTCCCCCACATTTGGTGGTCAACGGTGTGAATGTGCTAGTAGCAGAGAGTAGAGTGGGAGAAAAGAGGTTTTCTTTTACAATCTGATAATATAACTCAAACCCTCATTTCTGAGGCATTTGAGCCCTTGGTTACCATCTCCTTCTTAGGCAAGCATTGCTGTGCATGCCAAGTGACAGTTATATTTGGGCAAGGAAATACTAAGAGGCACCCAAGTGGACTACCTGACTTTTTCACATATTCTACTCTGCCTCATTTTGTTTTCTAAGATCTTTTCTTCCTTCCTTCCTTCCTTCCTTCCTTCCTTCCTTCCTTCCTTTCTTTCTTTCTTTTTTCTTTTTTTTTTAAGATTTATTTATTTGAGAGAGAGACAGCATGGGAGGGGGGAGGGGCAGAGAGAGAGAATCTCAAGCAGACTCCCCACTGAGCTGGAAACCAGACAAGGTGCTCAATTTCACAACCCATGAGATTATGACCAGAGCCAAAACCAAGAGTTGGACACTTAACCGAATGAGCCACCCAGGTGTCCATATTCTGCCTCATTTCCTAAGCGCAGCCTTACCTAATCCTTCTGATCAGGGTCAATTACCCCTGCCAAGATGCTATCTCTTTTTGCACTTGAACCCCTTGGACACCAGATGTCCAAAGTGTCAGGGAGCCGTCATAGGTCAACGGGTGCCTTGCTTTGTCCTCTGAAGAGGACAAAAACCTCTATGCATGCAGGACCCAGGGTCTGGGGGATGGGAAGCATAACATTCCCCAGGAGCATGGGAATCATGGTAAGTGGGGCCATTCCTGCTTCCAGTCTTTGTTTCCTGAATGCAGGTGTTCTTCCTATTAGGACACAGCATCAGACAGAGGTCTTGGAGGAGAGCACTTCATACCTGAAGGGACATGTCTGTGAACCAGCCCTTCCGAGGCACTTTAAGCAAGATAGTACAATGCTTGATCAGACTGGTTGCTTCTGGGTGCTGTGCCATGTGAGCCGGCCAGTGTACCTCATGACAGCGAGCCCACAGCCACACCTCCTTCACCATGAAGTGGGACCCCTGACTGGATGCCATGTTGTCTGAAATCGGGCATTCTGTAAGCTCCTGGATAGGGTCGCCGTCTGAGCTTCAGCGGGCAGCAGAAGCAAACACATACCCAGAAGAGTTGCTTATTCCCATGAGAAGAACCCAACAGCTGTCCCAGGATAGAAGGGGCCTGTTGTCCTAAATTTGCCTGAACTGGCCAGTTTGTACCCTAGAGGAATAGACCCATTTTGGGTCTTTGTTGCTGTCGGGTTGGATATTCCAAGGTAGCAGGAGCTAAGCTAGGTCAGCCTTCATTGGTGGAGCCCAGGCTGTGGGGCTCATTTGCAGCCATTCCCACGTGGCACGGGAATGCTTACACGTGTCTACTGAGCATATGCAGGATGAACCAAGCTCTGGTTTTTTACTCTTCTGTAGGATGCTCAAAAGAAATCCCCCATATGGCCATAGGTATGAGACGGAGGTGTAGTGCTGGTATAAAATTGGTGGATGACATTGAGTCTATGCTTCCTCTTCTAGCTTAACCACTGGCTCTCAAAAGAGTGTATGTACATATACATCTTAGTCGATGTAGGTTGCTATAACCATAGACTGGTGGCTTATAAACAACAGAGATTTCTTTTCCACAGCTCCAGAGGCTGGGAAGTCCAAGACATGAAGGTGCCAGCAGATTCGGTGTTTGGTGAGAGTCCACTGCCTGGTTCATAGACCACTGTCTTCTCGCTGTGTCCTCACATGGGGGAAGGGGTGAGGGGGCTCTCTGGGGTCTCTTTTATAAAGACATTAATCCCATTCATTTGCACACCATCCTTATGACCTAGTTAACTCCTAAAAGCCCCACCTCCAAATACCATCACATTGGGGATTAGGTTTCAACACATGACTTTGGGGGGGACACAAACATTCAGTCGGCAGTAATATACATAAATAGATTTATTATAATTTTTACTGATAATCAGAAGGATGTGCAGCACCCAATTTTAAAATAATAATAAAATGGGGCACCTGGGTGGCTCAGTCATTAAGCGTCTGTCTTCAGCTAGGGTCACGATCCCGGGGTCCTAGGATAGAGCCCTGTGTTGGGCTCCCTGTTCCATGGGAAGCCTGCTTCTCCCTCTCCCACTCCCCCTGCTTGTGTTCCCTCTCTCGCTGTCTCTCTGTCAAATAAATAAAATCTTTTAAAAAAATAATAAAATAAACAGTATTCTTTTTTTTTAATTTTTTATTGTTATGTTAATCCCCATACATTACATCATTAGTTTTAGATATAGTGTTCCATGATTCATTGTTTGTGCATAACACCCAGTGCTCCATGCAGAACGTGCCCTCCTCAATACCCATCACCAGGCTAACCCATCCTCCCACCCCCCTCCCCTCTAGAACCCTAAGTTTGTTTTTCAGAGTCCTTATTTTAAATTCCAGATAGCCAAATGATTCTTACAAAATGCTTTTGTTGATTTTTGCCAAATTCTTTTTTTTTTTTAAGATTTTATTTATTTATTTGACAGAGAGAGACAAAGCGAGAGAGGGAACACAAGCAGGGGGAGTGGGAGAGGGAGAAGCAGGCTTCCCACCGAGCAGGGAGCCCAATGTGGGGCTCCATCCCAGGACCCTGGGATCCTGACCTGAGCCAAAGGCAGATGCTTAACGACTGAGCCACGCAGGTGCCCCGATTTTTGCCAAATTCTTGTATCTCTAGCCAATCTATGGTTGTAATTGACAAAATGAATATAGTTCTGACATAAATGTTGGTTGATATTTTTATTTACTTTATGAGTAAGACGAAAGTGAAACAACAAAGATGTTTATTAGAACTTGACTCTGTTGTTAATGATGTGACTGACTTATTGGCTGAATGAATAACATTTTCTAATGTTGGAATAATATTTCCTCAATTTCTTGTGCTATTCACAATGTAATGGCTATAGAAATACACAGTTTTATATTTAATCTACATTGTTATGATTTTTCCTATTATGTTCTGTGTAGACAATTAGTAAAACAATAAATCAAGCCCTCATTTGTAGCACTTGTCAATTTACATGGTATCAATACTTCTAACACAGCTGACTGCAGACTACCAACATGATGTCACTGAATGTGTAGTTCTGAAAAGAGGTGCCATAGCACCCTATTAGAGATTAGTTCTATCATATAGACATAAAAGACAAAAGTAATATCAAAAACATAGGTAATAATGTAGTAAAATAATTAGGAAATAGGTTTGAGTATTTCTTGCCTTTGTTTTAAATATATGTAATTATGTTTTATATAATTTAATAATGGATATATTTAATAACTGGCTTGCAAAATTCCTGGAAATTTAACAACTGGCTCCATGAACCAGTACAAGTCCGCTCTGCTACCTCTGGCCCTATTTGTATTTGATCCCAGCAGTACCACTTCTATCATCTGTTGGAATGCTTTTAGGTCTGTCTGGCCTTAGGACTTGGTAGGTCTGGCAGAATCCAGATCACTATGGCCCATGGTAATCTGGTGTGCCATGGGTTCAGCACTCTGTCTCTACCGGGAGCTGTTTTTGAGTGTGTATAATTCACTACTGCAGATGACATGGCCTTGTCCTAGAACCCTATGGATACGCATTGTGATTCTCCCCAGGGGCTTGCCCAAACACTATAGAGTGTCTTATCCCACCATCGATCACTCTAACATAGGGTCTGTCCAGATGCATGGCCCAAGGTTGAGCATGGCCTGCTCCACAGCCTGGACCTGTTGCATATTCCTTTCCTGCTTTGGGCTTCTCTAAGCTGGCGGCCGTTTGGGTCCCAGTATTTGGGCTGGACTACTGTTCTTAGATATGGAATGTGCTGCCTCCAGAACCAGTAGAGGCCTACCAAGCATTGTCCTTCTGTTTTTGGTGTGGAAAGTACAAGATTCAATGATATATATATATATATATATATATATATATATATATTATATATATATATATATATATATATATATATATTTATTTTACTTTGGAGGGAATGTCCTGGCTACTTGATGCCTAAATATTTTACTGATATGACAGGACTCTCTGAATCTTTGTAGGATTTTTCTCCTACCCTCAGGAGGGCATGTATCTTACCAAGGTCTTCAGCCTTAGTGGCCAGAGGCAATGTGGGAACAAATCCTGAGGGGTGCACAAATTGTTTTGGGAGTGTTCTTGGGATAGAAATTGAAATTGAGCAATGAGAGAAGCTAGGCCATAATGTGGTCTCTATGAAGGCTTCTGGGGAGACCTGAACCTGGAATGATCCATCAGTGTTGTCCCTAGATTGGGCAAGAGGGTCAACCCGTCCTTCATAACCAAAAATCCATCAGTCATTGGATACATGTTACTCTTGGAAAGCGGTGATACCCTTGGTCAAGATGACTTTTTTTTTTAAAGATTTTTATTTTATTTATTTATTTGAGAGAGAGAGAGAGAGAGCATAAGAGATGGTAGGTTCAGAAGGAGAAGCAGACTCCCCGCCCAGCAGGGAGGCCGATGCAGGACTGGATCCCTGGACTTGGAGTGGAAGGCAATCGCTTAACCAACTGAGCCACCCAGGCGCCCCGGTCAAGATGACTTTTTTTTTTTTAATGTTTTATTTATTTATTCATGAAAGCCAGAGAGAGAGAGAGAGAGAGAGGCAGAGGCAGAGGGAGAAGCAGGCTCCACGCGTAGCAGGGAGCCCGATGCGGGACTCGATCCCAGGATCCTGGGATCATGACCTGAGCCGAAGGCAGACGCTTAACCATCGGAGCCACCCAGGCGCCCCTCAAGATGACTTTTTTCAGGAAGGTATTCTGAAGAGAACTGACTCCTGAGGGTTCTCTACCTGCAGCTCTCCCAAGAACTTCAGTTTTTTTTTTTTTTTTTTTTTTAAGGGAGAGGTGGGGGCAAGGAAAGAGGAAGAGGAAGAGAGAATCTTAAGCAGGCTCCCACTCCCAACGCAAGCCCGAGGTGCGGTGCTGCTCTCACAAGGCTGAGATCATGAACCTAGCCTAAATGAAGAGTTTGATGCTTAACCCACCGATCCACCTAGGCGCCCCAAGTCCTTCAGTTCTGAAAGAGGATCTGGCCTCATCAGACGCCTACGACTATTAAAATGTGACAATGGTCATTTACAAGGGACTTGAAAGAGACTTTCAAACACAGAGACCTATCTAGTGAGCAGCATTCTGGGATACCTACTTACTGATAGATTATAATTAGTATTTTAAAAAAAAGATTTTATTTATTTATTTGAAAAAGAGAGAGAGAGAGAGAGAGAGCACAAGCAGAGGGAGAGGGAGAAGCAGGCTCCCCGATGAGCAGGGAGGCGAGGCGGGACTCGATCCCAGGAGGCTGGGATCATGACCTGAGCCGACAGCAGACACTTAACGGACTGAGCCCCCCAGGCATCCCTATAATTAGTATTTTTAAAAGGAGAACTACCTTTGAAGAAGACCAGGAAGTTTAGGAGCCAAAGCAGAGCACTTACACAGCTCTTTCAGTATTGTTAGCAGAAACAGTTGAAACACATTCGGTGCCCAGAAATTAATCATCAGACCCAAGTGATCCACTTGAAAGAGAAGGAGGAATTTGCTCTGCATCTCCCGATCATCTCAAGAGTTTAAGAAGAAACTAAAATGAGAAGAAATGTTTCAGAAACTGAGCCCCCAGACCCAAACCCCAAATCGAACCTGGGACTTTTCTTAAGTGCGAGCAGAGCAAAGGGCGGTAAAGGCAAACAGCCCGGGGCGCCCTCTGAACAAACTGCGCGGGGCGGGCAGGAAGCCCCCGGCCAGGAGACCCTTTCTATTGGTTTCGGGAAGGTGCTTCGGGCAGCTCGTTTCTCCCCCGCCCCCCGCCCCCCCACGCGGAGGCTGCGAGCGCGGGGCGCAGGCCGGCGGGGCACAGAAAGGCCCGGGGACGAGACGCGGACAGGGCGCCGGGCAGGAGAGCGTGTCGCCGGGCGCCGCCGCCGCTGTTGTCCGGGGTCCTGAAAGCCGGGAACTTCCCGGGAAGCAGCGGCCACTTTTCTCTGCGTCGGAGCGGAGGGTGCGGGGGTTTCAGGGAGCGCACCTGCTAAGCCCGCCCTGGCCCTGGGCCGGGAGGTGCGGGCAGATGAGGCCCTCCCCAGCCCCCTGAGTGGGGGTGCGTGATTGGGGGGGCGGCGGTGAGCACGGCCGGGAGCGCCAAGCAGGACCCCGGTGGCCCTTCTCCGCCTCTCGGGCAGCCCCGCGCCGCGACCCCGCTCCACCTGCGCGCGAACTCCGGCGGCCGGGGACGCGGGCCCGGGCAGCTGAGCCTGGGTTTTCCAGGTTTTGGGGGCGGGAGGAGTGGTGTTTCAGGGCAGGGGCGGGAAACGGGCCCGAGGCATGCGCAGTGGGGCGGAGGAGGCATTGCGGGCTGGGGGAGGGCTTGACGTATGGCGCCTCCCTGCAAGGCGAGTTCGTGCACGTTGGTCCCCGAAGTGTGGCCCGGCGCCCCGCTCCGTTGAGGCATCTTCGCTAACGACGTCTGGGGCAAGGGCATGGCGGAGAACACCAGCCACAAGTCCTACCGGCCGCTCTGCGTCCTCACCTTCAAGTGAGTCCCTCACCTCGCGCAGTTGGCCCCTGGGTCCGGAGAAGTTGTGGGATCAGTTTTCTTGGTTTTGTTTGTTTGTTTGTTTTGTTTTGCCACCGCTCCCTCCACACTTCGCTCCACATCTGGCCACACCACTGTCCCACTTTTTCCACAAGAAAGAATTATAGAGAATGCTAGTGGTCTTTAGGTTGTTTGCCCTAAATGCATATAGCCTGCCTTCAATACTTAGGGAAACCTTCCTGAGCCCAGGGAATAAAGATCTCAGTGAGTGTTTAGAGAGAGCCAACTGAACTGTTCATTCATTCAACAGACATTTAGAACATAACCTACATGTGCAGTTACTGTGCCAGCCACTGGGGATAAGGGTCCTCAGTGATAAAGCTCAGGTAAGAGATGATTGAAGGCAATGGAAGTTTTACAGAGAAAAAGTACCAGCCAAATTAATATTAGCTGAGGTATCCAGAGTAGATGAGTTAATGAATGGAGATTTAAATCTCACCCTTGTTGTGTGGGGAACAAAAAGGGGCTGTGATACTCCTGGATAATGAAGTTTTTCCTGTGTGTCATCTAGTGAGTCCCTGGACAAAGACATCTTCTGAAGCCGTCTATTTTTTATCATTTAATTTACCTGACTTCTTTTGGAACAATATTCATACTTTCCCTAACTTTGATTACTGTAACTCCACTTAACACACACTCCAAAAAAAAAAAAAGAGAGAGAGAGAAAGAAAGAAATGCTTGATTATGCCAAAGTAATATCACCTCCACCCCCCAATACACATACATGATAATAGGTACTTTCTATTCACAAGGCTCTGTGAGATCTGTGTCGTGGTTACCTCTGGGATATAATCTTTCATGCATCTTCAGCTTATTCATTACACACTCTTGTTGCATTCTAGAAAACCTATGTTCTTTGTGCATTCCAGGCTCACTCAAACACACTGCCCCTTCAGGGTTTTTGCACTTTCTGCTTTCTCTTCCCCCAGATATTCTCCAGGTTGGTCCCCAGTACAATGTAAGCTCCAAGAGGTGTATCTCTAGCCCCTAGAAGTTGCTGCTTAACAAATGTTAATGAATATGATTATTTTTGTGACTGTTTAGGAACTTTTCCAGATAGTTAAGGTTAATAAGGTTGGTCTTTGCCTTTTTTTTTTTTTTTTTTATAATGGAGGTACGAAGTTTCCTTGGCCCTATTTCCTAACTAGGATGTCCCTGGACACCTCGAGGTCCTGGTTACTGGGGAGTTAGAGTGCTCTGATTCCCAGCAGGGCTCTTGTGTCTCTCAGCTGGAATCTGCTGTGACTGTGACTTTCCATGAAGAATGAGGATCCTCAGCACTTCCTCCAAGACAATGTAGTGAAGGATGATTGCTGGTGGATGGTGCTATAGAGTTCAAGTCTATAAATACTCGGACGGGAACCTCAGAACTACTGGAAGTTCTTTTCCTACCCTACTACCTCAGAACTAAATTCCTGCTTTGTTGGTAACCTGCTTTCTTGAGGAGGGTCATTTTTTTTTTTTTTTTTTTTTCCCCAGTCCATAGGCAGGAAGCTATGGACTTTTTTACCTCTTAAAGTACAGGACCTGAAAACAGCTTCTCTTCCAAGCAATTAACATGAATCCCTCTTCCCTCCACTACTCCACCAGTCACAGATCTTTAAAAGAAGGGCAAACCTTTGCTAAAAACCACTAAAACCTAGCAATCACTTTTGAAGAAAATAACATTTTTAAAATCTAATTTGCATTATTTGCTGACTTCCTTTTCTGAGGGTTTTCTTTCAGGACTTGCCACCTTCTACATGTGGTTAGTGACTTTCTTTGGTGCAATTGTTACTCTGAATACTAAGATGACAATAGTAACAAAAACTAGCCCTGAACCTGGTCATGGGCATGGGCTCCTCTGGTCAAGAGGAGGCCCCTTTCCTTTAAAGCTATGTGAGGATGTTGTGCATTAAGCTTGAATCACAGCCACGAACTTTGCTTGATTTAAATGTTGGCATTGGTGCCTGCGAATCACATCCTCCGGTACTTTGGATACATGAAGACGATGATTTGCTGATTTGTTTTTGGTACTGGATGAAATGGAGAAGAAGAGCAACCAAAATGATGAAGAGCCAGAGAGACTCGCCTGAGAGGAAAAACAAGAAGAATCAGATGATATTTACTGGTTGAAAGATTTAAGAAGACGATGGAAACCACTTCTGAGCATTTGGGAGCAGAGATGATGGTAAGAGATGGGGAGGATGACCAGCAGCCTTAGAGGAAGACAGGAGAATGCGCTGGGTTTGTGATTGGGCTGTGGAAACTCACCTGGAAATTGTTGTAGAACCCTTCATTTGAGACACTGGAAATGGATGATCAAAGAGTATATTTAAATTTTTTCTTGCTGTAATTTTAGCTTAAACGATAGTGAATGCATATTGAGTTACCAGAGAGAGCGGAGTTCAGTTGGAAAGTGTGGCAGCTGGTGCTCTGTACCTTGCCCTTAAATTTGTAGACCTGTGTTTCTTATTGTCTCAGCTCTGCCTGCTGTTATTTACCTGAGCTGCTTAGTAAATAGGCAGATCTGTGGGCCTCCTGCCAGATATAGTGAATTAGAATCTATGGAGTTGGGTTTAGGGAATCTGCATTTGCAGGAGGCAGGGATTCCTAGATACTTAGAAATTTAGAAACCATGGGGTGTATTTAGCACTTACAGTTTGAAGTATTTTCCTTGCATTAATTTGCTTTATCTTTAAAGGGAACATGTGAGGAAACTGAGGCACAGAGAGGTTAAGTTACTTGCTCAGCTGATGCAGCTAAGAAGCATCAGAGCCAGGATTGCCCCTCACCTGGCAGCCTGGCTCTTGACTCTGTGCTCTTAATCACCATGCTGGGCAGCCTCTCTGAGGACAGTTACCTTTGAAATCTCATCGGCCTCATGGGCTGCATCAGCCAGGGGAAATGATTTACACTCTCCTTTTATCAAAGGTGGATTCGTCTTTTCTAGGAGCACCTGGGTGGCTCACTCGGTTGAGCGTTTGACTCTTGATTTAGGTTCAGATCATGATCTCAGCTTAACGCTCAGCGGGGACTCTGCTTCTCCCTTTCTCGCTCTCTCCCCCTCTCTCTCCTTCTGACCCTCCCCCCTTGCACACAGTGCTCTCTCCCTCCTGCTCTCTCTGCCTCTAAAAATAAATCTTTTTTAAAAAGGTGAATTCATCTTTTCTTTTGTTTTTACCTAGAAAAGAATGAATGATTTAAAGTGCACTATGTCTATGTGTGAAATGTGTGTAAATATGTGGTAAAACTAACTTTGAATGGAAAACTCTGGGTTTGTCATTTATTCTGACAGTAAAAGGCTGAGAGAACTTTAATTTTGAAAAGTGCCTTTTGCGATTGAAACAGAAAGATGTTTTCTTGAGGGTTTTTGTTGCTTCTTCAAAAATTAGGTTGCGATTGCCTGCCTGCAAAAGTAGTTCAACTCAGGGCTTAACAGACTGGACCTCAAGGAAGCATATTATAGGTCTTTTCAGGTTAGTATTCTTTAAACTGTGAATCTTATACTATCAACCTTGTTTTATTTGGCATTCTGTTAACCATCAATTCTATACTTCTTTTAATTTGTATACTATCATAGTATAGAAATTAATGGGGCAAGAGTTTGAAGTATTTTTTAGTTATCAAAGAAAGCTGGAATTGTGTTCTTTTTTAAAAAATTTTTTTATTGTTATGTTAATCACCATATATTACATTGAAATTATGTTCTTTATGTTTTGGCGTTAAACACTTCATCAGGAATTCAATAATATATGAATTCGCAAACATTTAATGAACACTGATCTTTGTGTTAGACTTAAACTTTGAGCAAGACAGATGAAATTCCTGCCCACAGGAACTTAATCTATTAGGTTGAGCCATATGAAATTGCTAATATTGAAGAGGTTTTTGAGTTTGAGAATTGGCAATTTCATATGATTCAATTTCATAGCAGGGAGAGGCAAAAAACAAATATTTTAATGAATAAATAAGAAAAATTAAGGCGATAAGTACTTTTGCCAGGTATCAAGCTGTTTCCTTTTGCCTCCAAACCCTTCCCTGCTCTTTCTCTGCTTCCCTTGGTGTTGCCAGGGATCAGACTGTGCAAACCACTTGTTTGCTTTGCCAGCTGCATCCCTGCCAACAAAAAGCAGGAGGGAGAGACTGCAAGGCTGGGGGTGGGGATGAGAAGAAGGGGCTCACTCCTTGCAGTCTGCTTCCTGTCCACTTGTGATTCCCTTAGCATCACCCATCAGGCCTCCTCCCGGCCCTACAACCGTGCCTCCCGTAGCAGGAGCTGAGTCTGGTTTGCAGTTTTCTCTGTATGTGCGGAATCACCTTCATGGCCAGCCCCCCAGGAATAGCAGCACCAGCTGGTGTTAATTTCACTTAATTTCGGCTCTGCCAGGTCCCTATTCCAAACTTCTTCTTTAGAATAATTCCAGCCTCTTTCCTCTGTTTCTCCAGCCCTAGGGTGGGAACCTGCTTCCAGTGTTGCTGCCTTCGTGATACCTAGTTTTCTCTTCTTGTCTCTTCAGTTACTCGGTTAACAACTTCACGCCTGGTTATCATAATACTCAGTTCGCTCTCAAAATACCTGGTATGGCTTTTGTCTCCTGACTGGATCTTGACTGATGCAGGGCCATACAGGGAGTTAAGATAGGGCTATGTGAGGGATGACTACTTAAAATTGAGTGCTTGGTGGGGGGAGGGGAACTCCGCAGAGGTGACATTTAAAATAAATCTCAAAGACAGGAGGGCAGGGAGCCAGGCAAGGGCATAGCTGTTTCAAAGCATTAGGCTGGGAGGCTGGGATGCAAGGGGAGGGGAGAGAGTGTTGCAGTTGCCTGGTTGTTGAGGGGAGAGGTGGGCAGCAGTCAGAAAGGGAGCTCTGGCGCCAGGCTAGGGAGCTTTCATTTGATTCTAGTAAGTTGGAGGATATTCAGCAAATTAATGGGGTGATCACATTTACATTTTAAAAGCTCACTCTGGCTTTGTGTGGAAAATGGACTGTAGGGATTGAGAATCAAAATAGACAACTGGCTAGGAGGTATTTGCTGTGGTCCAAGTGAGGGTGGTGGCGGCTTCAACCAGGTGGTCGAGAGATCGTGAGCTTCAGCCAGGTAGCAGGAGAGATGGTGAGAGTAGACAAATTGGGTAAGAAGTCGACAGGTACTTTGGAGAAGTGAAAGGACCCAATGCAGCATTGATGTGTAGGGTAAGGAAAAAAGAGGAATTGAGGAAAATTTGCAGTGTGTATGTAGTAGCTCTCCATTAAGCCCACTCACCCATTCATACACAGGAACACATATATGTCCCCACATTCACACACTCAGTTCACACACACACACACGCATATAGTCACAAGCTGGAGGCTTCTCTTCAAGATAGCACGGGATTCATCAATCACCGCTCTGTGACTCCTACCAGGCCACCTTACTTGGCTCTCATCCAGCTCACATTTCTCTATCTTCTATGTAGAGATTTTGTGAGAAATTTTGATAAATGCCTTTTCAAAACTAAATATGTGAGTGTATTTATAGCACTCCCAGCTTAATGATCCTATTTTAAAAATGAGGTTTATTAGTTCGGTCTTTGTTTCTAAACCCATATTGGCTTTCATTCTAACCAGAGATCCTTTTCTAAGTGCTTACAAACCATTTATTTAGTAATCTATTCCAGAATGTTTTATCATTTGGTGTCGAGCTCATTCATCTATAGTTTTAGAGCTCACTTGCCATATTTTAGAAATTAGGAAATACTTTTGACTCTACATTTATGGCTCCTTTCTATTTCTCATTCTTAAACGTGAAGGTATTTCACATAGTTCTCTCGTTACAGCAGCTGCTCCATATTTGGTAATACTTTTTGATGTTCTGAAATCTAATTGAACACACTTTGAACGTGAGGCACTCTCTCCTAATCTATCACAGGAGAGAAGAAAAAAGATCCATGTAGATTGTATATGCACATTTTTAGATAGGATGCATGTGGACCACCGAAGGTGAGGCATGCCTTCCACTTTAGATCACTTAATGTATCTCGGAAGAGTGTAGTAACAGAATAATACCATCTTTCAAGGTTTTTTATTTTTATTTTTTGGGAATGCAATAAGTTCTTTATCTCTTTTGAATAATGATGCTATGTTGTGTAATCTGAACGTTTGGTCTGAATTAGTGTATCTGTGGGAATCAGTCATATGTATCAAGGATATGACCTAATGGATGTCTTACCTTGTTCCCCTGCTTCACACCTAGGCTTTCAATACAAAAAAGAAAATGTGGAATTACCAATGTTTAGATGTCATGAAGTAGGAAGCTAGTACTGGCTCTTTGTGCCTTTTACTTGCAAGGGAATGAGCAGCAATGTTGTAGATAAGAGCTAATCTGATCATGAAAAATAAGTATTGGTAGAAAATTAGGAAAAATCCAGAAATGTACAAAAATGAAAAACCCATGTGTAATCCTACCATTGTTAACATTTTGGTGTGCCTCCTCTCATTCTTCATACGTAGATGATATTGTATATATGGTATATATTTAACAAATACTCATGTGTTAAATGAACACACATACTATATATATGTATATTTATGATTATTTTATTTAACTGGATGTCATAATGTAATGCTGTTCTGCAGTTTGCTTTTTAAACTTAATAGATCATCAACATTTTCTTCTACAGTTCAATTTATAACTTACTACACAGATTAAAAAAACACACTTTTTTATGCATTCATGTCTTTAAAAAAAATAGGAACCCACTGCATCATTTAATTATCTTCTTTTAAAAAATACTTATATAATAAAAATATATCCCCATGTCAGTATAGTTTCACATTATCATTTTTTAAAAGATTTTATTTATTTATTTGACAGAGAACGCGAGAGAGGGAACACAGCAGGGGGAGTGGGAGAGGGAGAAGCAGGCTTCCCGCAGAGCAGGGACCCCGATGTAGGGCTCGATCCCAGGACCCTGGGATCATGACCTGAACTGAAGGCAGACTCTTGATAACTGAGCCACCCAGGTGCCCCTTACATTATCATTTTTAATTGCCCATAATAGTTCATGGTGTTAATTTGATAATTTACCAAAACCAATTTGATCATTTCCCTATGGTTGGACATTTAGTTTTTTTATTTTTCAGGTTTTTGCTCCTGTAATAATATGATAGGGAGCATTTCTGTACACTTACATCTTTGTGCACTTCCTTGGTTATTTCCTCTTATGAGAATTCTGGGGGTGGAATTGCTTGGTCAAACATTATGTGCCTTTTTAAAGCTTTTGAGACATATTGATACATATGCTTCTGCAACCTGGACATTCACCAATGGTATAAGATTGCCTTTTTCCTCTCACTGTGATCATAAGTATGAATGATTTTAACAGTGGCTTTGTTGTTCTAGAAAGTTCAGTCTGAGGAAGCAGGAAATAGTGTAAAGGCAGCCACAGGGAGACGGGCTCCAAGGTAGCTGAGCCTGCCTTCTGGTGCCTGGGACCCCCCATCTTGCCCTTGTCTCCCCACAGTTTTGTTTTTCTGGTGCTTTCTGATGTCTAGCAGCACTCCCACTCTTCCATTTACAGAGTGTGATGCTCTGTCCAGGTCTCAGTGGACTTCCTTGTCTTGTCCATTGCTCTGTTTTCATTCCTCTGAGAGGGGCTTGTGAAATGAGTCATTTCACATCAGGCTCTAAGAAAGCTGAGCTATGTAGAAGCTGTGCCCAGACACACTGGGTCAAGTCTCACTTCAGAGTACTGACGTTAAATCTCACCCAACATTTAATTCTTCTGGCCATTAGTGGACACATGATTACTTCACTTTATTCCAGTGGGAGTGGAAATGGAATGGACAACAAGATCTCTTTGGTTCCCATTCGGTTGATTGTCAAACTATAATTTGGGATGTTCAAAATGTTGTAAGTTAAAGGGTTATCAGGGCTCCTTGCTCTTTCCCCATACCTTGCCCTAGGCATCTCCTCCATCTGACTATTCCTGAGTTACAGCCTTTTACAATAAACTGGTCATCTAGTAAGTAAAATGTTTCTCTGAGTTCTGTGAGCCCTTGAAGAAAATTAGTTGAACCCGGGGAGGGGGTTGTGGGAACCTCTGGCATAATGACAGTCACAAGCATAGATAATAATCTGGGCTTGCAACTGGCCTCTGAAGGGGGTGAGGGGCAGTCTTGTGGGACTGAGTTCTTAACCTGGAATCTGATGCTGTGTTTGGGTAGATAATGTCAGAATTGAGTTGAATTGTAGGACACCCGGCTCCTGTCAGAGAATCGTTCATTGGTTTGGAGAAAACCGCACCTTCCCCCAATTGGGTCCAGCAACCCAAAAGAATGCTGCATGCTCTCTTCTAGCAACAAATAATAGTGATCTCAGATACGAGAATTAACAAACCAAACCAAACCACACTGAAACACTTAAAATAGCCACCTCCATTTTTATTAAGAGGTGCATATATTTTATTTAATATTTATTTATAAAAGATTACAATCGAGTTATATTGATTCTATATTAATAATAATTGTAATAACAACTTAATTCAAAATAATTTTTAACATAAGGCTTTATGGTCAAAAGGAAAAATTTAAATTTATGTGCATATTTTGATGCAGAGAAATAGGACAATCAACAAAAGAATTTCAAGCATAAAAATACCTTAGAGTAAGATGAAATGCTGAGAGGAAAATGGAATGGAAATACGAGTTTCAGGAGAAAAAAGAAGGATATAAAATGACTGTTCACATTTGTATAAGTAGATGATCATAGGCTTCAGCATTTAGATACTATGGGGTATAAAGCAGTGATATCACTTTTATTTTATAATGCCAACACAGTGCACTGGATATAATATTCTTTCAACTAATTACATTTATGATGACAAAATTTAGGTATCAACGTAGAAAGGTAAAATTTAATACATAGTTTAAAGAAATTATTTTAGGAAATACATGAGGAAAAAGTACAAAGACCACTATTCTAAGTTCTATAGAATGTCTTATGACAGTCTCTGTAGCAGTGTCTTCCTCTTTTTATCTTTTTATTTTATTTTTAAAACGATTTTATTTATTAGAGAGCATGGGGTGGGGGCGGTTGGGGGAGAGGGAGAGAGAATCTCAAGCAGACTCCACACTGAGTGCAGAGCCCAGTGCAGGGCTCCATCTCACAACCCCAAGACCATGACCCAAGCAGAAATCAAGAGCCAGTTGCTCAACACTGAACCATCCAGGGGCCCCTGTCTTACACTTTTAAAAGTGAAGCTCACAGACAGCATTATACCTCTAGCAAGCAATTTGATTTTAGTCCAGCTAAAAATCTGTGCTAATAGTTGTGTGGGGACAACTATTAGAAGAACAAACAATTGAGTAGGGCAGGAAACTCTCCCAGTTCAAAGCTTGCAGTGAGAGTGCATTAAACTGTAGGGAGGTTTGGTCAATATGATCACAAGCTGATAGAATTTAACTTGGAGACTAAGAAAAAGTGAATAGCCTATTAGCAAAATGACCTTTTAAAAAAGTTTTAACACACTTTGGGACTAATTGAAAAGAATCCATGGAAACAAGATAGAAGAACAAAGTAGTTGAAGAGCTGGACATCATTTAGGGAAAGATGTTCGAGAAGGCCATTTGCATTCACAAAAAGATCCAGGAGGTAGGTGTAGGAAGGAGGTAAGAAAATTTGTCTGAGAAATCAAGTTATACTAGGAAATGAAAAAGAGAAGACTCATTTAAGTAGACTCCAGGTCAGGTTCCTAAGGAAAAAAAGATGCATTTTGTGGATGACAAAGGGGTGAAAAAATATATGGGAACTATCTCTTTGTTGTTAAGTGTTGAACAAAAAACAAAGACCATAAATGATATCAGAAATGATGGCAAATAACTAATTAACTTCCAGTTTTACTGAGACATAATTGACATATAACATTGTCTTTTTTTTTTTTTTAAAGATTTATTTATTTTAGAGAGTGAGCCACTGACTGAGCCACCCAGGCACCCCAACATTGTCTTAGTTTTAAGTGTACAACATAATGATTTGATATATGTATATGTTATTAAATGATTACCACAATTTAATTACCATTAAATGATTAGCTGCCACCTGGGTGGCTCAGTTGGTTAAGCACCAGACTCTTGATTTCAGCTCAGGTCATGATCTCAGGGTCTTGAGATCAAGCCCTGTGTCGGGCTTCATGCTCAGTGCAGAGTCTGCTTGAGATTCTCTTTCTTCTTCTGCCCCTCCCCCTGCTCATGCATGTGCTCTCTCTCTCTAAAATAAATAAATAAAATCTTCTAAAAACATGATTACCACAGTAAGTTTAGTTAACATCCATCATCTCACATATTTATAAATTTTTTCTTGTAATGAGAACTTTAAGTTCTACTTTCTTTAGTTTAAGTAAATTGATTAATTTTTTAAAAAATCTACTCTCTCAGCAACTTTCAGATATACAGTACAGTATTCTTAACTATAGTTACCATGCTATACATTAAATCTCCAGAACTTATTTATCTTATTACTGAAAGTTTGTACCTTTTAACCACCTTCCTCTATTTTCCCCACCTCCCAAACCCCACCTCTGCAACCACCAATCCATTCTCTGTATTTGTGAGTTTGGGTTTCTTTTTCTTTTTTTTTAGATTTTACATATAAGTGAGATCACAGTGTTTTTTTTCTTCTGTCTTATCTCACTTAGCATTAATGCCCTCGTGGTCCATCCATGTTGCTACAAATGCCAAGATTTCCTTCTTTTCTATGGCTGACCAGTATTCCATTATATACATTACATTTTCTTCACTCATTCATCTGTCAGTGGATACTTAGGTTATATACATGTCATGGCTAATGTAAATAATGCTGCTGTGAATATAGGGATGCAGATACCCCTTTGAGGTAGTGATTTCATTTCTTTAATATACATTACCAGATGTGGAACAGCAAACTTAGATTGTTTTCTTTTTGGCCTAGAATAACATGTTGATATGATATAATAAGACTATTTTATCTTCCATATTATTTATACACTGAACAAATAATGAGTAACTAGTTTGCAAGGTTCTCTGCTAGGTTTCAGGGGGTATTTGAATAGATACAGCCTTGTCCCTGCCCATACATTACTTAAAATATCAAAGAAAAACACCACAGCACATAAATGTCTATAGGAGCAAGCAATATGTTATGTTACAAAAAAGCAATTTTCAACTTGGGTAGACAGGGAAGAATTAATTTACTCCTCTTTTTATAAATATGTTCACAGTGCACAACAGCCCTGAGAGGAGCTGGGATGCAGCAGTGACCGTGAGGGACCCAGTCTCCACCCTCCTGGTCATGCTGATGATGCAGAGGGATGTGAAGTCACTCTGGTGCTAGTGGCTTGCAGTTTGAGGCAGAAATACTTATTTGCTCATTTGCATGTATTTTTCTATTGTTTTGAATTGGTCTTTGGTAGTTCCTAGTACCTCACACTTTAGCACTGCCTAATAATACACTTAACTCTACTTGTCTTAGCATGGCATTCAAGGCCTTTTATAGTGTGGCCCCAACTCCCCTCCAGCTTTGCCTCCCAATACCCTCCCCCACACCTTCCATTTATTTCATTCTTTTGTCCTTGAATGCATGCTTCCTTCACTTCTGCTTCCTGAAATTCTCCTAATCTGACTTTTAGTCTCAGTTCACAAGTCAGCTCTTTCATGAAACCTTCCCAGATCCTCCAGTCAAAATTATTCCCTTCCTTCTGTATTTCCCGATGGAACTTAGTTTTCTTTTTGATGTATGTAATTTCCAAGTGTCTTGACTCCCCATTAGATCTTAAACTCCTTGAACAGTATTTGACAAATAGGAGGTACTTTAAAAAATACTTGTTCATTGGGGCACGTGGGTGGCTCAGTCGTTAAGCATCTGCCTTCGGCTCAGGTCATGATCTCAGGGTCCTGGGATCGAGCCCCACATCGGGCTCCCTGCTCCGCGGGAAGCCTGCTTCTCCCTTTCCCACTCCCCCTGCTTGTGTTCCCTCTCTGCTGTGTCTCTCTCTGTCAAATAAATAAATAAAATCTTAAAAAAATAATACTTGTTCACTGGAATAAAGCCCTCAGTTATTGAATCTGGTAGTGTTTGCTAATTGAATCACAGTGTGTGCCTTGTGTAGACATTTAGTGGTTGATTGCTAGTTCCTTGTTATTCAGAAATTTGATCCCAGCCTCCAAGGACTCCAGAAGAACATGGGATACAGGGTAAGTGCTCAATACTTGCTTGATGCTTATGTCTGAATGTTCAGATGTGGCTGAAGAGGCCGGATGAACAGCTCCTTCTCAGTGCATTTATTCACATGGTAGTTGGTTCTCAGTCTGGCATTAGTGCTAGTACCTCTGACACTGTTTTCCTCTCTGAGTCTCTGCTCCAAGGGATGCTACATTTTTTATAGCAGTGTGCACTGTGCTGGCACATTCTGCTGCTATTGAGGCTTCCTAGTAGTGCCTAGTGGGACTGGGAGGGGACAAGTAGAGCTTCAGGGTACTATTAAAACATGAGCTATGCTTGCCCAGTCTGTAATTTCCTCATTCTGGCTTACCACCCTAGGAGCACTTGCAAGTCACGGTGTGATCTGTGTTTTGTATGCGCACATGTGCAGTGATGAGTGTTCATCCAGGCCCAGACACCTGGCTTTGCTCCAAGACCTTGCTGCTGCGGATCCTAATTCTCTGTTTCACCTTCAGGAAGCCTTGCAGGTGATGCTGAGCTCGGCGCTCAAGGAGCCTTGTGTGTAGATGGAGCAGATCTGGGCCTCCCAGCTGCTCTGCTCATAATCATTGCTTTCCAGACTGTGAGTCAGAGCTGGTGTGAGGCTTGACACCGTGGTGACACCACACTTCCCTTGCCTGCCTCCTTTAAATCATGCTGGCTTTCTTGAGTTCTTAGTTCCGCTCAGACTCACGGATCAATGGCCAGTGTGTGTTCTAGCAACAGCACCATGGTAGTAGCTGCAGCTCTCTGCTCCCAGTGACAATATTCAGCTGTGCCCAGGCTTTTCCTGGCTGTTCCAAATATCTATTGCTACATTCGAAACTACCCCAAAACTTAGTGGCTGAAAATATTTTATTATTATTACTGTTATCTATGATTCTGTGGATTAGGAATTCGGGGCACAGAAGGGATGATGCATCTCTGCTCCATGTTGCTTGGAGATTCATCTGTGATGCTTCAAATAGTGGGAGGCTGGAACAAAGGAGGGTGGTGAGGCATAGTTGGTCTTCTTACATGGCGGTTCAGGGCCCTACAAGTTAGTGTTTCAAGATATAGGAAGTGGAGGCTGCCAGTCTTTTGCAGTCTGGGCCCGGAAACTGGCCCTAGTTTCATTATATTCAGTTGGTTGTGAATTGAATTGGTCACAGAGCCAGCCCAGACTCAAGGATTGAATGCTTGGGGGAGTTGGTTCACTGGGGTCTCTTTGGAGATAAGCTTTCCTGCCAGTATAGGTAGTATAGAATTTCTCTGTATGTGTACTAGGTATCGATACATATGTATGCATATAATTGACTTTATATAGATTCGTAATTAATAGATTTACTAGACAATCTAATAAAGTCAACTAAAATCAACATCCATTTAAGCCTTAAATTAATAAGACAATATCCACAAGCTATACAAGGAAAATTATCTCATTGGTTTGTGGCCCCACCCTCTTAGTTTGAAAGGGAATGCTGGAGAGAAAGGCCCTGATATTTATTGAGCACTTCCAATCCAATTTATCCCATGATTTTTTTATATGTTATCCTACTTAATATAAAATTATATAAGGTTTCTTATATTTATAGATAAGACAGCCAGGTAGGTGATTGCAAAAATGGCCACAAATTCTTCCCTTACCATGAAGAGGGGGATTCTGTTTCTCTAGCCTTTGGATTTGTGCTCACCTTGTGCCCTACTTTGCCACATAGAATGCAGTGGAAGTGACAATGAGGAAGTTCTGAGCTTGGGCTACAAGAGGTTTTGCATACATCTGTTTTCACTCTTTGAACCTTGTCACCACCATGGGAATAAGCCCAGGTCACCTGCTGGAAGATGAGAGGAGGAGAGACCACATGGTGCAAAGATGAGCTATCCTAGTTGAGGCCCCAGGCATGTGAGAGAGGGCAGCTAAAATTAGCAGTAGACTGCAGATGCATGAGGGGGCCCAGAAGAGCCATCCAACTGGACTATATCCAAATTGCTGACCAACACAATCCTGTGTTAAATAAAAAAATTTAAGCCACTAAGTATTGGGGTGGTTTATTATTCAGTAAAAGCTTTCTGATCCATGAGCTCAGAGAGTTTAAATAAAATTGTATCCATGGGAGAGGGGAAGATGGCAGTGGAGTAGGAAGACCCTAGGCTCTCCTTGTCCTATGAATGCAACTAGATAACTATCAGATCATCCTAAATACCCCAGAAATCGACTTGAAGATTGCCAGAACAAACTCCACAAAAAAAGGTAGAGAAGAGACCACATCAAAGAAGGTAGGAAATGTGGGGATGTGGTTTAGAAGAGAAATGGATCCTGGCTGCTGCAGAGCGGATGGAGCTGTGGTTGCAGAGAGAGGTAAGAGAGAGAGGTGAGAGAGAGAGGGGGGAGCACACAAGGAGAACATTTCTCCCATAGCCATTGGCTTGGAAAGGGAGAAGGGCTGAATTTGGTGAGTTGCTGCAACCAGAGGGGCTTAAAGCCTGAAGTTTTAAGTGTCAGTGGGCTGGGCTGGGCCCCAGGAGAGTTCAGAGATGGAGTCTGGAGGCATCAGGGCTGCTCTTGGAAAGAAGGCAGGCAAACAACCCAGGGACATACAGTGTGGAAACAGTGATCTGAAGAGCATCTGGGTCACACAGTGGGGAGAGTTTGCTCTTCTTGGAGTGTGCCCCTGTGGGGCAGCATTCATAGAAAGACCTCTCTAGTATCAAAGGAGCTGGCCAGCACCATTTTCCTCCTCTGCCCCTCAGCACAAACACAGAGCCACATGCAGGAATCAGCACAGCATGGGCACTGCTGTCTAATTTGCTCACACTAAGCTCCACCCCTCTGTGCTCCAGTGGGACTGCCCTTCTCAGTCATGCTTACCTACACTATAGTTACACACCACCCCCACTGGCCCTGTAGAAGACCAGCAGAAACACCTGCCCACACCATATCTCCTGACCAGTTTGGCAGGGCTTTATTTCTGGTGGAAGTGAAACAGATATAAGTAACATGCTTGATGGAGAATTTAAAGCAATGATCATAAGGATACTCACTGGACTTGAGAAAAGAATGGAAGATATCAGTGAGACCCTTACTAAAGAGATAAAAGAGTTAAAAAAGAATCAGAGATGAAGAGTGCAATAAAGGAGATTAGAAACACGCTTGATGCAATGAACAGCAGGCTGAAAGAATCAGAGGAATGAATTAATGACTTAGAAGAAAAATTAATGGAAAGCAATGAAGCTAAACAAAAAAAGAGGAAGAAGAATTGTGCAAAATGAAGTAGGCTTAGGAAACTCACTGACTCTATCAAATGTAATAACATTCATGTTATAGGCATCCCAGAAGAAGATGAAGAGAAAGAAAGGGGACAGAAAATTTTTTGAAGAAATAATAGCTGAAAACTTCCCTAATGTGGGGATGGAAAGAGATCTCCAGATCCAGGAGGCACAGAGAATTCCCATCAAAACCAGCAAAAGTGGACCCACACTAAGACATAGTGTAGTTAAACTAACAAAATATAATGATAAGGAAAAAATCCTAAAAGCAGAACGACAAGAGAAGACAGTTACTTATGAGGGAAAACCCATAAGGCTGTCAGCAGATTTTTCAGTAGAAACTCTCTAAGCCAGAAGGGACTGGCATAATATATTCAAAGTGCTGATTGGGAAAAATCAGCAGCCAAGAATACTCTAGCCATCAAGGCTAACATTCAAAATAGAAGGAGAAATAAAGAGTTTCACACCAAAAAAATTAATGGTGTTCATGACCACTAAACCAGTCCTGCAAGAAATACAAAAAGTGACAGTGGAAAAGAAAGACCAAAAGTGACAGTATGGAGATAGGAAACACAGAAGGAGCAAAAATGAATATTTCTATAAAAAAACCAGTCAAGGAACTCACAAAATAAAAGGATGTAAAATACGACACCATATACCTATAATGCGGGGAGGACAGGAGTAAAAGGTTCAAACTTAAGTGACCATCAACTTAATATAGATTGCTCTATGCAGAAGATGTTATATATAAACATAACAGTAACCACAAATCAAAAATTACTAATAAATATGCAAAGAATAAAGAGAAAGAAATCCAAATATATCACTAAAGAAGACGAGCAAACCATGAAAGAGAGAAATATAAGAAAGTATCAGAGAAAGTCCCAGAAACAATCATAAAACAAGTAATAAAATGGTAATAAACACATATCTATCAATTACTTTGAATGTAAATGGACTAAACTCTCCAATCAAAAGACATAGGGTGGCAGAATGGATAAAAAAAAAACAAGACCTGTCTATATGCTGTCTACAAGAGACTCGTTTTAGACCTAAAGACATCTGAAGATTGAAAGGGGATGGAGAAACATTTATTATGCAAATGGATGTCAAAAGAAAGCCAGAGTAGTAACAGTTATATTGAACAAAATAGACTTTAAAACAAAGACTATAACAAGAGACAGAGAAGGGCACTATATAATAATAAAGGGGACAATCCAACAAGAAGATATAATGATTGTAAATATGTATGCACCCAACATGGGAGCACCCAAATACATAAAACAGCTAATAACAAACATAAAGTAATTGATAATAATACAATAATAGTAGAAGATTTTAACACCCCACTTATGTTGATGGACAGATCATCCAAACAGAAAATCTATAAGGAAACAGTGGCTTTGAATGACACACTAAGCCAGATGGATTTAACAGATATATCCAGAACATTTCATCCTAAACCAGCAGAATACACATTCCTTGCTAGTGCACATGGGACATTCTCCACAATAGATCACATATTAGGCCACAAAACAGGCCTCAACAAATTCAAGAAAATCAAAGTCGTACCATGCACCTTTTCTGACCACAACACTATGAAGCTGGAAGTCCACCACAAGAAAAAATCTGGAGGTCACAAATACATGGAAGTTAAATAACATGCTACTAAACAATGAATGGGTCAACCAGGAAATAAAAGAAGAAATAAAAAAGTACATAGAAACAAATGAAAATGAAAACACAACAGTCCAAAACCTTAAGTACATAACGGTACAGGCCTACCTCAAGAAGCAAGAAAAATCTCAAAGAACCTAAACTTACACCTAAAGGAGTTAGAAAAAGAACAACAAACAAAGCCAAGCCAGCAGAAGAAAGGAAATAATGAAGATTAGAGCAGGAGGTAAATGAGATAGAAACAAAAAACAAAACAAAACAACCCCCCTCCAAAAAAAACCCCCACAATAGAACAGATCAGTGAAACCAGGAGCTGGTTCTTTGAAAAAATTAATAAAATTGATAAACCTCTAACAAGACTTAATTTTAAAAAGAGAGAGAGAGAGAAAGGAATCAATAAATAAAATCACAAATGAGAGAAATAACGAACACCACATAAATACAAAAAATTATAAGAAATTATTATAGAAAAGTATATGCCAACAAATTGGACAACCTAGAAGAAATGGATACATTTCTAGAAACATATAAATTACCAAAACTGAAACAGGAAGAAATAGAAAATTTGAATAGACTGATAACCAACAATGAAATTGAATCAGCAATCACGAAACTCCCAACAAACAAAAGTCCAGGACCAGATGGCTTTACAGGCGAATTTTACCAAACATTTAAAGAACTATCAAACTATCAAACTATTCCAAAAAAAGTAGAAATGGAAGGAAAACTTCCAGACTTCTTCTACGAGGCCAGCATTAATTTGATTCTAAAACCTGACAATGACCCCACTAAAAAGAACTATAGGCCAATATCCCTGATGAACATGGATCCAAAAATTCTCAAGATACTAGCAAATTGAGTCCAACAACACATTAAAAGAATTATTTACCATGATCAAGTGGGACTTATTCCTGGGCTTCAGGGGTGGTTCAATATTTGCAAATCAATCAATGTGATATCCCACATTAATAAAGGATAAGAACCATGTGATCCTCTCAATAGATGCAGAAAAAGCGTTTGACAAAATAGAGCATCCATTTTTGATAAAAACTCTCAACAAAGTAGGGATAGATGGAACATACCTCAACATCATAGAGCCCATATATGAAAGACTGACAACTAATACCATCCTCAATGGGAAAAAACTGAGAGCTTTTCCCCTACGGTCAGGAATAAGACAGGGATGTCCACTCTCACCATTACTAGTTAACATAGTATTAGAAGTGTTAGCCTCAGCAGTCAGAACACAAAAAGAAATAAAAGGCATCCAAACTGGCAAGGAAGAAGTCAAACTTTCACTATTTTTACATGACATGATACTCTACATAGAAAACCCGAAAGACTGCACCAAAAAATTGCTAGAACTCATACATGAATTCAGCAAAGTTGCAGGATATAAAATCAATGTACAGAAATCTGTTGCATTCCTATACACTAATAATGAAGTGCAGAAAGAGAAGAAAACAATCCCATTTATAATTGCACCAAAACCAGTAAAATATCTAGGAATAAACTGAACCAAAGAGATGAAAGACCTGTATTCTGAAAACTCTAAAACACTGATGAAAGAAATTGAAGACGATGCAAAGAAATGGAAAGACATTCCATGCTCATGGGTTAGAAGAACAAATATTGTTAAAACGTCTGTACTACCCAGAGCAATCCCTATCAAATACCAATTTAATGCAATCCCTAACAAAATACCAATAGCATTTTTCACAGAACTAGCACAAGTAATCCTAAAATATGTATGGAACCACAAAAGGCCCTGAAAAGCCAAAAGAGTCTTGAAAAAGAAAAGCAAAGCTGGAGGCATCGCAATTCTGGAATTCAAGTTATATTACAAAGCTGTAGTAACTAAAATAGGCACATGGATTAATGTAACAGAATAGAAGACCCAGAAACAAACCCACAATTATACAGTCAAACTTCAGCAAAGCAGGAAAGAATATCCAATGGGAAAAGGACAGTCTCTTCAACAAATGGTGTTGGGAAAACTGGACAGCAACATGCAAAATAAACTGGACCGCTTTATTACACCATACACAAAAATAAACTAAAAATGAATGAAAGACCTAAATCTTTCAGACAGGAAACAATAAAAATCCTAGTAGAGAAAGTAAGCTCTTTGACTTTGGTCGTAGCAACTTTTTTTCTAGATATGTCTCCTGAGGCAAGGGAAACAAAAGCAAAAATAAACTTGGGACTACATTAAAAATAAAAAGCTTCTGCAAAGCAAAGGAAACAAGCAACAAGACAAAAGGCAGCCTACAGAATGGGAGAAGGTATTTGCAAATGACATATCAGATAAAGGGTGAGTATCCAAAATGTGCAAAGAATTATACAACTCAACACCCCAAAAACAAATAATCCAATTAAAAAATGGGCAGAAGACATGAACAGACATTTCTCCAAAGAAGACATCCAGCTGGCCAACAGACACATGAAAAGATGTTCATTATCACTTACCATCAGAGAAATGCAAATCAAAACTACAATATCACCTCACACCTGTCAGAATGACTAAAATCAACACACAAGAAGCAACAATTGTTGACGAGGATGTGGAGAAAAAGGAACCCTCTTGCCCTGTTGATGGGAATGCAAACTGATGCAGCCACTGTGGAAAACAGTGTGGAACCTCCTCAAAAAGTTGAAAACAGAACTGTACGATCTAGTAATTGCACTACTGGGTATTTACCTCCCAAATTCAAAAACACTATTCAAAGGGATACATGCACCCTGATGTTTATAGCAGCATTATTTACAGTAGCCAAGATATGGAAGCAGCCCAAGTGTTCATCAGTTGTTGAATCCATAAAGAAGAGGTGGTGTGTGTGTGTGTGTGTGTGTGTGTGTGTGTGATGGCATGTTATTCAGCCATAAAAAATAATGGGATCTTGCCATTTGCAATGACATGGATGTAGCTAGAGAGTATAATGCAAAACGAAATAATTCAGTCAGAGAAAGACAAATACCATGTGATTTCATTCATGTAGAATTTAAGAAACGAAACAAATGAGCAAAGGAAAAAAAGAAGGGGAGGCAAACCAAGAAACAGACTTTTAACTATAGACAACAAACTGATGGTTACCAGAGGGAGGTGGGTGGGGATGGGTTAAATAGGTGATGGGGATTAAGGAGTGCACTTGTGACGAGCACAGTGTGATGTGTGGAAATGCTGAATCACTATATTGTACACCTGAAACTAATATTACACTGTATTTAACTGGAATTTAAGTAAAAACTTTTAAAAATTGTATCCATGTGTTTAGAGCGAACAAGCACTAAAAACTTATAATAATGACAACTACTCACAAGAGTGGAGAGTGCCACTAAACCTTGTGTCATATGTATTTTAGCTAGACATCTGTGTGTAGGTGTGCACTTGCTTGTACAATTTTCCACAAGCTGATTTGGGCAGCTCTGAATTTTAAAAAGGTCTAGGCAAAGTGTAGCTTCTAAATTAATGACACATTTACAGAAGTTCAGGTTTAGCAGCAGATGGGTAAATCATGTTTGAGTGTCTATTCTCAGATTATGAGCTCCTTAAATTATGAAAAGTGTCTGCGACCTCAGGGTCTGGCATGAAGCAAATGACAGCTAAATCAAATGGGAAGGGTAGAGTGATTAGGCCACTGAATATTTCTTGAGTAACTAGCTCATCCAGACAGTTCTTGCCTTATCATCCATCTAGAGCAATCACAACAGATTTAGGCAGCTGGACCTATTTGCCAACCAGTGGGCTACCTTTTTAGACTATAAGACCACAGTGGTGAGATGCTAGCTTATTTGACACCCATTTCCTGCCCACTGGAGGAATTAATGTGATGTGTGGAAATGCTGAATTAATTAATAGAGTAGAGCTGGACTGTTTGCTCACCCCCAGGGAGAGAACAGGTGGTGACCACTCCTGCTTCATTGAGTTAGCACTGATGGCAAAGGACAACCTGATTGAGGCCAATGGTTTTATTTTGGTTAATACTTGTTTTCTTTATTTTTAAAATCTGTGAAGGTAGATTAAGGATTTTTTCTTTCTGCTTCTTGTAGCAATGCATAGGTAACGTGATAGAAGCCCATAATTTTAAAAAAAGTGCTGGTTCTAGGTAGATTTTTAATTTGTGAAGAAGAAATAGGATTCATCTTTGCACTCAAACCCCTCTTTGCTTTTTCAGTGTAGCAAATCCACATTAGAGCTGGAACCACGTAGTGGTTTTCAACATTTAGCATTATCAAAAATTGGATCACACTAAAAAATGTAGGGAATGGAAGAATTGGGGACATGAGTATTTAGATAATAGCAATAGCAATCACAGCATTGTAATTTTCTAACTCTTTATGGTTTTAGAAGTGCTTACCTATAGATTATGCCATTTAGTTGTTTCCCTGTGAAATAAACAGGGCAAGTATTTCCCCCCATTTTGAGTTGAGGACACTGAGATTATATGACCTCTGCTGGTTGGTTTCAAGGATACAGACTGAGGTAGAATTTAGTGTGCAGAATGTTTATGAAGGAGAGTCCTTGGGATTAATACCCGTGGAAGAGAGGGGAAGGAAGCAAGACTGGGCAGAGGGAAACAGTGATATGTGATGCAGGCCCAATGACAACCTTGGTGCCCCATGTAGTTCTTTCTAGCTAGAATGGCCCTTCACAGTTGTCCTGAGTTGGGTTGAGACAGCCAGGCCATCAATTGGATGTGGGCCACTCTTGGAAGGGACAGGACCTTGGGAAAGGCAGCACTCTGCCACTAAGGCAATCCCTGAACAATCTGATAGCTAAAGACTCTCTGCCCACAGCACTCTCAGCCAGGAGAGTTCTTCATTGGAGGGAGATTTGGGCAGTCCATTCCTCATTCTGCTTGAATGAGGTTTTCCTTTTCATTCTGGGGCTGGCTCTTCCAGAATTCCAGTAGATCTCTTCCTGGGGAGAACTTGGAAGAGGAAGATTAGTGAGATGAAACTGTAAGTTCATTGCTGGTGCTGGGCTCAGGGCCACAACTGCTACTCATGTCCTTCCCCAGTACTCATTCTAGATTCCTCCTGCATTCAACTAGCACCTCTGCCAGTTTAGTGCTTACCTGGTGGAAGGACCCAGACCTTTATTACTCAGAAGTCAGCACCCTGATCACCATGCTCTTCTAAGGTCTGGGTTGTTACACTTGTCTAATTACAATAAAAATTGAACAAGGGAGTGCCAAAAGGCACCCTTGTGGATTGCCTGGACATCAAACTTATTCCTTTCGATTGCTGTTGTGTAACAGCAACCCTACATTTTCTTGGTGACCAGGGGAAATTACTCCTGCTTAGAAGGGTTACTGTTTTTCATGCCTGCTGGGCCCTTGGCGTGAGGAGCCTGAAGTGCCCAGGAGAAGTCATTGTTTATTTATTATCCTTCATGTATCCTTTGTCAGAAGTGATCTCTGTTTAGGAACCAGAACCTCTAAACTTGTACAACCTGTGGGAGAAAAGCACAAATTTGTCAAGTTGGTCACTGAGAGTGATGGGAAGTGGGGTCACTCCAGCTTCCAGCCCTTGGTGCCTAGAGTCATATATTTTTCCTTTTGGAGACACAGTACCATATAAAGGTCTTTGATTCAACATGTATACTACATCCTGGAGAATGGTGTCCCATCCTTGTAAAGTATTGCATCTCAAAGTATTGTTTCATGTATGCCTTCATTCCAATCAGGCTGACAGCTTCTGGTTACTGTGGCATGTGCTATGTCCAGTGGATCCCATGGACATGGAACCACTTTTACATCTTCTTTATTATTGAGAGTATCCCCTGGTCTGCTACAATGAAATGTAGGATTCTGTGCCAGTAAAACAGACATTGTATCTGTCATCAGAGTGGTGTTGGCTGAGGGTTCTATGGGCAAGAAAGCACTTGCCACTCAGTATTGGTCTCTATTGCTAGCAGGTTGGATATTTGCCAGTGGCAGAAGCTAGATTGGCCTTGATTGGGCTGTTGGGCTCATGCTGTTGACCTAGACATAGTCTCCATCCCTGCTGCCTAGTTTTTCTCCTACGCCCATCATGTCAGCACTGGGGTAGCTGATTACAGAGGTTCATTGATGCCAACTGGTTGAGTTATTTATTTTTGTACTTTGTTGTTTAGTGCTCTCTGGGGGGGCATTAATATGCAAATAAAGATCATACTTCATACCCTTTCCATATGTCCATCCACATGACCCTCCCCAAGACATCCTTGTCCCTGATTTTCCAGTATTTCTCCTTTGAGTCTCCTGACAACCCAAGCCAGTTTCCACTATCCATAATTCCACATATATTTTAATCTTGGGCTTTTTCTCTTCAGCACAAAGTGGAAGACCAGGTACACTACTCAAGTTCTGCCCATTGGGACAATTTTCTCTTGCCTCTATATTTCAAGTATACTATGAATGAAGTTGAAGTAAAGCTGCTGTCTATGGGGTTGGGGGCAATTTCAGAAGCTTCCATTTGGCATTTCCCATTATGATAGTGTTTACCTCATTGGCCAAGGACTTAATGTGGGTGTTGTGCTACCTACTAAGTATGTTTATTATTCTTTTTTTTTTAAATTTTATTTTATTATGTTATCTTAGTCACCATATATTACATCATTAGTTTTTGATGTAGTGATCCATGATTCATTGGTTTGCGTATAACACCCAGTGCTCCATGCAATATGTGCCCTCCTTAATACCCATCACCAGGTTAACCCACCCCTCACCCCCCTCCCCTCTAAAACCCTCAGTTTGTTTCTCAGAGTCCATAGTCTCTCATGGTTCGTCTCCCCCCTCCAATCCCCCCCACTTCATTTTTCCCTTCCTACTATCTTTTTTTTTTTTTTTTTAACATATATATTATTTGTTTCAGAGGTACAGGTCTGTGATTCATCAGTCTTACATAATTCACAGCACTCACCGTAGCCCATATTCACCCCAATGTCTATCACCCAGCCACCCCATCCCTCCCACCCCACCACTCCAGCAACCCTCAGTTTGTTTCCTGAGATTAAGAATCTCAGGAAACATATCAGTGAGATCATATGATACTTGTCTTTCTCTGATTGACTTATTTCGCTTAAGTATGTTTATTCTAATTGTATATTCAGGGATTTGGAAAATGATTACCAGGTGAGTCTGTGGTTCCCTGCTGACATACTGTGAGCAGAATCTTGGCCAGGACTCCACATATTACCTGGTTCACATATACCTCTGCTCTGAGACAGGCTATGGTAATGCTTCAGGACTCCAGGCATCAGTCAATTGAGACCCTGGATCCAGTAGTCCTGAAAAATGTTTGGACCTAGTCAGCTGGGAAGATGGGGTGGAGTAGGAGGACTGGATAGCACCCATATCAGTGTAAATAACCCAGGAGATGACCCAAAGCCTGGCAGAACAAATTTACAACTAAAGGCAGGAAAGAGCCCACATCGAAGAAGGTAGAAAGGGCAAAGAGGTGGTCTAGGAGTGAAATGACCATGGCCGTCCACAGTGGAGAGGGAGCCAGTGGTGTGGAGAAGGGCAGAAAACAGACTTTCATATTGGGGAGCCCATGAATGGGGAGGATGAATCTCTCTAATATTTGCCTTTGAAGTGAGAGGGGCTGAATTTTGTGAGTTCTTAAAACCAGTGGGACTTAAAGCCTGGAATTTAAAAAAAAAATCAGCAAGCTTTGCCTTAGGGGAAAGCAGAGAGTATTATGAAGTGGAGTCCCTGCTCTTAAAGAGACAGCATGACAAACAGCCCATGCAGATACAACGTAGAACCAGCAGTTTGAAAAACGCTGGTGGCAGAGGGAAGGGAGAGTGATTTGCTAACTCAGAGCATGGCCCGGAGAGATAGGGATCACAGGGAGACCCCTCCAGGAACAAAGGAACTGGCAGGTGCCATTTCCCTCCCTGTCCCCCTAGCATAAACAATGGGCACTTGTGGGAACCAGCGGGGCACCCATATTCCTTACCTAACTTGCTTGCACCAACTCCCCCCCCCCCCCCCCCCCCCCCCCGCCCAGTGCTTGGATGGATCTGCCCTTCCCAGTCATGCTAGCCTGAGTCCTGGCACTGTGGGCAAAGGAGAGGAATGAAGAGAATTGAGAATAGTCTTAGGGTACTCAGTGACTTCATCAAGCATAATAATATCTGCATTATAGGGATCTCAGAAGAAGAAGAGAGAGATAAGGGCCAGAAAGTTTATTTGAAGAAATAATTGCTGAGAACTTCCCTAATCTGGAGAAGAAAACAGACATCCAGATCCAAGAGGCATGGATCCCCCCAAAATTCAACCTACCAAGACATGTAGTAGTTCAACCTACCAAGACATGTAGTAATTAAAATGGCAAAAAGTAATGATAAAAAATTTTTTAAAGTATCAAGAGAAAAGAAGACTGTTACATACAAGGGAAACATACTTGGGAAACCCCATCATGCTATCAGGGGATTTTTCAGCAGAAACTTTGCAGGCCAGAAAGGAGTGCCATGATATATTCAAAGTATTGAAAAGGAAAAATCTGCAGCCAAGAATACTCTATCCAGCAAGGCTATCATCCAGAATACAAGGGGAGATAAAAAGTTTCTCACACAAACAAAAACTAAAGGAGTTTATGATCACTAAATCAGCCCTACAAGAATATTAAGGGGGACTCTTTGAGCAGAAAGGAAGACCATAAGTAAGGATGTGAAAAGTAAAAAATACAAAATCAGTAAAAATAAATATTTCTGTAAAAGTCAAGGGATTCATAAAATAAAGGGAGGTAAAATATGACCCCATACCTAAAACATGGGAGGGAGAAGAGTAAAGAATGGGTTTAAGCTTAAGCAACCATCAACTTAATATAGACTGATATATGCAGAAGATGTTATATACAAACCTAAATGTAACCATAAATCAAAGACTTGGTAATAGATATGCAAAGAATAAAGAGAAAGGAATCCAAATATATCACTGAAGAAATCCAACAAACCATGACAGAGAGCAGGAGAGGAAGGATCAGAGAAAATCTGTAGAAACCACAAAACAAGTAACAAAATGGCAATAAATACATATTTATCCATAATTACTTTGAATATAAATGGACTAAATGCTCTAATCACAAGACATAGGGTGACAGAGTGGATTAAAAAAACAAAACCCATCTACATGCAGCCTACAAGAGACTCATTTCAAAGTGTCAAAAGACACCTGAATATTGAAAGTGAGAGGGTGGAGAAACATTTATCGTGCAAGTGGATGCCAAAAGAAATCCGGAGCAGCAATACTTATATCAGACAAAACAGACTTTATTTTTTTTAAAAGATTTTATTTATTTATTTATATCAGAGAGAGAGTGAGCTCATGCATGTGTGTGCACATGGGGTGGGGGGGTCGTAGGGGAGATGGAGATATTCTCAAGCAGACTCCTTGCTGAGTACAGAGCCTGATCTGGGGCTTAATCCCACAACACTGAGATCATGACCTGAGCTGAAATCAAGAGTGGGATGCTCATCCAACTGAGCCACCCAGACACCTTGGACAAAGTAGACTTTAAAACAAAGACTGTAACAAGAGACAAGGAAGGGCACTATATGATAATTAAGGGCACAATCCAACAAGAGGATATAATGATTGTAAATATTTATGCCCTCAACATGAGAGCACCCAAATATATAAAGCAGCTATTAACATACATAAACTAATTGATAATAATACAATAATAGGGAATTTTAACACCCCACTTACATTGATGGACAGATCATCCAAACAGAAAATCAACAAGGAAACAGTGGCTTTGAATAATGCACTGGGCCAGATGGATTTAACAGCTATATTCAGAACAGTCCATCCTAAAACAGCAGAATACATTTTCTTTTCAAGTGCACGTGGAATATTTTTTTCAGAATAGATTACTATTAGGCCAAAAAACAAGTCTCAACAGATTCAGAAAAATTGAGCTCATGCCATGCGTCTTTTCTGACTACAATGTTATGAAACTAGAAACCAACCACAAGAAACAGTCTGGAAAGACCACAAATGCATGAGGGTTAAATAAACATGGTATTGACTTGGAGGTTAAAGAATATCCTACTAAAGAATGAATGAGTTAACTGGGAAATTAAAGTGGAAATTAAAAAGTACATGGAAGCAAATGAAAATGAAAACACAATAGTCCAAAACTTTTGGGATACAGCAAAGGCAGACCTAACAGGAAAATATATTGCAGTATAGCCTACCTTAAGAAGGAAGAAAAGTCTTAAATACACAACCTAACCTTACACCTAAATGAGCTAGAAAAGGAACAGCAAATAAAGCCTAAAGCCAGCAGAAGGGAAATAATAAAGATTAGAACAGAAATAAACGATATAGAAACAAAAAAACCCCAGTAGAATAGATCAATGAAACTAAGAGCTATTTCTTTGAAAGAATTAATAAAATTAATAAACCTCTAGCCAGACTTATCAAAAAGAAAAGAGAAAGGACCCAAATAAATAAAGTCATGGATGAAAGAGGAGAGATCACAACCAATACCACAGAAATACAAACAATTAGAATATTAAGAAAAATATATGCCAATATATGGAAGAAATGGACAAATTCCTAGAAACATACAAACTACCAAAACTGAAACAGGAAGACATAGAAAACTTGAACAGACCTGTAACCAGCAAAGAAACTGAATCAGTAATAAAAATCTCCCAACAAACAAAAGTCCAGGGCCAGTTGGCTTTCCAGGGGAATTCGACCAGACATTTAAAAAGAGTTAATACCTATACTTCTCAAACTATTAAAAAGAAAATAGAAATGGAAGGAAAACTTCCAAACTTCTTCTATGAGGCCAGCATTACTTTGATTCTAAAACCTGACAATGACCCCACTAAAAAGAACTATAGGCCAATATCCCTGATGAACATGGATCCAAAAATTCTCAACAAGATACTAGCAAATTGAGTCCAACAACACATTAAAAGAATTATTTACCATGATCAAGTGGGACTTATTCCTGGGCTTCAGGGGTGGTTCAATATTTGCAAATCAATCAATGTGATATCCCACATTAATAAAAGAAAGGATAAGAACCATGTGATCCTCTCAATAGATGCAGAAAAAGCGTTTGACAAAATAGAGCATCCATTTTTGATAAAAACTCTCAACAAAGTAGGGATAGATGGAACATACCTCAACATCATAGAGCCCATATATGAAAGACTGACAACTAATACCATCCTCAATGGGAAAAAACTGAGAGCTTTTCCCCTACGGTCAGGAATAAGACAGGGATGTCCACTCTCACCATTACTAGTTAACATAGTATTAGAAGTGTTAGCCTCAGCAGTCAGAATACAAAAAGAAATAAAAGGCATCCAAACTGGCAAGGAAGAAGTCAAACTTTCACTATTTTTACATGACATGATACTCTACATAGAAAACCCGAAAGACTGCACCAAAAAATTGCTAGAACTCATACATGAATTCAGCAAAGTTGCAGGATATAAAATCAATGTACAGAAATCTGTTGCATTTCTATACACCAATAATGAAGCAGCAGAAAAAGAAGTCAAGGAATTGATCCCATTTGTAATTGCACCAAAACCAATAAGATACCTATGAATAAACCTAACCAAAGAGGTAAAAGATCTGTACTCTGGAAACTATAAAACACTGAGGAAAGAAATTGAAGAGGACACAAAGAAATGGAAAAGCATTCCATGCTCACTGATGGGAAGAACAAACATTGTTAAAATGTCTATAGTACCCAAAGCAATGTACACATTTAATGCAACCCTTATCAAAATACCACCATCATTTTGCATAATCCTAAAAAATGTATAGGAACACAAAAGACCCTGAGTAGCCAAAGCAATCTGAAAAAGTAAAGCAAAGCTGGAGGCATCACAATTCTGGACTTAAAGCTGTATTACAAAGCTATAGTCTTTAGGACAGTATGTTACTGGCACAAAAACAGACACATAGATCAATGGAACAGAATAGAAAACTCAGAAACAAACCCACAACTATATGGTCAATTAATCTTTGACAAAGCAGGAATGAATATCCAGTGGAAAAAAGAGTCTATTCAACAAATGATGTTGGGAAAATTGGACAGCAATATGCAAAAACATGAAACGGACCACTTTCTTATACCGTACACAAAAATAAGTTCGAAATGGGTGAAAGACCTAAATGTGAGACAGGAAACCATCAAAATCCTAGAGAAGAACACAGGCAGTAACCTCTTTGACATCAGCTGTAGCAACTTCTTACTAGACACATCACCAGAGGCAAGGGAGACAAAAGCAAAAATGAACAATTGGGACTTCACCAAGATAAGAAGCTTTTTTATAACAGAAGAAACAACAAAACTAAAAGACAGCTTATGGAATGGGAGAAGATATTTGGAAATAACCTATCTGATAAAAGGTTAGTATCCAAAATCTATAAAGAACTTATCAAACTCAACACCCAAAAAACAAATAATCCAGTTGAGAAATGGGCAGAAGATATGAATAGACACTTGGGTGTCTGTCTCAAAATAATAAAATCTTAAATAAAATAAAATAAAATAAAATAAAACCCACATGGATGAGAAGCCCAGCCTAGTACCTCATCGTGGACCACTCAGCTTGAGGAGACATGGGGAATAAGAGCATGGAACAGGGAGACCTTGCCATGTACCAGGCACTGTGCTAGTCCACTGTGCTAGTTCTGGTGGTGATGGCGAGTGGCAGCCACCCCAAGCTCCTCAGTGAGGAACCTGCTACTGCTTCCTATTTTCCCAGTGAGGGTGCACTGGCAGTGACGGGAGCTGAAGCCTCACAGGCTGCTGTGGGCTGCACTGATGGGGGGCCCCAGTGCCCCTGAGTGCTCATGGAATTGGGAGGAAACAAACAGAATGACAAGACTTGTAACTAGAAACAGCAATCCTGATCCATCCATCCCTTTCTCAAGTCCTGCTCCCTCGAAGCAAACATTCTCACATCTTTTTATTTTTTTCTAGTATTTTCTTCCATATTTTAAAATAACACAAGTTTACTACTAGTACCTGATATTTCAATTTTCAGCGTTATCACATTGATTTCTTTCTATGGAAAACTAGGAATTGGCTGCCTTACCTACATCATCATCACCATCAGCTACCCCCACACATGTGCTCATACGTATACACACAAAGGAACACACATGTCCCTTCCCCACATCCTCCAAAGACTACACTTTCACAATATCAGTTAAATCAGTTTTCATATTTCATTATAATGGCCATGTAAATATCATTTGTCACTGATCTGTAGTTTACCACAATTACACTTTCTCTCTGGAGCCACACTAGGATATAATTTGTACCTATTAAAAACTGTCAAAAATTAAAAATCTGATATAAGAAAGTACTGGTGAGGATGTGGCATGAAGGGAATTCTCATACACTGTGAGTGTGAATGACTACCTTCAGACTGTGTAACTCAGGATGGTACTTCCATGCCTCTGCTTCCCCCTCTGTAAAACAAGGATAACGGGCTGACTGTGAGCATGACATGACTTCCTGCCTATAATGGACTAGCACAGTGCCTGGTACATGGCAAGGTCTCCCTGTTCCATGCTCTTATTCTGCATGCATCCTTTACAGCAATGATCACACTTGTAATCAAATATTCATGTAATTACTTATGTGATGTCTCTCTCCTCCCCAGATTATAAGCTCTTCAAGGATAAGAACTGCACCTATTTTATTCTCAGCTATTCCTTTAATGCTAGCAGAGTGCCAACAACAAAATAAACCTATGATGCATGGACACATGAGGGAAGAATGAGTGAATGAGTGCCTCCACTAATGCAGAGATGCTGAGTGTGAGGGCTAAAAGTTTCCTTTCAAGTACAGAATCAGAAACTCTGAGCTATGAGGTTTCTAAGCCACATTTTAGCAATGTAATTCCTTCTACACACTTGGAAATTTCTTATGATGAAGGTCAAGGCTGGTTCATGGAGCAGAAAGAATTATCCTCTTTGAAAAAAGAAGCCTGGCTCTACTGAGATGGGATGAAAAGGAATAAGAAGTGTAGATGACAGTTGGCTGGAGAGTCATAAGACCACAGGAGACAACAATGCACAGATAAAATGAAAGCAGCTCTGGACTGGACCAGACTAGAGAGAGTTTGCAGTTAGTTGTCACATCCACGTGCTGTCAGAAGCAAAGTGAAAGGAAGTTAGAGTTCTTTCACTTTGAGAAGCTTTTGCGTCCATTTGAGAAGAGGAAAGAAAGCAAGGGAGATGAGTCGCTTGGTCTCTGATAAGTAAGTCTGGCCTGCCAATTTCTACATGACATTACATTACAACTGTTCCATTGCTTAAAGGGAAAGAAAAGAAAGAAAAATTAATATGAGCCCAAGGGAGGTCCTCAGGCTCATGGCATTTGGGTACTGGGGCATTTGGCATAAAATCCATGCTCCAGATGAGCTTGGGTAAAGTGATAACTGGGCTCTTTGCCTTTTACAAATGGCTGGGATTTACAGAGAGCCAACAGAGCAGCAGGCTCTATTAAATGATCTCCAATTATCAACTTCACAGGCAGGAAAGTGATTAAAATTTAATAACATAGCCCAGCTTGTTGCCATTCAATAGAGCTACTGTCATCTTCCTGTCAAGGAGAATAAAGAAGAGGGAAATGTTGAGGAAAAAAAAAAAAGAATATTTTAAGATAGAATTCTTCATCTGACAAGGTAGGAGAATAAATCAGCCATGTAAAGAAAAAGATCAAAAGTGATTTTGCCTTATAATTACTGACTTAGAGTCTGCATGTCAAATGATTGCTATTTATGGATTTAATAGGGAAAGAAATTCTCAGTATGTGCTTCAACTTCTAATATGCTTAGTCAGGACATTTTTATCAATATTCCATGCATTAAAATGCTTTATGCTTTTTTCCTTTAGTTAAATGGACTACAAAATAAAGTTACGCTTTGGTTTGAATATAATGTATAACAATAAAGTAACAATGTGCCTATGTATTTCAAACTGACCCTCTGCCGAATTGCAGTAGGCAACTCCCTAAACTGCTTTGGGCAGTTTTTCTCTAGCAGCATCACTGGAGGAAGTAACAGGCTCCCAGGTCAGCAGCATCTCTTGTTGGACAGCACCCATTTGGATGCGTTAGTCACAAGTCAAGTACCTGCCGTGGGGGCTCCACACTGGGAAGGCATAGGCAGCTCAAAGAAAGCCCTAAAGACAATATATGTCAGACTCTGGAGAAGGGCAGGGATGTGGGCATGTGGCATAAAGACCTAGAAGCAAAGGGTATGTGTAGCAACTTTTCACTGGTGATCTTAATCTATAAATTACATCAATGTGATTATGACATGTGACAAACCCAGTAGCTCTCTCTGTGTGATCAACTGCCTGAAAGTAATTTGCAGTGAAGCAAATCATGCAGGCTACAAGATGGATCTTTGAAAGTCTTGCTTATACCTACTTTCATGCCAAGTTGTCACAGAGACAGATCTCAGGACAGCATCTACTTACTGGAAGCCGGAACCAGCCAGTCTGGGTAGTCCTGGCTGGGCATCCTTGCCCATCCCATGTGGTCCCAAATTGCTGCTCCAGTCAAAAGGGGTAACTCTGTTTTTCTCTTTTCCACACCCAGTCTCTCTCTCTCTCTACTTGTGTCTTATGCCAGTCAGCACTTAGTGACACCTACAGGCACAGCCTAGGTTAATTTACCATATTTCAGAGCTAGCAGTTTAGCAAGAGCAGTTGTGCCCTCAGAAAGCTCAGAAGGAGGATCGCAGAGCTGTTCAGTACAGGCACTGGTGATAAGCCACCGTCGTGGTCACTCTGATACACATCCTGACTGCCTTTCAAAAGAAGCCTTGTTTTCCCAGCTCTTTAGAGACAGCTTCAGTAGAAGAGCTGCCTCACCTAAGGTCATATCCCTTCCCAGAAGGCCAATAAGCAATGACTGATCAATGAAGAAGTATAAAGGTGTTGATCACAAGAGCACTTTTCCATAAACATCTTGCAGGTAAAACTCCATTTCAGAATTTTCTCTTTAGGACTCAATCTAAACATTTGGTACCATGAATGGTCCAGAAAAGAAAAGGTGCTAAGATGGGGTTTGGAGCTGGATCATGGATCACTATCTGCCAGATAGCAAAAGAGACCCTCTTTCCCATGGTAAGTGAAGCACACATAGTCCCTGGCACAGAATAGCAATTCCATTTTTAAAGCTTTCGACATTGGTCAATTGGGATGGCATACTAATAGAAGGGAATGCATTAGCTGGTATCTGAAATATATAGGGGAAGGAGCAGCTATAGGATAATGGCATTAGCTGGTTATTGCTATGTTAGATATTACAGAGGAGGTGGCAGAGACAGGGAGGTAGATAATGAGTAGTTGAAAGATTACTTGCCAGTTAAAAGCTATGTGTGACAACCTCCTTGGTAACCTATGAAAAGGCTTCTCCTTTGCAGAGAGGGCAGAGAAAGCTAAGGAACAAGATTCAGGACTTCACTGTCTTAGTAGCTGAGCTCCAAAGAATGCTAAACTCCCATCCAAGCCAGGTCTGCTATGCCAAGGTCAGGTCCCTGGTGGGGAAAGAATGGGACTCTGAATAGATGAAATATCTGGATTGATGCCCACAAAAAAATCTTAAATTCCCAGATCAGAATCCCCAGAACCCTCTGTAGGCTACAAAAGTGACCCACTTCTTCCTATCAAAATAACAATCCTCTGAGCCTGGCTTAAAGATGATGCAGGGACCTCTCCCTCCAGGAGATACCACATATCCCCCTCAATGAGACACTCTACCCCAAAGCTACTTCAAGATCTAGCCAGCCTGGATCAGCAGGAATACACGTGGAATTGTATTCTTAGGGTGCTTGGTCAAGAGGGCCAAGGCATAAAGTTAGATAAAAGAAAAATTATCATTTTGGGTACATTCTTCTGAGAAACAATATCTAACCCCTTAGCAAAAACCCCAGGAGTTGGTGTGAACTTATTACCAGCAAGGCTCCAAGAGGCATGGTGAAAGCCATGACCTATGATAAATTAGGTTGAAATTCCAGAACTGGTTACAGTGGTGGAAAAAGGCTTAAAAGGCTAAGAGACACGCTGAAGTGGATATTCTATGTAAGGCCTGAAAATCCACCAAATGATTATATTTCCCTGGAAGGCCTGGAGGATATTCCATTTGCTAAGGCCACAAGGAACAAACTGGTAAGAGGGGCATCAACATCTCTCTTCTATAGACCAGGATTGACAGCAGGAGAGGCCATTCCACAGGGAGACTCATTAATTACATTGTGGAAGATGGGATCTCCAAGCAATAGAGGCCACTTAGCAGTATAGAACTGTCAAAATCCAGGTGAGCACAATTGTCATGATCGACCTGAGCCACAGAGACTTACTAACATGTTTAATAGAGTACAGTGGTCCTAGGGATCAAACAGATGAACAAGCAACAAGAATGAACCATCAAAATAAATCAAGCATGGATTATTAACAATGTCTCCAATAGAAAGTCAGAATCCCTTACAAAGTTTTCAGGCATGAACAAGTTTTCATACATGGAACCCACTGACTGAGGAAGAGGGAAAGTCTCCAAGAGGAAGGAACTCTCCAACACCCTCTAACACCACCCCCAAGTAAACACAGAAATGATTGCCCAGATCCTTCCCCAAAGGAACCCATGGCTATTTACTCAGGTTACTGTGCACTGGGAAAAGGTCCAAACATTTTTTAAATTAATCTATTAATTGTTTTTAATAGAAGTATAGTTGACATACAGTATTTTATTAGTTTTAAGTATACAACATAGTGATTTGACATCTGCATGCATTATGAAATACTTATCACAATAAGTGTAGTCACCATCTGTGATCATACAATATTATTACAATGTTATTGACTATATTCCCTATGCTGTACTTTTCATCCCTGTGACTCATTTTATAACTGGAAGTTTGTACCTCTTAATCCCCTTCAGCCACCTCACCCATCCTGTACCCCATGCCCTATAGTAACTACCATTTTTTTCTCTATTAATTAATCGCTTTCTGTTTTGCTTGTTGAGTTTTGTAGATTCTACATATAAGTGAAATCATGTGGTATTTGTTCTTTTCTGTCTTATTTCAATTAGAAGACTCTCTAGGTCCATCCATGTTGTTGCAAATAGCAAAATTTCATTCTTTTATGGCTGAATAATATTACACGGTGTATATATACCACAACCTCTTTATCCATTCGTCTGTCGATAGACACTTAGGTTGCTTCCATATCTTGGCTATTGTAAATAATGCTTTAATGAACATAGGAGTGCATATATCTTTTTTATCATTTTTTCATCATGATAAGCACACTCTTTAATTCCCATCCCCTATTTCTCCCATTCCCCCAGCCACCTCCCCTCTGGTAACCAACCGTTTGTTCTCTATACATAAGAGCCTGTTTCTTGGCTTGCCCCCACCTCTCTCTTTTTTTCCCTTTGTTCCTTTGTTTTGTTTCTTAAATTCCACATGAGTAAGATTACATAATATCTGTCTTTCTCTGACTTATTTTGCTCAGCATTATACTCACTAGCTCTCTCCATGTAGTTGCAAATGGCAAGATTTTATTCTTTTATTCTTTTTGAAAAAGGCTGAATAATATTCCATTGTATATATATATACCACCTCTTCTTTATCCATTCAAGTGTCTGGGCTGGGCTTCTCATCCATGTGGGTTTTATTTTATTTTATTTTATTTAAGATTTTATTTATTTTGAGATAAAGAAAGGAGGGGCAGAGGGAGACAATCCCAAACAGACTCCACACTCAGAGCAGAGCTTGATCTCATGACCCTGAGATCATGACCTGAGCTGAAATCAAGAGTCTGACCCTTCACCAACTGAGCCACCCAGGTGCCGCTCTGTGTGGGTTTTAAAGTTCAGCATCACCTAGTGCAGAATAAAGCTGCTGGTGATAAATAAAGCTGGTGGAGAATAAAGCTGGCAGTCAGTTCTTTGTGACTTCCTCTTTTCTCTCCCTTTCCTCCCACCCTCCCTCCTACCTTTTCTCCTTTCCCTCCTTCTTTTCCTATATTAAATTAGAGAAAGGCATAGTGGAAGGAGAGAAAGAGGAGGAAGTAGAAACCCTGCTGTTTGCCATTAGTTGGAATTCCAGCAGGAGATGTTCTGAAAAGCCTCAATTAAGAAGAGCAAACATTTTGCTGCTTCCCTGGTGGAAGTGCCCCAGGCATCAGAGAACAGGCGCCCTCAATTTTGTGGGCGAGGAGAGCACTCTACCTTCCTCTTATTGTCTCTCTGTGCTCTCTGTGTGTGTTAGGAATTTATTTCAGCACAAGTACAGGAAAAAGCCCAGAAGAATTTTGGAAGCCCAAGGGATAAGCTTTTGGATTGGCAGGAAAATGCTTTTAGAGTATGGGATTTTCCAAACCCTTTATAGTTTCATTGTTGTCTTCTTTGACCTAACTCTGAAGATTGATGTAGGTTTGCAAGCACAGGTGTTCACTCAATTAGTGTGCTTCTAATGGACAAGAATTTTAATAAATATGAAAGTTCTACTTATAGCATTGGTACTTTGCCACTTCAAGTTATGTCTTGTCTGCAGTCATGGAAAACTCCCTCTTTTCAGGATCTCTGCTCCTAGTCATTCCCTCCTTTACCTTCTATCCATTCATTCAACAAATACCTAATGAGCATCTACTGTGTGCCTGGCATGTTCCAAGCACCAGGATGTCCCGGGCAATAAGGAAGATAAGGTCTTCGTCCCTGTGTATCCTTCCTTTCAGTAGAGAAAGACAAAAACTAAATAATGAACAATGAACAAATGTTGATGAACACCGTGAGAGCAGGGTGTCAATTTTTGCTCATAGTTATATCCTCAGTTCCTGGCACAGAGCTTGGCAAATGGTAGCTGCTCAAATATTTGTGAAATGAATAAATAAACGAACAGGTGGTAAGGCAGTGTTGGAAGTGACAATGAACATTTGGCAATGAAGACACGGAGAGAAAGGATGTTAGCTGGAACAATGGCTGGTTTTATATTTATTTTCAATGTCATGGACAAGGGATTCCTGGGGATAGTTACAGTCTCAGGGAAGAAAACCCCTAAGGAGGACTGATGAAGATGGTGGAGCCAGAGAGTAACTGATAGAAGGAGGTCCTAGGGGAGGTGGTGGGGAGGATGAGCAGGGTGTTGAGGAGGAGGAGGGGAAAGGGGGAGAAGGGGCAGAACTAGCATGGGTCTCCTAAGTACCGGGGGTGTGCTTGGTGTTTAGGAGTATGTTTACCTGTAGCCATCACAATAGCCATTTGGGATAGATGTTATAATTCTCAGTTTACATGTGAGGTGACTGAGGGCTAAGAGGTGAAATCACTACCTGAGGTTCCCAAGTGAGTAAGGGGTAGCACAGATGGATTTATGTTGGAAGGTGGACTTATAGCATTAGGCTATGCTGTAGGCAGACTGGAGTTCTGAGCCCTGGTGAGGAGTTAGCATAGGTAAGGGGTCAGGTGGTGGGCTTTTGAGATTGTTTTCATGTTTAACCCCAAACACCAGGAATTTTAGAGAGTGAGATAACTGGATTGCAATACTTAGCTCTGTTAAAACCGGGACAGAGGTTTATAGGTTGTTATGTTTGTGAGCAAGGAGGCAACTTCTTTCTTTTGAAAAGAAAGCTGGTATAGTTCTGTGTATATTGTCAAAGTATTAGTAATTTGGGGAATTATTTTTGTTCTTTTGTATCAGGAGGTGGATTAGTTGAGCTTGATAAAAAGTCTGAAGAGGTGATATGTGTAGGACTTAAGAGCTCTGACCCTAGGCAATTTGTTCCATCTCTCTGAGCCTCAGTTTCTTCATGTGTAAAATGACAGATTGTGAGGTTAAATGTGACAGTGCATATCTATACTACTAATACAGGGAAAACTCTTTGACAGTGGGACTTTGTTATCATTCCTATTATTTTCTTTTAAATATGTCTTAGTCACCATAGGTTGCTGTAACAGAATACCATAGACAGGGTGCTTGTAAACAATAGAAATTTATTTCTGGAGGCCAGAAAGCCCAAGATCAAGGTGTACTGGCTGATTCACTTCCCTGGTGAGGGCTCTGTTCCTGGCTTGCAGATGCTCGGCCCCCCACGATGTCCTCACCTGACAGAGAGAATGAGAGAGAGAGAGAGAAAGAGAGAGAGAGCGCGAGCTCACACAGGTGGGCAAGCAAGGTTTTCTGGTGTTTCTTTTTATAAGGGCGCTAAGCCTATCAAGGGCCCCCTGCTCATGATCTTATCTAAATCTAATTACCTCCCAAAGGTCCCACCACCAAATACCATCACATTGCGGGGTAAGGCTTCAACACATGAATTTTTGGGAACACAATTCAGTCCATAGCAAAACATAAATGCATTCTGAGAGATAGTGAATCTGAGATTCTGAAATGCACAGTTTGAGAATGAAATAATGACATTGTGTGAGTTTTTTTTTATTGCTGTTGTTTAGTTCATTTGTGAGAGCTGTTTCTGAGCAAAACCCTTGGGTGAAATTATGTTGAGCTCATTACTCTGAGTCTGACACAAACACTTTATCTGGCAAATAAAATATGGGTTACAGATGTCGGGAAGCATGGGGAAAATCCTTTCCTTCTCATTTCATTTATTTAGTTGCCTGATTTTATCTTCTTTGTAGCGTTGGCTTAAAAGTAGAACTTATTGTATTGGAAATCCTGGACTGTGGGTATATACCCAGCTCTAGATCAGAAGAAGTTCATTTACTGTTATCTTTTCCCTGAATTGCTACTTGTGAAATGAGAAATGCTTTGTATATAAGTACTTTTCCCCCACCCTACCAATACATCCAAGTAATGCACACAACTTTTCCCTTGAAAATTAGAAAGCTTGGGGATTTATATATGAAGTCTTTATTTTCCTTATTCCTTACCCATGTGGGAGTGTGTGTGTCATATTTCGAGGACAGTCATCACAATATTGCACTGAGACAATTCCTGGCTCAGTGAATTCATGGGTCATTTATTTTTCTTCTCTCCAGTAGCCTATGCTGTAGGTTCTCTCATATTCCCTCATTAATTTAATAATATTTGTTGAGTATCTGTTATCTGTCAGGCATTATTTCAGCTTTTGGGGGGATGTGGCAGTCAATAAAACAAAATCCTACCCTCGTGGAATTTATCTGGTTGATGACCATGATGTTTTGCTTAAAATGGGCTCATTTTCTGTCTTTTATGGAAATCTACCATTGGTTGGATTTCCACTCAGTGACTCTTAAAACTCTTTATTTTAATTACCTTGCACAAAAAGCATGTAAGTCAAGTAACTGAGACAGGATTGGATTTAGAGAACATTTTCACATTTGTCACGAAGGTGAAATTGTAAGGTATATAAAATTAGGAGACACGAGGAGCATATAACTCTCTCTGCTGGCATTGTTGGAATGAGTAACCGTATTGGTCCGTCGAGGTTGCTGTAACAGTGCCATAGACTGGGTAGCTTGTAAACAACAGAAGTTTATTTCTCACAGTTCCGGGAGTCTGGAAGTACAAGATCAGGGGGTCAGAAGGGTTGATGTCTGGTGACAGCCTGCTTCCTGGTTCATAGATGGCTGTCTTTTTGCTGTGTTTTCACATGGTAGAAGGGAGAAACTCTTACCTCCTTAGCCCTTTCTAAGGGCACTAATATCATTTATGAGGGATCCGCCCTCATGTCCTAATTACCTCTCAAAGGTCCCACCTCCAAATCCCACTGGGGATCTAAGCTTCAACATGTGAATGTTGGGGGGACAGGAATATTCAGTCCATCGCAGTAACCAAACTCTTAAATAGCATTTTAATATTTTATTTTCATAGACCTTGTGCTTTGTTCTTTTTCCCCAAGTTAGAAAACATTGTATAAATTATCCTCATATTATTTAATCTACTTAGGTGGAATGTTAAGGTTTTATTTCATGCATATGATGTTATGAGAGGCCAAATGCATTTCAAATCATTGTTAACAGCATTATACTGGTTTGAAAGAAACTTGGTAAACCAGGGCAGTGAGATTTGTAAGTGACAGAAAAATAAATCTGTGACCACATCATGTATTTTTAATAAATAGTAACATTTTCTTCTGAAGGTAGTTGGTCACCTATTATTCCTCTTTACACTTTTTAAACACCTTTCCTTATTGACTGAATTCAGATGAGTAGTTCTTCACTTTATTCAGCTGATAACCTGTCAAAAATGAAATAATGAACAAGGTGTGAAGTTGAATATATAGCCACCAGTTAAAGTAATGTTGTAAAGTCATGTTTGCTTAATAGATTAATCGCTTACTTTAAAGTGTCTTAATAAAAGTTTTAGCCTAATTAATAAGTACGTGTTCTTAATTCAGAGCACAAGCAGTGGCATGCAAGGAGATCTAATTTTAGATTATTTGAGGTTTTTTTCCCCCCCTCTAACTTCTCTGCATGTCATTACTGGTTTCTTCCTACTTCCTTTCACTCATTTTTATATGAAATTTCTTTGTTTAAAGATGTCTTAGGACATATGTTGCTGTGAAAGTTTTATTTTCTTGGGAGATAGAAATAATTCTAGTCTTTAGTTGTAGACCTTATGATGGCTACATCAACACCATTATCACTTAACTTGGCAAAGCAGGAGGGTGGTGGTGGTGGGCACTAAGGGAGCAGAAACTTTGCTGCAACATTTGTTACTGATATAATTCAAAACAACTAACAAAACTATTGTAATATCATTTATTATTTGTGTATTTGAACTCTGTACTTAAGTGCATACACACTTGGGATTGTTATGTCTTCTTGATGAATGAACCCCTTTATCATTATGGAATACCCCTCTTTATCAATAGTAATGTTTCTTGTTTAGAAGTCCAATGAGTCTGATATTAATATAGCCATATCAGCTTTCTCTTGATAAGTATTTGAACGGTATATTTTCCCCATCCTTTTAATCTAGCTATGGCTTTATATTTAAAATTAATTTACTTTAAAAATTACATGATTGGTCTTGCTTTTCTTCATCGAGTAATCTTCACCTTTAATTGAAATGTATATGCCATTAATGTAATTATTGATGTGTTTGCATTTAAGTCTGCCATCTTTTCTATGTAGTTCTAGCTCTTTTCTATCCGTCCTACCTGTTCTTTGTTCCTTTGTGTCTCCTTTACTATTTTTGAGTATTTTTTATGATTCTATTTTATGTCTCCTATTAGCTTAATAGTTATGTGTTTTTAATTATTTTGGTTCAGTGGTTTTTAATACATATCTTTAACTTATGACAGTTCACTTTCAAAGAATATTATAGGACTTCCTATATTGTTCAAGAATCTTACCATAGCATACACTTGACCCTTGAACATCATGGTTTGAACTGCACATTTTTTATAAATACAATACAGTACTGTAAATGTATTTTCTCTTATGATTTTCTTCATAACATTTTCTTTTCTCTAGCTTACTTAATTGTAAGAATACAGTATATAATAGTTATACAAATTATGTGTTAATTGACTGTTTATGTTAATAGTAAGGCTTCTGATTAACAGTAGGCTATTAGTAGTAATGTTTTTGGGGAGTCAAAATTATATGTGAATTTTTGACTATATAGGGGGGTCAGTACCCTTTATCCCCACATTGTTCAGGGTTCAACTTTCATTTACTCCTTCTTGTCCTTCATGCTACTGTTCTCATACGTTTTACTTCAACATATTTTATGAAATGTACAATGCTTTTTAAGTGTTTTTACTTCAGACAATTGTCTTTTAAAGAGATTAATATTAAGAAAAATGTCTGTCATATTTATCCACATTTTTCCTTCTCCTGTGGTCTTTATTTCTTTATTTCTATTTTGTATCAGATTCCTTTGAACTGAGGAACTTCCTTTAAGAACATCCTGTTGGATTTCAATATAACCTGGTTGCTTTAAAATACTTTATTGTTAAAAAAAATCCTTTATAACATGTCCTATTATTTGAATTTAATAATTCAGATACCTCCATGACCTTTTTAAATATTTACGCAATTGCATAAAAATAATTTTATAAATTAAACAAATTAGTATTGCTAGTTATCTAAATTATGGGTCATCTCCCACTGGGGATTCTCATTAGGGAAGAGGGTTTTGTTCTGAAAAGTTCTGCCTCTGTTTTGGGTGGGATTAGCTGATGTACCAAAGCGGGACTCTCAAATTCCTTTATAGTGAAATGGAGTGAATGTATTTTCTATATATTGTTATTCTTTCTAATTGAGTCCCCAGAATAAGTAGTAAAACAAGAATTACTTCGATGTGTTCATTTGAAAGCTTATTGGAAACTGTGTTGGTTGGTACTTGAACTGAGCTCAACACTAAAATGGTTCATTTCAATAAAATGCTTCTTGGCTTCATTCAGAAATTAGCATTAAAAGCTTTTTCCAAATAAATCACTTGCTAAGGAGACAACATTTCTTTAATTTACGGGTAGCATTTGGTAAAGATTCTAGCTACTGCTGTCCTTGGTTCATTTTGCTTAATGTTAATTAGGTACTGGTGCTTGGTAATCTTTGATCCCTAGGTGAATTTCAGTTAATGGAAGATAAATTCTTTCCTTTTATCAGTTGAAACTCATCAAGTTTAGATACCTACTTTGTAGTAAACGCCCAGGATCATATATTCAGAGAGATACTATCAGAATGTAGGTGTTTCTGATTGACAGACAATTCAGTCACTGTCATATTGCCTTCTTGCTAGCATATCCCCGGTCTCAAGCTTTCCCATCAAACAGTCACCATACAGAATCCTCTAGCTTTCGTTAAGAGCTATGATTTTGAGATCACCAAACATCTCTCCATCCTTTTGCAAAACACAAATTAGCACTTCTCTCTTTCTCTCCCTGTTTTCCTCCATTCTTCCCACTTTCCTTGAAATGTAGCCTGCGGAATGATGGTGCTTATAATAAAAGCAGTCTCAGTTTATTTTTATAGCATAAAAATTGAGAAGATATAGTGAGAGTTCTTTCATGAGAACATAATTCTAGAGAAGGTAGCAAATCCTATGATACCAAATTACTTGGTAAAAACTTCAGTGACTTCCCCCCCGCTAAAACCATATGTCATATTTTGAACACTGAGTGATACTGTGTTTTGTAGAATGCTTGTGACAGATGCCAGAAATTCATGTTTGAAACATTAAAAGAAAACATGAAAGTTTAGAGGGCCAATTATTTTTTTCAGCAGAAAACAATGGGATTGTAGATATAAAAATAATTTAGAATAGAAAAGTAAGAAGCATCATGATTCATAATCATGATTATCAACCCAATAACCACGATGGTGACCACTACAGTTACATTTGACTGGGTACTCATTAAAGAGTAGGAACTATGCTGCTTGTTTTACATATATTTTTAAATTTTACTATTATAAAAGCATAGAAAGTATACAGTATACGGAGTGGTTAAGAGCGTTGATTTCATGCTGGAGTGCCTGGTCTCCTCTTCTGCTCCACTATTTGTCAGACATGATCTTGGGCAAATGTCTTAAACTCTGTGCCTTCGGTTCCTCATGTGTACTATGGCAAAAATACTAGCACGTACCCTACAGGATTGTTAATGAGGAATAAATGATATACTACATGAAAAGACCTAAAACAATCCAAGGCATAGAGGCAGCTAATAAGTGCTAGGATTTCCTCATATTTATTTAAGCCAGATCAATGTTGAAGAATTATTGTTGCAACCGTTATTCTTTCTAAAATGTCTCCTTGTTTTCTGTCACATTCATTAGGAAAAATGAGATAGTATTGATTTGACATATCTGTGATATAAGTTATTGCTCTCTTTTTATGAGCTTATAGCAGTTGAAAGGGAATAAAAACAGAGTATAAAAAAGTAGAAAATAAAAAGTATTCTGAGGTAATGTTGTGAAGTTCATCAGTGTTTAGAAAGCTCACGAATGCCTGAGTTAGCACTCATTCTTAACAGAAGGCGTATTTATTTAACTGATAACTGTCATCCTCATTATGAATTGACTGAAAAAAAAATGCTTGTGTGTATTCTTTATTTTTCTATGACTAACAATTAGTGAAGGAAAAAAAATACCCTTTTAACATTTTTCAGAGTCTTTACTGAATAAAGCAGCATTAGTTAAATGAACAAGTAATTAGGTTGAAATGCAAGAAATAAACAGACATAATTTACCAATTTTCAGATAAATAAACTTTATTTTCATTTGGGAAGCTATACTTTCTGTATGTAGACTTTGCAAATATTAAAGATTTGCCCTTAAAAATTTAACCTCCAAAAGTATTGATGGAGTATTTAAAGAGAACATAAATCTGGATTTCTAGGGGATGGAGGCAACTAATTTATCATAATTTGAAAAAGAAATAAAACACACTCAAATAGCCATCTAGAGGTGGGTGAATGAAAGGATAATGCTTGTGTTGAGCTTAAGGGCTGGCATCCATCTGCACCTAGTGAATAATCAATGCATTTTAGTTATTGATTGATAGAGCTTTATGTAACTGGTAATTAAGTCTTTATTATAGATCTTTTATACTTTGCACTTACCTTTAAGTAAATTTTGTGGCTGTGAAAGGAATTATGATATATATGTCAAATATGAGGAACATATTTTGTCTGTAAAAACGGTTGATTACTTACTTTGATAACTGTAATTTTGATTTTTATGCAAAGAAAACAAGAGATCATCTTTTATATCTCTAGTGAGTCTTTGCTAAATCAGCACATTGACAGCTAGGATTGAGAGCTGCTCCGTACCATCTTTAACACTTTAAGGTTGATCATGGTTGAAGACCTAAAGAACAGAATATCTTAAAGTTCTGAACTCTTATCATTGACCCATATTCTACTTTTGAAAAATCTGCAGGATGTAAAACCACTGTTTGGTTCTGCTCTTCTGAAAGCTCATGTCACAGCATAAGTGTGTCCCTGGTTGTGCTTGAGTCAAAGGTATATGAAAGCATGTTAGGGAGGAGAGGAGAAATGGCTTGTCTGATAAGAAGCCTGGGCTCTGTTGTGATTCTGACTTGGCATATAATCTAGGGCCAGTTATTTCACCTCTCTGGGTCTCCATTTTCTCATCTTTAAAATGGTAGTGGTTGGAGGAGGTTCAAGTTCTTAAATATTTTTAAAAGTCTTTCTATATCCAGAATCATATCAAACTGCACTGCTATTTTTCTTTTTTAAAAAAATTGCTATTCTTCCAATGGTAGGTGCAAACTTGGGAGATTCTCCTGAAGATTGGGGCTGAGAGGGAATTCTTGTTCTGACCTAATTCATTAAGATGCAGTCATGGATTCATTTAATTAACCCATATATTCACCACTTATGGTATGTAAGTGTTTTAGAGATCATTTACTTGTTAGAAACAGAAATGCTTTCAAATTGCTTAAGTAAAAATGGAGACTGTGTTGGAAGGATATATGAGAATCTCCTAGAACCCAAGGTTGCATATGTGAACCTGGCTTCTGGACACAGGAAGCAGCAAATCAAACTGATTTGTTTTTTGCCTCTTAAGGAGTTGTGGCTTCCTTTTTGATTTTTGTTCATGTTTTCTTCCTTTTCCTCTCCTTTCAAAGAATGGCTTCCCCCAATTTGGTGATTGCAGAGTTACCTCTGTTCTAGCTTTGCATGATCTCTCAGTTTGTCTTGAGAAGAGATAAACTAGAATTACAGTGTCTGAATCTAGGTTCTCATAAAAGAGACTGATTGGCCCAGCCTGGGTTAGATGTCTGCTTATACTCTAGTAGATAAGTCATATAACTAAAAAGCTCAATGATAGATGTATGCACAAGGTGCTACAGGGCCCCGGACAGAGCATCTTACCCAACTTGGAATGTTTAGCTGGAGCTGAGTCCCAAGACAGTGAGCAGGAGAAAGGTGGGAATGTCTCTAGGCAGAAGGGGCAGCACAAGCAGCATGTGAGGTTTGCAACTACAAAATGTGTGTGTGTGACAGCAACCAGCTCAGGACTTGTGTAGTGGGAAGGGTGAGGCTGGGGAGGTAGACACTGAGTCCGGCCATGGAGGGAGATGCCAAGGGGATTCTTGTCTCTGGCAACAAGCCTGGCCATCTTCGATTTAGATTCCTGTGTGGCAAAACGTGGTCAGAGCCAGAAAGAACATATCACTTAAATGTGAAGGTTAAAAAAATCTCAAGCCACTTGATATTATTTTTTTTAACAGTTAACTGAGAGTGACAATTAACTGTTGAGAATGATAAAGCAATGGTGCTGAGATTTTTACCATAATTGAAACCTGCATATCTCTGAAAGCTCAGTATTGATTATCTCTTAAATAAAATTTTCTCTATATGTATTTGTAGCTTGAAAGAATTTTAATATTTAAAAAATGGTGTTAGAAGCCTTCAGGATGTGGTTTAATCACATGGGATGGAGAAACTATACCATTATTCATATCTATTAATTGATTTGAGCCTCTAAAAAATTTGAATTTCCTCCAAAGAACATAAAAACCATTGGGAACTTCCTTAATATTTATCCAGTATGTTAAGTTTATAATTTTATTTCTGGCTTTTAGTTAATTTCATCATTTCTGAACATGTACAGTTGGATATAATTGGGTAAAATGAGAGCTGTCTACTGGCCAATGAGATTTGAGACCTTGTTTGGAAGAGGGGAAATATGTTCCCACAAAATTGGTAATTGGAAATAAAATGAATACATTGGCAGTAATGTCTTGTTTTCTTGTTATTACAAGTACATTAAACATTTTCAAGGTTTGTTATATCCAGTTATGATAATGTTCTAATAATGAAAGAGCAGCTAGTTTATATTGATAAAAGAACATCTGAATTCCCTTGAGGAATGAGGGGAAAGAATAGAGAATGTATTTCATTAGTGGTCTGCCAGTGAAAGGTAAAATAGAATCCATTTATTAAACCACTTCCATCTGAATTATTCTGGTGTACCTGGTTGGTATGTAAAGCTCAACTAATTACGTGGTTAGGTTTAGAATTTAACTCATGCTTGTTGCATCCAGGCAGCTGATAAACTTTGTATCAGAGCAGGTAATTGCTTATTTACTTGGCAAAGAAAATAAACAGATGCACAATAAATGTATTTTTCTAGTTTGATAATTCAGAAGCTCTGTAACCTACTATTGATTGTGTTTTCTTAAGTAATATAGCAAGTGCAGCTCAACATCAGACTGCAGTTATTAATTATCAAGGATTCACTTTGATCAAGATTAGATGACAAAGCCTCTAGTATCAAAGCTCTTACAGTTAAGACTTGAATAGTAAGAAACAGAGTTTAGTTTTCACATAAGGAAAATTGAACCACTTGGAGGGTTACACTGGTATACTTTTTTTTCCTGAAAAATGGTCCTGGACTTTCCTTTCTTATTTAATAATGATGGAGTAGAACGGCCCAGTGGTCAGGTTCATAGCTAGCCTCTGGAGTTAAAAGTACTGGGTTTGAGATGGGGGGAAAAGATGGCAGAGGAGTAGGGGACACTCTTCCAACTGGTCCCCAGAATTGAGCTGGATATCTACCAGATCACTCTGAACACCCACAAAATCAGCCTGAGATGTAAGAAGATAGATCTAGATTTCTACAAACAGAATATCGCAGGTGGTTGGTTTCGAGGTACGAAGCGGGGAGCCCTGATTCTGTGGGCAGATATCAGAGGATAAACGGCAGTGGGAGGGAGCCTAGCTGTGGAGATCCTACACCGCCAGTGAGCGATAGCCTCCCACACTGGGGACAGGGCACAGACTCACAGACTGGTAGCGGCGGGGAAAGGACTTTGGGGCAGCCCCCCCGCCCCGACAGAAACCGGAGCAGTGGGGCTGCGCATGGGAACTGGGGGCAGCTGTTGGTTTTAGAAGCACAAAGGGCAGAAACAAGCCCCGACCTGGTGGCGAGGACTGGGAGCGCTGCGGAGGGGCGCACAACCCAGGACGGGCAGTTTATAGCAGCACAGACAGAAACGGAGATAGTGTGGCCTGGAGAGCTCACTGAAGCACAGACTGCGATCTCTCTGCTCTGAGGCAGAGAGTTGGAAACGGTCTCTTCTGCTCTGACTCTTGGAAGAGACACGGAAAGCCACCAGGGAAAGCTGCCAGAGAACAAAAGCCCCCAAAAACCGGTTTTCACTGAACCCATCCCCCGCCACAGGGGGCAGGGCAACTCTGCCCAAACAGGGTTGCCTGAGTAACAGCGCGGCAGGCTCCTCCCCCAGAAGACAGGCTGGGAAAACAAGAGGCCAGCAACCCTAAGGTCCCTATAAAACCAGGTGCATCTTGCTTGGGTTGTGGCCAATAATTTGGACTCTACACATTCCCTCAACCACCCCTCAACAGAATGACTAGGAGGAGGAACCCCCAAAATAGGAAAGACTCAGAGACTATGACTTATGCTACAGATTTACAAATGGATTCAGATATAACCAAGATGTCAGAGATGGAATTCAGGCTAGCAATTGTGAAGACAATAGCTAGAATGGAGAAATCAGTTAATAGCAACAGAGTCTCTAAGGGCAGAAATGAAAGCTGAACTGGCAGAACTTAAAAATGCTATCAATGAGATCCAATCTAGATAATCTAACAGCTAGGGTAAGCGAGGCAGAAGAATGAATTAGTGACCTGGAAGACCATTTAATAGATAAAAAGGGAAACGAGGAGGCCAGGGAAAAACAACTCAGAATCCATGAAAATAGAATCAGAGAAATGAGTGACACCATGAAACATTCCAATGTCAGAATTATTGGAGAGAGAGCTAGAGAGAGGACTAGAAGATATATTTGAGCAAATCATAGCTGAGAACTTCCCCAATCTGGGGAATGAAACAAACATTCGTGTCCTAGAGGCAGAGAGGACCCCTCCCAAGATCAAGGTAAACAGGCCAACACCCCGGCATGTAATAGTAAAACTCGCAAATCTTAGAACCGAGGAAACCATCTTAAGGGCAGTTAAGGGGAAGAGATTCCTTACGTACAGAGGGAGGAACATCAGAATAACGTCAGACCTATCCACAGAGACCTGGCAAGCCAGAAAGGGCTGGCAAGACATATTCAGGGTACTAAACGAGAAGAACATGCAGCCAAGAATACTTTATCAGGCAAGGCTGTCATTTAGAATGGATGGAGAGATGCAGAGCTTCCAAGACCGGCAGAAACTGAAAGAATATGTGACCACTAAGCCGGCCCTGCAAGAAATATTAAGGAGAGTTCTATAAAAGGAGAAAGACCCCAAGAGTGATATAGAAAAGAAATTTACAGGGACAATCTATAAAAACAAGGTCTTCACAGGCAACATGATGACAATAAATTCATATCTTTCAATAATCACTCTCAACATGAACGGCCTAAACGCTCCCATAAAATGGCCCAGGGTTGCAGATTGGATAAAAAGACAGGACCCATCCATACGCTGTCTATAAGAGACTCAGTTTGAACCTGAAGATACATCCAGACTGAAAGTGAAGGGATGGAGATCCATCTTCCATACCAACGGACCTCAAAAGAAAGCTGGGGTAGCAATTCTTATATCAGACAAATTAGATTTTAAACTAAAGACTGTAGTCAGAGACACAGAAGGACATTATATCATTCTTAAAGGGTCTATCCAACAAGAAGATCCAACAATTGTAAATATCTACACCCCCAACATGGGAGCAGCCATCTACATAAGCCAACTGTTAACCAAAGTAAGAGTCATATTGATAACAATACGTTAATTGTAGGAGACCTCAATACTCCACTCTCAGCAATAGACAGATCATCTAAGCAGAAAATTAACAAAGAAACAAGAGCTTTGAATGACACACTGGACCAGATGGACCTCCTAAATATATACAGAACATTCCACCCTAAAACAACAGAATACTCATGCTTCTTGAGCACACATGGAACCTTCTGCAGAATAGACCACATACTGGGTCACAAATCAGGTCTCAACCGATACCAAAAGATTGAGATTATTCCCTGCATATTCTCAGACCATAATGCTTTAAAACTGGAACTCAATCACAAGAAAAAATTTGGAAGAAATTCAAACACTTGGAAGCTAAAGACCACTCTGCTCAAGAATGTTTGGGTCAACCAGCAAATCAAAGAACTTAAACAATTCATGGAAACCAATGAGAACAAAAACACATTGGTCCAAAACCTATGGGATACAGCAAAGGCGGTCCTAAGGGGGAAATACATAGCCATCCAAGCCTCACTCAAAAAAATAGAAAAATCCCGAATTCACCAACTAACTCAACACCTTAAAGAACTAGAAAAAAGCAACAAACAATGCCTAAGCCACGCATTAGAAGAGAAATAATTAAGATTAGAGCAGAGATCAATGAATTAGAAACCAGAAACACAGTAGATCAGATTAATGAAACTAGAAGCTGATTCTTTGAAAGAATTAAATAAGATTGATAAACCACTGGCCAGACTTATCCAAAAGAAAAGAGAAAGGACCCAAATTAATAAAATTATGAATAAAAGGGGAGAGATCATGACTAACACCAAGGAAATAGAAACAATTATTAGAAATTATTATCAACAACTATATGCCAATAAACTGAGCAATCTGGATGAAATGGATGCCTTCCTGGAAACCTATAAGCTGCCAAGACTGAAACAGGAAGAAATTGACAACCTGAATAGGCCAATAACCAGTAACAAGATTGAAGCAGTGATCAAAAACCTCCCAAAAAACAAGAGTCCAGGACCTGATGGATTCCCTGGGGAATTCTACCAAACATTCAAAGAAGAAATAATACCTATTCTCCTGAAGCTGTTTCAAAAAATAGAAACAGAAGGAAAGCTTCCAGACTCATTCTATGAGGCCAGCATTACCTTAATCCCCAAACCAGGCAAAGACCCGATCAAAAAGGAGAATTTCAGACTGATATCCCTGATGAATATGGATTCCAAAATCCTCAACAAAATCCTAGCTAATAGGATCCAACAATACATTAAAAGGATCATCCACCACGACCAAGTGGGATTTATCCCCGGGATGCAAGGGTGGTTCAACATTCACAAATCAATCAATGTGATAGAACACATTAATAAGAGGAGAGAGAAGAACCATATGGTCCTCTTAATTGATGCAGAAAAAGCATTTGACAAAATACAACATCCTTTCCTGATTAAAACTCTCCAGAGTATAGGGATAGAGGGAACATTCCTCAAGTTCATAAAATCCATCTATGAAAAACCCACAGCGAATATCATCCTCAATGGGGAAAAGCTGAGAGCCTTTCCCTTAAGATCAGGAACACATCAAGGATGCCCACTCTCGCCACTATTGTTCAACATAGTACTAGAAGTCCTAGCAACAGCAATCAGACAACAAAAAGAAACAAAAGGTATTCAAATTGGCAAAGAAGAAGTCAAACTCTCTCTTTTCCTAGATGACATGATACTTTATGTGGAAAACCCAAAAGACTCCACCCCCAAATTACTAGAACTCATCCAGCAATTCAGTAATGTGGCAGGATACAAAATCAATGCACAGAAATCAGTTGCTTTCTTATACACTAACAACGCAACTGTAGAAAGAGAAATTAGAGAAACGATTCCATTTACAATAGCAACAAAAACCATAAGATACCTTGGAATAAACCTAACCAAAGAGGTAAAGGATCTATACTCTAGGAACTACAGAACACTCATGAAATAAATTGAAGAAGACACAAAAAGATGGAAAAACATTCCATGCTCATGGATCAGAAGAATAAACATTGTTAAAATGTCTATGCTATCCAGAGCAATCTATACCTTCAATGCTATCCTGATCAAAATTCCAATGACATTTTTCAAAGTGCTGAAACAAACAATCCTAAAATTTGTATGGAATCAGAAAAGACCCCAAATTGCCAAGGGAATGTTGAAAAAGAAAAACAAAGCTGGGGGCATCATGTTCCCCGATTTCAAGCTATATTACAAAGCTGTGATCACCAAGACAGCATGGTACTGGCACAAAAAGAGACATACAGACCAATGGAACAGAATAGAGAGCCCAGATATGGACCCTGAACTCTGTGGTCAAATAATCTTCGGCAAAGCAGGAAAAAATATGCAATGGAAAAAAGACAGTCTCTTCAATAAATGGTGCTGGGAAAATTGGACAGCCACGTGCAGAAGAATGAAACTCGACCATTCTCTAACACCATACAGAAAGATAAACTCAAAATGGATGAAAGACCTCAATGTGAGACAGGAATCCATCAAAATCCTAGAGGAGAACATAGACAGTAACCTCTTTGACATTGGCCACAGCAACTTCTTTCAAGATACATCTACAAAGGCTAGTGAAACAAAAGCAAAAATGAACTTTTGGGACTTCATCAAGATAAAAAGCTTCTGCACAGCAAAGGAAACAGTCATAGAATGGGAGAAGATATTTGCAAGTGACACTACAGATAAAGGGCTGGTATCCAAGATCTATAAAGAACTTCTCAAACTCAACACCCAAAAAACAAATAATCCAGTCAAAAAATGGGCAGAAGACACGAACAGACACTTCTCCAAAGAAGACATACAAATGGCTAACAGACACATGAAAAAATGTTCATCATCATTAGCCATCAGGGAAATTCAAATCAAAACCACATTGAGATACCACCTTACACCAGTTAGAATGGCAAAAATTGACAAGGCAAGAAACAACAAATGTTGGAGAGGTTGTGGAGAAAGGGGAACCCTCTTACACTGTTGGTGGGAATGCAAGTTGGTACAGCCACTTTGGAGAACAGTGTGGAGGTGCCTCAAAAAATTAAAAATAGAGCTCCCCTATGACCCAGCAATTGCACTCCTGGTATTTACCCCAAAGACACAGATGTAGTGAAAAGAAGGGCTATGTGCACCCCAATGTTCATAGCAGCAATGTCCGCAATAACCAACCTGTGGAAAGAGCTGAGATGCCCTTCAGCAGATGAATGGATAAAGAAGATGTGGTCCATATATAGAATGGAATATTACTCAGCCATCAGAAAGGATGAATACCCAACTTTTACATCAACATGGATGGGACTGGAGGAGATTATGCTAAGTGAAATAAGTCAAGCAGAGAAAGTCAATTATCATATGGTTTCACTTATTTGTGGAACATAAGGAATAGCATGGAGGACATTAGGAGAAGGAAGGGAAAATTGAAGAGGGGGGAAATCGGAGGGAGAGATGAACCATGAGAGACTATGGACTCTGAGAAACAAACTGAGGGTTTTAGAGGGGAGGGGGGAGGGGGATGGGTTAGCCCGGTGATGGGTGTTAAGGAGGGCACGTACTGCATGGAGCACTGGGTGTTATATGAAAACAATGAATCGTGGATCACTACATCAAAAACTAATGATGTATTGTATGGTTACTAACTGAACATAAAAAAAAAAAGTACTGGGTTCAAGTCTCAGCTTTATCAATTAATAGTAGTATGAAGTTGGGTTATTTCTTTGTTCCAAAAATGGGAATAATGGTAACACAGCCTCATGAGATAGTTGTAAGATTTAAATGGGATGAAGTATAGAAATAATTTAGCATGAGACCCAGCACAACTTAAAGTGTTCCATAGACATTTGTTGATGTTGTTGTTACTATTGTATGATAGTCTCCTGCAGTTGACCAGTTTTTCTGATATGGGAATGGGGGGATAAGAGTGTCAGATCAGAGAAGCTTCCTGTCTGATGCATTTGTGGTACTGTTTTTCAATTTCTTGAGAGTTTTAGATTAATTTTTCATTGCCTCTCTGCCATTTGGAAGGAAAAGGGAAATACCATGGAGTGCCTACCAGAAGCCAGCAGATTAACACATTTAGCAATCAGCATGTCCCTGTGAAGTAGTTCTTTTTGCCACGCTTATATATGGGAAAGGGAGACTCAAGGAGTTTGTATAATTTGCACAGCATTGCATAGCCAGGAGTTTTAGATCCAGGGTGTGAACCCAGATCTTCCTGGTTTTACTCTGTAGCTGCCCCAAGTTCTAGAGGCTGAGCCCCATGCTGTCTTCTTACATAGCTAGAAACATTCAGTGGACATGAAGGGCATTGTTTCCCTTTATCCTGTGGGTCTCAAGTGGCTTTAACTTACACCTCACACATGTTGGGCGCTGACAATTTATTCTGCTCTTCCATGTCATCATCATGCTGGAGATTGGTAGGATTTCACTGTCCAGGGCCTTGGGCTCAGAACGTTTCAGAAAGACCTTATTCAGCCTGAAGTAAAATATGAAATGTGTCACACTCCATCTCTAAGCAGCCCTTTAATACATTTTTGAAGGGCTGTGACATGACAGCTAGCTAGCTGATAGAATGAAAACCTGAGCCCTGACGATTGTCTCTGATGGGGTTTTTTGTTGAATTGTTCTGCTCCTCAGTGAAATAACTTTATGTGTAACATTTCTGTGGGATGGACTCCCTTTTTGCAAGATCCTAATTACTTTTATGGGCTTTTGTCCAAAACTCTTCAAAGTGAATGCATGTCAGTGTGGGCGTTCACCGTGGGCATGCTAAAACAGTGTTTCACTGTAATTGGTCATGGTCATGCACTAGCGAGTCATTAGTTTCTTGGGGAAAAGAAAGTGAGGCAGTTAATTCAAGTAAGAGTAGTAGTCTAGTATGTGTCCTATTAGAAATGAAATGTCCTCTAATTTTGACTTTTACATTTATACTTTTCAATTCGTTATCTAGAATATACTATTCCTTACTCAAATATATTTTCTAGTGTTCTTTCATAGACTGTTTTTCCTGTTTTTTTTTTTTCCTGAAAAGTTTAAAAATTAGGAAAAAATATGTAGGAAAACAAAACAAGCATCCATATTCGTACTGCCCCAGAAAGAAAACTTAGAATGTTTGAAATTCTTCCAGGTCCTTCAGGAAATGAAACATTGCAGATACATCAATCTCCCTTAGATTTGTTTCAAGCAAACTGATGTCTAACCACTGGCTCCTTCCCTTTCACCTCACTTTCTCTGATGCTTCCTCTCCAGCATTTCTTCCATTCCACCAACATCTCCAAGATTTGGGTCCTCCTGCCTTTCACTCTCAGTCACCCTCCATGTGGGCACTATCTTTCTACCGCTGGTAGAGTTTGTGGTCTCTCTTCATAGTCCTCATGCAACATCAACTCTCCACTTCCTCTCTACCTTCTTTATACTCAGGTGGCAGAACCACAGCTCTACTTTAACTGCAATTTTCTACCTAATCTGCAAGGATCCAAGCAACTAAATGTTCATGAACAAAACTATGTAACTTGCAGATTTATGAATATAAATTTTAAATGGTGACTCAATGCTGCCCATCAGTCCTACTAACCTTTCTACTCTGTTCACTTTCCCATAATCCAAAATGATTGTTTTATATACATTCTCTCTCTTCAAACTTATAACTCTTGTTCTATTGCCTCAGTTTTCCTGACTGTCTTCCTAACACATTGGATTTTTTCCCCTCTGGTCTCCTTTGCTTGTTCCCCATCAATACCTGTAATAATTTGCTTTCCAAATTACCTCAAAACTTAGCAGGCTTAAAACAACAATAATTTTTTAAAAAGATTTTATTTATTTATTTGACAGAGAGAGACACAGTGAGAGAGGGAGCACAAGCAGGGGGAGCAGGAAAGGGAGAAGCAGGCTTCCCACCGAGCAGGGAGCCCGATGTAGGGCTCGATCCCAGGACCCTGGGATCATGACCTGAGCTGAAGGCAGATGCTTAACCGACTGAGCCACCCAGGTGCCCCAAAACAACAATAATTTTTAATGATCTTTCTCAGTTTCTGTGGGTCAGGAATTTGGGAGTGGCTTGGGGTCGCATGAGGTTGCAGTCAGATGTCAGCTGGGTCTGCAGTCATCTGAAGGTTTAATTTGGACCTGCTAACTCATATGGCCTCTCTGTGGTGCTGCTTGAGTGCTGTCCCAGCATGGTGACTGGCTCTCCTTTGAGAAGACCAAGAGAGCTGGGCAGATGCTGCAGTTCTTTTTATGACCACACCTTGAAAGTCATACACCATTACTTCCACAGTATTCTGTTGGCCACACATACTAGCCTGGATTCATTGTGTGGGGGCTTGGTTTAGGGAAAAGTACACAAGGGCATGGATACCAGGAGATGAGGATCCTTGCAGGCCATCTTAGAGTCTGGTTGCCGCTACATGTCAGCCTGATTGCGAAATGTTGGTATTCCATAGGTCTCTGAGGAGAGGTTTCCTTTCTTCTGTGTCTATATTCTCTCCCTTAGTTCTCTCATCCAGTCTTGAGGCTTTATATATCATGTATAAGCTATTGGCACTCAGATTTGTCTCCATCCCTACACACTAGATCCATACATTCAAATGCCCACTTGATGTTTTCAGTTAGATGTCTAATAGGTGCTTATATTTCTAAAGCAATATTTCTAAAATATTTCCCAAGCCTCCTCATCTCAATAAATGGCATCAGCATCAGTGCAGTTGCTCAAGCCAGAAATCTGAGAGAGTAATCTTGAATTTCACCTTTTCTTGGTGAGATTGTTAACAATACCTTCAAACCATATCCCAAATTTGTCTACGTTGCTTCACCTCTGTTGCCACTACCTTGATCCAAGCTGTCGTTATTTCCCATCTAGTCTACATCAAAAGCTCCTAATTAGCGTCTCTATTTCTGCAATCACTATTCATCAGAGTCATCTTTAAAAAAGGTCAATATTGCATCTTAATCATACTTAAATACCTCTGTTGGCTTCCCATTCTACTTAGAATGAAATCCCTCTTCCTCCATCCATGGCATCTCTACTCCTCTCCAACCTCATTTTCTACTACTTCTTCCCTGGTTCACAACATCCCATCCATACTTGTTTGTCTTCCGATCTTGGCGCATGCCCGGTGCATCCCAATGTGGGGCCTTTTGTGCTGGCTTTCACTCTGAAATGCCCCTCCTCTGGATCTTGGTGTGGTCCTCTCTATCTTGTCATTCAGGTCTCAGCTTACAAGTCCAACCTCTCAGAGAAGCCAGACCTGATCATTCAGTCTAGGGCAGCTCCAGGTCATTCTTTATCACATCACCTTATTTTCTGCAGAACACTTAACACTGTCTGCAATTTTTGCTTCTTTATTTGTTTGTTGTTTGTGCCCCTTAGTAGAATATAAGCTTTATAAATGCAGAGGCCTCCAGTCTCATGTGGACTACTGTATCCCCAGCTCCTAGAATAGTGTCTGGCTCATATTAAAGGCTCAAAAAATGTCTTCTGAGTGAAAAACTAAATGGTTGTTAACTGATCACTCACTAAGGTACCTTTCTTGGTGTCATTTAGATTGAATTACTCTGGAATATCTAGGTTATCACAAGAAAAAAAATTATTTGGGAACTATTTAGTTTGCTGACAATTCTTTGGGATGTTCCAGTCCAGAGAAAACAACCCAAAAGACATCTTCTTTTCTTCTGCAAGACAAATATTGACTTCTTCACACCCAACATCTGTCCTTCCCTTTATATATTCTGTTGTAAGAATTCTCTTTATTGCTCTTGGTACGTAGGCAAATTTGCCTACTTTTAAGAATATTGCAGTTTCAGTTATAGATAATCATACCTTTGGGGTGCTACGGGTTTAAGGCATCTTGTGCTAACAAAAATACATGTATCTTTATGCTGTTTGCCATGTTTCTTTGTTTGTGGAGTTATTCTCTACAGTTCTGGCTCTCAATTTTTATTGTCAAATTTGTTTTTAAACCTGGATTTATATTGCAGAGAAACCATTTAAATGTTTCTTTTCCTGGCAAACTACCAAAGCCTGTTTATTATTATTGTTCTTATCTCCTTTGTTGCAAGTCACTGTGCTTTTTCTTCAGAATGACCCTGAGATCCCTCCCTTACTCCCCTTAGCTCAAAATCTCCTTCTCTCCTGAAGTGTGATATAGTTCCCTTAATTTTGTTATTTTAGCTTACATGCATTGCTTTATTTTGCAGTAATATTACATTGATTAGTGATGTTCTATGGAACTGTTTCTCTTTTAGGTGGCTTGTTTTTCTTTTCTCCTATCTTATCCCCTACGGCAACACATTCTGCACAGCTGACATTCAGTCTGGATGGGTGGTTGCTGCTCTACAGCTCATGCTGACCCTGACCAGGACCTGACCCCTGACCCCAACTGTGACTCTTGGTGACACATCCCTCACCCTGTGAGGCAGGCACCCGAGTTACATGTGGGTTAACTTTCCTTCATTCCCATCACATTTTGTGCCAGAATGTTTTCTGAAACATAGTCATTTCTGTTAGGTTAATTATACAAATATTTATTCATGTTTATTCAACACCTACTAATCAGATGCAATTCTGAATTCAATAAAAAAACACCCCAGGGATTTAGATGTATCTGGAATAATTAATAGTACTAGCTGTAACCGTCAGGGTTTTACCAGCAAAACAAAACCAGCAGGATCTCTATCTATATCTATATCATCTCTACGTATATCTGGTATATGTATAGTTGATACTCATTATTTTTAGATTTTGTACTTGTGAATTCACCTGTTTGCTAAAATTTTTTGTAACCCCGAAATCAGTATTTGTGGTGCTTGTGTGGTCATTCACAGACACACACACAGTGGTGAAAACTTTGGATTGCCTGATGCACACGCTTCCAGCTGAGGCTGAACAAGGCGATGGCCTGCCTTCTTGCTTCAGCTAGCATACTGTAAACAAGCGTCTTTTTCCTGGTCTACTTAGTGCCACATTTTTCATATTTTTGTTCTTTTCGTTGGTGATTTCAGTGTTTGCAGTGGCCCCCAAGTGTAGTGCTGAAGTGCTGTCTAGTGTTCCTCAGCTCAAGAAGGCTGTGTTGTGCCTGGGGGAGAAAATCTGTGTGCTAGATAAGCATCGTTCAGGCATGAGCTATGGTGCTGCTAGTTGTGAATTCAGTGCTAATGAATCAACAGCAGAGCATATCCAGAAAAGTGAAGACGACTTTCACTGCTCTGGACATGAGGCTGCTCTGGAAATAGCTAAAGTAACAACTGTAGTGTGTGATGAAGCTATGGAAAAGATGGAAAAATGGCTAAATTTATGGATTCACGAGATAACAACTCATAGAAAAAAGCATAGTGAACGGCAATGTGGTGAGGCTGAAAGCCAAAGAAATTTAATGTCATGTTACCCGTGGTCAGGAAAATGTTAAACCCTTCTTGGCTAGTGCTGGCTTGCTCACATGTTTCAAAAAGTGATACAGCATGAAAAATATTAACTTGCAGATGAGGGGCTGCAGATCAGGAGGCTGTATAAGAATTTTAAAAATACCTGATAAATGGTAGACAGAAAAAGGGTTATATGAAAGAACAGATTTTCACACTGAGACTGGATGGTTTTATAAGAACACCGGCAAACAAACCTATATAATGCAAATAGCCTCTAGATCTCCTAGCTTTAAATCATTCAAAGACCATGCAATTAATTATTTGTAATAAATACATATTAAAATAAGGTGTTTTTAAGTAGGAACACATGAAACAAGATTATGTATTGATTGGTTGACAAAAATGTTGTGACCAGAGGCTTGCAGGAACCTAAACTGTATTTCTCCCAGGAGCAACAATTGCATATGCATGAATTCAGTGATCATGGCAACTTTGTAGAATATAACTACTGGGAATAATGAGAATCAGCTTCTTGTCAAGGAATTGTATTGGTTCATGTAATTGCAGGATCTGGCTAGGGAAGTCCAAAATCTATAGGGCAGGCCAGCCAGCCAGAAACTCCTGGGCGGGGGCTGGCAATTCAGGCCAGAGGCATAATTTCTTTTTCCTCAGGGAAATCTAACTTTTGCTCTTAAGGCCCTTCAACTGAATCAATGAAGCTGTCCCAGATAATAAAAGCTGACTCTTACTTAAAGTCAACTGACTATAGAGGTCAACCACATCTACAAAATACCTTCATGGCACTCTAGCATACTGTTTGTTTGACTCACTGAGTATCATAGCCTAGCCAAGCTGATATTAAAATTAACCACCACACTAACATTTATTGAGCCTTTACTATGTTCATGCATGTTCTCAGTGCTTTCATACTTATTTAACCCTCAACAATCCTATCCAGTTAGGTACTATTATTATCTGCATTTTACAGATAAAAAAATAAAATAAAATGAAGTCTTCCTCAGGATCACATAGCTAGTGGGTAGTGAAGCTAGAAATCAAACTTCTGCAGGCTGGCTCCTAGTCCCTGCTCTTAACCAATTCACTCACCTTATGTAGAGACAGAGTTAGCTATGGCAGGAAATCTCATAACCTCACAATTGGACAGAATTTTTACATTAAAGATGGTACTGCCTTAGCTGACATTGAGGGCTATATATACCATTTGGGGGATGGGGCAGCCTTCCGAGTGGGTGTTGCTTTCTCCTTCTGTCATGAGCTTTACCACTGTCTACCCAACCCAGGTTCAGCCTGGTTCTGCATTTGATGAGATCACAGTTGTGAGATGATTGGTTATTTTAACTATTACATATTTTTAAGTAGCCTGGAATAGGCTATTTCTTGAGACAGAAGCCAAATACTGTCAGGAAACAAAATTCACACCAAGACATGCACCAAATTATGTTCTGAAATGTTTACACAGAACTGAAAAAACCCCAGAGGTCCCACATAATCTCCATAATTACAGTATGGCTTAGTGTGGTTGTCAGCTAAACCACTAACCACCTTGAGGCAGGAAGATCTGTGATTGCTGGAAATATCTCTTATAACTGTTTCAGTGGTAAAAAGCAAAACAAGTCAAAATAGAAATGCAAATTACCAACTACTGAATTGAAGTAAAGTTAAATAAAATTGAGCTTCACGAAGATTGATAATGGCGGTCCTACATGAATAGCATGGGAATGTGGCACATTCCTAATGATTGATTCTTTCACTATTTCCATAATGCAGTTCAAAATAATTTTATTTTTCTTTTCTGTTTAGTTGAGACTTCTCAATATAATTTGTGACCTTCCAGCTTCTGGTTGTGCTCACCCATCTGCTCACTGGGGCAGCCCTGAGAAAGTCCTGGAAATGGTGAGGGAGAGTTAAGAAGTATTGATGTCCGAGGTAGAGGCTAGGGGTTCACTCACATGAAAAATGTGCTGTGTCTCCCACAACCATGGGCAAAATCAGATCAGGCCACCTCTTCCTCAGGTCAGCAAAGGTATGGGCCTCATTAGATAGAGGCTGACCCCGATGGGTGCTTGAGAGGAAATACACCATCCCTCTGGGCATCATACTTTCTCCTCCCAAAGTATAAGAGGCATGTGGAGAAGTAAAAAGACAGAATGTCAACATATATCTGAGAGGAGTGAATCATAGTTTAAGCAGATAGCTTTTGGCTGCTGGGTAAGGCAGCAGATGTCTTAACATATATTTTAAGATGCATCATATAGTTAAGAGAGTAAAAGAGAGTGGTAGATCATTGTACTATAAAAAGGTAAGAAGACTTGAGCCCTATTCTTAGAAGTACGTTATATTTATTTATCTCAGTAAAGTGCTGAATGTAGGTCTTCAAAGAAATGGAAGTGAACAGTTTCAGGTTCATTATGTTCTGTGGAAATTGACATTAAAGGAAGTAGGCCTTGTGTTGTCAAAGCAAAGAATCGGGAAGCTCCTTAAAATAAACAATAAAGCAAGCAGTGCAGTATTGAAACAGGTGAAGAAAAGCAGGAGGTGTTGAGTACAGAAAAGTTATCGTTGGCAAAGACTGAGGGGAAGGCTGATAAGGAGTGAGGGCTTGAAGAGAGGAGTAGTGATGAGCCGTTCAGGTGCACACTGAGGTATAAAGTCAACCTGATCATGGATTTTGTCAGGTCCCAGCTAGGAGAGGGAGAAGGCCAACTGTGTTCAGAAGATGGTAATTTTGAGCAAAATCCATTCCTCTGGAAGGAATAAGGATGTGACAGTTGAACAGCTGAGACCTTAGCTGATTCTTGCCACCTCTCTCTACACTAGCAATGCCTGTCAGGGTCTGACTTTAAGGATAAAACTCAGAGTAATATGTAACAACTTCCTAGAGGACACCAAGGATTTCCCTTTGATTATGGCTTTTCTGTCAACCAGAGCCATTCTCATGGGTGAGTCAGTGAGGCCAAGGAGGCCCTGGGCCTGGGGCAGCTGACACTGGCCCTGTGGTTACTCTCTTGGGGTTCTGAGGAGGTGGGAAAGAGAAGGCGATGGGGTGTCTCTGGGGTCAGATTGCTTGGTTCAGACACAGCTCTGCTACCCTGTGACTTGACAAGTTACTTGAGCTTTTTAAACCTCAGTTTCCTTATTGGTAATACGGGCCCAATCACAGCACCTCTGTTAGAGGATCGTTTGGATGATTAAATGAGACAACGCCCGCTGCAGGGCATGAAGTGGGGCCCTGACAGGGTCCACGGTAGTGTTGTCTTTATTGCGTGCCCACTCTTTCAGTGAGATGCTTCAGTCATCTCGCTTAAGCATCATAACAACATTTACAAGTTGCTGCTATCATTTACGTATTTTTTACTTGTGAGAAAACTGAATTCAGAGAAAATAACTTGTCAAGAGTGACACTTATAGTCACTGTTGAATCCAGGTCTTTCTGGATCCAAGTTCATGTGAACGACACTGTTAGGCTTAGCATATGCGAGGGCAGACGTGGAGCATTATCGGGAACAGACAGCTGAATCCAGAGGCCAGAAGCTTGGTTCTGGAGAGCCCTTGCTGTAATGGGATGAATCATCACATCACTCAGTGGTGACACAACAAGATGCGGGGTGATTGATAACAGGAACTCATACTGTTTCGGTCCCTTGGTATGTGCTACACACCGTGAAAGGTGTTTCCCCACTTAATACTGATGGGAATTCTCTGAAGTAGTTGCTCTTATCATTTTTATTTTGCAGATGAGGAAATGGGGCCTGTAGTTGGCAGAACTGGAATCGGAAAGAACATCTTTCTTTCCCGGTAGCTGTAGGCTGATGGGCCTCAGGTCCATGTTTCTGGCCGGCCCCACCCCCCCCACCCCCCAACACACACTTCTCCTTTGAAGTAGGCGACACTCACCAAACCCATCTCCTCGCTGCCACAAATGTACCTTGTGGTTTCTGATTGCCTTGACTTCCCAGTATTATCATCCACCTCCATATCTTCTCCCCCATAATTTCTTTCACACAAAGCAATCCATTTGATACTGTTTCTTGAACATCTTGCTCGGTCCTGCTGCAACTTATCTGAGAACTCACAGCACTTCTTCTTGGCTTATTTACCCAGCAGTTGTCATTGCTAGTGTGTATTCTTAGCCTTTCGTGTGTGTGTGTATTCTTAGCCTTTCGTGTGTCTGTGCCTTGTCTTTTAAAATACATGACCAAGCCCTTGTGGCCCAGGTCTTCTTTTTGTAGCCTCTAGAAATCCTTAGTTTGTACATCGTCTGACTTAATAAATATTAATTAATTCATTAGTTTTCAGAAAATAATATACTCATCAAAGGAAATAATTTTAAAACATGAAAGAAAACAAATCTTATAAAATTATAGCACATGTCACAGCTTATGGATATTAGAATTGGGAGCCTTCATAATCTTGATTATTCCAATGAAAAGAAAGTGAATAAATGCAGAAAGTCACAGCCAAAGAAAAGCTATAATAAAGAGGCAAAAAAGGGATGGAACATAACAATCACGTTGGGGTTTACCTACCAGTTTGGAAGACTGATCAACTAAGTGCCCCAGATCCTTCAGTGTGTAACAAAATGCAGTAGCTAAAGTAGAGGAAAAATGGATATCATATATAGCTATTAAGTAGCATTTCATTTCTTTTATGTGTCTTTTTTAAAAACTTTTTTTAAAAGATTATTTATTTATTTATTTGAGAGACAGAGAGAACAGGAGCTCAGGGGAGGGGCAGAGGCAGAGGGAGAAGAGACTTCCCTGCTGAGCAGGGAGCCCTATGCAGGGATTGATCCCTAGACCCCCTGAGATAATGACCTGAGCCAAAGGTAGATGCTTGACCAACTGAGCCACCCAGGAGCCCCTAAACAGAATTTGTTATATATGGTGATATTATTTAATTATCTGCTTCATCCATGTAAATGAGAGAAAGATGATTTAGAAGTAAAACTGGTATTGGATTTAGAAAGTTTTATTGTGTCTTCTTCCAGTATTTGGTTGCACAAGGAGCAAGCAATATCTGTAGTCATGTAAGTTTAAATATAGTTACCTAGACTTAAAATTTTTTCTTTTAGGGACTTAATATTTATTCTGTGGTATTTTATCATGTTGTTTTGTATTGTGTTATGTCTGTGTGTTTTAAATATATATTTGCTTTGATAGGTATTTAGCCAGTTATTCAATCCATTTTTGTACTTGTTGAATTAAATCTTTTAGTAGGAACTATAGTTCACTGATAGAATATTGCAAAAAATCAGATTTTCATGATTAGTTTTACTTTACTTCTCACTCCTTTCTCAAAACCTTCCTTAGAACTATGTAGAACCTGCTTCTATTTCATATACTAATGGATGATACTTGTAAGAGAATCTGAGATCCAATCTCCCATGACTTACCTCTTTTTTGAATATCTTCCCATCTTGCCTACAGATACTTTTAGAGGACAGAATGTAGGTGTTCTGCATAATTGTTAATATTACCTTGTATAAAATAGGGAATTAAAAATATCATTCTCAAAGAGACTTTTCCCCCTTCTGGGTCAATATTAAGTAGAATTTCTCAATGTGATTCCTGCTTTATTTATACTCCAGATAATTCTGTACAGAGTTGACTATTGAGATTCGAGAGCATAGGAATCATTATTACCCTGTTTAGTGGCTCTTTTAAATGTGTGTAATTTATTTTAATATGGAACAGCTGGAGAACAATCAGGTGAAACCTCTGTTGGCATCAAGAAATAATTATATCATCCTCTGGCTAATACCCACCATCCTCTGTTGCAGATGGCAATGCTGTCACCCTCCAAAGATCTTTCTCGGAGATGGCTCTAAATGTAGAATCTCTGCTTGTTTGCAGCAAGTCTGACTTTATTTTAAAGGATAAGTGGAAGAAAGGACATGATAGCATCTTTTCGTCATTAGGAGTGGGTATTATTTTGTTGAAATTGTAGACAGATGTGGAAGATGGTTTTGCGAGGCACTCAAGCCCAGTAGTGTATGTTACTAATAATACATTTAGTGTAATCCGTCTGCCTCTTATGTGAAGAGAGGTGGCTGTTTTCTACCAAATGCATTTTTAAAAGCCACCTTGGAACTTTGTATGGGGGGTGATTCTTGGGATGATGGCAGGTTGAGCTGCATACAGTCATTGAGTCTGATAGGCAAGGTCCTAAAACCTTCATTCTGTGTTCATTTTTAAATCTCACTCAAAATATTTTCAGAGTCTTTGAATTAGTGAGGTAAGAATAAGTGAATTTAGTTGGGAATTATTGTACCATTTTTCCAACTTATAGCACCCTTCATGGGACCTCCACCCCCAGCTCTCTTCAGTCCTCAACCAGCCACTGGTTCCAGGAATATTCCCTTTGTGTGGCTTATTCCCATCTTGTCCTGAGTCCTTTCAGGAGAATCTGCCACACACATAACCAACAGCCTGAAAAGCACTCTAAATACAGAAAAAAGGGAAAGGTTTAACATGAAGAGTAAACATATCCCCTCATTCAAATGAGTGACAGGCACTGGGCTAGGTCCAGAATATAAACCCGTGAAGTTGGGGTCTTGTTCTCAGTAATAGAATCATATATGGCACAGAAGTAGACCCATAACCAGATACAGATACTGCGTGTGGGCCACAATCACAACAGGACAAGAAGACACACTCAAGTTAGGATGATTGGAGGAGGGTTTGTTCACAAAGGCAGGTAGGAGGCCCTGCAGGGGATGGTGTGGTACCCCAGGCTAGGAAGGGCAGAGTTACTGTGATCACATCTAGGTCTGAGGGGAAGGGGGAAGAAACCCAGGAGAAGAGAGTCTTGTAGAAACCTTCCCTTGAGACTTCCGAGGAGTGACACATCCATCTTGAGGCAACCTCGTGGGGAGGGTACCATAGGAATATGCCCTGACCTCCGTTTCTTCCCTTTCTCCCATCTCCTGCCAACCCCCCTCCCCCTGCCCCTGCTGAAATCAAACTGGAAGGCAGAGGGCATGGGAACAAATTGTAGGCCAGATGAGGGAAGAGTGGAGGAGAAGGCAGAGAAAAGGGCTGGGAAAGAGTGTGTGTGTGGGCGGTGGGGGTGGGGGGAGACAGGAGGCACTCAGCAGATACAGATAAAATGTCCTGCTAGTAAAAGCTCCCAATCTGGTGGGGAGAATGAGGAGTGAGCAGACGCGGACTGCCTGGTGTGACCTGTGCATGTGCTCCTGCCCTGGTGCACACAGCATGCGGTTGGGGAGCATCAAGGACAGGCCCCTAACTCAGAGTGAGGGGGGCTGCAGGGGAGAGTTACAGGAGGCATTCCTGGATTTTGAATGAGGAAGAGTTTTCCTGGTGAGAAAGCTAGCCGCTGACAGCTAGGCACTCACAGTTAGGTCTAGCTATCTGTTGCACATAAACATAAACAACTTCACGGAACATCAGCATCAGAAAATGTCGATGGATCTGTGCTCAGATGGATTAAATAAAAAACAAGGCACTCTGAAATCATGTCTGAACATAGATGAAAGCTTGAACAGTGTTCAGATCACAAAAATGGCCAAATACTCCTCCGTCCTGGGTAATATGAGTGAGTGCTCTTTACAAATTGCAGGCTGAGCTTTGCTTCATCTCATCCAGCTCATTGATAAGGTGTGTTGGAACTCAATTACGGACATCAGTCATCCTGACCATAGCTTTTCTTTCCTACCCAGATTCACCTAACACTCGCCCCAATCCTTTAGTAGGTTCTCTCTAAACCCTCTTCCTAAGGCATCCCAGAGCTCCCCCAAGCTGTGCATTATCCCTCTCTGCAATGAGTAATAAACTCAGCGTGCTCTACCACGGGTGTGTTCCTGGTGATCTTCAGCTGGAGCATGTTAACACTGGTTAGTAGTAAGAAAAAGCATTTTAGATTAATGGTGCAACATGTAAAAATGCATAGAATGGATGCGTTGTTGTGTTGGAAAAATTACAAGTGGTTCACAAGGGTTGGTACTCTAAGTTCATTAGAGGCTATAAATGTGCCCCCTCTGTGTATTCAGAAATCAATTTTGCTCTTTCCTAGCTTGTGTAATTAGGTGAAGAAAAGAAATGACATGTATAAACATTGGAGAAAGATTTTACGTTTTGAAATAAAATTTACCTGTATGCAGAAATTAATTTCTTTCTAGATTTTCTAATTGCAAAATTACAATATATTCCTAGAAATGCACTTTTCTAAGTTTTTTTGTTTTTTTTTTTTTGTGGGGGTAGGGTGGAAATGTGGCTTTGTAAGTGTCCTAAGTGCTTTGTAAGTCTCCTAAGCATGCTCAGTTGACCTGCTGGGTAATCTAGAACTCTGTGGGCATTATCGCAAAAAACGACACTGGAGTACAAGCAGAGAGACAAGACATGAAGCAGCTCTTTTATATTGAGCCTGGAAGTTTCTCTGTTCTTTGAAGACACTGGCGAATCACTATATGAATCCTTAAAAGCCTTGCAAAATCCATTTTTCTAAACAGAGTCATATATAAATGCAGAAGTTGATAATTTCTGATGTTTTCCTTGATAAAAATGATATTAAAAAAGTAACTGCTAAAACATATCAAATCTGTTTCATGCCAGGCATCATGCTAAGCTTTCTATATGTTCATCTGTGTATTGCTCACAAGAACCCTGTGAGGTAAGTATTGTGATGCTTTTGCAGAAGGAACTGAGAGAGAGCGAGTTGAAGGGTCACATAGCTAGTAAGTGAAGGAGACTAGATCCAAACCCAGGCAGTTTGTCTCTAGGTCTGCTTCGCAAGAGTTAAACAGTGTGGTGTACAGCCGTGCTTTTCAAACCTTAATGTGCATGGGAACCTTCTGGGGATCTTGTTTAAAAATAGTTCCTGATTTAGCTGGCCAGAGGTGGGGCCTGAGCGTCTGCATTTTCACCAGAGGCTGTTGAGCTGCTTTGTGTGGTGAGGGATCAAGGACATGGAGGGAGAAAAGTGAAGTCCAGTCGTAAGGATAAGACTGGTTAGGTCAATTCAGTTCATCTCTTTGCCATTCCTTTTCCTGATGTGTGCCACGAGCAAGTTGCATGATTTTTAAGTCATAACCAAGCTTGTGAACCTTGCACTGCCCCCGCAGCCCCCCATTTCAGACATAGGGGGCTCCTTTCTAAAGCCGCCATTGGTATAGTCCTTCGGGTCCTGACCAGCTGGGAGGCTGTAGTCAGGGGAGCAGGTGTGGGCAGCCTCCGCCTCCCCACAGGCTGAGTTCACATGACAATGCTGGAGCTTCCAGACAGATAGGGGCTGCTCTGCGTTTGGCTGTTTCCTTCCCCGTCTGAGAGGCTTGCCAGCATCTGGAGCTGCTCGGTTTTGCCTCATGGATTCTCATTCCCTGTCACAGCTGATTAGGGGGCTGGATCTAAACATGGAGCCTGATACTCAAGGCACCACACTGTATCGTTTGTAGTGTGCTCTCTCATTGCAGCCCCAAACTGTCATATTCCTGTGAAGAAACCTCTAGCATCTTCACAAGGCTCCTTTCTCTTTTAAAAGGATTTCTACCATAAACTTAATGGAAGATACTTAACTCAGTGTGACTAGCCAAAGCCATGCTTAAAACTCACCATTTTCAAACTTCTTTTGCTTTTGTTAATAGCCGTGAGGACCTATGAATAGAAAATGCTAAGCCCTCTTAAACTTCAAAGAAAGTTTTATTGTTATGGTTCTCTAAATCTCCAAGTGATGTGCCTGCAATTTAGGGCTCCATTTCACTGTAATCCCCAGTTCTATATTCACTATGCAAATCACAGATTTGTGTTTCAGTTTGTCGTTCTGGGTCCACAATAGTGGGCTTTTCTTTTTCTTCCTTTTGCTTTAATCATGCAGTACTATAGCACACGCTCAATAAATTATACAAAGAATTTCTCTAGATGCAGAGCTTCTGAGACATTGTGTGTTAGGTTTCCGTGCTGCATTTTGACATTTTGTGAAATTTAATTGCATCTGATGATGCTCTCAGCCTAATCAGTCCAGAGCAGCAATGTTATTCTCCTGCAGTGCTCAGCAATGCCTCCTGGAAAGTTGTGAAGGGTGTTTGCTGTCCTGTTACCATGTTTGTGTAATTCATTATCGCTTAACTACATTCAGGGCTAATTACAAGTCATGAAGATGTTAGGACAGGGTAATCTTTTAAGCATACATTTAATTTCCAAGTAGATAAAGCAGAAACAAGTCTTTCCATCTTTAGAATGGTCTTCATATTGGAGGATTTGAATGTCTTGGCTTCCTAATTTTTCCTGACCCGTGGTTAGGGATGTTTTTATTATGTGTTATTGATACTCAATTATTATTCCAGCCATGGTTTAGGATTGGTATGCCTAGTTTTTAAGCAGGGATGGGATTTTCCGAATTGTTAAAGGATAAAAGGTACAGAGTAAAAGAAATTGTTGTAAAGCTTGTGATGGGTAAGAGAGGGATGATGGTTCCAAAAACCTCGGAAGAGAAACACAGTTGGTCTGTATCTCTATCCATATGTTTGTCTTGGCTGAATGCTCCATTCCCACTTGGGTTGAAGATCTGGAATAGATGGAAGAGTGCTATAAAAATCTAGGAAGCAATTCTTTGGGATTTTCCTAAGATTGGAAAGATGGTAGAATCCTTGTTACTAACAGAGTAAGTACTGTATTTAAATATCCCCTATGTCTCTAAAAGCAGCTTCCATGTTAACTGCTTTTGAATTATAGCAAAAATATAAAAAAAAGTCTGTTGAATGGACAGAAGTTAGGGCAAAAATCTGGGGTGATTTCACAAGACAGACTACTTTTCATCCCAGGCCTCACCTCTTATATTCTACCTACCCCTAGCCTAGCAGCCCCAGAGAACAGGCCTTGGCTCTCCTAGGCTTGTGCGGTTGGTGGTATCCCATGAGACTGCACTGTGTTTCCTAGAGCAGTGTTAGTTGAACCAAAACAGGGTGATTATTCTCTTCCTTTTGGGCCAATACTTGGCAACTCAGTCAGACCATGGGCTCCTGGATCTAGGTAGTGGCTCTGCATGTAAAGACTTGGGTCTGGCAAAGAATAAGGGGCCATCATGGAATTTGTCTCTCTCTGCCAGATAGTCTGTTATTCGGATTCAGATTCCCTTACTTGAAATATCACTTACATGTTTATACACCTGAATGCATTTTGAATTTGAATATTTGGCATAAAAAATTGGGAAAAATGTATATTGTTCCTTCCCCCCAAATTAATTCCAGTATAGTTCTGATGACTCTGAAATGTTTTATGTGGAAAGTGGAAAATATTTTCACATATTGTGAAATAGATAAAATGAACATTTTTTAAAAAGGACAAAAATTTAATACTGTAACATCTTATCTTTACAGAGCATTCAATTAATTAAGATTTATGGGGAAATAATTTTATTGGCATTTATCTGGTTACAGTGTTTGCAGTGTTTTATAAACGAGATTATTCTCTAATTGTCTTTCAATTCTGCTTCTATTACATGGTGATCTTATGATTTAAAATGAGAAATGACAATGCTTAGAATTTGGCAGAGATGGTTGAGTTATACGTAGATTTTTTTTTTTAGACTCCTCATTTCTAATAAAAAACACTATAGCATTTTTATCTCATATTCTTTCATGCACTTTAATGTATTCTAACATTTAAATTTTAAACTATTTTTGTTAAGTATTGAATATATAACAAAAGTTTTAATAAAACATTTGATAAACTTTAGAGTTTTGAATGAATTCAGTGAATACCTTTGTACTGTGTACCTCTTCCCCAGCACATTCTGTTCCAGTTGCCTCAGAGGTGCCATTATCCAGAATTCTGTTTTTATATTTCCTTTTTTTTTTTTTTTTTTTTGGTTTTCACTTACAGCCTTTTTTTTAAAATTTTATTTTACTGTTATGTTAATCACCATATGTTACATCATTAGTTTTTGATGCAGTGTTTCATGATTCATTGTTTGTGTGTAACACCCAGTGCTCCATTCAGTACATGCCCTCTTTAATACCCATCACCAGGCTAACCCATCCCCCTACCCCCCTCCCCTCTAGAACCCTCAGTTTGTTTCTCAGAGTCCATCGTCTCTCATGGTTCATCTCCCCCTCCGATTTCCCCCTCTTCATTTTTCCCTTCCTACTATCTTCTTCTTCTTTTTTTTTTTTTTAAAGATTTTGTTTATTTATTTGACAGAGAGAGACACAGCGAGAGAGAGAACACAAGCAGGGGGAGTGGGAGAGGGAGAAGCAGGCTTCCCGCTGAGCGGGAGCCCAAGCAGGGCTCGATCCCAGGACCCAGGGATCATGACCTGAGCTGAAGGCAGACGCTTAACGACTGAGCCACCCAGGCGCCACCTTTTCTTTTCTTTTTTTTTTTTTAACATATAATGTATTATTTGTTTCAGAGGTACAAGTCTGTGATTCATCAGTCTTACACAATTCACAGCGCTCACCATAGCACATATCCTCCCCAATGTCCATCACCCAGCTACCCCATCCCTCCCACCCTCCACCACTCCAGCAACCGTCAGTTTGTTTCCTGAGATCAAGAATTCCTCATATCAGTAAGATCATAAGATACATGTCTTTCTCTGACTGACTTATTTCGCATAGCATAATACCCTCTAGTTCCATCCACATCCTTGCAAATGGCAAGATTTCATTTTTTGTTTGTTTTTTTTTTGTTTTGATGGCTGCATAATATTCCATTGTATATATATATACCACATCTTCTTTATCCATTCATCTGTTGATGGACATCTAGGCTCTTTGCATAGTTTGGCTATTGTGGACATTGTTGCTATAAACATTGGGGTGCACATACCTCTTCGGATCCCTACATTTGTATCTTTGGGGTAAATACCCAGTAGTGCAATTGCTGGGTCATACGGTAGCTCTATTTTCAACTTTTTGAGGAACCTCCATACTGTTTTCCAGAGTGGCTGCACCAGCTTGCATTCCCACTAACAGTGTGGGAGAGTTCCCCTTTCTCTTCATCCTCGCCAACATCTGTCATTTCCTGACTTGTTAATTTTAGCCATTCTTACTGGTGTGAGGTGGTATCTTATTGAGGTTTTGATTTGGATTTCCCTGATGCCGAGCAATGTTGAGCACTTTTTCATGTGTCTGTTGGCCATTTGGATGTCTTCTTTGGAAAAGTGTCTGTTCATGTCTTCTGCCCATTTCTTGATTGGATCATTTGTTCTTTGGGTGTTGAGTTTGATAAGTTCTTTATAGATTTTGGATTGTAGCCCTTTATCTGAGATGTCATTTGCAAATATCTTCTCCCATTCTGTCGGTTGTCTTTTGGTTTTGTTGACTGTTTCCTTTGCTGTGCAAAAGCTTTTTATCTTGATGACGTCCCAATAGTTCCTTTTTGCCCTTGCTTCCCTTGCCTTTGGCGATGTTTATAGGAAGAAGTTGCTGTGGCTGAGGTCGAAGAGGTTGCTGCCTGTGTTCTCCTCTAGGATTTTGATGGACTCCTGTCTCACATTTAGGTCTTTCAACCATTTTGAGTCTATTTTTGTGTGTGGTGTAAGGAAATGGTCCAGTTTCATTCTTCTGCGTGTGGCTGTCCAATTTTCCCAACACCATTTGTTGAAGAGACTGTCTTTTTTCCATTGGACATTCTTTCCTGCTTTGTTGAAGTTTAGTTGACCATAGAGTTGAGGGTCCATTTCTGGGCTCTCTATTCTGTTCCACTAATCTATGTGTCTGTTTTTGTGCCAGTACCATAGTGTCTTGATGATTACAGCTTTGTAATAGAGCTTGAAGTACGGAATTGTAATGCCACCAGGTTTGCTTTTCCTTTTCAACATTCCTCTGGCTATTCAGGGTCTTTTCTGGTTCCATACAAATTTTAGGATTGTTTGTTCCATTTCTTTGAAAAAAGTTGATGGTATTTTGATAGGGATTGCATTGAATGTGTAGATTGCTCTAGGTAGCATTGACATCTTCACAATACTTGTTCTTCCAATCCATGAGCATGGAACGTTTTTCCATTTCTTTGTGTTTTCCTCAATTTCTTTCATGAGTGTTTTATAGTTTTCTGAATACAGATTCTTTGCCCCTTTGGTTAGATTTATTCCTAGGTATCTTATGGTTTTGGGTGCAATTGTAAATGGGATCGACTCCTTAATTTCTCTTTCTTCTGTCTTGTTGTTGGTATATAGGAATGCCACTGATTTCTGTGCATTGATTTTATATCCTGCCACTTGACTGAATTCCTGTATGAGTTCTAGCAGTTTTGGGGTGGAGTCTTTTGGGTTTTCCACATAAAGTATCATATCATCTGCAAACAGTGAGAGTTTGACTTCTTCTTTGCCGATTCGGATGCCTTTGATTTCTTTTTGTTGTCTGATTGTGTGGCTAGGACTTCTAATACTATGTTGAATAGCAGTGGTGATAGTGGACACCCTGCTGTGTTCCTGACCTTAGGGGGAAAGCTCTCAGTTTTTCCCCATTGAGACTGATACTTGCTGTGGGTTTGTCATAGATGGCTTTTATGGTATTGAGGTATGTACCCTCTATCCCTATACTCTGAAGAGTTTTTTTTTTTTAAAGATTTTATTTATTTATTTGACAGAGAGATAGAGTGAGGGCACAAGTGGGCAGAATGGCAGGCAGAGGGAGAGGGAGAAGCGGGCTCTCTGCGGAGCAGGGAGCCCGATGCGGGGCTCGATCCCAGGACCCTGGGATCATGACCTGAGCTGAAGGCAGCCGCTTAACCAACTGAGCCACCCAGGCGCCCCTACTCTGAAGAGTTTTGTTCAAGAAAGGATGCTGTACTTTGTCAAATGCTTTTTCTGCATCTATTGAGAGGATCATATGGTTCTTGTTCTTTCTTTTATTAATGTATTTTATCACATTGATTGATTTGCGGATGTTGAACCGACCTTGCAGCCCAGGGATAAATCCCACTTGGTCATGGTGAATAATCCTTTTAATGTACTGTTGGATCCTATTGGCTAGTATTTTAGTAGAATTTTTGCATCCATGTTCATCAAGGATATTGGTCTGTAATTCTCCTTTTGGATGGGGTCTTTGTCTGGTTTTGGGATCAAGGTAATGGTGGCCTCATAAAACGAGTATGGTGGAAGTTTTCCTTCCATTTCTATTTTTTGGAACAGTTTCAGAAGAATAGGTATTAATTCTTCTTTAAATGTTTGGTAGCATTCCCCTGGGAAGCCATCTGGCCCTGGGCTTTTGATTGTTGGGAGATTTTTGATGACTGCTTCAATTTCCTTAGTGGTTGTAGGTCTGTTCAGGTTTCCTATTTCTTCCTGGTTCAGTTTTGGTAGTTGATACATCTCTAGGAATGCATCCATTTCTTCCAGATTATCTAATTTGCTGGCATAGAGTTGCTCATAATATGTTCTTATAATTGTTTGTATTTCTTTGGTGTTGGTTGTGATCTCTCCTCTTTCATTCATGATTTTATTTATTTGGATCATTTTTCTTTTTGATAAGTCTGGCCAGGGGTTTATCAATCTTGTTAATTCTTTCAAAGAACCAGCTCCTAGTTTTGTTGATCTGTTCTACTGTTCTTTTGGTTTCTATTTCATTGATTTCTGCTCTGATCTTTATTATTTCTCTTCTCCTGCTGGGTTTAGGCTTTATTTGCTGTTCTTTCTCCAGCTCCTTTAGGTGTAGGGTTAGGCTATTTATTGGAGACCTTTCTTGTTTCTTGAGAAAGCTTGTATTGCTATATACTTTCCTCTTAGGACTGCCTTTGCTGCATCCCAAAGATTTTGAACAGTTGTGTTTTCATTGTCATTCGTTTCCATGTATTTTTTTTAATTCTTTCATTTCCTGATAGACCCATTCATTCTTTAGTAGGATGCTCTTCACCTTCCATGTATTTTAGTTCTCTCTGACTTTCCTCTTGTGATTGAGTTCTAGTTCAAAGCATTGTGGTCCAAACATATGCAGGGAATGATCCCAATCTTTTGGTACCGGTTGAGACCTGATTTGTGACCTAGGATGTGATCTATTCTGGAGAAGGTTTCATAGGCACTAGAGAAAAATATGTATTCTGTTGCTTTGGGATGGAATGTTCTGAATATATCTATGAAGTCCATTTGGTCCAGTGTGTCATTTAAAGTCTTTATTTCCTTGCTGATCTTTTGCTTAGACGATCTGTCCATTTCAGTGAGGGGGGTGTTAAAGTCCCCCACTATTATTGTATTGTTGTCGATGTGTTTCTTTGCTTTTGTTATTAATTGGCTTATATAACTGGCTGCTCCCAGGTTAGGGGCATAGATATTTACAATTGTTAGATCTTCTTGTTGGATAGACCCTTTAAGTATGATATAGTATCCTTCCTCATCTCTTATTATAGTCTTTGGTTTAAAATCTAATTTGTCTGATATAAGGATTGCCACCCCAGCTTTCTTTTGGTGTCCATTAGCATGGTAAATGGTTTTCCACCCCCTCACTTTGAATCTGGGGGTGTCTCTGGGTCTAAAATGAGTCTTTTGCAGACAGCATATTGATGGGTATTGTTTTTTTATCCACTCTGATAGCCTGTGTCTTTTGATTGGGGCATTTAGCCCATTTACATTCAGGGTAACTATTGAAAGATATGAATTTAGTACCATTGTATTGCCTGTTAGGTGACTGTTATTGTATATTGTCTCTGTTCCTTTCTGGTCTATGTTACTTTTAGGCTCTCTCTTTGCTTAGAGGACCCCTTTCAATATTTCTTGTAGGGCTGGTTTCGTGTTTGCAAATTCTTTTAGTTTTTGTTTGTCCTGGAAGCCTTTTATCTCTCCTTCTATTTTCAGTGACAGCCTAGCTGGATATAGTATTCTTGGCTGCATATTTTTCTCATTTAGTGCTCTGAATATATCATGCCAGTCCTTTCTGGCCTGCCAAGTCTCTGTGGATAGGTCTGTTGCCAATCTAATGTTTCTACCATTGTAGGTTACAGACCTCTTGTCCCGAGCTGCTTTCAGGATTTTCTCTTTGTCTCTGAGACTCGTAAGTTTTAGTATTAGATGTTGGGGTGTTGACCTATTTTTATTGAATTTGAGGGGGGTTCTCTGTGCCTCCTGGATTTTGATGCCTGTTTCCTTCCCCAAATTAGGGAAGTTCTCTGCTATAATTTGCTCCAATATACCTTCTGCCCCTCTCTTTCTTCTTCTTCTGGGATCCCAATTATTCTAATATTGTTTCGTCTTATGGTGTCACTTCTCTCTCGAATTCTGCCCTCATGATCCAGTAGTTGTTTATCTCTCTTTTCTCAGCTTCTTTATTTTCCATCATTTGGTCTTCTATATCACTAATTCTCTCTTCTACCTCATTTATCCTAGCAGTTAGAGCCTCCAGTTTTGATTGCACCTCCTTAATAGCCTTTTTGATTTCAACTTGGTTAGATTTTAGCTCTTTTATTTCTCCAGAAAGAGTTTCTCTGGTATCTTCCATGCCTTTTTCAAGCCCAGCTAATATCTTTATAATCGTCATTCTGAACTCTATTTCCGACTTCTTACTGATGTCCATATTGATTAGGTCCCTTGCAGTCAGTACTGCCTCTTGTTCTTTTTTTTGAGGTGAGTTTTTCTGTCTTGTCATTTTGTCCAGAGGAGAATAGATGAATGAGAGAACAAAATGCTAACAGGGTAACAACGACCCCAGAAAAATATACACTAAACAAATCAGAAGAGACCTGAAACCAGGGGAAAAGAAAGAAAAAAAGAAAAAGAAGAAAAAAAGAAAAAGAAAAAAAAAAGAGTATGATCAAATATGATCAGGCTGGTGAACAGATCAGTGCCACACAGTAGATTTTGGGCGTATTTTGGTCTGTTAGAAGAAACTGCCTCCCAAAATTTTAAAGAAAGAAAAACTTATATATGTACAAAAATAAGGGTAAATACGGTGAAGGGATGGAATATGAGTGCAAAGATGAAAAGTGTAAGAGATTCTGTAAAAGGAATTGATAAGATAAGAAGTTGGTTGAAAAAAGAAGGAAGAGAAATTTAAAAAACCAAAAAAATAAAGGGAGAGAATATGATCAGGCAGGAGACTAGAACAAAGCCACACACTAGAGATTTAGGGTATATTTTGGTCTGTTAGAAGAAACTGTATCCCAAAATTTTAAAGAGAGAACAACTCCTATATATATACCAAAAATAAGGTTAACTACAATGAAGGGATAGAATATGACTCTAAAAATGAAAAATAAAAAAGATTTTTAAAAAAGGGATTGATAAGATGTTGGTTGAAAAAGGGAAAAAGAAAGACTCAAAAAAAAAAGAAAAAAAAATTCAAAAAGTTAACTTTGAAAGACTAAAGAATCATGGGAAAAAAAGCCATGAATTCTATGTGCAGTATTCCCCCAGCGCTGGAGTTCTGCCGTTCTCATTGATCGGTATACTTGGTCTTGGCTGGCTGTTCTTGCTGATCTTCTGGGGGAGGGGCCTATTGCCGTGGTTCCCAAATGTCTTTGCCGGAGGCGGAATTGCCCCTCCCTTGCCCGGTCTGGGCTAAGTAACCTGCTTGGGTTTGCTCTCGGGAGCTTTTGTTCCCTGCAAGCTTTTCTACAGCTTTGGAGGACGAGAGTGAAAATGGCGGCCTCCCAGTCTCTGCCCCGGAGGAGCCGAGAACACGGGGGCTCCACTCCTCAGTGCGCCCCCAGAGAAAAGCAGTCAGTCACTCCCGTCTCCCTGGTCTCTGGCCGCACTCCATGCTCACCCAGCCTGTGACCAAGTGTTTCTATCTCTGGCACACGACCCTGTGTGGAGTCTCCAAACCCAGCAGATCCCTGTGGTGCACTCCCGCGCCGCTCCTTCCAGGGGAGGAAGGGGAGTCTCCCCGGATCTGCTGCTTGTTGGGTCCCTGCTGGAGGAGCAGTGGCCTGACTGTGCCGCGGATCATGGTTTATGGCAACCCCGAGCTGAGAGCCCATTCCTCGGCTCTGTCTCTGCAGCCAGCTTCCCTGCTCCGATACCTGGGAGCTCTGCTGCACTCAGGCACCCCCGGTCTTTCTGTGACCGTGAGGGTCCTGAGACCACCCTGTCCCAGTGAGGGTTCCACCCCCTGCTTAGCCACTGGAGCGACGTCCCTCATCGGACCCGATTTCTAAAAGTTTTGATTTTGTGCTCCGCTGCTCTGTCACTTGCCAGTAGCGGCTGACCCAGGCCCCCTCCCCCACCATCTATCTTCCCAAATATCGCCTCGGATTCACTTCTCCGCACGTCCTACCTTCCAGAAAGTGGTCGCTTTTCTGTTCAGAGAGTTGCTGCTATTCTTTTCTTCAATCTCCTGTTGAGTTCGTAGGTGTTCTGAATGGTTTGATCCCTATCTAGCTGAATTCCTGGGACCAGACGAAATTTAGGTCTCCTACTCCTCCACCATCTTGCTCCTCCCCCTTCCTTTTTTTTTTTTAATGGTTTTACCACATATGTTTGTATCACTAAAAATACACTTTGTAGTTTTTCATGTTTTTGAAATCTGTATAAATCAAATGATTCTGTATTAGTTTTGAAATAGCTTTTTTTCACTCACTCACCTTATGTTCCTGAGATTCATCTACATTTGTATTTTTAGCTATAATTGATTCCTTTTAATGGATTCCTTTAACTTGTTTTTTCTATGAACACTAATGAGACTCAGTGTATTTTCATACTGTGCTATTGGCCATTGGGATTTCCTTTTCTGTACAGTGCCCGTTTTAAGTCTTTGCCCACTTTTCTGTTGGGTTGTTGTTATGGCCTGAATTGCATCACCCCAAAATTCATATGGTGAGTCCTAACTCCTAATGTGTGATCTTATGATTTTCAAAGAGGTAGTCAAGTTAACATGAGGTCATTAGGGTAGGCTCTAATCCAATATAACTAGTGTCCTAATAAGAAGAAGAAATTTGGACACAGACAGGTACAGAGGGAAGATGAGGTGAAGATACAGAAGAGAGCCATCTGCAAGGAGAGAGACCTCAGAAGAAACCAACCCTGCCAACAACTTGCTTTGGACTTCTGGTATCCAGAACTCTGAGAAAATAAATTTTTGTTATTTAAACAACCCAGTCCATGGTACTTTGTTATGCCAGCCTGAGAAGACAAATACAGTTAATTTTTTTTAATTGAAGAAAATTACTAAGGACTATATGTATTCATAACCAGAAAATATTCTCAGACGACACCATTGCACATGCAGACTTATTTCATATTTCAAAGTTTACAAAAAGATACACTTTAGTTGTGGAATAATTTTAAGATACAGAGGAATATAATAAATTTTAAAATATTTTAGAGATACAGTTAATTTTAACAACTTCCTCTATGGTTTGCATTTATTGTGTCCTATTTAAGAAATTCTTCTCCATTCCAAATTCATGAAGATATCCTCCTATATTCTAGTTCTAAAAGTTATTAGTTTTGCTTTTTTGTATTTAAGTCTTTATCTTTTTCTTTTTTTAAGTTATAGTTGACACACAATGTTACATTAGTTTCAGGTGTACAACATAGTGATTTGACAATTCTGTATATTATGCTATGCTCACCACAGGGGTAGCCATCTGTCACCAACAACACTATTACAGTGCCACTGACTGTATTTTAGTTTTCCTTTTTCATATTTAAGCCTTCAAAGAACCCATAATTGACTTTTTTTAGTGTGTATAGAGTAATCTGGGAGTACAGTTCTTCTTTCACTATATGAAAAACCAATGATCAGAATATAATTTAGAAAAAAAAGTCTAGCCTTTGCCTGATGAAGTTTCCATATATCTGTGAGTCTGTTTTTACTTTCCCTGTGCTACTACCACATGGATTTAAGTATTACAGCCTTACAATAATTCTTGATGTTTGGTACGATAGCTACTCTGAACTTTTATATTTTTCTGATTTTTTCAATGGGTTCTTAGCTATTATTGGATGTTAACTATTCCAACTTTATGAGATTTTGATTAAAATCATATTGAATTTATAGATCAATTTCAGGAGACTTGATATCATTAAGATATTCAGTCTTCTATAACTGCAGAGCTGATGTATCTTATGACTTATACTGTTTTAAGTGCCAGAAGTCAATGACTCTTGAACCAGACACACATGTTTTAAGCAATAGTCCCATTTTGGTGACTCAACTAGCTGATTGATTGCCTGGAAATGAATCCCAACTATGTATTCTGGCTGTTCACAGGGCATTTTAGGTGCTTTGTCCCACTGCCTTTTAAAGAATTTTATATTTTTGGACTCATTTTTTAACATGCAGTTAAGGAGTCATTGTGATGTCAGGATGTCTATGCAGTGAAGAGTAAGTATCTTTTTTAGAGGAAAACTTTTTATTTTTGGCATAAAGTAGTTTTCTCATTCAGCTTTTATTCATCTTGAACTTTTAAATTTTCTTTTCTTTAAATACCCCATGTATACTTGTTTACCAGTCTTTTGATTTGGGCACCATGGAGCGTGTACATAATTTCCATGGCAGTGTGATTGCTTTGCCCTGAGAAGTATGTCATAAATTCTAAAATCTACCAACTTTTAATCTTATCAATGAGCTCACATTTGTTAAGCCTGATCAAATACATAAAAATAGTAATAGAGCAGCAGAAGGTCTTTGGCATAGTGCCAGAATGTATCACGGGTTTTTAAGCCATGGGATTCATATCAACACTGTTGTTAACATGTAACAATGATAATTGATATCTACAGATGGTTATTGTGTGCGTGGGCTGTTTTGGGTGTTACGTGTGCCGCCTTACTGATTCTTGCACCCACCACATTAGGTCATTACTGTTGTTAGCCTACTTCCCTGGTATGGAAATGGAGGTGAGCAGAGTTAAATACTGGACCCGAGGTCACTTAATAGTAAGTGGCAGAAACTTAATTTGAACCTTAGAGCCAGTGTTCTTAACCTCTACACCTGCATCTTTTGCAAGATAATCATCTTGGAAAAATTGGTGCTACAGAGAATTATATTGTATCTTTTAGCTCTGAAATCATCAGATTTTTCCAGTCTCCTTGCCACTTACTCCCAAAGTAGAAAGTGATGTAAACAGTGAATAAAAACCCAGATTTCCCTCTGAATTCCACATTCTCCGTTCTTTAATTCATATTGTACTTATTATCTCTAACCTAAATCTTGTCCTTTTTTCCCCACCATCTTTGTTTTTAATTTGGTTTTCCTGACTCCAATTACTTATCTCTAGTTTTCCTTCATACTTGACTTACTAATGTGTATTCAAAGAACACTGGATAGTTTCATTAGAAAAGTAATAGCAGAGTTGATAAGAAACATGTTTTATATAATAGGTTGAAGATTTTCTATCATTTTATACTTTTGAATTATTTATTTCTTGGAATTAGAAGTCAAATTCTAACCATCCAAAAGAGTAGTGAGAGGAAAATGAGTACATCTCTTGCTCCTTGTCCTCCAGCTACCACTTTCCTCCCTAGAGAGCACCACTGAGACCATGATATGGGTTGCATTGGGATATAGAATGGAGAAATTTACTACTTTGTGAAATACATTTATCTCTCTTGGATCTTTAGTTTTTTGGATTGCTTTTAAATTATCGCCTTCTACTTGTTTTAATATTTTTACATATCTCACGCACAGTAACAAGTACAATAATGTTTCTTTTCAGAGGCTTAATTCATTGTCCATAATCTGCACTGTATTTTTGCTAAGTGCCTATCATTGCTTTATCATGAATCTCTTGAAAGGTGAGGACACAACTTGCCTAACTGAAGTGCACTTATTGGTCTGTTACACTATAATAAAGTCCATATTTTTTGGTAAAAATTTACAAACCCCTAACATCATAAAATTTTGAGAATTCCAAAATAATTAGTAAATATTACTGGATACTTTCTTATTAGTAGTGGGTGTTGTATGATATGTATAAAAAGAGCCTTATACCTAACATGAAGCATCAAAAAACTAAAGAATACAATTGCTAGTCTAATTTTTAACCCTTAGAAATTATTAAATGTATTTAGTACTTATTTTGTATGTGGTATAACTTAAGCAAAGATACATTAGGATGTGGAACAGAGTCATTTTTTACTAAAGTTGAGCCATTCTAGGCAAAATCAGTGGGCTTGATTCCTTTCAGATCTGGTATATTTCAAACTACTATAGGACAGTTCTCTGGGCCCAGGAGTTGGATGGTGAAATTTTCCTGTCTTCTAGGACTGGGAGTTTAAACTTTTAAACTTTTGGTTTATGTACCTACTAAATTTTTACAAACTGCATATGCCCTCACATTTTCAAGTTGGTATCTTAAATTTTTAATCATGTTAAGAGTTTACAAAGTATGTCATTTCCCATATACTGTAAATATCAGTGAATTAGAGGAAAACTGTTTTATCTTTTTAAAAGCATACCCAATAGAATCTAAATGCTGGAGCGATTTGTTATCCATCAGTATCCATTTTAAAAATACACAAATAGGAGGGATTTCCAGTTATGGCAAAGTGAAGAGCTTGGAGAAATCTCTCCACAACAAGCAAATATAAAACTGCATAAAACTGTCAAAAACAACCACCTCTGGGCTGTGCAAATGGAATGAAGGCAGGCAAAATATTGAGAAGCATTTATTACTGAAATACTTCTAGAGCTTCAGGTAATATTAGCACGATATGTGCATCCTTCTTGCCTGGGATTGCTCCCAGCCACCTTTCCAGCTGTAGTTTTCCCAGCTTACCAGAATAAAGATGGCTGCAAAACTAACTAACCAACAGCTTTGCTGCTAGAGGGGGCAAACAGTTTCAGATGAGGAGCAACATCACTGTTTTGTCAAATAAGCTTTACAACCTTTAATAGTCCAGTATCATGTTCCTGTTTGAGGTGAGCTATGGACAGCCAGAAAATCAACAGCAGAGTTCTGCAAATAAGAGTGTCATAAAGGGCTGAGATAAGCTTTGCACTCATGCCTGGTAGACTGAGAAACTACACACAAGCAAACAGTAAAAGGCAAGACAGACCTAAGAACTGGCTTCAATTCTGAACCTGCTCCCAAACCACAAACAGATTGTCTTACAGAAGATGGAAGGTGTATAGTTCAAGGTGGTTAGTCAGTGTCTGCCCAAGTCATTAGCTAACTTCAAAGTTATGCAGCCCCAGAAGCAAACTCTAGGAAATGAAGCCAAAATGTAAAGATAAGAATAAAAAAATGAGCAGAGACATCAGAGGCTACATACTGCAGGCGAGACAGATTCCAAAGTTGAAGGCCAGGTGAGTTAACAACAGCAGCAACAAAACCCTCAGAAAAAATAAAATAGAGCTCTTACTTTCTACAATATATCATCTGAGATGTCTAGATCTTTTCAATCACAATTCAAGAGACATGCTATAAAACAGTAAAGTATGACTTGTATTCAGGAAAAAAAGGAAATAACACCGAAAGCGCCCAAATTTTGGATTTGTCAGACAAAAACTTCAAAGCAGTGCTTACAAATATGTTCTTAAGAGTTAAAGGAAACTATGTCTCAAGAATTAAAATATGATGACAATAGCTCAACAAATAGGGAATATCATTAGAGAAGTAGAAGTTGCGAAAAGAATCAAAAGAAAATTCTAGAGTTAAAAAACCCCAATGAATGAAATGAAATAGTCCCTAGATGATCTTGATAGCAGATTCAAGATGATAGAAGAAAGAATCAGTAAATTTGAAGGTAAATCAATAGGGATTATTCATTCCAATGATCATGGGAAAAAGCAGGTTGATGAAAATGAATGGAGCCTCAGGGACTTAATAAACTGACCTACCAATGTATGTTTCATGGAAATTTCAGAAGGAGAGGAGAAAGAGAAAGGGGCAAGAAAATAATTAAAAATAATGGTTGAATGATTCCCAGATTTGATGAAAAGCTTAATCTACAGATCCAATGAACCCTAATTTAAAAAAAAAGAAAGAGATTCACGCCCAGATACATATAGTCAAACTGTTGAAAATGTACCTGATTTTAAAACTTGCCATATAACACCATAGTAATCAAGGCAGTGTAATATTGGTATAAGGACAGGTGTATAGATTAAGGAACAGAATGGAGAATTTAAGAAAATCCTCTAACTACATATTTATGATGAATTGATTTGTGACAGAGGTGCCAAGTGATTTCAGTTGGGAAAGGAGAGCATTTTCAACAACTATTGTGGCACAATTGGATAACCATTTCTCTACCCCTCCTTCCAAAAGAATGTAGATACTTCTTTACCTTAGTCCATATGCAAAATTAACTCAAAGGACCATAGTCCAAAATATAATAGGTAAAACTACAAATCTTGCACAAGAAACAGAAGATCTCTGCGACCTCAAGTAGGCAAAGATTTCTTAGATATGATATCAAAAGCATGACACATGAAAAATTTGATAAACTGGACTTCATCAGAATTAAAAATTTTGCTTTTTAAGAAAATGAAATCATTAACTATTAAGAAAATGAAAGACAAGCCAAAGACTGGGAAAAGATTTTGCAATCTGTCTGATAAAGGACTCCAGATTATATAAAGGACTCTTAAAAGTCCCTAAGAAGAGGACAAAAAAATAAGTCCAATAAAAATGGGCCAAAGACTGTAATAAACCAAGGAAAGAATATGATTGGCTAACAAGCATGTGAAAAGATGCTTAGCATCATTAGTCATTAGGGAAATGCAAATTAAAACCACAATGAGATGCTACTATACATTATCAGAATGGCTAAAATTAAAAAGCCTATCAATACCAAATGTTGGTGAGAATGTGGAGAAACTCTCCCGCATCACTGGTAGGAATGTAAAGTGCTGCAGCCACTTTGGAAAATAGGCACAGTTTCTTAAGAAGATGAATGTAAGACGGGGTGCCTGGGTGGCTCATTCGGTTAAGCATCTGTCTTTGGCTCAGGTCATGGACCCCAGATTCTGGGATCAAGCCATGTAGGGCTCCCTGCTCAGCAGGGAGTCTGCTTGTCCCTATTCTTCTGCCCCTCTCCTCCGCTCGTGCTGTCTCTCAAATAAATAAAATCTTAGAAAAAAAAGATAAATGTATGCCTTTCATTCTACCCAGCAATTCCATTCCTAGGTATCTACTGAAGAGAGACGAAAACATATGCCCACGTAAGACTTGCACACAAGTGTTCATAACAACATTATCCATTGTTCCCAGTCAAAACTGGAAATGAACCAAATATCCATCAACTGGTGAATGGATACACAAAATATGGAATATCCATACCATGGAGTACTAGTCAGCAATACAAGGGAATGTATCACTGAAAATATGCAACAGCATGGATGAAACTCAAAAGTGTTATGCTAAGTGAAAGAAACCAGCCATGAAAGACACATAATAGATGATTGAAGCTTATATGAAATTACCAGAAAAGGAAAAACTATGGACATAGAAAGCGGGTCAGTGGTTGCAGGGGTTGGGGGAAATGAGACTGGGTATTGATCACAAACTGCACACACGGACTTTTTGGGGGTGATGGAAGTATTTTAAAACTGGATTGTGAAAATGTTTGCAGAATTGTTATAAATTTAATAAAAGTCCTCATACTGTTCATTTAAAATGGGAAAATTTTATGGTATGTAAATTATAACCCAATAAAGCTTTAAAGAAGAAATTGGGAGGATGTATGGATGAATAGATGGATGGATTTATGATAAAACAAGTACAATACAATGTTAATGGGGAGTCTTTGTGGTGGGTTTATGGATATTAACTATAAAATTATTTAAAAAAATACACAGACTTTTTTCCTTCAACAATTCAAATTTTATGTCTTCGCTTTTTCTCCTCGAACTTGTATTTTCATTCCACTTCCATTATAATATTTTATGCTAACATAATACTTTTAAAAATCAAATGGCTTTCATTGAATATCATATTTCTCTGTAATATGCATTATATATACATTTCAAATTTTAAATTAACTATGACTATAACCCGTTAAATATTTAAAATGTTTCTGGATTTGGTTATGAATGCAAACAACCTAATGTATTTATTATAAACACACTGAGACAATATACCTTCTTCCCCTAATGTTTTTTCCCTAGCTTATTGAAGTATAACTGACAAATAAAAATTGTATATATTTGATATATACAACATGATGATTTGATATATGTATACATTGTGAAATGATTACCACAATCAAGCTAATTAACACATCCATCACCTCACACAATTACCATTTTTCCTTTTTTGTAGTGAGAACACTTGAGATCTACTCTCTCAGCAAATTTCAAATATACAATGCAGTATTCCTAACTATAATCACCATCCTGTACATTAGATCCTCCAAACTTACTCATCTTATAACTGGAGGTTTGTACCCTTTGACCCCCCCAGCCCCATTATATTCTCCATTTCTTTTTTTTTAATTTAATTTTATTATGTTATGTTAGCCACCATTCATTACATCATTAGTTTTTGGTGTAGTGTTCCATGATTCATTGTTTGCATATAACACCCAGTGCTCCATTCAATATGTGCCCTCCTTAATACCCATCACTGGGCTAACCTATCCCCCGCCCCCCTCCCCTCTAAAACCCTCAGTTTGTTTCTCAGAGTCCATAGTCTCTCATGGTTCATCTCCCACTCTGATCCCCCCCCCTTCATTTTTCCCTTCCTACTATCTTCTTTTTTTTTAACATATAATGTATTATTTGTTTCAGAGGTACAGGTCTGTGATTCATCAGTCTTACACAATTCACAGCGCTCACCATAGCACATACCCTCCCCAATGTCTATCACCCAGCCACACCACCCCTCACCACTCCAGCAACCCTCAGTTTGTTTCCTGAGATTAAGAATTCCTCATATCAGTGAGATCATAAGATACATGTCTTTCTCTGATTGACTTATTTCACTTAGCATAATACCCTCTAGTTCCATCCATGTCGTTGCAAATGGCAAGATTTCGTTTTTGTTTTTTTGTGGTTTTTTTTGATGGCTGCATAATATTCCATTATATATATATATAAATATATATATAATATATATATATATCACATCTTCTTTATCCATTCATCTGTTGATGGACATCTAGGCTCTTTCCATAGTTTGGCTATTGTGGACGTTGCTGCTATAAACATTGGGGTGCACGTACCTCTTCAGATCACTATGTTTGTATCTTTGGGGTAAATAGCCAGTAGTGCAATTGCTGCGTCGTACGGTAGCTCTATTTTCAATTTTTTGAGGAACCTCCATACTGTTTTCCAGAGTGGCTGCACCAGCTTGCATTCCCACCAACAGTGTAGGAGGGTTCCCCTTTCTCCACATCCTCGTCAGCATCTGTCATTTCCTGACTTGTTAACTTTAGCCATTCTGACTGGTGTGAGGTGGTATCTCATTGAGGTTTTGATTTGGATTTCCCTGATGCCGAGTGATGTTGAGCACTTTTTCATGTGTCTGTTTGGATGTCTTCTTTGCAGAAATGTCTGTTCATGTCTTCTGCCCATTTCTTGATTGGATTATTCTTTGGGTGTTGAGTTTGATAAGTTCTTTATAGATTTTGGATACTAGCCCTTTATCTGATATGTCATTTGCAAATATCTTCTCCCATTCTGTCGGTTGTCTTTTGGTTACTCTCCATTTCTATGAGCTTGACTTTTTGAGATTCCACATATTAAGTGAGATCATATAGTGTTTGTCTTTCTGCACAATGTGATGTGCTTAGTATGTTTTCTGTCTGTAGCAAAACGAATGGCCTGAAAATGGTATTCATTTTTAGGTTTCTATTCCATGTACTTTTTAAAATTTTTTTTAAGATTTATTTATTTGAGAGAGAGAAAGCATGAGTGGGAGGGGCAGAGGGAGAGGGAGAGAGAGAATCTCCAGCAGAGTCCCCGCTGAGCGTGGATCCCAATGCAGGGCTCCATCTCACAATCCCTAGATCATGACTTGAGCCGAAACCAAGAGTCCCATGATTAAGCGACTGCACCACCCTGGCGCCCCTCTTTTTTTTTTTTTCCGAGAGAAGGCTAGAATACATTTGAGAGTGGCAGAGCCTTAAGAAAAGAGTATGAGATGAGCCAGCCCAGAGAGGGCAGCTTTGTTAAGTGGCTTTGAGTACATTTTGCCAAATGTGTGCAGCAACTCACTGGTTTTCTTGAGTGCCCTGAGTATTCCTATGTATGCTCCATCTACTCCATTAACCCCCCTTATAGCCATCTTAGAAACACACTATCATTTGCAGTGTGAGTTAAAAAAAAATCACCAAATCCTAGCTCAACGCATTTAATTTTTTTTTTTTTTTTTTTTTTTTTTTTGCCACTAGAACTTATGGGATAAAGTAGAACACTTCAATAGGTTTGAGGGACTAGAAAAGCAACATTTTGAACTTAATAACAGACATCTGTCTACCTTGAATGCTCCTTTATTTCCTCCCTTCCAAATCATCACATAAAACTAGTTCCTGGGTAAATACTTTCCCTTCTTACCTTGTAAAATATTTAACTTACATATTTCATACTCTGAAAATGGTCTTCTAAGGGTTCAGGGATCGCCAAGGACGTGTGAGGTCCAGGTGTGGGGCGCACAGGGGGCATCCGCAGCATGTCGTTTCTGGGGCGTGTGGTTCCTGAGCCGTCCCTGAGACAGGAGTGTGGCTCCCGCTGCCGCCGGGAAGAGCAGCCCGCAGAGGAACGGCGTGCCGCGGGGAGCGGCCAGATGACTTACCCGGGAGCCGCTGTGTCCCGGCAGGGCCTCGGGACATTCTGCGGAGCCCGGCAAGGCAGTGCCGGCTGCCTTTGGAGTCGCTTGGCCTGGAAGCCAGTGAGCAGCCTGGCAGCTGCTTGATTCAAGAGCACTGTTCGGTAGAATCAATGGGAACAGAAATCAACTATAAACTCTGCTTGCTTCCCTGAGGAGGGACAAAGTATGTTCATGCACAGCAGACCCCTGTGGGGCCTGTCTTGCCTAGTTCAGAGTTGTCAGGAAAACCTCCTTTGGGCTGATTCTATGCTGATGTTGGTCCTTCTCTTAGCAAATTAACCATTTCAAACTTCTTCAAGATAACTTGCCTTGTGCGTGAATGCCTGTCTTTCTGTGCGTAATTTTACTCACATATGTTTTCATATGATGGTGAGGCATTTGGATAGCATTTTTTGCTTTTCATTGTGGTTTATATATGTTTACCTACATTATAAACCTATTTGGGGGCACCTGGGTGGCTCACTTTGTTACGCATCTGACTCCTGGTTTTGGCTCAGGTCATGATCTCATGGGTTGCGAACTCCTTATTGGGCTCTGCTCAGGGGGGAGTCTGCTTGAAGATGCTCTTGCACCATTGTGCGTGCAAGCTGGGGGTGGGGCACACAGAGAGGAAGAGAATCTTAAGCAGGCTCCACGCCTAGTGTGGAACAAATGAGGGGCTCAGTCTCCCGACCCTGGGATCATGACCTGAGCCAAAATCAAGAGTCCCACACTTAACTGACTGAGCCACCCAGGCTCCCCAAGGCATATTTTGATTTTAAAGCAAAGTTCTTGAAACAGACATAGAACTAGAAGAATGTTATCCGGTCATGATTGGTTCCATTGTTATCTGGGAGTTGAGTTCTGAAAGAACAGCAGAGAAGGGAGAAACAGGCTCAGCTGAGGGGGGTTCTCTGTTTTCTTTTCCATATTTGCCTCTTTCTTAGGCCATTTCTTTGTGAAATGCCCACCCCAAATTTTTTCTGATAATGTATTTTAAAAGTATTTTAAAAGATGGTCATTGGGGGGAGCCTGGGTGGCTCAGTGAGTTAAGCATCCGATTCTTGATCTTAGCTCAGGTCTTGATCTCAGGGTTGTGAGTTCAAGCCCCACATTGGGCTCCATGCTAGGTGTGGAACCCACTTAAAAAAAAAAAGTGGTAGTTATACATAGAAACATATTCTGTTTTTTACTTAACTCTGTAATGTGGAAATATTTTTCTTTCTTGATTTTTCTTTTCCACTTTCTTTCCTGCATTTTGTTAGTGTGCCAAGTATTGTTCTAAATACGGATTATCTTGTTTAATGTTTATACTGCCCTATGAAGCTATTATTATTACTCTTGTAATTATTATTATTTCCCCCATTTTACAAAAAAGGAAAACAGTCTCAGAAAGGTTAAATGGGTAGACCAAGGTCACTCAGTTCAAAAAAGACTCAGATTCATTTGTATCTTGGGGTTAGGCTCCATAGCCTATGTTTTAAAAACCACTCTATGGGGCGCCTGCGTGGCTCAGTCATAAGCATCTGCCATTGGCTCAGGTCATGATCCCAGGGTCCTGGGATCGAGCCCCGCATTGGGCTCCCTGCTCGGTGGGAAGCCTGCTTCTCCCCCTCCCACTCCCGCTGCTTGTGTTCCCTCTCTTGCTGTGTCTGTCTCTCAAATAAATAAATACAATCTTTAAAAAAATTTAAAAAATAATAAAAACCACTCTAAGATGGCATCTGTAAACTCTGAAATTTCTCTGAATTTGAGACATCGTTTTTGTTATATTGTGTAAAAAGATTAAAAAACAGTGATCTCTTCCTGATTTTGCTGTTCTACACTTATTCAGTATCCTTTCTTACTGATTTTTCTCCTACTAGAAAGAACTGGGTCATGTACATTTGGCAGAAAAAGCACTTTCTTTTATTCCCATGTTTACAAGAGAAATAAAATATCTCACTTTACCCAGAAGAAAACTAAGATAATGTTTCATTTTGGCTTTGTTCCTATTTAAGATATGGATCTGATTCTCAGAGCTTTCAAACATCTTGGATCTGTCTTTTTTACAGACTATTTCTCCTTTTTTGCATCTCCCATAAAACAGGGTTTAAGAGAATGTATTCTAGATTTGTGTTTTGACTCTTGTGGATTTTTTTTTTTCAAGGAAAGCATCTTTTCTTTGGAATTTGTTGAACAAATCAAAGTTTTTAGGAGGACCTGCTGTTCTGAGTATGCTGTGGCTCTGATTGGAAAATTCTAATATATGCTGATTGTACATTATGTCATAAATCTGAAAGTATTTTAAGAAAAATGCTTTTAGAGTAGGAGTCCTTATCATGGCATTCATGAGCTTTAGAGGGTCTCCTTGCAATTGTCTGCAAACATGGTTCTGGTTTCAGGGTTCCAGAGTGTCCTGAAATTTTAATAGCACAGCTTTGGTTGATCTCTAAAGTTATTTTCAGTGAAACTATTTATCTTATGATTTTCATTGATTAAGATTAGCAGCTTCTTTTTTTTCATTTCACGTGGATTTATTTAGGCAATAAAGTGTATTAAGTTAGTTGGGCACTTCCTTACACATATTTCCTCCTCCCCTTAGCTGTATTCATTCCTTCATTCATTTATTACATTTATACTGTGCCATAGCAAAACTGTGTCTCCTCAAACTAAGTAAGATAACTCCATTATAAATTCATTGTGTAGTTCTCCATGGCAATTTTATCACTCTTTGCAAATTAAGTATTTGTATGATGTCTCCCTCACTGTGCTGGAAGCTACAGGAGGCCCGGGTGTCTCAGGATTGGCCACACTGCCTCACGTAATAGGATCTCAAAAAAAAAAATCACCATTGAGTGAATAGATCTTTGTGTCCCTTTGATAGTGCCAGCATCTACCTGAGATTCATTTAATATCTGTTGTAAACAAGTGGTCACCATGGGGTGCTGGAGGGTTAGAAAGAGAAGAAACACAACACGATCCCTATGTCAGGGGTCCCATACAGTTCAGCAGAGGACAAGGAAGTATCAAACCCATAGCTCCCCATGAGGTGCTCTAGGAAATGAAGAGAAGGACAAGGGAGAGTGGGCAGCAGGGAAGGAAGGCTTCTCAGCAGAGACCTGCCATGGGAAATGATCTGTGGGGAGAGAAAACATGTTAAGTCATCTGAAGAGCAGGATCGGGGGAAGGATAAGGAAGTCCCGGTGATGCAGAGGTCACTGCAAGGAGTCTGTAGAATTTCCCCAGTTGTAGCACTGTCTCTGCCTCTCTCTTTGGGCACTAGAAACAAGCAGTTTGCCTGATGCCAGTGAGCAAAGAGCCATGGCCAGGTTAGGGGGCTGTTGGAAATTTATGATGGGGGAAAGGGTTTCGAAAAGGACAAACAGCAGCCCTGGGAGCAACAGCAAGGCTTTGAAGGGTAGTCTGGGAGCACAGGATGCCCCAAGAGGGCGAGACTTGTGTGGGACACCAGGGTGAGATGCTAAGAGGAATGCATAATAGCAGTTAAGCAAGTTTTGTCCTAGAAGGAGACAGGCTATCCATGAGCCAAGCACCATCTATGTATCTCATGAACCTCATGAGGAGGAAAATGAGGGTGGCTGGGGCAGAAGCCATGCCAAAGAAGGAGCATCACTGTGCCCATCATGGTGGAGGGGACTTTCAGGGTTGGGTCACCTGCATGTGTGGTCGGTGTTGCACAGTGTCTGTAACCCAGGACGTCCTAGCATACCCCCACCCCCACCCCAAGCATTCACTTTGTGTCTGTTTGGGGTCATTTAGCCTTCTGCCCAGTTATTGTTTTCCCCCTAATCTCCCAGCATATCTGCCTCATGAGACTCCAGATGGCCCCAGATATAACTGTTCCATCCTCTTAAGGACAAGAATACTGGTACTTCATCCACTACAACTCCCAGTCACATGCTTTCCACAAATAATAAAGTCTACTTTTCTGCTAGCAGTTTATTTTCTCTCATCATTGCTGCCCACTCCCCACACCACATATTATAAATAAAGCCTGATCTGTAGGCTTCATTTCTCCTACTCTTCTTTAAAAAAACTTTTTGTCACTATTTAAAAAACAAGAATAACAACAAAACCTCATAAGCTTAAAAAAAATAAGAAGGGGCTTTGTAGAGTAAGAAACCATAGCACATAAACTAGAATTCACCAACAATACCCTTAGAGAGTGTCATCAATAGTGTCAACAATAAAATCCTGGGAACTAGGAATCTGATTCTAGTCATTCATTTTGAACAGAAATAATTATTTTTATGGATGACCGTTCCCAAGTGTTTGACGATTCCTGGAGTCAGTGTTCCAGATGAAAGCATCTGTTCTAAACCCTGCTAAAGTACTTCCAGAATCACGTCTTCACATTCCTGCATTTCAATGAAGAAGCCAAAATGTAGCTAGAGGTAATTACTTCAACTAAGCCCTGATGCTAATGGTGCCACCTCATTAGTGTTGTGGCTCAGTGGGGAGCCAGAGTGTATATTTAATGAGTTTAGAATGGTAATAAAATTAAAGTGGAATTGTTGGGCAGGAGGAATATGTAATCCTATTATACTAATGTCTCAACATAAAGGGAATAGTGACGGGAATTGTAGGGGATTGTATTAGTTTTGCTCTTGTCTCTGCCTTTAATGTTCCCGGCTGCTTGAGATCTTGCCCTTTGGGAAATCCACACTTCCCTCCGCATCGAAACCTTCCCCTTCCTGCAGGCATCAGATCAGATTTTAACTTCTCCGTGAGGTTTTCCTGACCACCAAATGGACCTTTTTCTAAAAGCTGCTGGTGGTGGTGTTTGGGCACCAAAATAGTTGTGTTTCATGCCTCAGTTCTATCTCCTTCTGTGGCAGTGCCACACACAAAACAGCCTTGATAGGTTGATTTTATTTCTAAAAGCAAAGGAAAAGGATATGTAGAGAATACAGACAACATTAAATTTTGTTCAACAGTTTTTGAGGAATTATTGCATATACAGAACTCTGAGAAATTAAAAAAAAATCTGAAGCCTTTGCTGTTACCCAAAATGTTATTGAAACTTAATAAATATACAAATACATCAAACTTCCCAGGATCCCATCCAGAAGTATGTGAACATCTTTATAAACATCATATGAACTCTTTCTAATGTGAGCACCATCAATGAATGATGGCCTTGAAAGACATAAAATTATTCATCCATCCATCCATCCATCCATCTGTCCACCAATTTAGAAGAATTAAGTGTTAGTGCTAGGTGTTGGGATACAGAAGTAAAAACTGCCATGGATGGAATTCCTGCCTTCATGGAGATCCTGCCTCTCTAAATGTAGGGTGACAGAAATGAAGTTAGAACAAAATCATGAAGGACTGTGTATGCCATGGTAAGGCATTTGAATTTTATTTTGAATTCTGTGGGGAAATGATAAAGATGTTAAGCAAGGAAATGAGAATGATTTATGTTCTAGAAAGATCTTTCCGGGATTAGAGGTAATAGAGTGGAGATGTGGTGAAGCAAGTTTGAAAATAGGGAAATGAGAAAAAAAAAACATCAGATATTTAAGATAGTCTCTCCAAACTCTCTTTAAGAATAGGTATCTCAGCCACCAATAGGAGAGCTGGAAATATTTTGGCTAAAAACTGTACCAGTTTAAAGATTTTATTTATTTATTTATTTGAAAGAGAGCGAGAGAAAGTGTGAGCAGGGGAAGGAGCAGAGGGGGAGGGAGACGGAGGAAGAAAGAATCTCAAGCAGACTCTGTGCTGAGCACCAAACCCAGCACGGGGCTCAATCTCACAACCCTGAGATCATGACCTCAGCCAAACCAAGAGTTGAATGCTTAACGGAATGAGCCACCTACGGCATGCCAAAACTCTGCCAGTTTAAAACCTCTCTGATCATGCACACCAAAGATGAATTAAAGCAACTAGGGACTTTTGGGTTTTGAGAAGGAATTAATTTTGAAAATGAAATTTGGTTATAATTATATGCATTTTTATGGAACTTAGGTGTAACGAGAAGCTATATTTGTTGGATTAAACATGAAGATTTAAAGATAAAGTGGCATGAAAAAAAGGGAGTTGAAAATATTTTATGGTTTAATAGATCTGTTTTGTTCTCTCACATAGGATTTTGTTTTATTAATAAGACACACTAAAATTCAATTTGTTTCCTTCATCTTTGCTGTGTTCTTTCCAAAGAGCTGAAGGACTTATTTTTACATAAAAGAATGTGTAAAAAAATTATAAAATTCAATGAAAGGAGTAAAATTTTGTTTAGACATGTAAAGGGAAGAATTTCACGAGCAAAGATTCTTTAGTTGACACACCAGAGAAATTCAGAGATCTTGTTCTGCACAGCTGTTACCCACCCTGCTGTCAGATTTGGTTAAAAGAAAATAATTCCTTAGTCTAGATCTGGTTCCTTCATCCCCTCCCACTCCTACCTTGGAACAAATAGGACATTTTTAGGTTGAGCATCTTATGGGGTCCGTAATTAAAGATTCTACTGTGCACATAAATTTAGCTTGTCCTCACCAGTCTTGATGGGAGATTTATAACCCCACCTATCAAAAAGTCAAAATTCTGGGGCGCCTGGGTGGCTCAGTTGGTTAAGCGACTGCCTTCAGCTCAGGTCATGATCCTGGAGTCCCTGGATCGAGTCCCGCATCGGGCTCCCTGCTCGGCAGGGAGCCTGCTTCTCCCTCTGATCCTCCCCCCTCTCATGTGCTCTCTCTCTCTCTCTCATTCTGTCTCAAATAAATAAATAAAATCTTAAAAAAAAAAAAAAAGTCAAAATTCTGTTGCCTGTTAGTCCTAATAAAGCAGCAAGAGTTTCCTGAAGGGAATGCTGATGAGCCTAATTGTTCACAGCTGGAGGGTGAAGGGATGATTCCATCAGTGAAATTTTAACCTTCTCCTTCCCCATTTCCCTCTTGACTTTACAGATAGGAGTTGGGCTCCAAGAATCCATAGAAGAGATTCAGATTTTAATTAGTAGTGATGATCTGTTCATATTTTGGCAAGACTGTGAGATATTGACTTGGATTTGATGGTATAATGATGGCTAATACCAGAAGTCTGTGCAAAAGTGTTGGTGTCTGAAACAAAAATTTCAGTGTTGAAGTGTGACTGTTTTTTGGGGTCAACCAAATGAGATACTGGAAGCAGCTACAGAAGAGAGGTCTCTTCTTGGCTTTCCTATGAAGTTCTATATAAAACATCAGAATGAAGAGACAGTTTATTTATAAATGTTTCTCTAACAAATATAATATGCAAATCATTGTAGAGATACATTCGTTGGAGACCAAACCCCTTACAAATATTAGAGAAGTCTTCATAATGCACTATTGCTGTCATTCACAAATACTTCTGAATATCTTTTGGGAAAGGATGTCATAATAGACACTGGTAATACAAAGAGAGGCTTACAATAGAAATCTAGGGAGGCAGGGCATGTTTATATAAAGGTAGAAGATATATCAAAGTGGATGCTATGCCAAGTGCTAAAAGACTAGAGAAAAAAGGGGAACCCATGGTAGAATCAAAGGAAATGAGAGAGCAACAAGATGTATAGTACAAGGTCAGGAAAGCAAAGAATGGGAATTTCAGGAAGGAGATGACCAGTACTATTTATTATTACTAGAAAGTTAATGAGACTAAGGACTAAAAATAAGTAAGGAAATTACACTTAACTATTTGAAGGTCATCAGTGACAAGAACATGCAGTTTCAGTTGAATGGGAAGATGATGAATGAGAAAATGTAAACATGACCTGAAGTGGAACAATTTCAAGATTAGAATTATCATGAGTAACAAGGTATTAGCAAATTGAGTCCAACTGCATATACAAAGATAATACACTGTCATGATTTAATGGGGTTTATCTCAACAATGCAGGTCTTGGTTGGTAAATTACACATACATACACATGAACACACACACACATACACATAGTTGGTTTACCTATTGATTACCATATTAACATAAAAGATAAAAAATAAAACTCATAAGATCATCTTAAAAGATGCAGAAATGCATTTGACAAAATTGTTCATCCATTCATGATTTAAAGAAAAAACTCTCAGAAAACTAGAAATTAAAGGGAACTTTCTTAATGAATGAAAAGCATCAACAAAACTTCTACAACTAATATTTTACTAAGTGGAAAAGTCTGAATAAAATTGAGCAAAAGATAAGAATGATTAATCATTTTTATTCAACATTGTTCTAGAGGTCCTAGCAAGTATAAGAAGAAAAAAAGCATACAAATTGGAAGTAAAACTGGATTTACTCACAGAAAACATAACCATGAACTTATATATTCTAAAAGAATCTGCATATAAAAAAGCTTCTACAACTAATAACTGAGTTTGGGAAGGTAACAGGATAGAAAGTTATTGTGCAATGACTAATAGTATTTCTATATAGTAGCAATGAACAACTGCAAAATAAAATTGAAATAACATCATGTACAATAGCCCAAATCATAAAATACTTAGGAATAGTTTTATCAAATATGTAATTACCCAAAAGAAAATTATAAAACACCACTGAGAGAAATCAATGAAGACAAAATAAATGTAAAGATACACTGTGTTCGTGACTCAGAACATTCAATATGTTTAAGATAATTCACTGCAAACTGGTCTAAAGATTCAACATCATTCCAACTAAAAGCTCACCAGGCTTGTTTTAAAAAATATGCAAATTCTGGGAATTCAAAAAACTTTGAAGAATTAGAACAATTATGAGAAGAAAAAGTTGGAGAACTTATACTATGTGATTTCACAACTTACTATAAAGGTCTGGTAATCATACAGTATGATTTTGGCCTATGACAGACATGTAGACCAATGCAAAAGAATAAAGTCCAGAAGCAGACCCACATATGATATGTCAGTTGATACATCAAGGTAATATTGGGGGGGGGAAGATAGATTTGTCAATAGTGTTGGGGGAATTGAGTATCCTTATATAAGACCTTCAACCCTTCCCTCATACCATATTCAGAAATTAATTCTAAATGGATCATAGACATAAATATAAAAGCAAAATTTATGAAACTTTTAAAAGAAACAAAAATTAACATCTTTGTGACCTTGGGGTAGGTGAAGATTTCTTAAGAAGCAGAAATAGAGCACTAACCATAAAAAGAAAAACTGATAAATTACTTGTCATCAAAGTGTAAAGTCTCATTAAGAAAATAAAGATGAAAGCAAGCCTCAAACTGAAAGAAAATACCACAGTACATATATTTGATGTAGGACTTGTATTCAAAATATATAAGGAAAGCTTATAGCACAATAAGAAGCCAAACCACCAAATTGACCAAATGGGCGTAAGATTTGAACAGGTATTTCACAAAACTGGATCTATAACAAACACATAGTAGATGCTTCACATCATGAGTCATTAAGGAAATACAAATTAAAACCACAATGAGAGCACTATTTGCCCACTAGAATTGTCAAAATTAAAGACCCAATACCAAGTGTAAGGATGTGAGGCAACTGGAACTCTCATATATTTTTGGCAAAGTGCAAAATAGTACAACTATTTGAAAAATAATTGGTAGTTTTTAATAAAGTTAAACATACACTTAGAATAAGACTCAGCAATGCCACCCCATGGGTTTTTACCCAAGAGAAATGAAAACACATGTTTACAAAAAGACTTGTACATGAATATTTATGGAAGACTCATTCATAATACCCCAAATGGAGACAACTTAAATGTCCATCAACAAGTGAATGTATAGGGTCGCCTGGGTGGCTCAGTCAGTTAAGCACCGACTCTTGATTTCAGCTCAGGTCATGATCTCAGGGTTGTGAGATCTAGCCCTGCATTGGACTCCTCGCTGAGCATGGAGCCTGCTTAAAATTCTCTCTCCCTCTCCCCCTGCCCCTCCCCTGCTTGCACTCTCTTTCTCTCTCAAAACAGTCATTTAACACGTGAATGTATAAATAAATTGTGGCATATCCACATCAAACAAAAAGCTATGAATTACTGATAGATGTAACAATAATAATTCATCTTAAAACATAATGCTGAATGAAAGAAGCCAGTCCCAAAAGAGCATATGCTATCTGAATTTCTAGAATAGTCAAACTTAACCTATAGTGACAAAAAGTAGATCTGTGATTGTCACATGCAGGGGAAGATGGAGGATGACTGCATAGGGGCACAAAGGAAATTTTAAGAGAGACAAAAATGTGTAAATCTGTCAAACTGTATCTAAGTGTATGCATAAAATGTGTGCATTTTATTCAATGTTATTATACCCAGTAAAGTTGATTCAAAAAATAAAAAATATGATATATATCCAAATTTTATGGTTTGGTTTGGTTTTGTCTTTTAAAATAGGACTAATGTACCACCTCACACTAGTCAGAATGGCTAAAATTAACAAGTCAGGAAATGACAGATGTTGACGAGGATGCGGAGAAAGGGGAACCCTCCTACACTGTTGGTGGGAATGCAAGCTGGTGCAGCCACTCTGGAAAACAGTATGGAGGTTCCTCAAAAAGTTGAAAATAGAGCTACCCTATGACCCAGCAGTTGCACTACTGGGAATTTACCCCAAAGATACAAATGTAGTGATCCAAAGAGGTACATGCACCCCAATGTTTATAGCAGCAATGTCCACAATAGCCAAACTGTGGAAAGAGCCAAGATGTCCATCAACAGATGAATGGATAAAGAAGATGTGGTATATATATATATATATATATATATATATTCAATATGTATATATATATATATATATATATATACACACACACAATGGAATATTATGCAGCCATCAAAAAACACGAAATCTTGCCATTTGCAACAACGTGGATGGAACTAGAGGGTATTATGCTAAGCGAAATAAGTCAATCAGAGAAAGACATGTATCATATGATCTTACTGATATGAGGAATTCTTAATCTCAGGAAACAAACTGAGGGTTGCTGGAGTGGTGAGGGGTGGGAGGGATGGGGTGGCTGGGTGATAGACATTGGGGAGGGTATGTGCTATGGTGAGTGCTGTGAATTGTGCAAGACTGTTGAATCACAGATCTGTACCTCTGAAACAAATAATACATTATAGGTGAAAAAAAAGAAGATGGTAGGAAGGGAAAAATGAAGGGGAGGAAATTGGAGGGGAGACGAACCATGAGAGACCGTGGACTCTGAGAAACAAACTGAGGGTTCTAGAGTGGAGGGGGGTGGGGGGATGGGTTAGCCTGGTGATGGGTATTAAAGAGGGCACATATTGAATGGAGCACTGGGTGTTATACGCAAACAATGAATCATGGAACACTGCATCAAAAACTAATGATGTAACGTATGGTGATTAATATAACATAATAAAATTAAATTTAAAAAAATGGCTGAGAAAGATAAAAGAGCCACAAATCTAGAGTCAAAAATATTTCCTAATTTATAAAATGTGGCAAGTGTGCTCTAAAACTATAGATGAGTGAGTGCGACACCAAATGATAAAATATTCTGGAATAGATTACTAAATAAATGGTTTGTAAGTACTTAAAAAAATAAAAAATAAAATAGGATTAATGTTATAGGTAGCACAGTATCCAATATAGCAGGATATCATATAATTAAAAATTAATGACAGAATCCTTTTCATTGATGATGTATGTTATATTTGAGTTCGGCTTTTAAAATATGAACCTCCACTATAAGTAACCAAGCAGCTTTTTGGTTCACTAAATAAGATCTTAAAAACCCATTAGATTGTACATACTAGTTTATTCCAAATAGTCTTAGAAGTCATTAAACTCTTGTTCCTTCCATCTCTTCATTTTCTTCTTGTTATTTTAAAAAAAGAAGGTGTAAAAATTATGTTACATTGGCTGATTTCAATCTGATGAAAGAATTTGTCTGGCAGCCATGAAGTATGGATGAGGAAATTCTAGTTCTTCTATTTTCAGAAAAGGAAAACAGTATTTATTTTCCACTGGAGAAACACTTGCTTCTTATACACCTTTTTTTATACAAAATGGATGAGTTATGGATCCAAGAGACAAGTTCAGGGCAAGATGAAGGAGTGTTGCTGATTTTTTCTTTGGATTTTGGTTAGTCTTTATTGCTTTATTCTTTTGCAGTGTACCAACTTGCCGGAGAATGGCAGTTTAGTGTCCTGTGTAAACCTCTAGAATCTATAACTTTATGGTAGAAAATTTTTAGAGGAGTTTGATGTGGGCATGTATTTAGGTTTAGGTCAAAAAGTATATCTTTAAAAATAACAACTTAAAATATGATCAGGATATTAGATTTTTAAAAGGGTGGGAATGGAATTTTTCTTTCATAATTCAATTGGGTGAGTTAATAAATGCTTACTTCGCAAAGCCCTGTGTTGGGAATGCAGGGCGACATAGATGAATAAGGCACTCATTGTTCCAACATACTTAGAAAAAGTAAATGACTTTCTCCATTTGAACATTAATTTACACATGGTTGGGTGACTGGAAATACGGCAACAGTGTGATAGTACATCAGTGAGAAAATGAAATTGGCTGCAATCAGCCAATTTCAGATGGAAGCATTTGATTGAACAAGTCTCTGTGAAGGTCGTTAGCAATATGAAGCTGTCTAGTCCATAGGTGTTGAGCAATAGTAGAGTGCACACCTGTGTGTGCACGAGAACGAGGTGTGGGCACAGAGCCCATGATTTGGTTGTGTGGAGGGCACTTTTGTGCATCAGTACTGAGGCTTCCTTTTCCCTGGACAGATGCAGTCTCCAGCCCAAGCGCATGTGTTACTTCTGCCCCTAATCGTTGCCTCAGCTTGGCATTCTTGCATGCCTGCACTGGTGTGGTCTGACCTCAGTGGCCAAGCTGAATTAACAAGGGCAGTGTTGAAAGTCAAATTACACTTCTGTCTTTTAGGATGACACTGTGTTACATTTTCCTTTTCCTTCCAGGAAGGAAGGGATTGCCAGACCTTTTGATTGTCCTGTTTCTGTACTTATTCAAGTTGAATCCCTTCATTCCTTGGCAGAGAGAGACGATTGTTTCCTCTTGTGGCCCTAGAAGGCATAAGCCATAGCGTATTAGTATTTTCAATGGAGTTGTGCTGGCTATTTCAGTAATGGCTGCTTTGTGTATTTGCTGGGCATTGTGTTGAGCCACTTACATACTTGATCTCATTGAAATCCTTTCAACAACCGTATAAGGCAGAAATTATGATGACCACTTTCCTGCTGAGGCACCTGAGACCCAGGGAGCTTAAATTGCTTGCCCAATGTCCCAGCTCGTCACTGGCTGAGCCAGGATGCAAATGGGTCTGCCTCCCTCCCTGGGCTGTGCTGGACTGGCCACACTCAGATGTCCTGTAGAAAGAAGGAAACCTAGTTTTGAGAGCTGAGAATGAAAGGAACCATTAGCGATCACTCTAGAAACAGAGGCCCAGAAGGTTTTTCAGAAGGTCCAAGAACTTGCCCAGAGTCACAGAGCTAAAACTGAAGAGTTTGCCCAGGGGAAAAGGGTCTCGATTACAGCGTTTTAAGAATCAGAACAACAGCTGTCATCAGCAAGCCCAACTAGTGAGTAGCTTGGACCAGTTTGTAGTTACTATATAGGGGCCACAAGGAGGCAGGTCAGTGCCAAAGGCTTGGGCTTGTGGGGTCATCTGGGCCCCAGTAACACCCCTGGTCTGTCATTCGCTTGCTGTGTGACTTTGGGCTGTGCAACTGACTACCTCCATATTCCAGTCTGGAAAATGGAGATGATGATGATAATAATAGCTCCTACCTGCTTAGATCGAAGATCATGTGGGGCCATCAATATATAATCACTACTATTATTTGTAGTACGTGTAGTACAGGAACCCAGAGGCAATGTCTGAATAATAATAAAGAAAGCCCCCCCCCCAAAACAAATGAAAACCTAGTTTTGATAAGGACAGAAAGAGGTTTTGGGGATAAATTTGGTTTCTGTTTGTTTATTTTTGTCTCTGTGTTTATATTTTAATGTCTCCCCTTTGGCTGTGTGGCTATGTAGTTACCATTCACTCCCCCACCCAGACCACCTAAGGACTGGGGTACATGTCTGGGATGCTGCAGACAGAAAGCCAAATTCTCAAGATTCATCATAGATGTGGGTCATTACAGCTGAACAAATTGGAGTTTTTTTTTTTTATTGATTTCTGTTTTTACATTGGAAGTATACTTTGATTTGATTAAAAATACTAAATTATAAGCAAATAGGCACACACTTCACGGTAGGACACAGCAGAATTGCTAGTTTCCTTATCAACTATCCAATGTAAACTTCTTTTCTATATATTAAATATAAATTGTCAGGTGTATGGAGAAATTAGGAGAAGGTTTCAAAAGTTACAAAACTGAAAGAAACATATTTTTATATAAACCATGATTATGATGCATACATTACTTCTGTAATACTGATAGACATATTAATCAAACTTTAAAATCCTGACAGGAACACTGTTTGTATATATGTCTTGAATACTCTCTGCTAGGGTCAATATGGTTCTCATTTCTACTCTAAAATCTTATTTATGGCTTTCCCCTACAGAGCTAGCTTTCTGTGTGAGTGAAAATTCAAAATAAAAAATAAAATACAATACATATCAAATATTTCGGAAGTGGAGAGTTAAAAAAAGAATCTACAGGCTGTTTTTAATATGACACAGACCTTTGTCCTCAAGGTAAAAAATAATCATAGTTCTAACTGCATATCTAAGAGCTCTTTGTCCAGGTCACTCTCTCCTCTCCTTGCCTTTTGCTCTCTGGCCACTGTGACCTGCTGGGACGTCCAATCCAGGAGACCTCACTGCTCCACCTTGCACTGGAGCCTGAGAACTTTCTCCAGGGCAGTAAGCTGGGGCAATTGTTTCCATCTCTCATGGGTCACTGGCCTTCATTGCCTGATGTTTTGTGTGAATTTTTGGTTTGGCTTGCTTTGTTTTGTTTGTTTGGGAGGAAAAATGAATTTTAAAGGTGTTTGGTAAGATTGTACAGATAATAACTTATTCCCCTCTTTCTAGCCCCATCTGCAAGGGTCGTTAAAATCCTCATACCTTAAATATAAAGCAGCCACATTGAGACTGGGAGGGGATCGTGACCTGTTCTTTGGATGAGTTTGTTTGGGCTAAGAAAAAATTTATTGTCTCTTATATCAACAGTATTTGCACCCTTTCAATTGTGCTGTGTTTTACTAGGGCCACCTACTCTGCTGAAAGGCTTTGACCACAAATGTAAGGTGATCTATTGAGGAGGAGCTGTGGTTTGCCTGAAGCTGAGGTTGCAGAATGTCTTTTTTGGCCGCCGTGTGAACTCAGCTCAAGAAACTCATGTGCTTTAATTTTTTTTTTAACTCTCTATTTTGAAATTATTTTAGATTTAGAGAAAAATTGCAAAAATCATACTAACTAGGCAATTAGCGTTAATACAATATTATTAAGTAATCTATAGATCTTATTCAAAACCTGCCACTGTTCCATTAATGTTCTTTGTCTTTTCTTTTCTTTTTTTTATGTCCTTTTTCTGGTTCAAGATTTACTTCAGAATCCCACATAAAAATACACTCATCCTATGTGTACATTTTAATAAGTTTTGACAAATTTATGTATCATGTAACTACTATCTAAGTTAATATAGAGAACATTTTTCCCATTTCCAAAAGAATCCCTTAATTTCAAATACCCCACAAAGTTCACTGTGCCCCTTCCCAGTCTATCCCCCGCCCTCCACTTGCCGCCCTAGCAACTACTGATCAGCGTTCTGTTACCATAGATGAGATTGTTCTATTCTAGTATTTCAAGTAGATGGAATTATCTAGTATATACTCTTCTGCATCTGGCTTTTTGTGTTCAGCATAATTGCTAGGAAATTCATTTATGTCGTTGTATCCACAGTTATTTTTTTATTGCTGAGTTTGAACATACCCCACAATATTTGTTCACTTGCTGATGAATGTTTAGATTGTTCCTAGATTTGAGGTATCTAGAGGAGAAATCATAGGAAGGTGAACCCTTCCCTTTCCTACTGCTTAATCTTCCTCCAAGTAGGATTCTTGGCTAACAAAGATAAACATCAAGAACAATAGCAGGCTAGTAATCAGAATACCATTAAATATCCCTGATTCAGAGCATTCTTTTATTTTTATTTTTTTTTAAGTTTTTATTTATTTATTTGACAGAGAGAGACACAGAGAGAGAGGGAACACAAGCAGGGAGAGGGAGAAGCAGGCTTCCCGCAGAGCAGGGAGCCCGATGAGGGACTCGATCCCAGGACCCTGGGACCATGACCTGAGCTGAATGCAGATGCTTAATGACTGAGCCACCCAGGCGCCCCCAGAGCATTCTTTTAAAAGCTACATTGGTGAAATTGGTTTGGGCTTAAGGCTTAAGTGAGGTTTTTCCTTCCCCCTGACTTAAACCTGAGATGTCTGGATCATGATCTGGCTCCAGCCTAAATTATTCACCCAAATGCAGACACAAAACTGGGATAAAGATAAAGAGAGCCAGTACTGAGAGTGTGGGCTTAGAACCGGACTGGACAGGTTCAAGTCTCAGTTCAGCTTATTACTGGACATGTGACCTTTGGCAAATTAACTCACTTCTCTGGGCCTCACTTTCTCTTCTATAAAAGAGGGATAATAATAGCACCTGCTTCCTAGGGTTGTTATGAGGATTGAAAGGTTAATACTGTGTTTAGAACAGTGTCTGTCTTTAGAATGCATTCAGTAAAATTTAGATATCATTATTAAAATATTCAGTATGTGCATTTCATTCAGGTTTACCTGCTTGTTCCTGGAAGTCAGATTCCGTGATATGTTTTCTATCTTTTCCGTTACCTCTAAGTCCATCACAGGACTGGACAGATAGTAGCTGCTCAATATTTGCTTTTCAAATGGAATATTGATATCTGAATCATTCATATCATTTTCATGGTGATGAAGTTGTAGCTGTTCATTTGTCAGTTTCCCAAATTGAGCAGCAATATCATGGTATCCTGGGTTATCATTCTTTCTAACAAATATCGTTGATGTATTTGTATCTCTGGGAATAGTATTTGCAGTTCAAGTATAATCCTGGAAAGGCGAAGACAGAGATTTTACTGATGATAATGTGAGCGGTAGAGAGCATCAATGGTTAAGGCCATGGGCTCTTGTTCAGCATGGCCTAGGTTTAAATCTGACTTTACTTACTAGCTGTAGGAATTTGGGCAAGTTACTGACTACTTAGTGCCTCAATTTCCCCTCTGTAAAATACAGATAATAATAGCACCCTTGTTATTGAGTTATGTGGAGGATTCATGTATTAATGTAAGTAAAGCACTTAGAAAAGTCCCTTGCACAAGATAAGCATTCAATAAATGTTGTTATTGTATTTATAAGGTAGTATATCCCAAATTTTTGAAGATAATCCCAATGTCAAGAGTCTACTTCACTAGCTTAATTGTGCTAAAATTTATTGGCCCCTGTATCCCAATTAGGAATTCAGAAAATCTGATTACAGCAGTATTGGCTCTTTTTAATCTTAGTGCTAAGCTTACTTATGCACGTGCATGAGTATGTGCTGCAAGTAGAAGTGATTTTGTTTGCTTGGATTCCTTGGACCTCTGCTGGGCAGTAAGTTTGGACAGATGGAAATAGAAGAAAAAAAGACACTAAATTCCACATACTTATAATCAGGTAGCTAAGAGAACACTGAACTTCAGAAAACTCAAATTCTGGTTAATTGTTCACTGCCTCTGACCACTTTACCTCTGTGAGCCTCATTTATAATATGGGGACAGTGTTTGCTGTCTGCCAACCTTACAAAAGTCTTTCAAAGACCAAATGGATGGAAAAGCCCAATGTAATATATATGCAATATATCCAATATATGCAATGATATATAAATACATAATGTGTATATTTATGTTAGCAGTTGATATTCTGGCAAATTAAATGTTTAAATAATAGAGAATTCTCATATATAACACATTAATAGCCAATTAGCAGAAGATTGAAATGCATTGAGAAAATACTTAGCATCTAAATCATTTCAACATATACATATAACATGCTTTTCTCACTCATCCTTATCCATGATTAGGAGAGTCTTTAATTCCTACCACAAGAGCCTCCTCAATATTTCTGGAAGTTCCTCTGATTATATGCCAGATGTTCTCCCAAAGTGCTGTTGTCTACATCTTATTCTGGCTCCCATTACTGGTATTGCCCTCTGGTCCTGGGGCCTTGCCTCTCTGCCCATTACCCTATTCCATGGTGATGTGTTCTAGGACTCCAGAGTGGCACTGTACAAATGTTACATGCCTTGCTCCAAATCTGATCATGCCATCTGCTTAAAGCCCTTCCCTGGCTCTCCATTGCCCTCAGAATAAGGGTCAGATTCCTTAGCAGGCCTCCAAAGCTAGTTTCTTTCCTATCGCTCCCTTTCTCTCTAGCTTCACCTTTCACCACTATGCCAGTGGTTGATATTCCCTCCATGTTGAATTTCCTCTCCACATACTTTGTCCTCTTCCAACCCTTAGCTTTTATTTATGCTCCTCCCTCTAAGTCACTTCCATCATCTCATGAATTCTCCATCATCCTTCATATGCTAGCTTCAGTGTCATTCTTTCGGTGCATTTTTACGTGACCCACTCTCAGCTTCTGCTCAGCTTGGTGTGCAGGTCTGTGTTCTTGGGCCTGGTTGGCAGGTCAGTCTGAGAAGCTACAGTGCAGTGATCTCATCTACCGTTTCCTCTCTCAACTGTGTGCACCCTCTCCCTATGGTCAGCTGTTTTCCACTTGGAGTTTCTAAATTAACCTTTTCTATGTTGGGTTCTATTTTATCTCACCGTTTCTAATATGTACATTTATCTTTTAACATATTTTGTAGAAGGCCCTTCCAGACTGCACACTGCCTAAGTTCATTGTTTTTTTTTTTTTTTTTTACAGATGTTTAGTTTGTACTGTTGGTGTGCCAGGGACTCTTCTAACTTACAGAGACACCAAAGATTCATGAATGAGGTTGTTGTTTTTTAAATAAAAACCGATTAAAAAAAAACCAATACTCATTGTGTTACAGACACCCAGAAATACCAGAGAATAAAGATACTATGTCAAAAACATGCTGGATAAACCAACTTTTATTTTACTTTTACAGGGTCTAGATTAGTTTCTGGCTTTGAATTTGTGTTGTGTCCTACCTCTGTTAGCCTCTGGGCTTCTGGATAAGAAATTTCCTAAGCCCCAAGACAAGGAAGAGTTCTGACTCAGACTGTCTTGAGGATTAGTTAAGATAAAGAGTGCCTGAGTGGCTCAGTTGGTTAAGCATCTGCCTGTGGCTCAGGTCATGATCCTGCGGTCCTGGGATCGAGTTCCGCATTGGGCTCCCTGCTCAGTGCGGAGTCTGCTTCTGCTTCTCCCTCTCCATCTGTTGCTCCCTCTCTCTGTCAAATAAATAAATAAAATCTTAAAAAAAAAGATAAAGCATGCAGTATGCTTTGCAGAGACCAGGACATATTAAGTGCACTAAATGCCAAATTTGTTATTACATAATGAAACTTCCCTGAGGCTGTTAACCACAGAAGTAACCAATAGCACCAAAACTGATTAAAGCTATTAATTGTAGAGAGAATAGAGATGACGTCTGTGGAGGCTCTGACTAAATTAGTGGTAGAGTGTATTGAGAAAAACACTGGACTAAACGTAAAGAACCTGAACCCCAGTTGACTTTGATACTTTGATGCTACATGACTATATGACATTATGCAAGTCATTTGATATTTCTGATTTTATTTTTCTTATCTGTAAAATTATAGGAGCTCATATGGTCCCTTTTAATTATAGTATACTAGAACTTTGTCATCTCTTTAATGATTTCCAAACTGGTTAGAGAATTAAAAAATTATATCCCCACATATCTCCCATATCTCCTATTTCTACATTTCCTAGTATAACAGGACATATTTTCTTGTACACAATTCTTTCTTTGTAAGTAACATGCCAGAACAAGAGTTTAACATTTCAGGAAGAAAAATTTATTGTAGCTGTGGAACAAGATATTGAAGGTTAATTGGAGTTTTGATGCAGTGGAGACATTTGTGGGTGTCTTTTTTGACTGGTTGGCCAGCTTCTTCCCTTCAGAATCTGCCTCTGAGTATCAAAGGAGACATCAAAGGTTGTCCTGCTCCTCTGGAGAATGCCATTGGTTATTAAGGTTTAGATGAAGCACTTAATTTGTTTAAGGTAGTACATTTCAGAAAGAACCCATAGACACTTAAATTTCTGTTGTTTTGTTAAACTGTAATCTTTCCTAATGTGAGCTGCGTCTTTGCTACTTTGGTCAGCTGAGAAATCTTTTTCCTTCCTGTTCAAAGGGAAATAGGATTTCTGAATTTTTATTCTAAAAACTTTGAATTCCAATTCTTTCTTATTAGTAGATGTGAGTCTTTTCCCTTTCTTTTTATTTTCCTTAAAAGAGCGAGGAAAATTATATCAGTATGATTAGTGTTTTAGAAGAAATTTTATATAAGGTTCTTTGCAATTTATGGGTTGTTACTACTTTACATTAGCAATGCTTTACAATGAGATAGATGGTCACCAGAGCCAGTATTTAGGCAAAAATTATCAAGTGTTTATTATTCTGTGAGGGGCTTGAAACTCTAACAGGATATTTTCATTTGAAACACCAAAAATTAAGATGGGTAAACAATTTCCAAGTGGTTTTCTCTTCCATCCTGTTGTCCATATTTCAAACTGTGAACATTCTTATTTTTCACCCAGGTTAAGCACTGGATACTAAGAAAAGAAAAAAAAGAGAGCAGGCGAGTGAGAAAAAGTAAGAGAGATGGTAGGAGTGAGGGGTGAAAGTTCTAACTGGAGGAGCAGTAATGATTTTATAAGTTCATTTCAGCTCAGTAAATATTTATTGATCATCTTGCTATAAGTTAAGTATAACGTAGTCATCTGATGGTACAAGTGAATAAGGAGGAAAGCTCCTTCATTATCCAGGAGCTCACAAACTTGTGAGAGAAATGAGTTAATGCATTTTTGATTACTACCAGGCTGATTCTGGTAAGGGCTATTATAAAGGCACCAAAGATGAGTATACACAGAATTAAGAGCAGAGGCTCCAGAAGAAGACAGACATGGCCAAGCCAAGCTCCGCTCTTCACATTTTGTGTAACCTTGGCTAAGGTATTGACTGTTCTAAGGAGCTAGTGTCCTCATTTATAAATGGAGATAATGTCTACCTCTAAGGGTCACTTTGAGGATTATAAGAATAGAAGATAGTATGCATAGATAATTACATGCATTGGCGCAATGTGGGACATACAGCAAGAGTTCGCAAAATGGTCACTAAGTGATAGGAAAGTCCAGGGAATGAAGAGATTAAATCCTACTGGGAAATTGTGGATACCCTCCTTGAGAAGGTGAGATTTTATTTTGGTGATAAAGAATGAACAGGTCTCTGATAGGAGCCATGGAAAGGAAGGGCATTCTGGACAGAGGAAGGTGTATAGTCAGAGGTTGCAAAGGACAGAAAAGGAGGATCCAGAGCGCCTGGGAGGGATCTGGGTGTGTTTATAGTGGGAGAGTGTCTGGATGCCACTCATGGTCAGAGTTTGGAGACCTTGAATGCCAGGTCAAGAAATTTGGACTTTAATTTTATTAAGAGCTATATATTTGAAATGAAATCTCAGTTTTCAAAGAGTTTTCTCATAAGTTAAAAAAAAAAGTTTTTATAGCTTATGAGGTAGGTCAGGAAAATATTACATAATCTCACTGCATACATGAAGAAATTTATTTTCAAGGAGGTTAAATAAGAAGTTCAAGACTGCAGGCCCAGTAAGTAGTAGACTTAGAACTGCGTCTCACATCCTTTGGCCTAGACAAAGTGTGCTGCCCAAGATGCTACCTCTGGTTACAGTGAGTAAGGCTGAAGGTATTGATTAGGGGGCCTGGTGAGATCTGTCTTTTAAGAAGGGAACTCCACTTGGAGTGAATGGCATTGAGGAAAAACACTAGAGTTGGGAAGACCAGTGTGGGTAGTGGGGCTTTGAGGTAATCAAGGAGAGGGATAACAGGGACCTGAACTAAGGAACTTCCAGGGCAGATAGAAAAGGGAGCACAGACTGAAGAGCCTTCATAAAGATAGAATCAATAGGATGGGAAGACCAATTAGCCACGGAGGGTGAACTTTAAGTAAGGAGAAGCAGTTTATGGTTTTGAATGTGACCAGCTGAGAAGGGGGATATTCATGCTTAGAGAATTTGAGGTGTTTTTATTGTTCCCTGTCTTTTCAGCAACAAACCTTAGAGAAGTTGACCAAAATTGAAAAGTAACTAATGACGTTTGAACAGGGCCTTATGTTGACCCAGCACATCCAGGTCTTTATCTCATGATTGAATTAAGTAGCTGAGAACATCTGATATAATGATTATTATTTCTAGCTCTTTGTTCTTCTCATCTATAAAATGGGGAATATACTGATTTGCCCCCTGGGCTTATATTGCATGAGTTAATATATTTAAATCACAACAGTATCTGGCACATACAAATTGTTTCCCATTATTATTTCTGGTTTTATTGTTGTTAAGTTTCAGTTCTGTGGGTGGTATATAATGAATGGGCTGATAGGGAAAATCCCACAGGCCAGTTTTACAGGGGTGAGGGAAAGGGGAAGAGATTTAGAGAACTCAACCCCTGGAATGAATTTATGAATTCACTGCTGTATGAATCTGTGAATTTCAGCCTCTGATCTAGAGTGGGGAAAAGGCAAGATCACTGTTGGCTTATTTTCTGTTTTGTTATGAGTTGACAAAGAGAAATAGAAACCTTGAAATAGAGATCATTTCTTCAGTCACTGACCATTCTAGTCTGTCCATCATTGCTATGGGAAGCTAACTCTTAATTAAGAGTAAATTATTTGGTCTCTTAGGTTCACTTCTTGAGGAAATGGAATTTTTCATGGAGTGAGGAAGAATTGCCAAATAAGAGGGAGCCTCATAAATAAAACTCTTTAAGTCACAGCCCTGGCATGGTTTCAGGGAACCAGAACATGATTAATATACCTCAGTGTAACATTTTAAAAGAAATCCCCAAACACAAAGTTTGTCATTTCAGAAAAGAAGAACCACTTCTAATTTCATGAGCCTTCAGGAGTACCTTTCCATCCACTTCCAGCCCTCCCAAGTACCTTTTCCCACACTGCCACTCTCTTTCCTTTCCCGCTACTCTTTATTTTAATTCTGTAAAGAAGTTGCCAGAGTATATGATTCAGTAATTCCACTACTGGCTATTTACCCAAAAAATATGAAAACACTACTTCTAAAAGATATATGCACCCCTATGTTTATTGCAGCATTGCTTACAATAGCCACGATATGGAAGCAACCAAAGATGAATGGATAAATAAGATATGGTATATACACAATGGAATATTACTCAGACACAAAAAAGAATGAGATCTTACCATTTGCAAAAACATGGATGGAGCTAGAGAATATAATGCTAAGTGAAATAAGTCAGTCAGAGAAAGACAAATATCATATGATTTCACTCATTTGTGGAATTTAAGAAACAAAACAAAGAAAAAACAGACAGACAAGAAAACGGAGTCTTAACTATAGAGAACAAACTGATGGTTACCAGAGGGGAGATGGATGGGAGGATGGATGAAATAGGTGCTGGAGTGGGGGGGGGGGTTGGGAGGGATGGGGTGGCTGGGTGATAGACATTGGGGACGGTATGTGCTATGGTGAGCGCTGTGAATTGTGCAAGACAGTTGAATCACAGATCTGTACCTCTGAAACAAATAATGCAATATATGTTAAGAAAAAAAAAAAAGATAGCAGGAGGGGAAGAATGAAGGGGGGGAAATCGGAGGGGGAGATGAACCATGAGAGACAATGGACTCTGAAAAACAAACTGAGGGTTCTAGAGGGGAGGAGGGTGGGAGGATGGGTTAGCCTGGTGATGGGTATTAAAGAGGGCACATTCTGCATGGAGCACTGGGTGTTATGCACAAACAATGAATCATGGAACACTACATCAAAAACTAATGATGTAATGTATGGTGATTAACATAACAATAAAAAATTTTTAAAAAAGATACCAATTAAAAAAAAGAAATAGGTGAAGGGGATTAAGAGTATACTTATCTTGATGAGCACTGAGTAATGTATAGAATTGTTGAATCACTATATTGTACATCTGAAACTAATATAGCACTGTATGTTAATTATACTGGAATTAAAAATAAATACAACTGAAAAAAAAGATAAAATCAGATTAAATAAGAGAGAGAGAGAAGAAATTACAGGAATATCCAGAGTTTGGTCTTTGTGGTGTTGAGCTGAAAGCAATACCCATCAGGGAACCAGAGCTGAGAGGAGGAGGATACTTAGTAGGACTTCAGTAATTTGGGATCACAGATCACATTGAGATTGAAAATCAAAGGTAGACTTTTACCTCAAAAAACGTTTTAATGCAAATATCTGCAAAATGTGACTTATAATGTCAAGGGTTGTGGACTCCCTTAAGCCCATCTTGGGACAGGAGCTGTACCTATTTTGGGAGAGCTGACAGTAACTCTGGGCTTCCTCCTTGCCAAGCCCACTGTTAGGCAGAGGAGGGAGGGAGGGAAATAATAAATACAGTGCTTGGGGGTGAATTCCTGGACTGGGACTCAGTTGAGTTTTCCAGATTCTTTTCATTTTTTGCATTCCATAAATACTAGGACAGTCAGCTTTTTTTTTTTTTTTTTTTTTTTTTAATTTTTTTTTTTATTTATTTGACAGAGAGAGAATGAGAGAGAAAGCACATGAGAGGGGGGAGGGTCAGAGGGAGAAGCAGACTCCCCGCCGAGCAGGGAGCCCGATGCGGGACTCGATCCAGGGACTCCAGGATCATGACCTGAGCCGAAGGCAGTCGCTTAACCAACTGAGCCACCCAGGCGCCCTAGGACAGTCAGCTTTTTAGGGACATCTGCCAGGATTGTTGGTAGGATGCAGGAGACCTGATATTAGGAGAGAAAGAAGGAAGAGTAGGGAAAGAAGACACGTGATGTAAGTGAGCTGGTTGCTTCCTCTCTGTGCCATTTGGGTACACTTGACTGTTATGAAATACATGAGACCACGTATATTTTCTACATATCAAAACAGAAGCTTCTTTTGGACTTACTGATTCACTCTGGTAGTCAGGCCTTACAGAAGGATTTTCCCAGAGAGAGCTCATTCAAGTGCAGAATTTTGAGGGAAGTGGGAAGAAATACTCTGAGGAAAAATTGTATTTAAAAAAGAGTGAGCGGTGCCTGGGTGGCTCAGTCAGTTAAGCGTCTGCCTTTGGCTCAGGTCATGATCCCAGGGTCCTGGAATCAAGCCCCATGTTGGGCTCTCTGCTCAGCAGGGAGTCTGCTTCTCCCTCTCCCTGATGCTCCCCCTGCTTGTACTCTCTCTCTCTGTCAAATAAATAAATAAAATCTTTTAAAAAACCTTTAAAAAAATGAAAAAGTGAAAGGGTGAGGGTAAAGTAAAAATGTCTGGACAGTGATGGTGAGAGAAATGGTTGTAGGATTTTATGATTAGATGCAACTCTTTTTGTCTCCTCTCTGTCCTTTAATATGTAGGTAATTTGCATGTAGTTTGCACATAGTAATTACCTCTGGATATAGCCAAAGAATTTATGCAAAATTTGACATTGAAAAGAAAGTAAATGATCACATAATTTAAAATCATGGTCCTGAAGATTATAGAGAAAATAATGACACGGGTTGTGAAGTAGGTGGCCACTAAGCCCACCTTTGGTGCTTTTTAACTCTTTGACTTTGGGGAAATCACATAACCTCACCTAACCATAGTATCCCCTCTTTTTTTAGTATAAGGAATAGGTCTGTTTGGAAGATAGTCAATAACATAAAATAACTCCTTTATTCTTCAGAATAGAACTATAAGGTAGATACTATTATTGTCCCCATTTTATAATAGAGAAAAATACAGAGGTATAGAGAGGTAAAGTCACTTGCCTAAGATCTCCCAGATAGTAGGTAGCAGAATTGGGGGATTAAAACACAGTTGGTGTGACTCCAAGGCCATACTCTTAGCTTTGGTCCTTGTTGGTTTGCCAATAGTCCCCCATACATGAAGCACAAGGAGAGATGGAAGAAAGAGGCAGGCTAATCCAGATTGGCAGGTGGCAAGTTTAATCAGCAAGAGAACTCACCTATGAGGCTTGTCTTCAGCAACCACAAGAGGAGTAGATTTCTGCACCTGCTGGCCAGAATCTTAAAAGTTTATATAGAGGTCTTAACTGCATTCAATCCTGTATACTGTCTAGGTGGTCTCAACAACACATCACTATCTCAGGTCTATGTCCTTGGAACCACTCCCTACTGTGGGAACAATGGGCACAACATACTTTGCAAGGATAGAGGAGGAAGGTGACCAGGTACAACTTGTGGATCAAGTGGCAGTCATGTCCTCTCAAAGGCCTCTTCCAACACTTCTTTATAGCTATCTGAATTTGACGCAAGTTGAGTGAAACATTTTTCAAGACTAGAGCATATTCCTTTTGAAAGAATATTGCATATGTGGCAGATTCTTAGCATTGTTTTAGGGAAAATTTTTTCCTTCCTGTTTCATGTATGTGACTAAAAAGCAGCAATAGATATTTCTGCTCCCATAAGACCATTTCTAAAAGGAACTATTTGGGTCATAAGCTGTGTAAGTATGTACATGTTTTTGGACTGTCTGATAAGGAACATTTTTCCTTTTATTTGGTTCAGAGACACATATTTAAAAATTCTTCATTGGAGCCTAATAACATGGTCTAATAACATGATGTAATAACAGTGGATATTTGCCCACCCACTTCAAGTTGCTGAATCAGTAAATGGTCCCGCAAACCCAGGCATTCTCTTGTGTTGTTGGAGTCTCCCAGTCAGCCAGTGTAGGAGGCCAGCCTTGTGTGATGTTAATCTTTCTCATAAATTCCCTATCAACAGTTATATATAAAATGTGATTATTTACCAAACATTAAAACATATTTGTGGGAGAAGAGACTTATCCTAAAAATGAAATGAAATGGAGATTGGTTTTTAAAAAAGAGGAAGGACCATGTGTCTAGAAAATGCCCTAAAGCATCTTGCATAGAATTAAGATGCCACTGCCTGCCCTACAAGTCTTTGTGTTTGTGTGAGTGTTACTATGATGAAAGTTGTCAACTTCCAATCCATCTGTTCTTTGAATAATTTACTTTTCAAAGCCCATTTTACTATCAGTTTTCCTACCAGTTTTGTAGTTGGCATGGCTCCTGAAATGTCTTTAAGAATTTAAGTTTAGTCTGAAAATTTGCCAGTTATCTTGATCCACCCTAAACAAGGACACTGGGTAAGTGTGAAATTGAAATGATGTTAAATTATTGCGTATCTACTCTCACACTAACATTGGACCCATGCCACACATTTATCCCAATTTTTGGATTTGGGCCATTATGAGTCCACAATACTCATTTTTAAAAATCCAGCCATGACTACTTCCAAATATAAGTCTTCATCGTTTGTTCAAGCAAAGAATGCCTAGTGACTCCAAAGGGACAATGTAATCGGTCCTAACAGAAATGAGAAGAATGCCCAGACTCGCCTATGAACAATATTCATCGTGACAGCAGTGTCACGTCCACCTCTGTAGGCTTCTTGCCCAAGGTAGTCACAGGGTCCCACTGGTCAATGAGATGAAAAAAAGAGAGAAGAAAAGTCTTCCCTTGGGGTCTGCTGAAATAAACCTTTGTTAGCGTTTTGTCTCAACTCATTCAAGAATTGGACTTGTTCCAACTGTTTTCATGCAAGAAACAACCACGTTATACATCACATTAAAAATAATTTTCAGAAGGCTGCATGAGCAGGATGGTTTAGAGCTTGAGCTTTGCGGGCACCTGGGTGGCTCACTCGGATAAGCATCTGCTTTCCGCTCAGGTCGTGATCCCGGGGGCCTGGCGTGATCCCGGGGGCCTGGCATGATCCCCACGTCAGGCTCCCTGCTCAGTGGGGAGCCTGCTTCTCCCTCTCCCTCTGCTTGCTGCTCCCCGTGCTGTCCTCTCTCTCCCTCTCTCTCTGTCAAATAAATAAATAAAATCTTAAAAAAAAAAAAGAGCTCAGGCTTTGGATTTGAAAGCTTGGCTCTTACAATTACCTAGTGGTGTGACCCTGGAACAGATGAATTAACTTCTCTAAGCCTCGACCTGCCTGTAAAGGGTGGGATGGCGGGCAATGATATCAACATCCTAGAATGTCATGAGGCTAACGGAAAATGGAAAGCCTTTAGCACAACCACAGGAAGGGCACAGTGGCCAGCAGCTGCTACCTTCACCTTTGTCTCATCACCGTCATGACGTGCTCTTCCTTCAGGCAGCTACTTCCGGCCTTCCTACTCAGTTCCTCATGGAGATAGAAATGCTCACCCCAAGGGTTGTCTGTAAAGTGCCTTGAGGTGTCCAGAAAGGTGTATCCCTCTACTGAGTGGTTATTTACTCCACAGTTTTTTTGTTCTGTGGAGTGATTTTGCTTGTGCTGCTGTATTTCTGCCTGTGGATAACGGAAGGGTCCATGGTACTCTTCACAGCAAGAGAATCCAGTTTCATTATCCCTAACATTTTTTTTTAAGTCAGGGGAATTTATTTCCTGAGGTCATGACACAGGAAGTAGGCTCAGCCACAGCTGTGGAGCTCTCACAGTGGAGGCCGGAGCCTACTGACATGCTGGATGAGCCAGGGCACTTCGAGGGAAATGTCCAATTACCTCTGTTAGGGTTCACAACAGTGGAGAGCCGTCCCAGAGCATAGGTGTCAGGGAGCAGATCCTGAGCGCCCCTGGCTTTCCTGTGAGACCTCGGGGAGGGGGAAGTGTGAACAATATATGGAGGGTAGAGCTGCTGGGTCACATTGAGACAAACCATGTGTGGTGGGGTTTGGATCAGCAGGCTGGAGAGGTTTCTGCTTTTTGATCATTATCGTTTGGGGCCCCATAGGAGGGTCTTGGGGACCACCTGAGCCCCAAAGCTGGGAAATTCTTCAGAGCTGTTCATATTAGGAGCCTTCTTGCTTCTGTTGGCGGTCCAGGGAGCATCCCGTACCATAAAACCCTTGGAGGGCACCTCGGACTCCTCATGGGCTGGTGGCTTCATGAAGTACACCTACAGTGCCTCGCTGTCGACCACATCAGCCAGGTATTCCTCCACTAGGTTGAAGGTGTGGTCGTTGGCTTCCTCCACGTTCTCAGAGAGCCCCATCACAGTGATGCAGTCTTGTCTAACATTTTCGCAAGGTCAGTAGAAATTACATTTGAAACCTCATCTAGGTATTTGTTGGATAGTTTTAATAATCTTAACAATGTTATATTTTGGTTTTGTACTTTGAGGAAAGAACAGTGACATTCTATTCAAGGTGTGGAGAAGAGTAGAACGTAGAAATTAATAGCTGTTTTTGCAAGAGATACATTTAGTATATCACCATTTGTCCATAAGAGTTCTAGAAGTATTCGGTCAGGGGGTATGTTGATAACTGAGTCTGATTCAATGATGAGGCTTTCATATAAATTGATGGCATTGTTGGTTTGGTTACGGAGCTATTTAAATATTCTATTCTATTACATGGTATATATACCATAGGGTATTTATATTTATTTATTATTTTTGGCATATAAAATTGGCATATAACACTGTATAAGTTTCAGGTGTGCAACATTATAATTTGACAACTGTATGTACTACCAAGTAATCACCACCAAATGTCTAGTTACCATCCGTAAGATGTTTATATGGGAAGCTGTATAAGTAATGCTAAATTAGTTTATTTGGGGGATACATTTGTTCCTTTGCATTTAACCTCACCTTGAGGACTACTTTTTTAGAGGTTGCTTTTGTTATTTACCACCTCACAAGGTAAAAATATAGGATATATAGATTTTCTGCTTTTCTGATACTTATTTTTCTTACCTAAGCAATTCTAAAAAATAATCGATACGGATTTAGTAAAAAAAAATAAAAAGGTGGTTCTTCTGTCTTGTCATTAAATTTTTGCTATTGCAAAATTATTTGTATGTCATTTATTATTTAATATAGTTTTTAAAATTCTGTTTTATCTTTTTTTTTTTAAAGATTTTATTTTATTTATTTGAGAGTGAGCAAGAGAGAGTGTGAGCACAAGCTGGGGGAGAGGCAGAGGGATAGAGAGAAGCAGGCTCCCCACTGAGCAGGGAGCCTGATGCGGGGCTCGATCCCAGGACCCTGGGATCATGACCTGAGTGGAAAGCAGACGCTCAACCGACTGAGCCACCCAGGTGCCCCAAAATTCTGTTTTATCTTTATTCTTAATTTGATATCTACAAAACTTGACATTATAAACTGATGAGGTTTTCAGATATAGTATTTCCCATTTTTAATCTATTTTTCTTTAGAATATATTGTCAGTATGTTGTTTGGAACAGACACATGCAATATTGTTAGATAGTGTCTTATTTAATATGACTTTATGTGTAAATTTATTTGATTAATAGTAATCTTACTAATTTGGCCTAATTTTTTGCCATGGTAGAAAACTCCAGACTTTTTCTTTTTGTATTTTCACAGATATAACAGGCTTTAAATTACTGTGGCTTTTGGCTACTTATATTTAAGTGTGTCTCATGTAGGCATCAGATTGTTGAATTTTGTTTTTATGCCAGTAAGTGACCCATGCTTTATATTCGGGTTTAGTTCATTTGCCTTATACATTTTAATTGATAACTTTCTACCACTTCCTTTGCCCTGTTAGTTTTTCCCTATTGCTGCCTTCTTTTACTTCATTTTACAATATTTCTATAGCTGATTTTAAACTTTTAAAAAAGTTTTTATTTAAATTCCAGTTAGTTAACCTACAGTGTAATATTAGTTTCAGGTGTACAATTTAGTGATTCAACACTTACATGCAACACCTGGTGCTCATCACAAGTGCTTCATCCCCATCACCTATTTCACCCATCCCCCCACTCATCTCCCCTCTGGTAACCCTCAGTTTGTTCTCTATAATTAGGAATCTGTTTCTTGGTTTGCCTCTCTTTCTCTGTTTTTTGTTTTGTTTCTTAAATTCCACATATGAGTGAAATTATATGGTATTTGTCTTTCTCTGACTGACTTACTTTGCTTAGCATAATACTCTCTAGATCCATCCATGTTGTTGCAAATGGCAAGATTTCATTCTTTTTGATGGCTGAGTAGTAATATTCCATTATATATATATATATTACACACACCACATCTTCTTTATCCATTCATCATTTGATGGACATTTGGGCTGTTTCCATAACTTGGCTATTGTAGATAATGCTGCTATAAACATCAGGGTATCATCATGTATCCCTTTGAATTAGTATTTTTGTATTCTTTGGGTAAATACCTAGTAGTGCGATTGCTGGATGGTAGGGTAGTTCTGTTTTTAACTTTTTGAGGAAACTCCATACTGTTTTCCAGAGTGGTTGCACCAGTTTGCATTCCCACCAACAGTACAAGAGGCTTCCCCTTTCTCCACATCCTTACCAACACTTTTTGTTTCTTGTATTGCTGATTTTAGCCATTCTGACAGGAGTGAGGTGATATCTCATTGTGGTTTTGATTTGCATTTCCCTGATGATGAATGATGTTGAGCATCTTCTCATGTGTCTGTTGGCCGTCTGTATGTCTTCTTTGGAAAAATGTCTATTCATGTCTTTTGCCCATTTTTTAAGTGGATTTTTTTTTGGGTGTTCAGTTTGATAAGTTCTTTATAGATTTTGGATACTAACCCTTTATCAGCTATGTCATTTGCAAATAGCTTCCTGCATTCAGTAGGTTGCCTTTTAGTTTTGTTGATTGTTTCCTTTGTTGTGCAGAAGCTTTTTATTTTGACAAAGTTGCAATAGTTTACTTTTGCTTTTGTTTTCCTTGCCTCAGGAGACAAATCTATTAAAAAGTTACTATAGCCAATGTCAAGGAGGTCGCTGCCTGAGTTCTCCTCTAGGATTTTAATAGTTTCCTGTCTCACATTTAGGTTTTTCATCCATTTTGAGTTTATTTTTGTGTATGGTGTAAGAAAGTGGTCCAGTTTCATTCTTTTGCATGTTGCTGTCCAGTTTTCCCAACACCATTTGTTGAAGGGACCATTTTCCCCCCATTGGATATTCTTTCCTGCTTTGTTGAAGATTAATTGACCATATAGTTGTGGGTTCATTTCTGGATTTTCTATTCTGTCCTTTTCATCTATGTGTCTCTTTTTGTACCTGTACCATACTGTTTTGATCACTATAGCTTTATAATATAACTTGAAGTCCAGAATTGTGATGCCTCCAACTTTGCTTTTCTTTTTCAAAGTTGCTCTGGCTATTTGAGGTCTTTTCCAGTTCCATACAAATTTTAGGATTGTTTGTTCTAACTCTGTGAAAAATCCTGGTATTTTGATGGGGATTGCATTAATTGTGTAGATTTATCTGGGTAGTATAAACATTTTAACAATATTTGTTCTTCCCATCCATGAGCATGGAATGCCTTTGCATTTCTTCTTTAAGTGCTTGTAGAATTCACCTGAGAAGCCATCTGGCCCTGGACTTTTGTTTTTGGGAGATTTTTGATTACTGATTCAATTTCTTTGCTAGTTAACAGTCTGTTCAAGTTTTCTATTTCTTCCTGTTTCAGTTCTGGTAGTTTATATGTCTCTAGGAATTTATCCATTTCTTCTAGGTTGTCCAGTTTGTTGGCATATAGGTTTTCATAATATTCTCTTATAATTATTTGTATTTCTATGGTGTTGGTTGTTATTTCTCCTCTCTCATTTGTGATTTTATTTATTTGGGTACTTTCTCTTTTCTTTCTGATAAGTCTGACCAGAGGCTTATCAGTTTTATTAATTTTTTCAAAGAACCAGCTCCTCATTTCATTGATCTGTTCTATTGTTTTTTTAGTTTCTGTATCATTTGCTTCTGCTCTAATTTTTATTATTTCCTTCCTTCTGCTAGCTTTAGGCTTCCTTTGTTGTTCTTTTTCTAACTCCTTTAGGTGTAAGGTTAAGTTGTTTATTTGAGGTTTCTCTTCTTAAGGTAGGCCTGTATTGCTCTATACTTCCCTTTAGGACTGCTTTTGCTGCATCCCAAAAGGTTTGGAACATTGTGTTTTGATTTTCATTTGTTTCCATGTATTTTTTAATTTCTTCTTTGATTTCCTAGTTGACCCATTCATTGTTAAGTAGCAAGTTGTGTTACCTCCATGTATTTGTGATCTTTCCGATTTTTTTCTTGTGGTTGACTTCAAGTTTCACAGTGCTATTGTCAGAAAGTATGCATGGTATGATCTCAATCTTTTTGTATTTGTTGAGGCCTGATTTATGACCTATTCTGGAGAATGTCCCATGTGCACTTGAAAAGAATGTGTATTCTGCTGTTTTAGGATGGACTGTTCTGAATATATCTGTTAAATCCATCTGGTCCAGTGTGTCATTCAAAACCATTGGTTTCCTTGTTGATTTTCTGTTTGGATGATCTGTCCATCGATGTAAGAGGGGTGTTAAAGTCCCCTGCTGTTATTGCATTATTATCAATTAGTTCCTTTATGTTTGTTATTAATTGTTTTATGTATTTGGGTGCTCCCATGTTGGGTGCATAAATATTTGCAATTGTTAGAATTTATTATTGGATTGTCCCCTTTATTATGATATAGTGCCCTTCTTCATCTCTTGTTACAGTCTTTGTTTTAAAGTATGTTTTGTCCAATATAAGTATTGCTACTCCAGCTTTCTTTTGACATCCATTTGCATGATAAATGTTTCTCCATTCCCTCACTTTCTTTCTTTTTTTATTATGTTATGTTAATCACCATACATTACATCATTAGTTTTTGATGTAGTGTTCCATGATTCATTGTTTGTGTATAACACCCAGTGCTCCATGCAGTAAAGAGTGCCCTCCTTAATACTCATCACTGGGCTAACCCATCCCCCCCCCCCAAGTCTAAAATGAGTCTCTTGAAGGCAGCATATAGATGGGTCTTTTTTTTTTTTTTAATTCATTCTGCCACCCTATGTCTTTTGATTGGAGCATTTAGTCCATTTACATTCAGAGTAATTATTGATAGATATGTGTTGTGCCATTTTATTACTTGTTTTATTGTTGCTTCTGGACATTTTCTCTGTTCTTTTCTTGTCTTTGTCATTTTTGGTCTTTGCTTTCCACTCACAGTGTTCCCTTCAATAATTCTTGCTTTCCACTCACAGTGTTCCCTTCAATAATTCTTGCAGGTCTAGTTTAGTGGTCACGAACTCCTTTAGTTTTTGTTTGGGAAACTCTTTATCTTACTATTCTGAATGATAGACTTGCTGGGTAGAGTATTCTTGGCTGAAGATTTTTCCCATTCAGCACATTGAATATATCATGCCACTCTCTTCAGGCTTGCCAAGTTTCTTTTGAGAAATCAGCTAGCCTCGTAGGACTTCCCTTGTAAGTTAAGGACTTTTTTTGTCTTGTTGCTTTTAATTTTTTCTTTATTCCTATATTTTGCAAAGTTAATTACAGTATGTCTTGGTGTTGGACTGCTTTTGTTGATTTTGATGGTAGTTCTCAGTGCCTCCTGGATCTGGATGTCTATTTCCTTCCTCATATTAGGGAAGTTTTCAGCCACTATTTCCTCAAATAAATTTTCTGCCCCCTTTTCTCTCTCTTCTTCTTCTGAAACTTCTATTACACCAATGTTACTACATTTGAGGGAATCACTGAGTTCCCTAAGTTTATGCTTATGTTCCACAATTCTTCTTGCTCTCTTTTGTTCAATTTCATTATTTTCCATTATTTTGTCTTCTATATCACTTATTCATTTCTCTTCTTTCAGCCTTGTGTTCATTGCATCAAGTCTGTTTTCACTCTCAGTTATATTTTTCATTTGTAATTGATTCTTTTTTAACTCTTTTATCTCTGTGGTAAGGGTCTCCCTGAAGTCTTCCATTCTTTTCTCAAGCCTAGTGAGTATCCTTATGATTGTTGCTTTAAATTCTCCATCAGGCATAATCCTTATATCTGTTTCGATTAGCTTTCTGGCTGTGACCTTATCTTGTTCCTTCATTTGGGATGAATTCCTCCATCTTGGCATTTTGTTTAAGTGTCTGCCCTCTTCTCTGTGTTAGAAAAGCCCACTATGTTTCCTGCTTCTGAGAGTAATGGCTTTATGAAGAAGAGGTCATATAGTATCCAGGGCCTGGTGCTTCAGGGAATGTTTCTGGTGTGTGCTACGTGAGCTCTGCTGTTGTTTTGGCTGCTCTATCCTTCAGGCCAGTCTTCTGCAGAGACTCTCCTTCCCTGCAGTGGGCAGTGTTTGGTCCTTGACCAGAATATAGCAAGTTTTAACTAGGTGTGCTCTGGTCTGCTTGTTAAAAGAGACCTGATACTACTTCCACTAGAACTGAAGCCTTGCAGATCTCTCTGGTAGGGAAATGTGGTGTGGAGAGGGGTTTCTGCTGGTCTTCTGGGGAAGGGTCCCCCATGCTGGGACTGAGGCAAGCTTGACTGAGAAGTGCAGTCCCACCAGAGCACAGGGATGTGGGACTTGGTATAAGCAGGTTAGGCAGCCAGTGTGGGCACTGTGCTGCTTCCTGTAGGTGGCTCTGTGTTTATGCTGAAGGGCGGGGGAAGGAAGTGGCACCAGCCAGCTCCTTTTTCCCCAGAGAGGCATCTCTGTGATCACTATCTCTTGAGGAAGCACTCCAAGAAGAGTGAATAACCTTCCCACTGTGTGCCCCAGTCATTCTTCAGATCACTGTTTCCACATTCTCTGTCTTTGGGTTGCTTGCATGTCTTCTATCCAGGAGCAGGGCAGCACCCTCAGGGCTCTATCCCAGCCAAGCCCACTGACCTTTAAAAATCTAATCTTTAAGCCCCACTGGTTGCAAGAAGTCACGAAAATCAGTCCCTCTCGTTTTCCTAGCCAGTGGCTTTGGGAAAACATTTTCCTTGTGCGTTCCCCTGTGTACGCCTCTCTCTCTTACCTTTCCCTGAGACCAGGCTCCCTCCCCCACCGCAGCACTGATGATCCGTTTCTCCCCCAAACCCTGTCTCCACACTTCCTACCTTCTTGGATGTGGCCACTTCTCTCCCTTTAGTTGTGGAGTTTGTAATGTCAGTCTTCAAGTTGATTTCTGGGATATTTAGGATGATAGTTATCTAGTTGTGTTCGTGGGACAAGATGTGCCTAGTGTCCTCCTACTCCATTGCTGTCTTCTCTGATAACTGATTTTAAACTTTTTATTTCCAGTCGAAAAGACTGTCTACCAATCTGGATCCATATTTTTAGCAACAATACATTTTGATACAGTTGTCACCGTTACTTTTTATTTATTTATTTATTTTTTATTTTCTTTGAAGATTTTATTTATTTGACAGAGAGAGACACAGCGAGAGAGGGAACACAAGCAGGGGGAGTGGGAGAGGGAGAAGCAGGCTTCCCACGGAGCAGGGAGCCCGACAGGGGACTCGATCCCAGGACCCTGGGACCATGACCTGAGCTGAAGGCAGACGCTTCATGACTGAGCCACCAGGCGCCCCAACCATTACTTTTAATATACATTTTAATTAAATACATTAACACTGAATATCCTTTTGGAGGTGATATGAAATCTAAACTCTATGCTGGTATTTCCATTGACATAGCCTGGAACACTTTGTAAAATATTATTTGTATTTTATGTGTCTCAAAATGTGGTCTGATTGACTCTTTTACATGGGATTTCTAACCATTCCTTTTGTTAACTGCAATCCACTGGTTCTTAATAGTTATCTGTTATTTCATTCTCCTTGTTGGAATATTTTTAGCTGTGAGACTTCATTGATAATTTTTTTCAGGTTTTTGAGGTTTTCTCTCATTTTCAAAACCTATCTTTTGTCTTCAAAGAGAAAAATGACCTTTGCTGGATTCTGTTCTTTTATAATGGCTCCTTTTCCCTTAGCTTTGGGTTGATTTCCCTTGAAGCCCGCCTTGTGCCTCAAGTCTGAGCATCAGGGCATTCTTACTTCATAGTAAGATAGGGCCTGTTCCTGGAGGCTACCAGTCTCTAGAAAACTAAGATGCATAGTCAAAAGAGATAGTTAGATGAGAAAAAGGGTAATCCACCACACCATATGGCTCTCAACTCACCAAACAATTATTTCTATCATAAGTTATGCCATCAGCAAGGCAGTGGTTGTCTTATGTTCCTTTGATCTCCAGCTTACTGTTCTCTAAGCTGTGCCATCTTAAGTGCCAGTGGGGTTGTGTTATGCCTTCTTCTCATCTGGTGGCCTGAAAAAAAATTCTTCCTTTTTTTTTCAGTGGATCTCAAGGCAAAATTAATATCTCAGGTCATTCATTTATCAGGCCTTTGCTTCAGCTCCCAAGAATCCAGATATATATACATTATAAAAGTGAAAATTCTCTTTAGAAGAGGGTTCTGGAGGAAATTTGATCTTTGACTTCTCCATATGAGTTTATCCAAGTGTCTACACTCAAGCTACGCAATCCAAAGTACAATAAAAATATCCCATTAATCACATATTCATCTTCTTTCATGCCTTTTTACTCAAGACCTCATATTCTTTTGCTCATGTGTTTCAAACTTTAAAAATGTGACAAGTAAGTACCCACATATATTTCAGTGAAGCCTGTTTCCAACTGGTTTTTCATATTTGTTCAAGATATCTGAATTATAATTTGATATCTTGACAGTTCATAAAATTATCTTTAATTTATTCCCTAAGTAAAATTCCACTTTGTTGAGGTAAAGGATCAGTACTCTGAAAACTATAGAACAGTTATGAAAGACATTGAGAAAGACACAAAGAAATAGGAAAACATTCCATGCTCATGGATTGGAAGAAAAAATACTGTTAAAATGTTTATGCTACCCAAAGCAATCTACACATTCAGTGCAATCCCCGTCAAAATACCACCAGCATTTTCCACAGAGCTGGAACAAATAATCCTAAAATTTTTATGGCACCAGAAAAGACCCCAAATAACCAAAGGAATGTTGAAAAAGAAAACCAAAGCTGGTGGCATCACAATTCTGGACTTCAAGCTCTATTACAAAGCTGTAATCATCAAGACAGTATGGTACTGGCACAAAAACAGACACATAAATCAGTGGAACAGAATAGAGAGCCCAGAAATGGACCCTCAACTCTATGATCAACTAACTGATAGAGTAGGAAAGAATATCCAATGGAAAAAGGACAGTCTCTTCAACAAATGGTGTTGGGAAAATTGGACAGCCACATGCAGAAGAATGAAACTGGACCATTTTCTTACACCATACACAAAAATAAACTCAAAATGGATGAAAGACCTAAATGTGAGACAGGAATCCATCAAAATCCTAGAGAACACAGGCAGCAATGTCTTTGACCTCAGCGGCAGCAACTTCTTAGTAGACATGTCTCCAGAGGGAAGGGAAACAAAAGCAAAAATGAACTACTGGGACTTGCATCAAGATAAAACACTTTTGCATAGCAAAGGAAACAGTCGATAAAACCAAAAGGCAACCTACAGAATGGGAGAAGATATTTGCAAATGACATTACAGATAAAGGGCTGGTATCCAAGATCTATAAAGAACTTCTCAAACTCAACACCCAAAAAACAAACAATCCAGTCAAGAAATGGGCAGGAGATATGAACAGACATTTCTGCAAAGAAGACATACAAATGGCTAACAGACACATGAAAAAATGCTGAACAGCACTCAGCATCAGGGAAATACAAATCAAAACCACAATGAGATACCACCTCACACCAGTCAGAATGGCTAAAATTAACAAGTCAAGAAACAACAGATGTTGCCAAGGATGTGGAGAAAGGGGTGAATGGATAAAGAAGATGTGATACACACACACACACACACACACACACACACACACACAATGGAATATAAATCAACCATCAAAAAAGGATGAAGTCTTGCCATTTGCAACAACATGAATGGAACTAGAGGATATTATGCTAAGTGAAATAGGTCAGTCAGAGAAAGACAAATATCCTATGATTTCACTCATATGTGGAATTTAAGAAACAAAACAGATGAACATAGGGGAAGGGAAGGAAAAATAAAATAAGATGAAGTCAGAGAGGGAGACAAACCATGAGACTCTTAGTTATAGGGAACAAACTGAGGGTTGCTGGAGGGGAGGTGGTTGGGGGGGAATGGGGTAACTGGGTGATGGGCATTAAGGAGGGCACTCCATGTAATGAGCACTGGGTTTGTTATATGCAACTGATGAATCACTAAACTCTACCTCTGAAACTAAAAAAAAAAAAAAATTAAAACCATTTGAACAATAATAAACATGTTTATTTAAAAAAATTCCATTTTGTTTGCATTTTTATGTCCTTTGGTACACCAGTTATTCTCAGATTGGATATCCTGGTTTTATCCTTGGTTTGTAGATTTCTTTCTTTGTTGTTGTCTGTGTACCTTTGATGTGCTTTCATTTGTTCTGTTACTGTCTTTCCAGTATCATAGGTTCTTCATTCTTGATGTCAGTTCTGCTCCTAATGGTCTCCTCTGATGCTTGACTGCTTTTATAGGATTTATAGATTTCACACAGCTTTTTTTTTTAAAGATTGTATTATTTGAGAGAGAGAGTGAGCAAGCGAGAGAGAGAGAGAGAGAGAAGGAGCAGGGGGAAGGGCAGTTGGAGAAGGAGAAGCAGACTCCCCACCTAGCAGGTAGCCCAACGTGAGGCTTGATCCTGGGACTCTGGGATCATGACCTGAGCCGAAGGCAGACACTTAACCAACTGAGCCACCCAGGCACCCCACACAGCTTTTAATAGTATCTTTGCACCTTGTTTTGGTAATAATTGTGTCTTCCTTTAAAGTAGTGGGAGTCAATTTCTCTACAGTCACATAAGCAGTTTCCAGATGATGGTTGTTTTGTCTAGCTTCCTGTCCTGTTAGTATTTGCCCTAATAAAACTTGGCTTTTCAAAAATCTTATTTTTGTTCTATGTGTAACTTGTTGATATTTGGTCTTACATTTTCCTTTTTTAAAATAATATCTTCTTGTGAGTTTTTCTCTGAGTTTTTTTCTCTTTTGCATTCTCTTTTTCTAAATTTAGCTAAGAAGTCATTTGTTTTTCAGTCTTTCCCAGAATTTTCTTTCTTTTGCTTTATCTAACCTGAGGAGAAAAAATCCAAGACATTGTGGTATGCTTATGTAAAAAAGCAGAGTGCTTGCCACCCCCAACTAATCTTTCTATCATCTTCATCTTAAACGCATTTATATAGTAGCTCTAGAATAATCCCTCCACCATATTATTTAACCTAAAAGGTTGAAATAATAATAATGGCAATAGTACTTGTAACAATTTGTCAATGATTAAAAATATGTGACAGTAGAGTGATTTCCCAGTCATTACTTATTTTGTAATCTTACAAAGCCCTTGCATGGCAGGTAGGATGGACAAATTGTCCAGATTTACAAATGAGCAAACTTAGTTTCAGAGAGGTTCAGTGACTTGCTCTTGGTCTCTCAGCATGGCCAGGCCATGAACCTATATATATTTTGTCTGTAAAGTTTGAAATCTTTCTATTTTAGCATCCTAATTTCTAAGTTAATGCTAAGATTTTCAACTAGGCAGAAAAAAAATTCTTTTTTTTTTTTAAGTTTTTATTTAAATTCCAGTTATCATACGGTGTAATATTAGTTTCAGGTATACAGTAGTGATTCAGCACTTGCATACAACACCCAGTGCTTATCACAACAACTGCACTCCTTCATCCTTATCACCTATTTAACCCATCCCCCTACCCACCTTCCCTCTGGTAATCAGTTTGTTCTCTATATTAAAAGTCTGTTTCATTGTTTGCCTCTCTCTCTTATTTTTTCCCCTTGTTCATTTGTTTTGTTTCTTAAATTCCACATATGAGTGAAATCATATGGTGTTTTTCTTCTGTGAATGATTTATCTCACTTAGCATGGTATTCTCTAGCTCCATCCATATTGTCGTAAATGTCAAGATTTCATATGTTTTTATGGCTGAGTAATATTCCAGTGTGTGTGTGTGTGTGTGTGTGTGTGTGTGTGTGTGTACCTTCCTGGGTTTTTTTTTTTTGTTTTTTGTTTCTTTTCAGATCTAGGTTTAGGTTTTGGGTTACAGTTAGGGTTAGAATTAGCATTAGGGGTTAGGCATTTGGGGTTTATGGTTTAGGGTTCACGTTAGTGTTAGTGTTGGGGTGTGTGTCTGGTCTCCTGTAGTTCAGAGACCTCTCCAGAGAATAAAACCCTAGACTTCTAAGCAGGAAAAGTTCTTTCTTAGTCCAGTAAGAGATAATGTTAGTCCAATGGGGTCTTTCTGATGCCCTGAAATCATGCTGAGCTGGTAACTTACCACGCTCTTTATGAGTGTGATACTCTGAAGATCAGCAACATAAGCCCTACCAAAAAAGAGCTAACACCATGACTGAGAAATAGTTAATGGTCCCCAAAAGTTTGGATGCCTTTAGGAACTTGACTTCTTAATTTTGATCAGTTGGCCTGTCAGAGCACACAGGGGACCATTATAATCAGGGACCATTATTCAAATATGCTAGTGACAAGAACCCTTTAGTCTTTCACATTTCTATTTTATCTCAAGTGGCCAATTGTAGGCTGTCAGCACTTCTGTGTGTTTGATCAATAACTTTTCCAACTGGTAGTGAATAGAGTGTGCTGATCAATTGAATGATATGATATTGAATCGTAGAAGTGTTTACTTTCAAGTTGTGTAGAAAACTGTAATTAAAATTTAGAGGATAAAGGAGCCATTGTATTTTGACTGGAAGAAAAGTGAAAGGCAGCCCATGCATTAGCAATTTGTAAGGAGTGAGTGCAGTCCCTGAACAACTTCCTCCTGCCTATAGAATCTCCCCAGCATTCAATCATCTTACTAGTTGTCCATGTTACAACACCTGGCAATCATTTCGTCTACTGCTTACCCTTCACCTGTCACAGTCAAGCAGTCACTGGGGCATGTAGTTTTGATCACTCAGTTTCTCCAGAATTTGACCATTATGGCACCCTAGTGCCACCACTTTGGTTAAAGCCCTCACTGTAGCTCACCTGGGTTACTGCAGATAGCCTCCTAACTAGTCTCCCTGCCCCCATTTTGCACCTCTTCAGATCCATCCTCCACACTGCTGGTACTTGATATTTATAATTATCTTGAAATAGTAAGTGGTTTCCTATAACCTTTAGGGTGAGGCTAATACTCATTGGTAAAGCATATGATTATGACCCGGACCCTGCTGATCTTTTTGGCCTCATCTTTTGACATCTCCCCTTGCCCTTCTTCTTCAACAATAAGCACTATCCATCCTAAATTGCTCTCAGTTCCCCAAATATACCAAGTTCTCTTTGACTCCAAGCTTTTTCACAAGCTTATTCCTTTTCCTGGAATGCCCTTTCCTTCATCCTTGGCTGCTGCTTCTATATTGCTTCAGGACTTCTTCCCTGAACTTTCTTATCCCCAGTGTTTATTGTCTGATTTCCCAACACTTTGTATTTACTTCTATTTTATTGAACTAGACATTATTTCTTTGCTAATGGTTCTTCTTCACTTTGATATGGGGTCCTTGAAGGCTGGGACCATGCCTTCCTTTATATCTCCAGCAGATTGTATGGTGTGGAATCTAGAATAGACCTACAATATGTGGGGTTTTTTTCTAGCTTCATTGAAGTATAATTGACCAAAAAGTTATATGTATTTAAAGTGTACAATGTGATGATTTGATATACATTGTGAATGATTACTACAGTTAAGCTAATTAACACATCCATCACCTCACATAGTTATTTTTTTGTGGTGCAAATGCTTAAGATCTACACTCTTAGCAAATTCAAGTATACAGTACAGAATTATTCACTACAATCACCATGTTGTACATTATTAGATCCCCAGAACTTATTTATCTTAAAACTGAAAGTTTGTACCCTTTGACCAACACCTGTTCATTTCACCCACTGCCCAGCCCCGGGTAACTTCTAGTAACCCCTATTCTGCTCTGTTTCTATGAGTTTGGCTTTTTTTTTTTTTTTTTTTAAGATTCCACATGTAAGTTAGATCATACAGGATTTTTCTTCTTTGTCTGGCTTATTTCCCTTAGCATAATGTCCTTCAGGTTCATCCATGCACACGGCACAATTTTCTTCTCTTTTTAATGAATGATTAATATTCTGTTATGTATACCTATATCTATCTAGCCATAAATATACATCTTTTTTATCCATTTATCCTTTGATGGATACTTAGGTTCTTTCCACATGTTGGCTATTATGAATAATGCTGCAATGAGCATGGGAGTGTAGATCTCTCTTTGAGATACTGATTTCATTTCCCTTAGATATATAACCAGAAGTGGGATTGCTGGAAGATATTAGCTGAGGGCTGGTCATATATGACCTTTATTATGTTGAGTTAAATTCCTTCCATATCTAATTTGTTGATAGTTTTATCATAAAAGGATGTTGAGTTTTGTCAAATACTTTTTCTGTATCTATTAAGATGGTCATCTGAATCGTATCCTTCATTCTGTTTGTTAATGTCATGTATCACTGTTATTAATATTTGCATGTCAACTCATCCTTGCATCCTAAGTCCTTTCAGTGTGCTGTTAAATTCAGTTTGCTAGTATTTCATTGAGGACTTTTTCATCCATGTTCATTAGGGATATTGGTAGTTTTCTTGTAGTATCCTTATTGATATCAGGCTAATGCTGGCCTTGTAAGATGAATTTAGGAATGTTTTCTCCTCTTCAGTTTTTTGGAAGAGCTTAAAAAGGATTGGTATTAATTCTTTTTTAAATGTTTGGTAGACTTCATCATGAAGCCATCTGGTCCTGGACTTTTCTTTTTTGGGAGATTTTTTTATTACTGGCTCAATCCCCATACTCATTATTTGATCTTTCCACATTTTCCACTCAATTTGTGCTTCAGTTGTATCCCTACTCACCCTGCCTACTCTTACTGGACTATTTTGAAAATGATGCCAGAAATTTCTTCTGTAAAAGTTTAAGTATGTACCTTTAAAGATATGGATTCTTTCTATTTTAAGAATTTTTTATCTTTTTATTAGAGAGAGCAAGCATGAGAAGGAGGGGTAGAGGGAGAGGGAGAATCTCAAGCAGACTCTGCACTGAGTGTGGAACCCCACATGGGGCTCAGTCTCATGAACCTGAGATCACAACCTGAGCCAAAACCAAGACTCGGATGCTTAACCAACTGCACCACCCAGGTGCCCCAAAAGATATGGATTATTTCTAAAAGCACCATCACAATACCATTATCACACCTAAAAGATGACACAGTTTCCTAATATCATCAAATATTCAGTTAGCCCCACCAGCCCTTAGATATTTTAGCCAGAAGAGAAGGAGACACATTACACTACTGCTCACATCTATTGGCCAGAACTAGTCATATGGCTCCAACGAAATGCAGGGATGCTGGGAAATGCAGTCTTTTTGTGTCTCCAGGAAAAGCATTATGAAGCAGGACTTGGTGACCATAATCTAACATTAGATAAATTCCCTAGCTCACTTTGTTTTTAAATATTTTTCCCTTGTATTTGTATATCAATAAAAGTTCTTGGACATATTGAGCAATGCCACTGTCATTAACTACTTGAACAGGACATCTCAATTTTGGGACAGACACACAGGCACACTTTGTTTATTTAGCACATAAGTATTCCATTCTGATTCTTGCCCATACATTTCATAAAGGCCCAATTAAAGTCTTAACCTCTTTTGGAGAAAGGTTTTCTTGACATAAAACTCGCAGTGTGTATGTTTAAATATATTAGTGATTTGTACTTGATTGTGAATTACTTCAATCAGAATGCTTTTCTTTTTGAAGCACAGCCAGGATCTGGTCCCTGAGCAAGTGGGCACTCTGCCTGGTGATTCTGCAGCATGAACCATTTCTGGGAGAGTAGGTTGAGGCACAGGTGATATGGTGAGAGGTCTAGGGTGAGCATATGCTACAAGGGAATGCAAGTTTTGAGGTCAAGAGAAGCAGCTACTCATTCACAGAAATGGTATCAGTAGGTTAGGTGGGAGGGTGTGCTAATCGACAAACCTATCTATTGCTCAGTGTTTCTTAGCATATTTATTGGCTTTGGCTGATTGAAATAATTGAGCTGACCTGGCTCCCAACTAAATCCTCTGTCCCTTATGGGATGAAGTAATGCTGATGCCTCTGATACACTTAGCAGCAAGACAGGAGTGAGACTTGTTGAGTACCTTCTGAAGCAATACCATCCACCTGAGAGTCCATGCTGCATCAGAATTTTGATAGGAACTTAAAATTCCATGTCCCTTATCCATTTTTTTGTCTTAAAATGTAGTATCACAGAAGTCTGTACACTCATAGGTTTCCTTGAGAGTTCCTGAGCCTACGCAGTAGAAAGAGAAGTGTGACTTACTAGTTAATTTAAGTGTAATGTCATATAAAACAAGATATAAACTCCCTAGGAAGCTGGCGAATGCCCTTTGGTTGACCCATTCTGTCTCACCTTCTGCTTTTGTCAGCCTAGTTCTCGGATACTTCCCAAATGTGCCCCACCCAGAGCTCTAGCCTTGAAAGTCTGAAGAGCTGAAGATGTTTTTATACAGCAGTGTGCTCATATTAATCTCAGAGATTTCTCTACATCTCGTCTGTCATTCCTCAGTAGTTATTCAGCCACGTCTTTCCTAATTAAGAAAGTTTAGCTTTCATATGTCCAAGGTCCTGTATCTCGTCTACCCTAGCAGGAATTTCTATAGCAGCAAGTGCTACAACAGAAGTTTTCATGAAAAACAAAGGAAATAAGTAGAGGCAAAAGTGATGCAGCAAGACTAAGGGACAAAAAGCCAGGATGTTGATTTGGGGACTCTTGAGAGTGGAAGGAGGTGCCAGCCAATTACTGAGAGTGAGCGTAGAGTCAGTAATCCTGAACTCAAAAGATGAGAACAAGGGTGTGTGTGAATGGACAATGGTGAAAGATGGAGTTGAAGGCTGTGGTGATTTTCTAGAACAGGCTCTGGGGTTCCTAGCTTGACTTTATGAGCCGGATGGAACTTGATTCATGGGTAGGTTGGCCCGGTGTGAAGACTAGGTAGAAGAGACACAGTGCACACTGCAGCCTTTGTCTCTGGTTTGGGTGTTCTCTAATTTGCCAACTCATGTTCTGCTCAGCTTACTCTGAATGGTGGGAGGTTTGGGTTTTATTTCTACTTTGTTGTGATAAATAACTTAGAATTTAAGTGCCATATGAAAATGAAGATGTTTCCTCCATGACCCAGCAAAATGGTGCTTTGACACTTCCTGAGTATGACCATCCAATAGCATGTCCTGGTGAGAGCCACTCAGGTCTGTCTGTTCCGCTTTCTAGCCACTGTAGGGTAGAGAGTGGTTCTCAAACCTGGCTGGGCATCAAGGACACTGAGAAGCATGTTGAAAGTACCAATTCTGGTGTTATGCCCAGAGATTCTGATTTAATACACTGAGTGGGTTCGAGTTTGGGAACTGATACCATAGATTTACATGTAACTTGTTCTGTCAGCATAGTGACATTTATATTTCTGTGAATATTAATCTTTAGAAACCGGATAATTAGCACTTATCTGTACAAATCTGAGATCTAAAACAAAGAGATAAAAAGCCCAAGTTAGTTATGATTCTCCAAAAAATTGGAGCCTGCAGTAGACAACATAAGCTGGCAGTTTTTGAGGCCGCCTGAATGTTGTAGAAATGGTAGCCAATCTCCCCCTCCTAATACTTGAACGAGAGAAGAAGTGATGCAGTGTATGCTTGAGCAAAGATGTTTTTTAAAATATTGAAAATCTTGGCTTCCATATGCATATAAATGGACAAAATTGGACCCATAGAGAAAGACAGAAAGATCCTGTTAGCATCATGTTATTTTCATGAGATACGGTACGGATGAGATGAAGTGGATTTACTTCAGTGGACAGATATATTTCTGCTATAGAGAAAAATAAGAAAAGGCATGTGATACTTTTTAGGAAAACAACAGGATAAGAAATGACAGAAAAGACTATTTTTTTTTATTATGTTATCTTAGTCACCATACAGAAAAGACTATTTAAGACAGAATTCAACATTTTTCCTTCTAAAAACTGTATCTCCTGACTTTTTAATATCTGTCGACATCACAGAGACTCAAACCCTCAGATACTGTTTGCTACTACCTTAGAGGCCTTACTTCAGAGCAAATCACCACCCACAGGATAATTCTGGTCCCCAACCTGTTTTTGTAAGGCCCCCCAAATTATTTTTACATTTGTTAAATGGTTGGAAAAAAACTCTAAAGATGAATGATACTTCATGACATGTGAAAACTATATGAAATTCAAATGTTAGTATCTGTAAATGAAGTTTTATTGGAATGCAGCCAACCTCATTCATTCATATATTATCTCTGGCTGCTTTTGCAATAACAGAACCCCAGGTAGTTACACAGAGGCCTGTGACCCACAATGCCTAAAACACTTAATCTCTGGCCCTTGACAGAAAAAATTTGCCAACCCCCGTGTCTGGTCCTTTACAGAAAAAGTTTGTCTCAGTAGATTATAAGCTCCTTGAGTCCAGGAACTATATCTTTCTAATACCTTTATCCTAAGAAGCCTCTAACAGTACTAACTTAGCACAGAGTAAATTCTTCGTAGATGTTTGAAGAAGTATGCATTTAAAAACTAATATAGTATATAATGAGCTGCTCTTTTTCCCTGCAGCAACTAACCTGGGGACTTTACTCAGGAAGATCTCAGTATATGGGTTTTTTTTTTTTTTAATTGAAATTTAACTATTCTCTTGTTTAAGTCAGTGGTTTTAAAACTTCACCATGCGGGGCGCCTGGGTGGCTCAGTCGTTAAGCGTCTGCCTTCGGCTCAGGTCATGATCCCAGGGTCCTGGGATCGAGCCCCGCATCGGGCTCCCTGCCCAGCAGGAAGCCTGCTTCTCCCTCTCCCACTCCCCCTGCTTGTGTTCCCTCTCTCGCTGTGTCTCTCTCTGTCAAATAAATAAATAAAATCTTAAAAAAAAAAAATAAAAAATAAAACTTCACCATGCATCAAAACCACCTGGAGGACTTCATAAAACACAGATTTCTGGAACCCCATTCTGAGAGTCTCTGATTTAGTAGATCTGGGGCAGGACCTGAGAATTTTCATTTCTACAACGTTCCCAGGTGATGCTGATGCTGCTGGGACCACATTTTGAGGACCACTGGTTTAAATAATGCTTCCCCAAACCAGGGTGAGCATCAGAATCATCCAAGGAAGTGTGTTGGAAATAAAGATTTCAGGTGTCACTTCCAGAAATTCTGATTTAGTACATCTGGGCTTGGGCCTAGGCATCTGTGTATTTAACAAGGCACCCAAGTGTTTCTGGGATTTCTGGGGGTCACCCCTTTCAAGATCCATAGGTATAACATCCTCTGAGGTGTGAGTATTGTCTGATATTCATATAGTTAGTGCTTTATTCATAGACTAATAGATTCATGGGTTTAGAAGAGATCATCTGGTTTGCAAGTTTAGTTTTCATATCTCAAATGGCACCACGGTTGGCTGAGGTATTTGATTTTTTTTTTTTTAATCTCCTACCTAGGAATGAAAGGAAATAGTGTAAAGTAGGATGAGGAGGAGAGCTGAGCAACCTGTGTTGTCTCTGGGGATGGTGTCTGGGGAGGCAGCTGTTGGAGCTGACAAAATTTGTCTCTGGTTAATGGCCCAGCAGTTGGGAAAAACTGTTCTAGTCTAACTCTCAGCTTTTTACTTCATGGAGAAAACTACATAATCTTATATGTTAATATTTCCATTAAATTCTCAGTTGCTGAGAAACCGATGAAGTTAAGGGAAAAAACTTTTCTTCATAAATTAGAACATAATGGCAAAAATAATTTTTATAATGACAAAAATTGCTAGGCTCTAGTGAACATTATGTAAAGCTTTTAATTTACAATTTTATTTCTGGCTGTGTGATGCTCTAACAGAAATTTTCAGCAGAGTAATCATCTATTGACTGTGTTGTTAGAAGAGATGGTACACTCATTGTAAGCTCTTATCAGCTCTGATTTAGTCACATGGAAACTCAAGTTCATCCGTGCTGTATTCCTGAACAGTCTGGGTCTCAGGCAAGTGCTTCTGTGGAAGCAATATTTGACACAACATATTCCTCTCTCCATTCTCCACGTTAATAAAGCAGCTGAAATGAGAGGCCATGTGTTGTAGCAGAGAACTGGATTTGGAGCCAGATAACCTAGTGTACGTGGGACTATACTGTGTACTTGGAGTGACCTTGAGAGAGTCATAACAACCACTCTATCTATTCCTCCACTATAAAATTAAAGGGGTTTTGTTGGTATGAGATGATTCTTATACAAAAGTATTCTTGAACCACGAAGCATCGTACCCACTTATGGCTTTGTTAATGTGATTGCTAATGTGTTTGTTAACAGATAAACAAGATTCTTGTCTTGTCTGGAAACATGTGCCTGGTGCACAGTATGCAATCTGTACATGTTTATTGACTGAAACTGAGAGGACAAAATGACAAAAAGAAAATTTATTGTTTTAAAATAAATAGAGTGAATGCTATATAGAGCAGAACTAGACTAGAGGTAAGAAATGAACCAAGTATGTGTTTTGCAGAATGGCACATTTGCTTTCTTGCAGGCATGTGCTTTAGAATTTGTTGCTAGCAGTCTTAGATGTCGATATTTACTCTCTTAAATTTACTCTGTTAATAAGGTAACTTAATACTGTATTAGAAAATTCAGGAAGTCTTAATGGTATTTGAAATCTACTTTAGATTTATTCAGGGTGAGAAAAACCCATCATTTAAACTGTGTTGTTGTTCAATACAAAATAAAAAAGAATCTCATATAGCTTTATTCGTATATTGATATTTCTTTATTTTTATTTTTTTTAATTTAAATATAGTTGACATACAATGTTACATTAGTTTCAGGTGTACAACCTAGTGATTCAAGAAGTTTATACATTATGCTATGTTCCTATATATTGATACTTCTGTAGCCTGTAAAGGGGACTGCATTCTCATACATTTCTCACTGGTTGATTTCATTCTACTAGGGTTGATTTCAGATAACTGAAGCAAACCTTCAACATGTAACCTCAGCTAGATGCCTGAACAACTGAAGGATAGCAGATGCCTTTATAGAAATGTAGAAATTTATAAGGTGGCTTCAGCAAGAGTAAAAGGTATAGACTTAATGTAAGGCAGATGTTATTTTAATATAGGGTTAGTTAATAAAAACCTATTGAGCCCATGTTCATTTATTTAAAGAGCAAGGTGCTGGGGAAATAACCATCCACGAGACACAGCCCTGTGCCCCAGGAGCTTCTGCTCTGGGGGGCAGACGGACACATGAACACACAGCTACAGGGGAGCGTGTAAGCCTAGGCGGGGCTGTGGGAGCACAAGAGGGACCCAGCCTGGCCTAGCAGCGGGCTGTGACAGGCAAGGTTTGTCAGAGGATGGGACCGGAAGGGTCAGCCGGAGCTGGAGTTCAGCGGCCTGTGAGAGTTGGTTCCAGAAGGTGAGGCGAGCTGACAGGTGCTGCTCTCAGGAACTGGACGCTTGAGAGAGAGCCGGGAACACTGCAGTGACAAGTGTGTGGGGACAAGAGAAAAGGAGAGGTGGGGGCCATGCTCCAGACTCAGTCTGGAGCAGATGCTCAAGAAGCCCATGAGCAGAGAGAGCAAGGGAACCATGAAGGAGGCTGGTGGCCCAGATAGGAGCACCACCCCTCTCCTATCAGCTGATGGGACTGTGTGTGGTTTCCCACGGTGAGGCCTGTGACCTGGGCTTTGGCCCTGTTCCAAGTCAGTCCAACCTCAGTTTCATGCTACTTTCCTTACATGAGCTCCTTTGTTGCACACTCTCAGCATTTGCTCCCAGTGCTTTTCAGGTACCACTGTCCGTGCTGTTGGGCTTGATGCCTGCTTAGTATTATTGTAATCTGTCGTGACTCCACTGGGACTTGAGCCGATTGTCGCCCTTCTCAAGGTGACACGGTTGCTGTTTGACTCTTACGTAGTCACCAGGAGACTAAATCTGAATGCCGCTGTTTTCCCAGTTTACCCTTTGGGTGTCAGTTGGTGAGGTTATCGGAACAAAATTCTCAAATATATAAAGTGCTACTTTTGCTTGTAGAATTGAGCAAAAAGGTCATGGTTACTGGTTACTGCGTGATATGTGATGATGCCAGTGAGTGGGCTGGGCAGCTGTGACACCAGCTGGCATGAGGAGTCCTGTCGGGAAGCGAAGGGGAACTCCCGGGGAGAAAAGGGTGGAAACGAAATCCCATGTTTTCCAGAAGGGGAACCTCCTCCCCAACTGAGACGGGGGTTGTTAATCCACATTAGATAGATTTTGGAGCCTGCAGGTGATAAAGATTTAGTCAGCACCACAACCCATATCTTCTTGCTCTGGACGTGACTCAGACTCCCGAGATAATCAGGAAAGCAGCTCCTGTAACTCCACACACACCATCGACTTGGCCAGAAATACAACAGTGAGGGAGGACCCTGGAGCTCATCTAGTCGAGTCTGCCATACCGTCTGAAGCAGATGCTTTCGATGCAACCTCCTTGGGCAGCAAGCTTCTTTCCATAATTGCCTAATTGTCAGGATCCCAGACTTGCCAGTAAGTGAACGTATTCTCTTCCCCACCCTCTATTCTCTAAACTTGGATCTCCTTCCCATATGCTCTAATCTGGCAGTGTATACTAGCCCTGTCCAGACAGCTAAGCCGAAACAGGAGTCATCTTAGACAACTCCCTTTCCTTTCTCGTATGTTAGTATCTGAGTCCTGGTTTGGTTTTGATTTGTTTTGTTTTATTTCTTTGAAGCAGCTTTTCTCCTCTTTCTTTTTTCTGTTGTCACGGTCTGTTCCCTGTCAAGACCTTCATTATTTTGTGCTCTATTAGTAAGTTTCACACAAGATCAGTGTTTCTATCTCATTGATTTTTGTCAGATCTCTCCTCTACTATTCAAATTGTCTCCAGAGAAAACTGCAAAATAAGTTTTATTGCACACCTGGAATTTAAGGCTCTCCACAGCTTGCACACATGGCAACCTCTTCAAAGTAATGCTACTATACAGTACACAGTCTGAACTGTGTTTTTATGTCCTCAGAAAAATGTCCCATTTGTTCATAACATTAATGTTTTTATTCAGTGGCCCCTGCCAGACTGGTTCTTGTCCCATCATTCCAACTATCTAAATTCTGCCACACATCTTCCCACATTCTTCCGTTCTTCTCATTTCTTGAACTCCATTGACCCCTGGTGTTGGTGGCACATACACCATTCCACCATGCAATGTGAGTGGGAACGTGTGTGTGGTTATTACATGGACTATAAATATAAGCAGTTGGAGGACAGGTTCTGCACATCTAGTGAATTTAAGTGGGAGCTGTGGTTCTGTTGAGAAGAGAAGGGCTGATAGTAGCTCTCTTTGGATGATCCTGGAGAAGGTACGTGACAAAAGAGTGAGATGCTAGGGATATTCAAGAGCAGAGAGCAGGTGATACCAGCTTAGACCTATTATAGCTGCTTAGACCTATTATAGCTGGTGCTGGGTTAGACCAAAGGCCCTTTGAAGCATCAGTGCCAACTTGGAAATGGTGAGGGCAAAAATCAGGGACAGCCTTGGCAAGGAGGTCAGGTCACCAACACCTGGCAAGTAGAACAGAGGGAGTTGGGGCAGGGTGAGGTGCTACACACTGGTCTTAAAGGTGTTTAAATTGAGGCTAGCCAGACAATTGTCTTCCCCAAGAAGGGGGTAAGTTCTATGGAACAGACTAAGCCACTGGTCTTTATATAAACAAGGGATTTTTTAAGTAAAATATTAGAGGGATCCTTTGACTTTGAACACTAACATTTCTGATATAAGACAAACACTTGCTGCTTTTAAAAAATTTTTCATATGTACCTATCCCAGGCATATTCCCATGCTGAGGAAGTATTTTGAGTTCCTGTTATTTCTCTGAAAAGGTTCCTCAAAGACAAAAGAACAGAGCTCTGATTATCTTTTTGAACTTAATGCATCCTGGGATTTAAAAAAAAATTCTTGATTAAAATAGTTTGAATATAAAGGGCCATACAATTTAATTAAAAGTGCCAGTTGTTGGATGCCAATTGCCCTACAGTCTTATCTCCCCTTTCTTGCTCATATATTTTTGTTATGAATTCTTTACTCTTTCCTGATTAACCAACAAAAATGCATGACTAAATTGTTTAAGCTTAATTCTTGGCTTATTTGTGCTTTATATTCTATTTTGTTGGCAAGATATTTTAATGTCTTTCCTCCCATTAGCAGAATTTATGGCAGAAAATTGCCTTAGCTTTAAAAAAGAGACCTGGCAGAGCAGGAATTTTAAGCTGATCACTTGGTTTCTGAAATTTTAGCAGAAATAAACAAGATGATTAGTTTGAAATGTAATTCATAGTTAATGAGTTTAAAAAAATACTTCAGTTGCTGATTACAGCTAGCTCAAATAGACCCCCTAAAATGTAATTCACTTTTGGAATGATTCCAAATGGATTCTTTCTGCTTAAATTTGCAGAATTTCCCAATGCTGTGTCAATATTTCAAATAGTATTGAAAAAGTTTATTAGTAGCATTGATCTGACTTTAAATGCACCAAATGTTGGTGGTATCTTGAATTTTATGAGTGCAATATACATGAATTGAAAGGAGACACCAGTTTGGATAAATGCAGAGCCCTGATTTTTCCCCATGCACTTGCAGCTCTATTGCCCTTTTTCTCCTAATGCTTTTCTTTTTTTCCTTTTGAAAATTCTTATTATGGATAATTTGAAATGTACACACAAAAAAGAGAGAGAAGCATAGTAAAGCTTCAACTACCCAATACTCATCTTCAAGCATCATGAACTTATGGCCAATCTTGTTTCATTCATCTACCTATTTTCTCCTTTCCCCTACTGAATTCTTTTGAAGCAAATTCCAGACGTTCAAGTATTTCGTGTGTAAATATTGTAGCATGATCTCTAAATTATGATTCCTTTAAAAAAATAACTTTAGTATCATTACCACATCTAAAAAAATCGAGACTGTTTCCTTCATCAAATATCCAATTCAAATTCCCTGTTTTGTCTTATGTAGTTGTTACCATATAAATCAGGATCTAAAAAAGGTCCATATATTGTAATTGCTCAATATGTCACTTACATTCCTTTTGAATATAGTTTTCTTCTTCCTCTTTTTTTCCCTTGCAATACGTTTGTTAGAGAAACTGGTCCTTTATTCCTCTAGATTGTCCCACAATGTGGATTTTGCGGATTATATTCCCATGTTTTTACTTAGCATCTTGCTTGGTGTCTTGTATTTGTTGAATAATCTGGCTACTGCATGATCTGTCCCTGCCTGACTCTTCAATTTCAAGTCACACAGGGCTTTCTGTACTCTACCCATCCCAGAATTTGCTCACATTTACTTAGAATGGTCTTTGACTGCTCAGCTCAAATGTTTCTTTCTTAGGAAAGCCTTATCTGACCAAGGCAGAACCCATCATATGCTTTTATGGCACTTTTTTTTCCTTTATAGCAATTACTTTTATAACATATTTGTTTGTATGTGTATTATTTAATATATATATATTTTAAAAACTGTCTTTTTTCAGCACACCATTTTGAATAGTCAGCACCTAACATAGCAACTAGTCCATGAAAACGTGCCAAAAAATGATGAATTTGATGAATGACTTAGATGAATCAATATAATAAATTCTATCCTTCCTTACCTTATTAAATATTACTTAATACAAATGAGATGATCACAAGTTGTGCTCCAGTTATTCTTTATCTTGGTCCTGCCTCCTGTCCTTACACCTGTGGCTACTTTTCATGCCCACTATCCTGTGATACTACACACAAGTGGTCAGTATTCCTCTAGGGGAGACCATAAAGGACATATGAAATTTAGTCACCTTTCTTTTGGTGGTCATGATGGTTTGGGGAGCCTGCATTGCTTAGGAGTCTTCAGGGAAATTTTCTCAAAATGCAAATGAACTCTTTATTTAAAAGGAGATGTTTATATTTATGTATTCGTCTGCTTGGAGTGCCATGACAGAATAGCACAGACCGGGTGGTTTAAACAACAGGAATTCTAGCCTCCAATACTAGAAGTCCAAGATCAAGGTGCTGGGAAGGTTGGCCTCTGGGGAGACCTGTCTTCCTGGCTTGCAAACAGCTGCCTTCTTACTGTGTCCTCACATAGCCTTTCTTTGTGCACTTGAAGAGAGAGAGAGCGCTCTGGTATCTCTTCCTCTTCCTATAAGGACACCAGTCCTGCTGAATTAGGTGCCCACCCTTTTGACCTCATTTAACCTTAATTACCTCCTGAAAGGTTCCATCTCTAAATACAGTACAGTCACATTGGGGGTGAGGGCTTCAATATATAAGGGGACACAATTCAGTCCATAACAACTCAGTAACACATTTCCCAGGGGTCTGGGTCTAAACTGAATCTACACTCTTAACTATAAAACTTCTTGTTTCTTTTTTAATGCTTACTAATCAGTGACCCATATTTTAAAAGGCTTTATCACAGGTTAAAAACTCATGGCCACTTTAACTGTAGTATTATTTTATCTGTGTCTACCAATTCTAGGAGAATTGGATCAAAAGTCTAAAATTAGCATATGTTAATTTTTCCATGATTTTCTAACTTTTTAATTAAACATTTAATTTAATATAATGGTTAAATAACATAATCTTAAGTACTAAAAATAAAGTTTAAAACATACAAATAGAGTAAAAGTGGGGATAAAATTAGAAATAAGATTTGAATACAAAATGTAATGTGTACTTCTGAATATTTTTGTAAAGTACTTAAAACATACTTACTTAAAAGAAACCTTGACAGGGACGCCTAGGTGGCTCAGTTGGTTAGGCGACTGCCTTCAGCTCAGGTCATGATCCTGGAGTCCCAGGATCGAGTCCTGCATCGGGCTCCCTGCTTAGCGGGGAGTCTGCTTCTCCCTCTGACCTCTCCCCTCTCATGCTCTCTCTCACTCTCTCTCTCTCTCTCAAATAAATAAATAAAATCTTAAAAAAAAAAACAACCAAAACCCTGATTAAAAAAAAAAAAAAGAAACCTTGACATAAATATCTCTTAAATCAATTTATAAATGGGCTTTAGAAAAATCACCCTCTAACAAACTCTGACATACCAATTAGTTATATGGTCCAAAGCTCAAATTTTGTAGACTCTAACCACGTCATCTAAAATGTATTCCGGGGTGCCTGGGTGGCACAGTCGGTTAAGCAGCCGACTCTTGGTTTTGGCTCAGGTCATGATCTCCGGGTGGTAAGATTGAGCCCCATGTTGAGCTCTGCGCTCAGTGCCAAGTCAGCTTGAGATTATCTCTCCCTCTACCTCTCCCCCTCCTGCTTTTGCTCTCTCTCTCTCAAATAAATGAATAAATCTTTAAAAAAATAAAATAAAATGCATTCATGCCCTCTCTCATCAATGCTCCATCTTCCTTTCATTGTTTTATTTCTTCCACAACACTTATTTTCTAAAATACCATATAATTTGCTCATTTTGTTTGTCTGCCTACTTCAACTAGAATGTAAGATCCATGAGGTCAGCGTTTATGTCTGTTTTTTTCACCGCAGAATCTTTGTCTTCCAGGGCAATGCTTTTTACATGACGGGCATTTAATATACATTGGTTAGATAAGTAAAGAAAGAAATTAGTAATAAGTCAATATTCTATCCAATTGGATTTTAATAGCCAGACATTTTTAAAATGTAAACTAAATATAACTTATAAAGCAATGCATCAGAATCACCTGGAAGCCTTGATATAGGGCTTGTTGAACCCCATCTCCAAATTTTGGATTCTGTAGATCTAGGGTGAGGCCTGAGAATCTGCATTTCTAACGTGTTCCCAGATCGTGCTGTTATTGGTAGTAGAGGAAATATACTTTGAAGAAACACTGACTTACAGAAATCAAAACTCAATAGCATCATGAAATTTGGGGGATGGTTATGAATTATTAGCATCTGGCCTTAACTCATGGTATAGTCCATCTGCTATATTGTAATTAACCTGCAGAAGCAAGTGTAGTGGAGCACTGGATTGGTATGTCAGGAAGTGGTTTCCTTGACTCTCTCCCAACAAATTAAAGAGAGTGCTGACTCCCTATAGGCTGTCATCTCGTTCGGGTGTTTTAAATATGGACCTGCATGATGGTAGTAGACTCACAGAAGGCATGTCCTGGCTCTCCCCAGAGTGTCTTTGTTAACATGATGGATGAATGGAAACTTCCCCTTTGGAAGGCTGTTAAGGCTTTTCTTTTGGTAGAATATTTTAAAAAGAATCTGTAATGCAGCATGAAAAAAAGAATAACATTCGAGTTATTGGGATAGTAGGATTTAGCCCTTCTCTGGTAGCTTTCATCTTAAAAATTTTTTGCAAATATTAACTAATGCCTCAGGCAGTCCTTGGAGGCAATGTGTACTTCCTACATTTTGTTCTTTTAGAGGTTGGAGACAGAGGTTTGGCATCTATCTCGTATTTTTGTGGCCTCTCTCATTTTTGGTCTGTTTATGCCCTGATAGAAATCAGCTTTTCAAAATAAGATTTTCCTGCTACTCAGCAACCTCTTGAGGCCAGTTGTTTCCTGCCCCAATTGTTATTTCCAACAATCCTATTTTTCATGTGCAACGATTAGTTACTAAGGCAATGATCTTAGGGACTCTGACTCTCTTTATCATCCAGTAGGGAGTGAACTTATAAGAAAACAGAGGTCTTGGTTGTATGGACACTCTTTTGTGTTCAGAAACAAAACAAAACAAAACACAATGAAAGAGATGTATGTAGAATTGTCAGCAAAATAAGCACAACTTTGTTAGCTTGGAAATTTTTCATTAACGTGCTCACTGTACTCAGTAAGTATTGGGTTAAATTTATCTTATAACTCTTCCTATGTTCTTAAATTTCGAGAGGATGGGAAGTCTATTACCAGAAAGTGTATCTTTTATTGGATGAGAAAGCACATACACAAAGTCCAGAGGATCAGGCAAAACATTTCTTTCATTCTAGGTACACCAAATCCACTTTGACTACTAGAGGGAAAGCAGCTGCTCTTTCTAGTCTTTTTTCTTCCTTCATACATTTACTATTTGTTGAGTGCCTAGTACAGGCTAAGTACTTGTCTAGTTTATGGGATTAGAGCAGCGGACAAAACACAGGTTCTGGCCTCATGGACTTAGATTATAGTAGAGGGGAATAATTAATAAATAAAATTGTATGTCTGTATTAGAATTAAGTGTCGATAAATACTGTGTAGACATTAAGACAGAGCTTTCAAGTAAGATGACACATGGTACAAGTCCAGAAGGAACTGTGAGAATGAGCCACTTAGATCATTGAGGGAAGAACATTCTAGGCAGAGGAAAATTAAGTGCCAGGATCCTGAGGAAGGAGCATGGTTAACATATTCAGGAGCAATAGGAAAGCAATGGGCTGTAGTCGAGTGAGTCAGGGGTACAGTGGTACCAGCAGAAACCACCAGAGATACAGGAGTATACAGAGAGTTACAGATCAAGTCTCCTCATTTTTTAAATAAATATATTCTATATTTTTCAAGCCCTCCCCCCTCCGCCCCAGCCACATACCAGGTGTTGCAGCCCACCTGGAGGCCTCAAGGGCTGGGGTACACCACCCACTGCAGGGAGGGCCCTGCACACCAGGTGTTATATTTCCATAATAAATATATTCTATTTTTTCTAAATATATTCTATTTATTTGAGAGAGAGAGAGCATGAGAGCATACAAGCTGGGGGGAGAGACAGAGGCAGAGGGAGAGGGAGAAGCAGACTCCCCACTGAGCAGAGCCCAAAGTGGGACTCCATCCCAGGACCCTGGGATCATGACCTGAGCTGAAGGCAGACGCTTAACTGAGTGAACCACCCAGGTGCCCCAAGTCTCCTCATTTTTTAAAAAAATTCCCACTAACTAGTTGGAGGGTTAGCATAGTAGGAGACCCAAAGAATAGCTATTTACATTTTTTAAAGATTTATTTATTTATTTTAGAGAGAGAGAGAGAGTGTGTGTGTGTGTGTGAGTTGGGGGGCGGGTAGCGGAGAGGGGGAGCAGAGGGAGAGGGAGAGGGAAACTGTAAGCAGACTCTGCACTAAGCACGGAGCCTGACATGTGGTTTGATCTCACAACCCTGAGATCACAACCTAGCTGAAACCAAGAGTTGGATGATTAACCGACTTCACCACCTAGGCTCCTCTAGATATTTAAATTTTACAAGATATTGTGCAGAATTGGGTAAAAGCACTAAGATATATTAGCTTTTCTCTAGAAAAATTACAGATTGGATATATGGATTGTTGAAATTTATGTTTTTTCATGGCATTAGAAATTCAGGACCTCAAGCTTAGCTTCTTATTTATCACAAAAGAACTCAGGTTGCATCTCTAAGGATTGTGCCCCTGAAAGGGAATCACAGTGAGAATTTGTGTATAGAACTTGGTTCGTTCTGTGCCTTTCCATCATATCCTCCTACTACTCCTATTCTACCTGCACTTAAGACTGAATTTGAACCTGTATTACATCATGCAAACCGTCATTTAAGAATTTAGCATTGAATTCAGTCCTCTGTTAGCATAGAATTTTTAAATGAACTGATTTGTTGTTGACCATTGTGATTAGAATAATCACCCCATTGGAATGTATGTACAGTAGAGATCAAAGGAATTAAAACTATGAAGTCTGATTATTCCATTTTCTTCTATGAATAGTTAATGTTATACCCCAGGAGGACCATAGTCTGAAAATGTACTTGGATTTCCTTTATGACTCTTGCAGATTTAAGCTGGACTAAGCATGTTGATTTGTAATAAATAGTGACATAAATCAGGAAAATAACCAGTCTAGGTTTGATTGTCATTGGATCTATTTTTTATAGTTCTCTATTTCTTATATCTTCTAATGTGGTTTCCCTGTATAACAACAAGAAACATCATTGAATTTTATTTATGAGTAATTTATTTGGTATTGGTTTTTTATGACATTCTCACAAGGTGTCTTGAGGTTTGGGGTTATTTTTATTATATATTTTACAATCATATGGCCTACTTATAAGGGGAGAATGTTGAGTGGGGTTGGGGGTACAGGAGGAGATCTGACTTGCCTAATAATGACCAAAACAATGATATATCTTTTCATCATGGTATGAGGCAATGGAACCCCCATTGGAAGGGTGATTTGAAGGTGTTTTTTTTTTTTTTTTCCCAGTTGAGGTGACTTATCCATCCATCCATCTATTCAAACCCTCCCTTGATCTCACATTTCCTTTCAACTACTGCCTCATTTCTAAATTCCCTTTTCATTGAAAAAAAATCATAATCATTATAGACACACATTGCCTTTATACCTCTCTTCTTTCTTGAATGCTTTCCAGGTAGGCTTCTGTTTTCACCATACCGTGAAAGTGACTCTTACTGAGGTGATCAAGAATCACATTTTCAAATGCAGTGGTCAGTTCTCAGCCTCATCTTGACCTTTCAGCTCATTCAACTGTGTTCATTTTTTCTTCCTCCTTGAAACACTCTCTTCATTTGTCCTCACTCATTTAGAGTTTCCTTTTGCCTCACTGGACACCTTTTCTCAGTCACTTCCTCATTTCCCTTACTTCTAAATGTTGTAATACTCCAAGGCTGATCCATGGACTTCTTCTAGCCTATGAATTATCTTTATCTTTATTTCTACAGTGATCTCATCCTAGTCTCCTGGCTTTCAATACCATCTGGATAGTGTCAACCTCAATATTTAGGTCTTCTGCTTGGACTTCTCCAAACTTCCAAGTCATGTAAAATTGTCTAAATTATGTCTCCTACTGGTTATAAAAATATGCATCTCAAATTTAATATGTCCAGAACAGAATTTCTGATTTCTACCACCTCAACTTTCACTTCCTGAAATCTTTCCTATCTATTAATCATCAAGCCTACTGTTCCAGTTTTTCAGACCAAAAATCTTGGATTGCCATAGACTCCTCTTTAATACATAATACATTTAATCCATCATAAAGCCTGTTGGCTCTTTCCTTAGAATGCATTCAATCTTTTTTTTTTTTTAAGATTTTATTTATTTATTTGACAGAGAGAGAACACAAGCAGGGGGAGCAGCAGAGGGAGAAGGAGAAGCAGGCTCCCTGCTGAGCAGGGAGCCTGATGTGGGGCTGGATCCCAGGACCCTGGGATCATTACCTGAGCCGAAGGCAGAGGCTTAACTGACTGAGCCACCCAGGAGCCCCTGCATTCAATCTTTTAACCTCTACCACTACCATTCTAGTTCCAGGCACTATCATTACCTGAAACAGTTTTATAGTCGTTGTCCCTTTTACATTTCGATAGCAACATGAGGGTTCTCGTTTCCTAATCAATATTTGCTCTTATCAGTCATTTTCATTTTAGCCAATTTAGTAAGCATGAAGTAGTATCTCATGGTGACTTTAATTTTGATTTTCATTGTAATTAATGATGTTGAGCAGGTTGACTCATCATATTTAATTGCAACTCATCCTGGCCCATGATACCCTCCAGGTACTCTTTATCTGTTCAATCGCTAATTTTTTCATAGCACTTATTACCTTCTAATATGATGTATAATTTATTTCTATTTATTGCTTATTATCTGTTTCCCTGATGATCTCCCTTCCCAAGTAGAATGTTAGCATGGAATCTTCCCCTGTTTTGCTTGTTGATATAGCCCAGAGAGCCTAGAATAAAACCTGTATTTATTTAGTGTCAGAAGGATATTGCTTGGACAAATGAATGATCAATAGCCCTGTATTACTAGGAGTACTAATGCCGAGAATGGGAAAGTTTCCAAGAAGACTCACACAAAAGAAGTGTAGTGGAAGGTTCCTGTCCATTATTTCCCTTCATCATTCATGTGCCACTTGTCCTTTTCTGTGTCTCTCATAGGCAGGGGCCTGGTGTTGGAGTAGCATGACTAGTCACAGTTAGCAGCTATGTATATAGCTATATATACTGCACTGTATGGGGATCCTCCCAGAGAACTTGATGGAAATGAAAAATTCCTATGAAACTAGCAAAGTATTTGAGTGAAGCAGAATAGCTTTTATGGTAGTAAGAGGGATATATATATGTATATATACATATATATGCAGGGCAATGCCTTTGCAAGAAAAACACAGTGGTAAAGTATAAGACAAAATACCAAATATTATGCTGAGTGGGGCAAAGAGAAAGAATAAGACCTACTAGCTGCCTTGAGGAGCTTGGCTTGCCCTACTTCCATTTCATTCATTCCACCATGGATTGATCTAAACATGTCACTCCCCTATCAAGAATTCATCATGGTCTCTTTGTTCCCCATTAAGTCCATATTCCTTAGTGGAGCATTCAGGGTCCTTCCCAATCTGGCTTCAGCCATCTTTCCCACTTCAATTCTTGTTGTTTCCCCTTATTTTTTATTTTTTTATTTTTTTTTGTTGTTCCCTTATTTATCCAACCTCCCAGCAACACAAGGAGCAAAGTTCCAGATTATGGGCTCTTTCTGACACAGAATACTAATTTCATGTCTACTTGTCTTTTGCTCCATTGACATAAAACTGCCCCCCCAACTATACATTTACACACACACACACACCTTTCTATATTTAGTAAAATCCTGCTTGTTGTGCAAGACCTGATTCAAAGGGCACTTCTTGGGGCAACATTCTTCCATGATTTAAGCAGAATGAATTTCTTCACTTCCTGTACAATTATGATACTTAATACAGTCTTATTTTGATTTTGGTTTTGTTTATCCTTATCTCCATCAAATGTGAAGTCTGAGGCCAGAGGTTGGATCACAGTCACTTTTTTTTGCCCAATGGTTCCACCTCTCTTTGCCTATAGTAATTGTTTATTGAATGTTCATTGAAACAAAATAAAACAAATAATAAATAAAGACTCCTCTTCCTTGTACCTAGAATATACTAAATAGATTTTTTTTTAAAAACTTAACCACAATGATAATCAAATGCATTTTGACATATAGTTATTTGCATGATAGGTACATTTACACAAATTCAACTATACTAGATTGATTTAAAAAATCAAAAGCAAAAAAATGAAAAGAGAAAATAACGACTTTAATAGTGTGGATAAAATTCTTAGTTTTGCTCCCACTGGGAGCAGTCCCAGGAGAGAGCAGATGAGAGATATGGATTTGTTCTTCTCTTAGTCAGTTCCAGTTCCAGTTCCTGTGAGCCCTCGTGGTGTGAGCATCTTGCTGTGGCAAACGGGATTCTAGTGTTGAAAGATAGGCATTTTTTCATACAACATGGCCTCTGTGAAGCCAACTACTTTATTTGGTATAACCCACTGACTTTTCGACCCAATTCCCACACAAGGTACTACTCCACAGTAATCTGTAAGCACCATGGTACTAAGTCCAGGTCATATTTCTAATAGAGTAACTACATATATGGTCTTTCTAACTTAAAAATGTAATGGAGAAAGTAGATGATTTCAAGTCGAGCCACAAAGATAGTTAACACTTGTAGAAGATGAATATCTAAGAAAGATTTAATCATTGTACTTATTCTTGTGGCAAAGAAGGTAGATAGATGTCCTAATAAATGTCTCTAAATGAAAAATGATTTCTCACGTGGAAAATGGTGACCAGCTGTTCTTCTCCACAGAGTACACAATAGCAGGGAGTGTTTAAAATGTATCATGAAGGATTTAACTCAGATACAGAAAGATTTTCTGTTTGCCAGACACTGAGATGACTTCTTGAGAGAAGTTAACAGAATCTCCTAATGTGGAAACTTTTCTTTTTAACCTCATTCTGTCTGGAATAGTTTATGTCCACATTTTTCAAAGTACATTCCAACATTTTATGGACTGTTAAGGAAAGTTACTCAAAGATTCTGTTATCAAATGCATTTCAGAAACACTAAGTTTAACAAAATTAAACAAAATTCTCTACTGAAGGGCTTCATGGCCTTTGCTCTACGCTTTGTGAATTTCTGGTGGAGGTAGGGACATGTATAGTAAAAAGCATCTCTAAACTTTATTTAATCATATATAACCCCTTTTTCAGAGGCTTTTTAAAGGGTTGGTATTCTGTGTTACTTTCTTAGAGATATGTTCACCCACATATTTGAAAGGTGTAGATAAATTAGGTGGACTTTCAAGTAATGTTGAAAAAAATTCTCACTTGCCACATTCCTACTTTTGAAAACAATGACAAAGTACTTTGAGGAGATGTCCCTTTTTAAAAACCACCTAAATATGGATTCCTTTGGAATGATTTCTTTCACAGTTTTACATGTTGTCCAGTGAGCCACAGTGGAGTGAAAACAATGGGTGTTCAGAACCAGACACAGATTCATGGAACCTTCCTCCTTACTCTGACTTCTGAACATATTATTTGTGATACTAACAGTAGAGGCAGAGGCTATAAATGTGCATGCTGGTTTTTGCTATAGTGAGGATTGCAGCTCTGAAGGCTTCTAATGAATGAGCAGTGAGTACATTCAGGAGATGGTATAATTTGGGGAGGAGAATTTCACCTAGAATAGCTAGCTTACTCACTACTACATTGCATGACAGCTTACCCATGGAAAGCAAAACTATCACCCTATGTAACTCTTCACATACTTATAGTTACTGTAGTAAGCTCAAGGTCTTGAATGAAGCTTTTGGGAGCTACATAAACATTACTGGAAAAGTGTACTGGAGAGAAGTTATCTCTGTGTCTACTTAACTGATAATTTCAAATGAGGGAAAAAATAAATAGAAGGTACATGAGGGAAGAGACCCACAGAACAAGGTGACATATTGTCTAGGTGGTAATTTATTTTGAATGTGTGTGAGATTAAGTGACCTGTAATGTACACTTTACAAGTGGTTAGTTAGCACTTGAAGTACCCAAATCAGGAGTCTGTGTTCCTTAGAGATCTTTTGTTAGCCTGGGTTCTCCCAAAAAACAGTGTGTGTGCGTGTGTGTAAGAGATTTATTTTATTTTGACTCGTGGTGCTCATGGCGGCTGGCAAGTTTCAAATTTGTAGGGCAGACCAAAAACTCAAACAGCAGGGTTTCTATGTTGGAGTCTTGAGGAAGAATTATTTCTTCCTTGGGGAAGCTCAGTCTTTGCTTTTAAGAGGTTGAGACCCACCTACATCATGGAGGGTAACGTCCTTTACTTAAAGCCTGCTGATTATAAATGTTAATCACATATTAAAAAACAACTTCACAGCAACATCTAGACTGGTGTTTAACCAAACAATTGGACACTATAGCCTAGCCAAGTTGATACAGAAAACTATTACAGAGTCTACGCAAACACTTCCAATATTGTGTCAAAATTCATATCAGGGCTTTGTTTTTCAGCATGAGAATTGTTAGAAAATAATCTTACATCATTGAAATAATTACTGGTCAAACTAAGGGGTTGGCCAGAAGGAGTGTATGGGCACTATTGGTCTTAAATGAAAAAGGTCCAATGCTGGCAGGCCCAGGAGCCTTATAGAGCTAGAACTGAGCTCTGTTTGGGTGTGTTTCCCTGCAGAAAAGACTAGAAGGTAAGATGATGCTTCCTTGCAGTACTGGACATCCTCCTCAGAGTAAATCTCTCATGCAAGATTCTCCTAAAAGACCTGAAGACAGAGGGGGACTCTGAGCTTCCAAGAACAAGTGGTGAAGGACTCTATCTAGTTGCCCATAAATGTTTGCATTCCAGCAGAATCTTGTCTAAGACTTGCTTTCATTGTTACATCCCATCTGGCTTTTATTGCCAGAGGCTTTTACAAAGGCTTTGGCTGTTTTTAGATAACCAAACCAGCTTAACTTAGTTCACAACAGGAGGAATTTGGAATTCAGTATCAAAAAGCAATCCACTGGGAGAAACGCTGTGATTTCCTCTCCATTCCAGTTGACCACCATCCTTTCTTGATTTGAGTGACTTTGGTCAGTGAACTCTAGTCTTCTGTCTCCCATAGATTTAGGTCTTCATTATGATAATGTCTTCATGTAGGAGTAATTGAAGCCAAGAGTTGTTAGACAAACCATTTCATTCATTCCTGACACTTAAAATTCTTAAAGGAATTAATTAATGTGTGGGGGCTTCACTCTTACCTTTAATGTAATTTTGAGCATCATATGAATCATATCAAACTTCTTGTCTGAGAGTCTGAATTCAGAAAAACACAGATATTTGAACAATTTAAAAACATAGGACCTTTACTATATTTTATTAGCCTGTTAACATTTCCCCACTTAAGTTATAGAAGGTAGGTGTTTGCACACTTAAAAGTGGAGAAAGGGGACTATTCCATTAAGTGAGTTTTCTCTAAAAAAAGCTTTTGAACACTTCTTAAGAAGCTAAATAATCCATCATGCTTTATCACCGTGAACTTGGAAGTAGGAAAGTGGATCTTGTCCAAAGAGATACACTACATTTTGATTTAGAAGATATTTTGCTTTTGGATGAATACATTGATTGATAACAGGAATCAACTACACTATTAATAGTAGCTCCCCCAAAAGCTCTGTTATACAAATAAATCTCTCACATCTTTCTTAGCTGCTAAAATAGATGCTTGCTAGATTTATCTTTCCTTTCATATAATGTGGCCTTGAAATAAGCCAAGAATTTCTCTGCAAATTTGATAAAGCACAGTGAATTCTTACCTGTTTTTAGGAAATGCTGCTCTAAACTATTTGGATCTTCACTCAGTGAGAGAAACTGGAATTTTTGGCCCTTTCTTTTTGTTGATTTGAGATTATGGAATGAAGGCACCACTTTCTGTGTGTCAGAATGCAGTGACAGATGAATGAGAAGTATTCCTTTGAGTGAGTATGACTCAGAAGATTTTGGTGGACAAATGTTCTCCTAAAGCAGTACTAGGCAATGTTAGAAGGCTACTTATCCACAGGAACAAAACTGTTAATGCCAGCTTCTAATTTCCACAGATCTGTGTCCTCATTTTATCTACCTCTGTTTTCTCCACTTCATCAAAGCTAACTTCACTGTAAACTCCATTTAGGATTCCATAACCCAGAACTAGGGACCTAGGATGCCATAATTCAGACCTTACCTGAGCCACACACATCTCCGAACAGGACCAAGTTGTGGTGAATGAGGTGCCAGGCTGTGGCCTCTGAGGAGCCCCTCAATGCTTGTCTACCCTCTCCTTCCCTCTCAGCTCTGGATTGGCTCTGAGCATGGGAAAGGGGCTTTAACTTAGGTTTTCTCTCTTTAGTTCTCATGAGTTCGCCTGTCCAGTGCCCTGTCTGGTGCTCACCCCATGTCATAGTCTTCCCTGAAGCCTGGTGAGTCTGGTGGGGTTCCTGGTACTTTACCCAATCTTCTACTTGACCCTTAGTCAAGCTGACTTTGGTCCTGTCATATGAACACATCTCTCTTAGAGCAATGTCGCTGCTTAGATTTTCCAACTCTGCCCATTTAAGTGAATACCTAGCATTTAATGCTGTGAAAGTGGGACTGAAAACCCAGCCATATTCTCCCGGGTGAGCGTTTGTAGCTAAGTGGATATCCCTCTGCACAAATGCCTGATGTCAGCTTACCCTGCCCTCCCACAACAGTTTCCTGTTGCCTTAGTAACCACACTGCCTGTGATGGTTAATTTTATGTGTCAACTTGGAAGGTGTTCTGAGATGAAATTCACATTTAATTAAGTGAACTCTGACTAAAGCAGATTGTCCTCTGCAATGCAGGTGGGCCTCATCTAATCACTTGATAGCTTAAATAGAACAAAAAGACTGGCCTCCCCAAGCAAGAGGGAAATCTTCAGCAGACTGTCTTGGGACTCCATCTGCACACTGACTTTTCTGGATCTCTACCTGCTGGCCCTCAGACTGGAGCTATGGCATCAGATCTCCTGGGTCTCAGGCCTGCCAGCCCACACTGCAGATTTGGATTGGCCAGCCCTCATAACTGCATGAGCCAATTCCCTGTAATAAATCTCTTTCTGGATATATGCACATCCTATTGGTTCTGTTTCTTTGGAGAATCCTGACTAATATAATGTCTTGTGTTGTAGTCCCTCAAATTGTAACACTATTATAAATGTATACATTTTTATATACCTCTGTACATGTATTTACTGAGGGGAAAAATGAGGCTTTCTGTTGACTTTGGCTCAGAACTCTAATAGGCAGTTTTATTATCTGCAATCACAGGAGAATGTCAGCCCAAAAACCTTCTAACGAAAAGCCTCAAGCCTTTGTAGTTGCTGTTTCTCTGCCTGGAATGAAATGCTCTTCCTCCTGAGAGTTGCAGGGATTATTCCCATATTTTGATTTAGGTCTGTACTCAAACGCCCCTTCTCAACCACAGTCTAAAATAACCCCCTTTATCACCCTGCATAGCCTTACCTTAATTGATATTTCTTCATAGCACTTAACAACCGCTTGGTATTTTATTATGCATGTGTTTATTTCTTTATTGTCTAGCTCCTCACTAGCATGTGAAATCCATGGACTTTGCTTTATTCGCTGCTGTATCCCTGGTGTCAGGACTGAGACTTGCTCAGACTAGAATTTTGAATAATATTTGTTGAGTGAATGAATAAATGAATGAATGTTCTATATAATAATAGAATAATTAACACAAAGCTTGTGAATTTATGTACCGCTCAACTTGAGCAAAATCAGAATCCTATAGCAAGTGTTATATTACTTCAGTGAAAAATGTAATTTCCTGTTGCAAATATGTTACAGGGTTGAGAGGTCATGATAAAATTACATTATTGGTAAGTTAACAGAAAATGTTATGGGGTAAAGAATTGTGTATGAAAAAGAAAAAACAGTGTAGTTGTGATGACAAGTAATAGAATATGTGTGGACTTAATGTTTTAAGACCTTTGTCCCATATGGCTGATTTCCAACTGTGCTGTTTGTTCATGGGCCCTCTGCGGTCCTTAGAATGTGAATGTTCTCCGGCCTTCTCTAGCTTTTCTTACTGAGAAGGGCAGTTTCAACAGAGCATTTAAATGCTTACATTAAATAGAGAGAAAAGAGTATTTGTGTATAAATTTTTATTCCCAAGGTAAAATATTGTGGCTAGTGCACATCACGTGTCTATTTTCCAGATATTAAGTGCTAGCCTAAGCAGGTGGTCCATATAAAATAATGGGACAAGACTAATTTATAGAGAGCTCCTATTCTGGAGTTGAATCTCTCTGGGTTAAAGAACAGCCATATCTCCATTCAGTTGGCAAATTGAAGCAGTGATGCCCCATGCGAGAGACCCACAGAGTTGAGATATTCCTAAAACACCATGGCAGTCTTACCTGGCAACCTCAGCCCACTGTATCTCATCTACCAGCAGAGTGCATTTCGGCTATATAACAATTTAATCAGTGGACAGGCTGGACTTGCTTCCCGTATCTGAGGATGGCTTTGGGGTTCAAAGCCAGATGGGCTGTGGGAAGAAGACAGGCTTTGGAGTCAGCCAAATGTCAGACTGAAACCCCCAGCCTTGCCTCTCACCGGATGAACTTGGCTAAGTTATTAAATCTCTTTGAACAGTAATTTCTTCATTTGTAACATAGGAAAAATTGTACTTACCTGGTAAGGTTACCAGGAGGGTTCATCTGGCTCATAGTAAACACTCAAGAGATGATCATTTTTCTCCTCCTCTCCACCATTTGCAGCTTATTAGGTGTTTTCTTTTTATTTGTTTAGCTTTTTTTTTCCTTTGACATGTCTACCTCTCATAGGACACACAGAATTTATAACTTGGGAGGGATCTTACCAGTCATCTAAGCCAATCCCTTCCTCCATCTCCTTTTTCCACTTTCTCTTAAAACACACACACACACACACACACACACACACACACACACACACACACTTCCTTTTCCATTTCTGGTCATAACCATACATGATGAAGAAAGTTTATGTTATTGGATACTCCCCAGATCTCCATAAAAGGCTATAATGGTTTCTTTCCAATTGGAAAAGATTTATTCATGATTTTCATTCTCTTAAACCCTCCTCCTTTCTAGCAATTGCCTAACACAAACCATGAATGAAATGTCAGTGCTAGATCCTGTCCCTTCCCATTGTTTCCCTTGTTTCCCTTTGAACAATTGAAAACATATAAGCAGAGTGTAGTTCACATTTCTAAATAGAGCTATGAATTTATTTATTCATGTTTATACTAAAACAAACAAACAAACGCACTTGGAGCTGCAGTATCTCACTCCACTTAACCTAGAAACATAATTTTTTGTTCTTGTGAGATAAGGAGCTCTGTTTTTAATTGAGGTATAATTTAGACACAACAAAATACACTGATCATAATTTTTATGAGGAGATAAGGAATTTTAAGCTCATGACCTAGTTTGTGAGGAGTTTAAGACTACTGATTAAAAGCAAAACAAAACTGAAAAAATGATGCAAAAGATCTAGTTCAGAACTCAAAAACCAGAAGTATAGAATATCGGTATAGGAACACAGAATTTTCCTCAGCCCTCAGCTCCTGATTATTATTGCACGTGGCAGTGCCTCTTGCACAAGAAATTGGTCTTTGACAAGGCCAAATTGTAAAATTTATAAATTGTAAAATCTGTAAAATTGTAAGGCTAATTGTAATCCTAATTAGCTTCACCATTGGTAGTACTAACTTGGATTAAAAGTTCTGTGATATTTTAAATAAACCTGGCCCTCTGATTTACTCCATTAAAAACACCTGTTTCATTTTCTATGGTAAACAACAAAGGCATTGCACTGCAGAAATTTTTTTTTTAAGATTTTATTTATTTTGAGGGGGGGTGCAGAGGGAGAGAGAATCCCAAGCCGGCTCCGCACTTAGTGTAGAGCCCAATGTGGGGCTTGATCCCACGGTCCTGAGATTTTTTTTTTTTTTAAGATTTTATTTATTTATTTGACAGAGAGAGAGACAGTGAGAGAGGGAACACAAGCAGGGGGAGTGGGAGAGGGAGAAGCAGGCCTCCCGCTGAGCAAGGAGCCCAATGTGGGGCTCGATCCCAGGACCCTGGGATCATGACCTGAGCCAAAGGCAGACGCTTAACGACTGAGCCACCCAGGTGCCCCAGCCCTGAGATTTTGACCTGGGCTGAAACTAAGAGTCTGACGCTTAACCAACTGAACCACCCAGGTACCCCTACACTGCAGAAAATTCTTAAAGCATTCAACAGCTCTTGAGTTTTGCCATTGTCAGACCTGTAGAATCTCCACATTTGCTGTTTTAGCATTTGTGATTAAAATTATTTGTGAGGGGCTCAGAGGTCTAAGATACATGACAATTTTGAATGGGGTTAATACTTGTCTCCATCACATTGCTGTGAAGATCAAACATGATTTACCTGGCCAAATTTAGATTGCCTTGGTACAAGATTCATACATGGGAGTCATTTTACTAGTGAATAACCTATCTGGTGGCTCCACTCCTACCCCCCTCATGTAACTGGAGTTCTGAACATATTTCTCAGGAATGTCAAAGAAGCATTGTGTGATCAGATGGTGTATGATAGGTTTCAGCTGATTAAAAATACTTAGCATTCAGGGGAGGGGGTGGGAGGATGGGTTAGCCTGGTGATGGGTATTAAAGAGGGCACGTTCTGCATGGAGCACTGGGTGTTATGCACAAACAATGAATCATGGAACACTACATCTAAAACTAATGATGTAATGTATGGTGATTAACGTAACAATAAAAAAATTAAAATACTTAGCATTCTCTATTTTAAAATTCTTCAGTAATGAAAATAACAAATGTCTCTGAAACATGTTGATTCCCCTGAGCAAGAAAGTTTTTATGGTCCTCAAAGAACAAATAGTAATGAAGAGCAATGAATACAATTGAAGAATTTCAAATGGCAAACATTGTATCATGATGAAAATATCTCCTCAAGGGTTAATTCTATCAGACAGTTATGAGCCACCCTTGTGTGCTCAAGGCTGAGAACTTGCCACCTCAACTTCATGTCACATTTACTTTGTGTTAATGCATTATCAGAGATAGATTACCTTCATGGGAATTCCCATAAAGCCACACGAGTGCCTGACAATCCCAGTGGTAAATATGCAACCTTAATTGAGAATTTTTCTTAACACATTTTTATTGAGTATCTATTTTATATGTGCCTGGTCCTGAAATGACACATTTGAATATATTGAGCATACCCATGAAGAATTTGCAGTGTGATGGAAAACATGGCCACATAAAGAGATGTAAAACAATGAGTTAAGGGCAACAGTGGAAGTCCATGGAGGGTGCTGGCAGTACCCAGGAAAGGGCTATCTAAGCTGGACAATGGGGATGGGGTTGTTGTGGAGTAGTTAAGGAAGGTTTCTTAAAGAAGAGAAACTGAATCTTACAGGATGCCTAGGAGTTCTGAAATGCCCAACTATCTTTCTACTGCATAAGCAAACACACTGATAGAAAACAACTGTACGTTTAGATCTGGGTCTCCTGACTTTCACTGTCCATGGTTTCAGTTACCTGGGGTCAGTTGTGGCTCATCAACAGGTAGGCATGCCATCATCTCTTCATCATCATCATCATCATCAGAAGGGTGTACACAGTAGTTAGATATTGTGAGAGAGACTGCATTCACATAACTTTTATTACAGTATATTGTGATCATTGTTCTAATTTATTCTTATTTATTATTGTTAATTTCTTCTGTGACTAATTTATAAATTAAACTTTATCTGTAGGTATATATGTATAGGAAGAAAATGTAGTATGTATAGGGTTTGGTACTATTTGAGGTTTCAGGCATCCACTGGGGGTCCTGGAACGTCCCCCACAGATAAGGGGGAACCACTGTAATTGAAAGTACAGAGGAAAGTAGCAGTATCTTTAGTCCAGGAAGAGAGGCAGAAAGAAGAGGACACTCCAAAAGGGGGATGCTGGGACCCCCTAACTGTAGCCTTGGCTGTTTATTGGGGTTTGCCTCCTATCTGCTGGACAGCCCTTTTCTGGACAGCTGTGTCTAATACTCGTCATTGGGAAAGATTTTGGATTTTCAGATATGTGGCCTTTGACATGAATCCAGCAGGGAGTCTAGATAGAGAGATGCAGCCGTGCCCGTTGTCAGCTTGGCAAGTGTCTTAATCTGGGGCAGAGGGGAGAGCTTGACTGTCATCAGCTTCCCCGAAGATTGATAAATTGGATGCAGACAGCGAGAGCCTAGGGCTGCCAACTAGATCTTTAGAATTGAAATATAACTGCTATATGTGGAACTCTGAAAAACACCCACACACCCCAAACACATGAAGATCCTGTTTAGAGTTAGAGCATGTTATATTAGAAATGATAATAATAGTTAATATCATGAGGCCTATTTTCTGCCTCCTTGGGAAGGCAACAGCCTGCAGTGGATGGACTCTGTGTTGTATGGGCAGGGTAGGGGTGCTGCTTCCTCTCACGCACATGCACCCCCACACTGTTGGCCACAATGCTTGTGCCTGGGGAGAGTGTGTAGTGTGGGTGTTTATGTGGATTTGTGTGTGCCTGTCTCTGTCTTCGGGTAGGAGCCTGTGGGTGTGTGTATCTGTGTGCATCTGTATACAAGTACATGTGTAGGTGTGTGTGTGTGTATCCGTCTGACTGTGTCTGTCTCGTCTGTGTGTGTGTGTGTGTGTGTGTGTGTAGGTGTGTATTTGTGTGTCTCTTTGTGTACATGTGTGGGCATATGCACGTATCCATGTCTCTGTCTCCATCTGCATGTGTGGATAGGTGTGTGCATCTGTGTGTGTTTGTTTCACCATCTACATCTGTCTTGTCTGTGTATACATGCGAAGGATTGTGTGAACATATCTGTATGTTATTGTGTCCCTGAGTGGACATATGTATACATCCGTGTGTCTGACTGCCTGTACGTGGGTGTGCCTGTGTGTGTACGTTGCCCCGCTGTGTCCTGTGCTCTGGAAGCGAGCTTCCAAGTTACACGTAAGCCCCAGGCTGGATTTCCTCTGTGGTCACTGAGAGCACTAAGAAAGGCCACTAAGAAAGGAAAGCTGCTTGGCCATATGTGTGACCGCCGATGGCAGCTAAGCAGCAATCCGGGCTTTACACCGGTCACCGTGGAGACTCCTAACAGGAGTGTTGAGAGAAGATACTTACCTCTTTCCAGCTCAGGAAGACCTGCCCAAGCCAGAAAATTAAATTCAAGCTCAGTCATGTCTGCTGCAGGGAATCTATTAATATCCCACCAATTGTTTTCACAGGTTTGCTATGAGGTAGGATAGGCTGCAGTATCACCTTTTTTTACTTATGTGTGTCAGCTTAAAGTATAGAAAAGTCTAAGGGCCCCTGGGTGGCTCAGTGGATTGAGTGTCTGACTCTTGATTTCGGCTCAGGTCATGACCTCAAGGTCCTGAGATTGAGCCCCACGTCCATCCATCCATCTGGCTCCAAGCTCAGCGGGGAGTCTGCTTGAGATTCTCCCTCTCCTCTGCCTCTGCCCCTCCCCCCCCACTCACGCCCACCATCTCTCTCTCTCTCAAAATAAATAAATAAAATCTTTTTTAAAAAGTATAGAAATGTCTAAAGTCACATCGTTGTTTATAGGCAGGAATACTGTGTGTGATCAGTGGCTGTATCATTAGCTGTTTTAATTCTCATGTTTCTCTGTTCCTTGTGTGATCAGGAATATGTACCTTCCCATTGGCCTCATTTCTCAGAAACAAATGCACTATGTTTACTCTGGAAAATGCTACAAATGCCTTCTTTTTGGTTCCTCGAGTTCTGTTTGAGTTTTATCTGAATTTTTTTGGCTGAAATCAGCTATAATTTTTAAAAACAGTTTTGTCAAATAAACTACAAGAATGTTTAGCCAATTTTTGATCCCCAGTTTCAAAACTGGGCTCCTCTCCCAGTCTTTCTTGTGCTGGGAAATTCAGACCTATCTCAGTGACATATTTTTGCCTAATTTTCCAACTTACTACTTGGCAGATGCATGTGCAATTTAACAAAATATCATCTTACATATTTTATTTTGTTTTAAAGATTTATTTATTTATTTATTTATTTGAACGAGAGAGAGTGGGGCGGGGAGAGGCAAAGGCAGAGGGAGAGAATCTGAAGCAGACTCCCCGCTGAGTGTGGAAGCTGGATGCGGGACTCGATCTCATGTACCTGAGATCATGACCTGAGCCGAAATCAAGAGTTAGATGTTCACTGACTGAGCCACCGAGGCGCCCTTCATCTTAGATATTTTAAATCCAACTTGGCTGACTGTGGAGGAGGGAGGGAAAGTAGTGTCATGAACAGTGGGTGTTTGAAGTCAAAGAAGCATTGGTGAATATTACTGTTTTAAAAATGAACCCCAGTGGAGTGTGGGTATTTTGTCTTTAGCTGAAAATTTTAAAAATGAAAAAAAGCCCAGATCCACTCCTTGCCTCTTCAGGCCAGTGCCCTGGAGGAAATAGAGAGTGGTCCTTCCAGTGCTCACAGCTCATGCTATGAGATCTCCATCTTACTCACCCCATGATGGCCTTGCGACTTGGGGTAACATAACTCGGGCAACGGGGACTTTCAGAGCTAGAGAATCTCTGCGGTTTTAACCACTCAGGCCCCACTGAGCCCTGAGCCTCAAGAGGTACCTAAAGGCAGGAAAGGTCACAACCTGACTCTAGGCCTGCTGACTCCTGATCTGGGCACTGTTGTCCTGTGCACGTGGGACTCTTCAGGAGCTTCGGGGTGACTGGTAGGTGAGGGTTGACTCCACTGCAGGGCATGGGAGAACCTCGCTTCCCATCTCCAGCCCACATGTCTAGTCCAACAGCCTTAACTGCCGTTCCTCCTTGCCACTTATGCTCAGGAAGTGCAAACAGCTCGTAAATACACGATGGCATTTTATATCGTCCTGCCTTTGTACTTGCCATACCTTCTGCCTAGAACACTCTCAGCTGCTAGTGTAATTTGAGAGGGGCCAAGAAAACGCTCACATGGGAACCCGAAACATCACCATTCATTCCCTTTATACTCAGCTTTGCTTCCATGGGTGCTCCCCCCATCACACACACACACACACACACAACTGCCCCCGTAATTCAACTCATTTCTGTGAAGACAACGACTTCAAGTTGCTTTGGTAGCAGAACATGATGGAGTTTTCCAGCTGGGGAGGACAAGGTGCCTGGGCAGCAGGGAGGCTGAACGGGGCAGATGGCAAAGAAGAGCAGCTGCTGAAGGCAGTCTCATCTGATCAGAGTTTGACTTAGGCCCAGCCCACTGATGACACCCTGCAACTCTCAGAACCTTCTGGGTGGCAGTGGCGTGTCAGAGGTACAACATGCGAATGTTTAGGTGCGCTAGGTTCTCACCTATGGGGGTTTCTCTGTTAAATTCTGCACATGGATCAAAATACTTGCACTGGTCTAATGATTCATTTCTTCAATGAGAATCGTGGTTAAAAACCAATCCAATAGAATTAAACGAAATTTCATTTGTACTTTATGATTGTGCCTTTCAAAAACTGTATGTTCTGGGGGGAAAAAACAACACCCTAGACGTTCTGATTATCTATTGCTGAGTAGCAGACCACTAAAGTAGTGGCTTACGCTCACATTTATGTTGCTCGTGAGTCTGCAATTTGGGCTGCTCTCAGGCGGGCTAGCTCCTCTCTGCTCCACTTGGAACTCCAGTTGGAGCTGTCACCGGGACGACCCACGGGTGGCCTCTTCCCTTGCCTCTGCTTCCTCACAGCACTGTGGCTGGTTCCAAGATGAGTGTCCTGAGAAAAGGAGCCAGGAGAAAGCCCTATCTTCCTTTATGACCTAGCCTAAGAAATTACGCAGGATCACTTCAGCCACATTCCATTCATTCCCACAGCCACAGAGCCTGCTCAAATTCAAGAAGGGACGTGTGGGCCCAGAAATACTGCTTTGGCCATTTTTAGAAAATACAATTTGCTACACTGGAGCATAAAGAAATTTTAATTGACTTGTTACTGCTGGTTTTCCCAGTCATTCTGGCCAACGAACTCTTCTTCGGAGGGGTTGTGTGGTGGCCGAGAAAACCTTTTACATGACTAAGTAATTATTGTATTTGGTTTCTTTTTTAATGAGACCTTTCCTCCATCACCAACATCTATTTGTCCAGAGAGAAAAACTTTCATGCATATAACAGTTAGGTCCATGTGGATCGAAGGTTTTTATTACAACAGCTTTAAAAACAATCTCACAAACTGCTGTACGAGATAAAGTTCTGGCCCGTCCACTTTAGTATTTAATGCTTTGTGTACAATTGAAAGATTTACAGGAAAATTGAAGTATTGATTTGAATACATATAGGTTCTTAGCAATAGTTGAGCACAAAGTCTTTGACCAAATATCTGTGTTTTCTGGAATGTAATTAAAATAGTTGTCTAGAAATGTTTTGATTTGCATAACATCATTAATTGTGTCCAGTTAAGTAGTTTAGTTGTAATTAAACTTGTCCTTTTTGAAAAATTAAAGATAAGGAAAATCACATAAGAATTTGGCCTTGAGAAAAATAATATAAGGTTTAAAAATTGTAATAGTTTTGCAATATTTGTGATTACGTAGTGCCACTTAGTTTTTGGATATTTGAACTGTTCTGAAGCTTGTCTTTTGTCTCATTCAACCTGCATGATTCTGAGGCCACGTTTCTTTCTGGAGGCCTGGAAAAAATCCCTGAATCAGGAGATAGAGTCTTGGTTCTGCCACTATCAGTAGCATGACCTTAAGCAAGACACAAAACTTGGTGGTACCTCATTTGTAGAATGAAGGCATTTGACTAAACAACCTCTAAAGTGGTTTACTTTATGAATAATATATAAGAATACCATTTGCTGAAAGGGAGTATAACAAAACAAAATAATATGAAGAGATAATTTTGTCTGATGTTGGGCTAGTAATTAGAAATAATCAAAACCATATATATTACTTAGAAATACACTTCAAAATCTTTTATTTCCCAACAACCGATTATTCAAGCCCTCTTGAGACATTTCAGGGTCTTGTTTGGATTTGATTAAGGGAGTAGTCAGCCCTTAGCTTGTTTTATATGACTTCATTACAATTTGAGAAGCAGATGGTTACTTAATAGATACTATTTGATAAGGGCGAAAATAGGACAAGGCTCTTTGTATCTTAAATAGATCTTAAAATAACAGTCTTATGAAGCCTTGCCAATAATTCGGGCTGTATCCATAATACAGACAGGCAAAAGGAGGCAGGGATCTTTGTTGTAGGACAGTTACTAATGCCAAAGTCTATTCTTTGGGAGTTTTGATTATTATGATTGATTAAATATGGATCTCATTAAGTATGTATAACCATTTTGAACACCTTTTAATTCAACCAATATTTATAGACCACCTACTTCAAATGAGGTGCTTAGAATCTCGGCAACAAATGTAAATGGCATTCATGGGGTCCTCAATGAATGCAGTGCTTGTCAGAGTCTCAGTGCTTACCCTGAACACTCAGTAAGCTATAATATCCCTTAAAATGATATTATATTCATTCTATTTTGTATTAATCAAAACATTCTTTTTTAAAATTTTATTTTATTATGTTATGTTAATCACCATACATTACATCATTAGTTTTTGATGTAGTGTTCCATGATTTGTTGTTTGTGTATAACACCCAGTGCTCCATTCAATACTCAAAACATTCTTTTGATATGACCAAAAAACAATAACAAACAACTGTTGATACACCCTTTTAGCATGTCAGATACAATGCTATGCACTTTATATTCATTGCCTAATACAATACCCATTTGAAGGGGTCTTTTTCAGCATGACTTCTACAGTCAGAGGTTTGGGATTCAAATTCCAGCTTACCCAGTAGTTGCGATGACCTCAAGTCTCATTGCATTGACCTTTGAAGATTACATGAGGATTTACATAATCATGCAAAATACTTAATATAGTGTCTGGAACAGTAAATGTTCAATTAAGTGGTAACTCTTTAGAATTGTTATTGACACCATCAACTCTATCAGGTAGGTAATATAGAAAATTTTTGTGTGGCTTTGAATAGTAAAGTAACTTGCCTAGTCACGCAGCTTTTAAGCAGCAGGGCTGGAAAGCTAATTGTTGTTTAATGCCAAATTTCTTAACTTCTAAACTATAATTCTGCCTAATAGTTAAAAATGCTGAAATTTAGTAAAATATTTCAGTTCTTTCAATTCCGTTAAGTGATCAACACTTGATACTTCCAGGAATCCTGTGATCAAAATCCCAAGTTGTCTGGTTTTGTGTGGCAAAGATTTGCAAGTCAACAAATTCAATTTCTCATCTAGAGTTTCTGGACGTGGGAAAATAGTTTACGGTAGGGGGAAGCAGAAAAAAGATTGTGGGTGCCCCTTTTGAATAAGCAGGAGTCTTTGTGGCTTGAATTATTCTTTCTAAAACTTTTGATCTGTTCTTCTTATCCTAAGAGAAACTTATACATTTATGTTTCTTTTTTGTTGTTTATAAAACGCACATCAGAATGCATAAAATGTCTAAAATTTCTTAGGATTAATGAAGCAGAAATAGTTGATGAGAGCTCTCAAAATAAAGTCATAGAATGTGATCAGATATTCATTCACATGCCAGATTAAGTGTGATTTATTTGCTTTAGTGCCAAAGAGCAAATTCCTAAGCTACTTTAGGAAAACATGAATGAGAGTGGAAAAATACCCTGGAATGGGAAAACCTGAATTCTAAGCAGAAGTAAGAGTCAGAGTAAGGTCAGAGTAAGATTGCCCACAGGATGACTGGTGCCATCCAGAGTGTTGAGTTAGTGTAAGTCCCGCTGTGTAAGGCACCCTTGGCGGGGACTGGACAAGACTGAACCTGCTGATATAACTCAAGTAGCTCCAGATGTAAAGGGAACCAGGCCACAGGGATGGTAGAGAGCCCAGATGCCTTTAGCTTGATGCCCTGTTTGACATCTCACAGTGCCATTCATGAAAGGGACAGGAAAAGCAAGGTGGGCTTGTCAGGAAGCCATGCCACTGAGAACACCAGTAAAATAACTCAACATGCATTTTTCCTAGTTCTGATGTCCTCTGCATCACCCTCTGTATCAGTGCATGACTGTGTGTATGTGTATGGCTGAATTGTACAACTAATCCAGTCATTATTTCCTGGTCCTCACTCCATTTGCTATGCATTCCTTTTAGTTTAGTCTTCATGTCTGAAATTATTTTTAGTTTTATTTCTGTTTTCAAGTTCATCATATTCCTCAATGCTTCCCTCTGCTTTCTCCTGCATAGATGCTGATGAGCCATAACTCTCAAGGCTACGTATATTTAGAACCAGATCAGACAGTGTTATAATTTTTGCTGCCACTGTTAAACATAATTTAGAAGGCTCAAGAGGAAAAGGAAAGTCTATTTATTCACCCATATTTTTGCTTACTGTGTTCTTTCTTTCTTCTTGATGTGCCAGATTTCTTTCTTCTATCATTTCCTTTTTGCTTAGGGAACTTCCTTAGTCATTCTTTTAGGGTAGGTCTGCTGGTGACACATTCTCTTCATTCTTCGTCTGAGAATGCTTGATTTCCACTTTCTTCCTGAAGGATATTTTCACTGGATGTAGAATTCTGGGTTGACGCTCTTTCTTTAAGCATTTTTCAGTGGCAAAATATTTTACCACTTCCCTCTGTCCTCTGTGGATTCTGATGGGAAATCCACTGGCATTTGAATTGTTTTTCCCTGATAGGTAGTGCATGCTTTCTCTCTGGCTGCTTTCAAGATTTTTTCTTGGCCTTTAGTTTCCTGAAGTTTATGATGTGACTTGGTATGGATATTTTTTTTTAACTATCCTATTTGGCATTTGCTTAGCATTTGAATCTGTAAGCTTATGTCTTTTGCCAAATTTGGAAAGTTTTTAGCCATAATTTCTTCTAGTACTTTTTTTCAGCCATGTCCTCTCTCCTCTCCTTTGGGGACTCCAATGACATGACTGTTTGATATTTCGGTATAGTCCAGATCGCTGAGGATCTATCTGTTGTTCTTTTTTTTTCTCAGTCTATTTTCTCTCTGTTGTTCAAATTTGATAACACATTGTTCTATCTTCCAGCTCATTGACTCTTTCTTCCAACCCCTTTGTTCTGCTATTGAGCCCATTCAATGAGTTTTTAGTTTCAGTTATTATAGTTTTCAGTTCTAAAATTTCCACTTGGCTCTTTTTTTTTTTTTGATTTTATTTATTTATTTGACAGAGAGAGACACAGTGAGAGAGGGAAACAGGGGGAGTGGGAGAGGGAGAAGCATGCTTCCCGCCGAGCAGGGAGCCCAATGCGGGACTTGATCCCAGGACCCTGGGATCACGACCCGAGCCGAAGGCAGACTCTTAACGACTGAGCCACCCAGGCACCCTCCACTTGGTTCTTCTTTGTATCTTTTTATTTCCTTGCTGGAACTTTCTAGTTCTTTGCTGAGACTTCCTATGTTTTCATTAGTTTTGATCATGTCCATAATTGCTTGTTAAAGCATTTTAATGATGGCTGCTTTAAAATCTTTGTCAGGTATTTCTAACATCTCTGTTATCTCAATGTTGGCTTCTGTTGATTATCATTTATCCCTCATTTGGGGATCTTCCTGGTTCTTGGTGTGATGTATGGTATTTGACTGAAATATAGATATTTAGGGTACTTTGTTGTGAGATTCTGGATCTTATTTAAACCTTCAGATTTAGCTATCTTTCTTTGACACCTCTCTGGCCAGGTAAGTGGGGCCTCACCTTGTTACTGCCCAGTGGGATTCCAATTTCACCTGTTGGCTCCTGTTGACACCAAGGTGGTGGTAGTGGGAGGGAGGGTCCCCTTGTTACTTCTGGGTAGGGGTGAGACTTCCTCCTAGGAAGGACACTTCCTCTGACACTTTCCTGGCAGAGGGGTAGGAGTGCCTGTATACTGCTCCCCTGTGACCTCCACTCACACCGAGTAGGTGGGGGCTGCCTCATTACCAGTGTGTGGTGGTGAAAGTCCTGACTCTCTAGGAGGCCTCTCCTGACACCCCCTAGGGGTGAGAAGGAGAGACGCCTCATAACTGCTGGGTGGGGGTAGAAGTCCAGGCTCCCATGTGGTTTCCACTGACCCTGGAAGTCAGGGAGATGTAGGGTTTGTTACTGCCCAGTGGGGATGAAAGTACCAGCTCCCTACTTGGCCTTATCTGCTGCTATGGCAACAGGGGTGGGGGAGAATTGAGGCACTTTGTTACAGCCCTGTGGTGGTGGAAGTCTGGCTCCCCTCTTGGCATTTGCTGGCATGGTGAAAATGGGGCCACTGTGTTTTCTGCGGTGTCTGGCTAGAGTACAGCAGTTTTTGTCTAAAAGTTTCCTGTCTTTCTAGGCTGCTCCTTTCCTGATCTTGGCTAGAGAGAGCAGGCTTCCTTGAGGCTTTTTGTCTGCACGTGTTGGCGTCCAAGTGGCTGGCTCCTCCAGTTCCAAATGTGGGATACATGAAGCAAAGAGAAGAGCCACTGTGTCACTCGTTGGGTCCTGAAGTCCCTATAGCCAGTCTGCCGCCTTTTCACCACCTTTCAGAATCTTCATGGATTTATTTTACTTGTCATGTCCAAGGCTTTTAGTTGTACTTAGCAGGCGGAATGGGGAAAAGTATGGATACTCCATTTTTCCAGAAGTGGAAGTCAACTGCCTACATTTTACATGAAATTACTTCTAAGATTCATCACTGTCCTTACAGTTGTTCAATTATCTGCTCACTCCCCCATTCATGGAGGAGAGCTGACTGAGAGTTGGCCACTTAGCACTTCTCAGTGCATGAAGGCCTAGTGCTGGGAGGCAGTGGATTGGCCTCTTTCTCCCCACGCACAGCTTCTTGATGTCTCCAGTTCTGTTGTCTCCTGCCACACTGATTCTCAGCCAGGCTTCTCCAGACTCAGCTGGAACCAACAGGATTATAATAAGGCAAGGAAAGTAAATATTAAATATTTATTTATAGTTATATGACTAAGCTTGTGAATAATGCATGAAAGAATTTTCCAGGGAAAAAAGTTCTAAGGGCACTTCTTTGGTAACCATTTTAAAAATTTTTTATTGGGACATAATCTCCAACTTGCTAAAAGTTGCAAAAATAGAATAGTAAAAGGAAAACCCATACACCCTTTACCCAGATTTACCTGTTTCTAACACTTAACACTTCACTGTATTTTCTTAATCATTTGTACACTCTCTCCTCGACACACACACACACACACACACACACACACACACTAATTTAACCTGCAATCTGCACTCCAATTTTGTCAATTGACTCAATGTCCTTTATAGAGTTTCCCCTCCAGGACAGGACTCAGTATAGCATCAAGTATCACAAACATCTGTAGAGGCTCCTTAGTCTCCTTTAACTGGGAAGAGTTCCTAACTGATTTTTTAAAAACAATAAAGTGGTAAAACTGTATCTGTCTCATATCATTAATGTTATTTATAGACACACTTAGCAGATTGTGAACTTACTAACATGGAAAAAGGAGAATTTCAGTACTCTGTAGTAGTAAAAAGGATCTTTTAGCAGCATGTAATTAAATCAAAAAATGAAGCCACAGCAAAACCATAAAAACCGTAAAATGCTTGACCCAAAATTAGAAAGTTGTTTATGTAAGTTAGAATGGAAAACATTGTTCTTTTATCACCTAAAAGCTTCGAGGGGTGATTAATGAAAGTGCATTTGTACAATTTACACAGAAATTAAATGCTCGCCAAGTTCCAAAATGACAGGTTTTAAAGCTCAGCTAGAAACTATGCTTTATTCTAACTTGAACAGTCAAATATTGCTAATGTGCCTGTCCCAATAAGTCCTCTCTGGACATGCACCATAAAAGTATAAATGAGAGAAGCACAATATCTTGACTTATTTTAAATGCTGAATTCCAAACAGCCTGTCAATAAAATCATGTTCAAAGTCAGAGGTACCATTAGCCTGCAAATGAATGGTCACCTTTAGATGCTAGGGATAATCTCTATTCCATGAGACTGCAGTGGTGTTTCTCAAACATGCTTTGAAAATGCATCTGAAATGCATATTCTTAGCATGCAGCAAAACCAAACATTTGGCAACTTGAGTTTGCCTTTTGGTTCTTGCATGTCAGGGGCTTGCCCCAGCTGCTCCTCTGTGCTCGGTGTTGAGATCTCTAGTCAGAGCAGAGAGTTTTCCTCACAGCCAGGACCAGCTGAACTCTGGTTTCATCTCCTTGGAGGCCAGAAAAACACATTGTTTCTTATTCATTTGAATTTCCATTTTCAAAAAGAGGCCTTGCCCTGTGCCTAGAGATGGAGAGAGAGTACTTCTCTCAATACCTTGGACTGATGAGGTCTGGATTAGACCAGACACTGAAAGATCTTTCCTATTGAAGAAGCATGTTAATCTCTGTACTATTTGTATTAGAATTTTAAGCAATGTGACACCTGTCAAGATATTTTCAAACCCGAGTAGAGATTATTTTAGATGAGTTATGGCTTCTTTAAACCATATCTCATTTCAGTGGTTTTGAAAAAAATCATCTCAGTTTTAGTTTATATAGATGTCTTGGGTTATTGCACCGTGTTAGGGCAGGCTCTGGAGGCCAGGCTGTCCTGATGGCATTCCTCACCAGTGAGCAGGGAACTGAAACCTGCAAGCCTCAGTTTTCTCATTTGTGAGAGGATAATAATAGTAGTGACTTCATGGGACTTTAGGAGCAGTAAAACTTAAATTAGATGATATATTTAAAACCAGTATACTTTAGACCCAGGCACAAGGTTCTCTTCTCGTGCCTTGGACTTCAGAGGATTCTACTCTGGCTCTTCAATAGCAGTATTCTTTCCTACAAAATGGAGAATCTGGAATAAGTGGAGGGGTGGCAAGAAAGTGCTCTCCCATCTCCCAGTCTCTCAGGGAATGCTACCCCTTCTAGAACAAGTTCTGGGCACTAGAAGCTCCAGATCCCTGCCCAGTTGTCCCCAAGTACACTTGCAGGGCCTTTGCAGGCTTCTTTTCTGCTTCTGTCCTCCTGAAGGCTAACACCCCTCCCCCTGCCCCCGCCGCCTTCCTCAGCTGGTATGAGCATTTCCTCCTGAGGGATGGCCAGGGAGTGGCAGTTAGTAGGGCTGTGGGAAGAGCTTTGCAGTCTTGCTGTCCGCACGTGCACACCTGTGGCCCCTTGCAGAGTCACCCAGATTGAGTAAAAAGAAAAGGGGGTGAGCTGGGGCTGCCTTTTCCTGGGCTTCCATCATCGTACACAGAATGTCGAGGAGTCTGAGCATGCTAAATTCTCAGTCTCGTGGCCTCCCAGGTTGTTAGGAAGCAGTATTTGTCAAATAGGAGACCAGATGCATTTTATGTGTTTATCTCTATTTGTACTCTTGCCCCAGACTCCACCAATGTTGGGAGTGAAAGTGTGTTTAGGCACTGACTGGCATATAGTAAGAACTCAACAAATACTAGTCACCATCATTGACATTATTGTTGTCATCATTATCTTCTACCACTTGTGGCATGTGGCCATTTCCCTGAAATGGGTGGGAAACCAGCTCTTCCTCTCACCCCTGCACAGTCAGATCCCAGCTCTAGTTCTTACAACAGGCAGTAAATGATTATAACGATGTCATGGATGGTCTTTGGGAAGGCTGTGGGGGAAGCAGTGTGATATGGGCTGGAATGGATGGACCAGCCGAGGTGACTACCCCAGCCCTTTACTGTGGGTTCTGTCCAGGATCTGTCATTCTGCAGGATCCCATTCAGCACCGTTCTCAGACTCTGATGGCCTCATTCCCTCAGGCTATCTGGTACCGAAGTCATTTGATAAACACAGATGCGCTGACATTTGGTACTTCAGCTTCCTTTTAGCCTCTGCTTAATTTTTTCTTCATTCTTTTAAATGTTGGTGCTTTTATAGGAAACTTTAGAATGGTTCTGTCCTGTGGTAGGCTCTTGCCTCGGGGACACTATCTTTGGCAGACAGTAGTTTATATCAAGGATTAAGGGTTGGTGCTCAAACCCTCCTCAGATGATGCCAGTGGCCCAAAAGTATCTTGTTGATTTTGCATCTAGGATGGTTCTGTAGTAGAAGCAATCTTACAGAAAGAGTACCTTAGCACAGACCTTTGAGTTAGAAAAAATACAAATTTTGGTCAAGTTCCAGTCTTTTCAAATAAGCCTCTTTGCACAAAAGAGATCCCACCATCTGGTGCATTTTTCAGGAGAAACAGAGTCCTCTTAGCTTTGTGAGTGATGCACCTCCATTGGCAAAAACCACAAGGACCACAAGGACCACAAGGACCACAAGAACACAGTACTTGGGTTTCATCAAGTTGAGTGGTGTTAATGACAGAGATCATTTACAGGGGGTACTTATTGTATGCCTGCATTGTATTCAATGGTTTGTACATATTGTTTAATCAAGGAGAAATTAATATGTCCAAATTAACAGAACTAACAAAACAAGAAGCCAAGATTTGAACCCACATTTACTTTTTTAAAAAAGCTAAGAGATATTAAATTTCACCACTTTTTTGTTTGGGAAGGAGGGCATTTTCCAACCTAATCTATGCCCAATGTAAATAAGAAGAGGTGCTTATAATTATAGTTTCAAGGAACTTTAAATTTGATTAGCAAGAACAGTGTGATCTTGGGGGATGGTCACAATGGATGAAGGGAAATGGGAGATAAAGGCTTCCATTTGTGGAATGAATAAGTCATGGGGATGAAAGGTACAGCTTGGGGAATATAGTCAACAGTATTGTAATAGTGTTGTTTGGTGACAAATTGTTGCTACACTGTGGTGAATATAGCATAATGTATAGACTTGTGGAATCACTATATTGTGCACCTGAAACTAATGTAACACTGTGTGTCAACTGTTCTGCAATTTTAAAAAAGGGCAGTATTATCTCCTGGAAACAGTGATGACTGCCATCCCCAGCCAGGGACGATCATACTTTATACTACCTTATATTTGTTTGCGGTAAAATAACACCGTAATGATACAGTTTGATAAACTTTTCTCCAATCTTCACAATGCCAGATAAACATGATATAAAACATTCTCAGTTCTTTCCTCTATTTTATCAGCTATTCTTCCGTCCTGGCTGCCCTTTTCACCATATACCTCTCCCTCTCTCGTCTAATCAAGAGCAGTTCCAAGCTGTGTCCTTCCAAGCTCTCAAAATTATCGACTTAAAAAAAATTATTTATTTATTTATTTATTTATTTATTTTAGAGAAAGAGAGTGTGCTTGAGTAGGGGGAGAGGCAGAGAGAGGAGGAAAGGGAGACAATCCTCAAGCAGACTCCCCGCTGATTGCGGGGTCCCATAGCAGGCCTCAACTCCAGGACCCTGAGATCATGACCCGAGCCAAAATCAAAAGTTGGACATTTAACTGATTGAGCCACCCAGGTGCCCCCAAATGATCTACTTTTATGTTTTCCCACTATCACTACCTCAGTCCAGGCCAGGGAACAGATTGTAAAACCAAACTCTTTGGGTTGGAGTTCCAGCTCTGCTGTTTACCAACTGTGTGACCTCAGTCCCATAACTCAACCTCTCTGTGTTCAGTTTTCAATCTGTAATTTGGGGATGATAGTACATAGTTCACAGGGTTATAAAGATTAAAGAATATACATAATACACAAAAAGTACTTAGAATAATGGTATAAGGTGCTATTGTCCTTAGACTGTTATAAAAGATCTAAGAACTACAGTTCTGTTAAATTAACAACATACTCATAGTCATTTTCACTTTCAACTTATTTTGCCAGGAAAATTATCCAAGATTTACAAATGGCCAAAAAATAGTTTGCTGGCTACCCTTTCAGTGGAGCATTGGTATCTTGTCCAATGGAACCTCCAGGGATGATCTGACTCCATAGCTGTGGACATCTTTGATAGTCTTTGCTTTGATTAGATTATTTTACAATAGTGCATGCATAGAAGTTATAGAAAAATCAAAGCAAGTGATCTTTGTCATAAAAAAAGGAAAGAAATTTTGTCTTATAGATATACAGTTGACTTCCACAGTGTGGAAAGAACCTCAAAAATGACATTTTTCTGCCCTATATGATATCAACCACTTTTGCATCTGTAAGCAAATAGATTTCATAATTCCTGATTGTATATGTTTGTGTGTGTGTGTGTTCATTGAATTCTACTTTGAAATAATTTTAACATCTTACTGGTACTTTCCTTAATTATTGAGTTAAATAAAAACTTTGATATATGTAAAGCTCCCAAACAATATAACTAAGCCAAAATAGAGTCCTTGATTAAAAATTTAGAAACGATCCTTCTCTCATCATTTTTAAAAACCCAAGGAAGGGCACCAAGATTAGCCTAATGCAACACTGAGAACTAATAAATTTGTTGCCAGTATTTTCTTCTCCGTTTCTGTTTTCTACCTTTTTCCATTCTCCTCCTCACTATCACAGCAGGTGCCGGTATCCCATGGTGGTGGAGACACCCCATCCCCTACACTGACCAGCCTCACATCTATCCCAGCTTCACCCAATGCCCATCCTTGATCCTCACCTCAAAAGCAGTTTGTGTCCTGAATCTTCCCTCATCACCTTCCTCAACCTATCCCATAAGATAAGGCTTATTGGTTCTGAGCCTCAGTTCCTCAGATCATTAATAGCTGATAACAGGTAATATGAAAGAATCATTCATTCATTGAGCAAAGATTATTTGTTGAGCTCCTACTAAGTCCCAAGCATTCTGCTAGGTGCCTCGAAATAGAAGAGTGAAGACAAGACAGTTCATGTCTCCAAGGAGCTTTCAAGTCTGTTGAGGGAGGCAGACAATCCAGACAGTTGGATACAGGGTGTAGGGACTATGACTGACGTAAGGACAGGAAGCTATGGGAGTGAAGGGAAGTGACATTGAAGACGTGAAGACAAGGAGAGGGATGTGAGGAGGGCATCCTGGGAAGTATGAATTCTATGGCTTGATCCCCAGGAAAAGGCCAACAGGATCCTTCAAGTTAAAGTAGCTCTAAATGGCCAACAGAACTCCCTCATATTGCCTTCAAAAGATTAAGGTCCCTAGGCAGATATCCTCAGCATGAAGGAGCAGAGAAAAAACCTTTTGCCTCCTATTTTTGTTCCCCCTCTTGGTGTCCTTTGTGATGAAAAATTCCACAGGAAACAAGACGAAAATGGAACACCTGGTTCTGTGTGACTTGAGAAAGGCCTGGAGAAGAGGGGTTCCTTCACTTGGGGAGAGCTTCATATCCTCCTTCCGCTAGTAATAACCTTTGGTGGCATTTGGATGGCTGTACCCCCCGTACCTGATGAGAAACCGTTATGTTCCTCCTACTAGTTAAGTGGGTAGCCTTTGAGGTGCATCATATAGAAGTTCAAGTTCTCTCTCATTTGCTGGATGGTGACCTTGAATAAGACATTAAACCACTCTGAGAGAAACCTCCCTTTCTTCACCTGCCTTTATACAAGTGCTTGGCACAGTGCCTGGCACATGGGAAGTAATAATAAAAGGAGGCAAAATTCAACCTTCCAAGCAAAATTTATCAACAGTTGATAAAAAATACAATCTGCTGTTGCTTGCAAAATTTTGTCCAAACAAGCATGCAGAACCATTTTTACATTTGCTAGTTTGGAAATATGAGGGTGATAAGTTCAGAACCGTCTATTTCTATATGGGTGGCAGATTCTAATGCAGTGTGGAGTTTGTTGATACTGAAATATTCCTGTATTACACCATTTGGGTATTTTATATCCCTTAGAAAAGTAATCTTCTCTGTGTCCTTTCCATGTGTGTGTCTCAGCCCAGTGCACTCCTGGTCTACAGCAGAGAGGAGCCAGTTTACAACTCTGGTGCTTTTCCCCCTAGGCCATTTCAGGACTGACTGGAAGGGATTGCAGTAGGGCTGTTGCAGGACTTGTGTAATTTCTTTGAGCAGCAGTGTGTGACGCCTCTGCCTTTCTCCATTCACAGCTCCCCCCCGTGCCAGAATGCATTGCATTTTGGAATTATGCAATACAACAATCCCAAAGTCTATACTTGCTGTGTTTCCTGAGAATCACACCTTTACAGCAATATGCCTTGCATGTATTTGTGTATTCAGGAAATTTCGTTCAACCAGATAGGTCAACAGCAGTTTGGGGAGCAGAAACCATAAGGATGAAGAAGATATCATGTCTCTGTTCTCCCCCTCATTTCCCCCACCCTCTGCCTGACCCACTAGAAAGCACAGAGTTAAATAAGGGTCATCTGCCAATACATGACTATTCGTGCAAAGATATATTGGGAGTATGAACACTGGGTCTGAGCCAGGATGAGCAATTATCTCTGAGAGGACAAGTAGAAAAAGAGGTCATTGTAGTATTCACCAAGGAAAGAATGCTTGTATTAGGCTTTGAAAGATGAGCAGGATTTCATCAGATGGAGATGGAGGAAGGTACTACCATCTAGTACAAGGCTGTTGAGACTACCCTGTCCAGGAGGATACAGAGGAGAAGAGTGTTTGGGTGATGATTCCAGGGAAGATAGCCAACTGTAGGGCTTAGGGAGAGGGAAGAATATAAGGGAGATTCCCAAGCTAGGGGACTGTAAAAATATGTGTGATGCTTGACCTCTTGCTTCTTGACATTATCAACAAAAAGCTGTTGCCAACCTGTTCTTACTTACTTAGCACAGCTAAGGGATTTTCCTATATCATGCTCAGGAATGTTTCTATGCATGTACAAGATTATAGACTGCTAGGTCCACCCATAATAGTTTACCATTATTGTGAGATGTCAATGAGAGAGCTGACTTGGCTCTGTCAGCATCCTTGTCCACACAAAGCCCTTCCTAATGTAGTTGGAGAAATCAGTACAATACCCACATCTTTCTGAAGAATGCAAGTCAGAAAATTCTGATTTAGCTGCCTCCTATTCCCACTTACTCCCATTTCCATTTTTCTTCATGTTCTAATTAGCATAATAATATGGAGTACAGGGAGAAAAGCAAGATTTTGATGAGGGGAAGAGGGCATGAATGAGTTTAGTGTTCCCTTGTTAAGTGCACAGTCCCAGCAAGATGTCTGGAGATTGGGCTAATAGACAACCATGGGAACTAAGCTTGACCTGGAGAGCTTGGTGCAACTAAATCCAGGTGTAACCCATGGCAGAGTGAGAAAGGAGGATGGGTGGCGAAGTTGAAGACGTTCACATCTCAATGACAGGATGAGTAAGATCTTCTGTGAGAGCAGGAAGATGAAGTGGATTAGGGCCCAAGAGGAAAGCAATACACATTTGGAATTATTGCATTGGAGAGTTCAAAAGATAGATGATAAGTCACAAGCAAAGGAATATCTAAGCAACACTGGTATTTAAAATGCAGTGGGAAATCATGGGGTTATGGAGTGTTGTGATGCTGTTCAGTTATGTAGCTGTTACCAACAAGGTTTGACAAACTAGGAGGAAGCAGAAAGTTGGGCTGGTTCTGAATTGGAGACTGGTTGGAAAATCAGGGAGGTTTCTGCTCATGCTAATGTGTGATTTTTAGTGTTTCGTGGTTTTAGGTGGTGGTATGTACCCCCCATAGCTCTCTAGCTGTATCTGTGTGAATGCATGTTATTATAAGTGATAAACTCAAACTGGCTCAAATAATAGAAGGAATTTGTTGGTTTATGAAACAGGGTTCAAGATTGGTAACTTGTCTCACAGGATTGTTATGGATATGTTATGTTTCACAGGATTAAATAAATTAATTGTATAAAGTGCATAAAACAGCTTTTAGTTCAAAATAAATGCTCAATAAAGAATTTGGTATATCAACATCATCACCCAGAATCCATCATATCTTTGTATCTATTCTGCCTACTGTGTTTGTTAGCTTCTTCCTTGTTCATATCCAGTGAGAAAAGACCTGTCTTCTAACTTCTCTCCCGGAAGGGTGAAGAGATATCTTTCTCAAACATCTCACCGCTCATTGGTCTGATCGGGGTCTCTAACAATGTCTGTGGCAAAGGTATTGCCATTTGCTTACTAACAGTCTGTCTTAGTAGGACAATCACTGTGGTTGGAGAAATGGGTTTTTAACCTGGTTTTATAAAGCAGAGCCCACCCTAGAGTTGAGGGTGGTCTGTATTCCTGTCCATTACATTACATCATGGGTAGCAGCATGGGATTTGCTAGAGAGACAACCAAGAAGTTCACTGTAATTACTGAAGCTGTCAAGAAAAAAAGTACACTTTGCTGAAAAATATTCTCCTGGGCCCCATGGAATTGCTTTATTGGCATGAAATAGAGTTAGGATTCTCCTGAAGGAGCTGGTCTTGCTGAATAATTCCTGTCAGAAAAACCGTTGTATTAGTTTCCCGTGGCTGCTGTAAAAAGTTACCTGAAACATGGTGACTGAGAACAACAGAAATTTATTCCCTCATAGTTCTGTAGGCCAGAAGTTCAGAATCATCACTGAATCAAGGTGTCAGCAGGGCCGTACCCTCTCTGGAGGCTCAGGAGGAGAGTCTGTGAGTGGCCTCGTCAGCCTGGTGACTGCCAGCATTCCTTGGCTTGTGGCTGCCTCACTGCCATCTTCAAGGTCAGCATCTTCAAATCTCTACTCCATTGTCACATGACCTTCCCCTCTGTGTATGCGGACTCTCCCTCTTCCAAGAGACAGGTGTCCCCGGTTTTCAAACGTTCACGTTACACCACTTCGCTTTTATGAAAGACCTACGTTAGCACCTGTTTTCATTAAGGGAAAGAAATCTGAAGAGGATTTTTGCTTTTACGAAAAAAAAGGCAAGAAGAGGAAATAGCGTTCGGTGTTTGTTTTGCTGTGGAGCCTTTATAGAGGCAATGTGGGCCCTGAGCCCCAAGAGTGGCCCCGCCCAGCTCCTTCCCCTGGAGCATCTCCCCATCAAGCTGCTGTAGCTTTAAACTGTGTCTGTGAGCCTCTGTGCTTTATCTTGACTCATTTTGTGCCTTTGTTAGCAAGATGTATCCTATGACATCAGAAAAGCCTAAGAGAGGTTATTTTTTGGGGTCTGGGAACACTAAAAAATATTTCCATATAAATCAATGGCAATTGTGTCATTTTGGTTTACAAAAGGTTTAATAGGAACACTCTACTTTTAGATGGTAGGGGAAGCCTGTACATGGGATTGCATTTAGGGCCCACCCTGATAATCCAGGATGATCTCCCTGTCTCAAGAATTTTAACTTAATGACATCTGCAAAGATTTTGCCACATCAGGTAATATTCATAGTTTCTAGGGATCGAACTTGATATCTTTAGACCAATTACTCTAAAATAATTACATTTAGTGTTGGCAGAAAGTCTCATATAACCAGTCACCCAGTATAGAAGAACAACTCATTATTTAGAAGGACATTATGCAATTACCATATACTCTTAATTGTAAAGACTTCATCTGTTGAAAACAGCTTTTGAGAGGGGGAAAAAAAAAGAAGAAACACTACATAAAGTGTCCATATCCGTCCTGACTTCAGAAACATAATGTTGGGAAATGTGCATTTTAGAATTGAGGAAATGTGGTAATTTATCTTGGAAATATCACCAGGAAGTTACATTGTTTAAAACTAAATGTTTTATGGGTAATTACTGAGATTTTTCTAAAGAGCTATCAAAGGTGAATGATAACGCTTCCCTGAAAATTTTCCAGAGTGAAATCATCATGGCTATGAGTAGAGCATAGAAATCCCTCCTTTGTTGGTATGTTGGAGATCTCAGAACTATTTCTAGAGGTAAATCTTGGCCATTTACTCAGATTTTTCCTTGAGCCACTTCTGCTCTCATCTCTTTTTCTGTCTTTTCCATATTGTAATGATTTGGTTTGTCAGCCACCTAGATGTTTTCCCCCCAAATAATGCAAGGCTATAAATGGATAACGGAGAGAAGCACAAACTGAACTGATTTCCAGGGAATCACGAATCACCGAATGTTTTTACTTCTGCTTCCCGAGTTTCTCCTGAGTCCCTTCACTTCTTGCAGTAGCCACTGTGGGAGGAGGAGAATGACTTTCAAAGATGCCAGCTCCCTCATCCCCAGTCTGAATGCCTTATGTTCCAAGGCAGAGGGCAATTAAGACTAAAAGATGGAATTAAGAATGCTGATTGGCTGATCTTCAAGAGATTGGCCTGGATTTTTCAGGTAGGCCTAATGTCATGGCAGCACCCTTAAAGGGGAAAGAGGGAGACAGAAGATTCAGAACCAGAGAGTTGACATTACGAGGGAGAACTGACCGGCCATTGCTGGGTTTGAAGATGGAGAAAGGGGGCCGTGAGATAAGGAACATGTCAGCTGCTAGAGGCTGGAAAAAGTGAGGAAACAGATTCTTCCCTTGAGCCTGCAGCAAGGCACACAGCCCTGCTGACTCTTTGATGGTAGCCCAGTGAGACCCATTTCGAACTTCAGACCTCCAGAGCTGTAAGATAATAAATGCATTGTTTTAAACTACTAAGGTCATGGTAATTCTTTATAGCAGCACCATTGTGGTTCTGCACATCCTAGTCTCTAGGTCACTGAAACAAACCTTGGTATGACTTCCAGTCTTGCCCCCTGCCACTGTCTTACCACTCCGCCGTTAGAGCTGTCTTTCTAAAATGCTGTGTAATTGGTCTCACTCACCTAGCTCAGTCACCTTCATGACACTCTTCTGCTCTTAAGGCCCAAAGTCTCTAATGTGACCCCCAAGCCCCCTTCAAGATTGCTCCCAATGTAGACTCCCCTCTACCATCCAGCCAGCCTGGATTTCTTCCAGCTCATCAAAAGCCTCCCACTCTCTTCTCTCTGGATTCTCTCTGCTCAGAGGATTCTCCTCCCTCCCCAGGTGCTCTAGACACTCATTTCCATAGAGTTGTCCCTTAGCTGTTGCTGCCTCCTGAAAGACTTTCCTGGACTCCCCATCTAGGTTCGATGCCCTCGCCCCTGCTCCCGTGAGACCCTGGTCACCATTCTTACAAGTCATTTTGTAATTGCCCATATTTCCTGCCCTCCTGTAAACTTACTGGGGGCAGGGACGCTGACTGTCCCAGCAGCTAGCACAGTGCTTGGTATCTAGCAGGCCCCGCTTTATATGTAATGTCTGTACCCCTTACTCAAGTGACAGGAATTCTTGAAGTTAATTGGGTCAAACCATTTCAGTTCAGGAATTTCCCCCCTTTTAATGGTTCGACGAGGGCTCACACATACTTTTACTTTTTCCTATCCTTCCCTTATTACTTAGAACTGTACTCTTCCTGTGTTTTCAGGCCAGGCATGTGATAATTACCTCAGCCAAGCCCAGCTTTACTACCCAGCATGATGATGTGCTTGAGAAGCTGTACAAATCCCCCTGCATAGCCTTTAGGTCTGGAATGTGTTTTCTTTCCAAACATGGCACCCCTAAGATTTGTGTAAACAAAAGTAAAAACTTGGAGATGGAAGAGAGTCCTCAAACCTTCATAGTTACCAACTGAATTGATTCTAATATTAAAAGCAACTAGAGATATTTAGGAATAAATCTAACCAAAGAGGCAAAGAATTTGTACTCAGAAAACTATAAAACACTCATGAAAGAAATTGAGGAAGACACAAAGAAATGGAAAAACGTTCATGCTCATGGATTGGAAGACCAAATATTGTGAAGATGTCAACGCTACCTAGAGCAATCTACACATTTAATGCAATCCCTATCAAAATACCATCCACTTTTTTCAAAGAAATGGAACAAATAATCCTAAAATTTGTATGGAACCAGAAAAGACCCCGAATAGCCAGAGGAATGTTGAAAAAGAAAGGGAAACCTGGTGGCATCACAATTCCGGACTTCAAGCTCTATTACAAAGCTGTCATCATCAAGACAGTATGGTACTGGCACAAAAACAGACACATAGACCAATGGAACAGAATAGAGAGCCCAGAAATGGACCCTCAACCTATGGTCAACTAATCTTCAACAAAGCAGGAAAGACTGTCCAATGGAAAAAAGACAGTCTCTTCGAAAATGGTGTTGGGAAAATTGGACAGCCACATGCAGAAGAATGAAACTGGACCATTTCCTTACACCACACACAAAAATAGACTCAAAATGGTTGAAAGACCTCAATGTGAGACAGGAGTCCATCAAAATCCTAAAGGAAAACACAGGCAGCAACCTCTTCGACCTCAGCCGCAGCAACTTCTTCCTAGAAACATCGCCAAAGGCAAGGGAAGCAAGGGCAAAAAGGAACTATTGGGACTTCATCAAGATAAAAAGCTTTTGCACAGCAAAGGAAACAGTCAACAAAACCAAAAGACAACCGACAGAATGGGAGAAGATATTTGCAAATGACATCTCAGATAAAGGGCTACTATCCAAAATCTATAAAGAACTTCTTAAACTCAACACCCAAGGAACAAATGATCCAATCAAGAAATGGGCAGAAGACATGAACAGACACTTTTCCAAAGAAGACATCTAAATGGCCAACAGATACATGAAAAAGTGCTCCACATCATTCGGCATCAGGGAAATCCAAATCAAAACCTCAATGAGATACCACCTCACACCAGTCAGAATGGCTAAAATTAACAACTCAGGAAACGGCAGATGTTGGCGGGGATGCAGAGAAAGAGGAACCCTCCCACACTGTTGGTGGGAATGCAAGCTGGTGCAGCCACTCTGGAAAACAGTATGGAGATTCCTCAAAAAGTTGAAAATAGAGCTACCCTATGACCCAGCAATTGCACTACTGGGTATTTACCCCAAAGATACAAATGTAGTGATCCGAAGGAGCACGTGCACCCCAATGTTTATAGAAGCAATGTCCACAATAGCCAAACTATGGAAAGAGCCAAGATGTCCATAGACAGATGAATGGATAAAGAAGGTGTGGTATATATATATACAATGGAATATTATGCAGCCATCAAAAGGAATGAAATCTTGCCATTTACAACAACGTGGATGGAACTGGAGGGTATTATGCTGAGCGAAATAAGTCAATCAGAGAAAGACATGTATCATATGATCTCACTGGTATGAGGAATTCTTAATCTCAGGAAACAAACTGAGGGTTGCTGGAGTGGTAGGGGGTGGGAGGGATGGGGTGGCTGGGTGATAGACATAGGGGAGAGTATGTGCTATGGTGAGCGCTGTGAATTGTGTAAGACTGTTGAATCACAGACCTGTACCTCTGAAACAAATAATACATTATATGTTAAAAAATAAAAGAAGATAGTAGGTAGGGAAAAATGAAGGGGGGGAAATTGGAGGGGGAGACGAACCATGAGAGACTATGGACTCTGAGAAACAAACTGAGTGTTATACGCAAACAATGAATCATGGAACACTACATCAAAAACTAATTATGTAATGTATGGTGATTAACATAACATAATAAAATTTAAAAAAAACAACTAGAGTGCAGGAAATGATAAAGAAAAGCAAAGAACCAAGATATACTACATGTTATAGCTAATATTTTAGTTTGCAGAGGGAGGATGTAATTTTAGCCTTTTTCTTGTTATAAAAACCATTTAATCCTTTGTTCTGTTGTGCTCACATGGCTCAACTGAGGTTATTTCCTCAAATCTCCATGATTAAAAAGACTGCCCTTTTGAGATGGATAAACATGAAAAAGGGGTTTGCCTAATGCCAGGCTCCTCCCAACAAGAGAAGTTATTAATTACTCTCTGTGGGACCTCGCCTTGCTATAGTGTAGCCCCAATGTCCTCACATCTTCTGCTCATGGCACCCGAAGTTAGGAAAGCCAGGCTGGCCTGGTTATTTCAAGTTCTGTGTTCTCCTGGTTGTTTGATGTGCCCTCGGGTCTATAACTGGGCCCTGCTGTGCTCCCAGACATGCCTTACATAAGATGACAGAACCCTACCCACGCTCTGTGTGTGTCTCTGGTACATACAAACCCTATATTTACATGCTAATGGCATTTTGTTCATATGCAAGTACAATGTTCAGATGTGTCCTCTTGTCTTCTCCATAGTTTTGTATATAGTCATGTTTAATAATTTAAATAGTTCACTTATTTTGGAAGCTTTGGCTTAGATAGAGATAATGTATGATTTCAAATGTAAGTTCATAAATCCATGAGTGAAAACATGAGGTAAAATGGCAAATTCCTAATTATCACTCTTTGTTTTTTGAGTGAAAACATGAGGTAAAATGGCAAATTCCTAATTATCACTCTTTGTTTTTATTGTTTTTAGCTCAGAAGTGAACTGTATACCACAGGGCCTAGGTACACTACTTCTGTGGTAATTTCCTGAAAGCTCAAGTTTGGAATAGTGAAACAGTCTCTGCTGTCCTCAAATAAGTACATGATACATGTTTATGCTTTTCAGAACACTGTTTATTTCACTTGTCTCCTCCAGTATATGGAGTGGTTTTTGTTTGTTTGTTTGTTTATTTTCTCTTGACAATGAACATGCCCTTGGAGGAGATATAGTTCTTGGATTACAAGTCTCAACATTACAGACGTTCTACTGGAGTTCCTAGCCAGTGCACTTAGGCAAGAAAAAAAATGACATGCGTATGCTTAGAAAGGCAGAAAAGATGATTGTGTATTTATAAAATCTAAAGAAATCTATGAACAAAGCTACTAGAGCCAATAAGTGAGTCTAGCAAGGCAATGGAACACAAGATCAATATACAAAAATCAATATTTCTAAATTTGCAACCAATAATTGGAAATTACAATTAAAGAATAACCATTACAATACAATTACCAAAAAAATGAGGGCAACTTTAATAAATTATATGCAAAACTTGAACACTGAAAACTAGAAAACATTGCAGAGAAAAATTAAATTAAACAAAAAGAAATGGAACAATATACCATGTTCATTGATTAGAAGACTCAATTTATTTAGATGTCAAAAACTCCCAAATTAATGTATAAATTTAATGCAGTTGCAGTCAAAATCTCAGCAGGTTTTCTGAAGAAATTTATAAGGTGAGTGTAAAATCTATACAGAAATGCGAAGAACCCAAAATTGACAAAACCACTTGGAAAAACAAGAATTACACTACCTAATTTAAAGAATTCTTATGAATGCACATTAATCAAGATAGTGTGGTATTGATTTAATCATGGGCATACTGATTAGTGACACAGAACGTAGAGTATAGAGATCGATCCAAATGTATAGGACCAATTGATTTTTGATGAAGTTCTAAAGTAATTGCATAGGGGAAAAGTTAATCTTTTTGACTCGTGGTACTGGCACAGTTGGATATCCATATGAAAACAATGCATCCTAACTAATTTTCTTTGGTTAAAAATTAACCAAAGAAACTATATCAATGGCCAATAAGTGCACAAATGATTCTCAACATTATTAGTCATTAGGGAAATGCAAATTAAATCCCTAATGATATAGCACTATACACCTACCAGAATTCCTTCGCTGGGAAACAATTTAGCACTATACACCTAAAACTTGAAGAAATAATCCTAACAAATACATTTCTGATGAGAATGTAAATGGTATGCACCAGTTTGGAAAATATTTTGGCAGTTTTTTATCAAGTCAAACATGTATATAACCAATCTTCAGACTGGGAAATCCCACCATAAAGTATTTATTTACTCAAGAGAATGATATCATAGTGGCTTTAAAACATAATGGCCCCAAACTGGAAATAACCTAAATGTCCATCAACTAGTGAATAAACAAATTATTGTATAACCATATAATGGACTACTACTTAGTAATATAAAATAACATTGTATTGTTACATGCAACAATATAAATGAATCTCAAAACCATTATGTTAAGTGAAAGAAGCCAGACACAAAAGATCTTATGCTGTAGGGATTCCCTTTGTATGAAACTCTAGAAAAGGCAAAACTGTTGTCTCAGAAAGCAGATCAATTGTTGACTGATGCCATGGGTGATTGGCTACAAAAGGGCACCAAGGAATTTATAGGAGTGATGTAAGTGTTCTATGGCTTGATTGTGTCATGGTTACATGAGTATATAAAGAATTTCCTTTTCCACCTTATTCTGCACCACAGTATTGTTCATCACTTGCTTAATATTCAGCCTGGCAAATGATTTAAAACAGTGTCCATCAACAACTTTATCAAAGATCACAAGAATTGTAAATTTCAAAGGGAAAATCAGACCAAAGTTTCATGTTTTATTGAGGAGTAGAAGATATGTTTGCGATTTATTAAACATTCATATTCCTTCACTGGGAAACAATTTACCAAAATTTACAGTGATTATCTCTGGGTCATGTGATTATTCTCGATTTTTATTTTTTTTAAAGATTTTCTTATTTGCCAAATATTCTATGATGAATGTCTTATGACTTTAGCTATTAGAAGATGACATTTTAAGCTGAAAGGACGCAGATTAGGTGATGCTGATTTTAACAATTAATTAATTAACTTAGTAGTTTTAGTGGTATTCTAGGTGGAAAATAAAGGGCACTAAGTTTATAGGAAAACTATGGTATGAAAAAAGTGCTTTAGTAATTTCTTTGCCTTCTGAGAGTTTATTTTTCTATCTGGTTCAAACACAAAAATAAGGCAGTCATTAAAGCAAAGCTCAGAATAAGGTATAAAATGAACAAAAATCACTAGCAGTTAATTTTACAGGGTTATTGAAGCTGGTTAGGTACTTCCAGCTTTTCTCTGGTGAAATTATAACGATAAATCATGTTTTATCAACTGTGCTTCTGGAAGAAACCTGTCTCTTGAGAAATGAAAAAAAAAAAATAAAGCTACAAATATACCGCATAGTAATTTTTTATCTTCTTGTACCAGGCTGAAAACACTTTCTGCTTTAAAAATATTATCATGTGTGTGTAGCCCCTGTTGCAAATATTCAAATGATGTTGGTCATTTTCAAAACAAATTGTCATTTTTTAATATGCACTGGAGAGAAAGGAGAAAATGCAAGGACGATTCATCATTTTAACGGTTATTTACACAAGTGATTGGAAGATTGTTTTTACTTTGATATTGCAGCAGTTCCTGAGGGAGAAATTCCTCCTCTCCCATTTGTCCCGTTCCAGCTCTAAGTGCCGTGTTCCTAATGTTCTCCACCTTTGCACACAGCAGGGAGGAGAATAATTGGGAAATGCAGGGATAAGGGGATAGAACTGGAAATCATTCTAACAACGGTCTGTTACTGCTGCAGTGTACACACTGATTCCAAAGACCATAGTTACATTAGTCATAGGGGCTATATTCATCTATAATAATCAGTCTGTTTTGTCTGGCTTATATTTTTCAAATCAGCACAGTATTAAATTGGTATTCATAGACTACTAGACTGTTCTGCTTCAAGTTTTTATTTTATTTTTAAAACACCGTAGAATTCCTATTGCCCTTTCTCTTTTTAGCATAGCATATTTTATTTCTGCACTATGAGCAAAATCACCCCTGGAAAATTCTGCTTCTAAGATTATGGATTTAATTTAAACCCTGAATCAAAGAAAAATGTCAGAACCCTTTTCTTAAAGCTTCAGCAAACATGAGTGCTAGCTTTTCTTTTTTCTTTTTTTCTTTTTTCTTTTCTTTTTCAGTATGAGGCAGCTTTCTTATTTTTACTATTGTTGATGCCTTAAAGCTTGTTGAGTATTTATTTCCAGACACCAGAGAACCACTGTGACATCTGCCAGAAGCTTCCAAAGTTTTGTGACCATTCAGTTTTGTGACAGTTACCTATTACTGTGTAACAAAGTACCTCCCAAATTTAGTGGCCTAAAATAACAACAATCATTTATTTGTCCAAAGTTCTGCAAACAGGCTGGGCTCAGCTGGGCAGCTGGTCTCTGCTCTGCGTGGTATCAGCTGGTCAGACTCATGTGTGTGCAGGCAGCTCGTATTACGACTGGGTCTGGAGCATCCAAGATGGACTTACATGTTTGGCACCATCATCTATGATGGCTGGAACAAATGGGTGCTGATTTGGCCTCTCCTTCTTCAAAGCAGTCTTTTATCTTCCAGAGTCTCCCTCTCTACATGGCCTGCAGTCCACGAGGAGGCTGGCTTGGGCTTCCTTGCTTGGTATCTTGTGGTAGCAAGAGAACAAAAACAAAAAGTTTGAGGCTTCTTAAGGCCACGACCTACTTCTTACCCAGCATTGCTTCTGCCATATTTTTTCAGTCCAAGAAATTGATAATATTGAAGGGTCGTATCCAAGGGTATGAAATCAAGGAGGAGTGACTCATTTGGAGCTACTTTGTAGCAATAAACCCCAGTTATCCTGAGGAGTGCCTCTATCATTTCATTACAATGGAGGCAAATAATAAGTTAAATACATTTTCTCCCTTCCGTGACCATCTGAAATTGGCTCACTATTTGTGCACAGGAACCTGAAGGTAATCCTCCAATAAAACGACAGAAGAAATTCAGTGAACCTGCCTGAATAAGGTACAGAAGGAATTCTCCAAGTGAATGGGTACTTGGTCAATAGTTGGCTGATTAATTTGAAAAGTCAGTTAAATATGAGAAATCATACAACAAATTATATATAACTGTACACATTCTATTTTAACCGAAAATGATCAAATATGCATGCATTCATCAATATTTTAATATCAGACCCAGGGCTCTTCTTTGACTAAGAGTCCACTGTTTAGAACACCACTCCATCTGGGGCGCCTGGGTGGCTCAGTCATTAAGCGTCTGCCTTCGGCTCAGGTCACGATCCCAGAGTCCTGGGATCGAGTCCCACATCGGGCTCCCTGCTCCGCGGGAAGCCTGCTTCTCCCTCTGCCGCTCCCTGCCACTCTGCCTGCTTGTGATTCCTCTCTCTCTCTCTGTGTCAAATAAATAAATAAAATCTTTAAAAAAAAAAAAAAAAAAAAGAACACCACTCCATCTTTCTTGTCTAAACCCACCAGTAATGATAGCCAATGATTATGAATCTTGATAGCTTTGAAGTGGAATGAAAACTTAAACGTGGTTGTATATCAATCTGTTTAGAGAATCTGAGATTTTCATATTTTCTTCCAGTCTCTTACAGTTATCCTACTCATACCTTATTCATAGCAGTTGTTTGGGCAACTTTATGATCATGACATTATCTTTCCACATTCACTTACATGGTTTTCATTAAAAGAGCAATTAGTCCTTTTTACACTTACATTTTTATCAATTTACAGATACTTTATGCAATTTTGATAAAAAGTACAACCAGGATCCATTTGGGAATAAACTCAGTTGACTTTTAGCAGTTGTGCAGTTCAATGCAGTGAGAGCAGAAGTGCACAAGCATACCAGAGAACATTTATTAGGTCATCCATCAATATGTTTTCACAGAGGAAATGGGGAATATCTATTAATCTGGTGACCCGATGAGGTGGACACTTAAAAGAGTTTCTACTATAGGTGTAATAGGTAAATTGTCATAGGTAAGTTAGTACCAACTAAAAATTTTACCGTTGTTCAAACGCCCTGCATGACTCAATTATTTGTTGATTAATGTGGGCAGGTCATCAAAAAACCCAGCATCTTAGAATGTAAGATAAAATTCTCTATTTCCTGGTAATTTGAAAGGTCTCAGTGCTATCACCAGAAAATTACCCTGATTCCATGGAATATTTGTTCACCTAGATGCCCATTCTGAAACCGCATTCCCCTAAGGCCTTGCTGCACTCAGTGGTTTAAATTTGCTGATATGCCCAGTTGTTTGGTTATCAGCCATGTGCAGGATTCCAACCTGATAAAAGGGCTATGATCTTCACTCAAACTTGATGGCCATTTTCTTCTGCAAAAGTATTAGTTTCAGTATAAAAATGTATAAATCAAATAGGATTTATTTTCTCCCTGCTGTTTTGGACAAACAAGATATGTTGCTATGTCCTGAAGGAAACTGAAATGTACTTGAGCAGTCATAGGACTTTTGGAAATGTCCAGTCAATTCCCAGTATATCTGTTACTGACTTTTTAAGCATAAAATACAAACCAATATATATTGGTTTTCAAAATCAAAGAATTTGAATATATATAATATATATATAAGTGAATGTATGTATATTCAAAGAATTTGAAGTCCTTTACTTTCTATGGGTAAATTAAAAGGAAGGAATGTACAAAAGGAATGTTCATTCAAGTTCTCATTTGCTAACACATGGGAAGGGAAAGGATTGAAAGAGTTTTGATTAAAATAATTTAATAGGAGAGACTTGTCATAAGATGGGTGTCCCATAATATATTACTTGGTCATCTCTCCTGTATGGAAATTCCATTAGACTCTAATAAATGTAGATTAAGTAAACAAGTAACAAATGAATGGATATTGTTGAAACATCATATTGTTTGTATTGTAATGAAATAAAAAAATCTAATCTCAGTTGTAAATTAACCTACTGTTCAGTAGTATCTTATGATATTATTAGTAATATTTTATTATAATTCCAAATTAAAAGTATAGTCAATAAATCAAAAATAATAAGAATTAGAATTCACTGAATATTATAAAAAAACACTCTTCTTTACATTGCTTATTAAAAGAACATTTAAAATATTCTCTCATGGCTAAAGGTGGCCTTGGATACCAGCTGCCATGAATTTCTGGAAGAAATAAAATACTAAGGCCATTTGTTACCCAAGCTTAACAAGTGGAGAGAGCTTCCTCTTCTAAAGTGATGTTACTATTTTGGGACTTTCCTGTAGAATCCCCAAAATATCCTTCTGGTATCAAAATTAGACACTTGAAATTATTTATGTCTTCTTATTAATATAATATTCTCACTATATGTTTTGTGTTAATTAAGTCTGGCAAAAAGTAACAAATGGATGTTCATTAAATCAAATAAATATGATTTAATTTTAAAAATGTACTACAGTTTTAGCTCATACTGGTCACACCTATAAACGAAATTTCAAAATCAAAGCACAATATTTTTTATCCAAAAAAAGGTTTTGTTCTGTGTTTAACCACATACCTCTCTTGCACCTCAAAAATAGTTTAATTGATAGTCCATTACACGAGTCAATATGGCTACCTGGCCAGGGTATCCTTTCGATTGTTAAAGTGGAGTTAGTAGTGGTAGCTATCTCACAAAGTTCTTGGGAGAATTAAAGCAGTTAATTCATGTTAAGCACTTAGAACAGAATCTTACTGTGGATGGAATCAGACCCATGTCTCTGGCCTCCACTGCTCCTCCAACCCGTCCCCAGGACCCGGGACCCAGCTGGAGCCACTGCCATACCTTCCACAGGTCTTCGGGGTTCCCACCTTGGTCTCCGTCCTCTCGGTTCTCACCTGGGCAGCTTCAGGGATTCAGGGGTCCTAGATTCAAGTCACTGCTCCGCTCGGAGCCTCACACCACACCCCCCCCCCCCCCCGCACCTCCCCGCACTCCCGCCGCCCCCCGACTCCAGAGGGTAGGTCAAAGACCTCACGTGCGTGCGCACACTCCGTGCCGTCTGGCCTGTCCCACTCTGTCCCCACCGCCTCCTGCTGGCTTCCTGCCCCTCCACTGTAGCCACTTGGGCCTCCTTGCTGCTCCTGGAGCTCCACAGGCTCTGAGCTTTTGCACTTGCGGGTCCCACTGCCCCGAGAGCTTTTCCCTCATCCTCTCAAGGCTTACCTTCCCGCTCCGTTTGGGTCATGTGCCACCTTCTCCAAGAGGCCTTCCATGACTGCGCTACATAAAATTGCAACCCTCCCACCCTCAGCACTACCTCTCTCCTCACCCTCTGAGAGATCACTTACTCTTTCGTTAATTGCCTGTCTGCCTCCACCAGAAGAGCAGTTGTTTTGTAAATGCTCTTAGCACAAAGGATAGAAACAGGCACATACTAGGCCAGAATAAATATTTGTTGGATGAATAAATGCTGCAGGTATATACATCCTATACTTGCACTACTCATGCCGTTGATTTTTTTTTTTTTTTCTTAGTGTGAATTGTCTGGAATTACAAGTACTTCACTGAAGGGTAAGGAAATCAGTCATTGCAGGAGGAGATCCTCACCTACCTTACAGCAAATCCATAAGGGCAACTGCCTTCACTACTCTGCTGCCCTCCTCCATCCTGTGCCCAGGATTCCAAGCTTCTAAGTTCTCAGGGAGTTCACCTAATAGTTTTACTCCTTCCTTTAAAATCCAATGGCTCCTTCCCATTAGTATATAAATATCTCAAGTTTTTCTCACCTTTAAATGAGCAGATAAACACACCTCCTTGTGCCTCTTTTCTTCTCCTCCCCTCCTTTCTTTCCTTTCCTGGGTCATGTCCACCTTTCAGTGGTGGCCACTCCTTGAGAGAGTTGCCATGTCCCTCCCACTAGGTTCCTGGTGGCTCAATCCAGTGGATTTATCTTATCCTTGACCTCTTAGCTTCATTTGACATTGTTGACCACTATCTCCTTCTCTAAACTCTCTCTTGGCTTAAGATACATCACAATCCCTTCAACTACTTTCTCAGTTGCTTTGTCAACCTCTTCTTCCACTCTAAAATCCCTCTTTTCAGGCTTGCTTTTTCTTAAGAGATCTCTTCAGTTTCAACAGCTTCAGTTCCAGTCTATGTGGTAACTAACTCTCAAATCTATATTTTCACCCCGTATCTTTCCCCAAATGTCAGAGCCATCTACCCAACTATCTAAAGGGCATTTCCACAGTTTGCCCTCTGCACCTCCAACTCCAGAATGTCTAAAACTAAGCTCATTGTCTTCTCTCCAAAGCCAGCTTCTTGTCCTTTATTCTCCTTACACCTTGCCTGTGCCTCATCAGAGTGAAATGTTTCCAGTTGCCTCAGTTTTGTTCGGGTGTTGCCTTCTTTCTTTGGAAAGCCTTTACTCTTCCTCCTCCTTTTACCACACCACCCCCAGCCCCTGGACCCCAATTCTTCTGCCTTTCTTGGTCCAGCATCCTCTTATCTGCTAAGACCTCAGCGAGATCCTGGACCTTCTGTATGCTCTCATCATCCCCTGTTCCTCTCTGTCTTAGCCCTCACCACACTGTATTGAAATAAATTGGTTTTCTTCTACCATGGGAGCTTCCTGAGAGCGAGGACTGCATTCTTTTTTCTTCTGTGTCCTCTGCATTTAGCAGAGGCCCTGCTACTTTATAAGTGCTTAATACTTGTTTGTTGAAAGAAAGACTGAATGAGCGTGAACGCATAAGGGTCACAGGGCTCTTTGGAGAGAGGACAACTTGGTAATGTTAAGCAGAGTTTCTTAATGGGAGACATGTTGGCATTTTGGATGGAACAACTCTGGTGGGATTGTTCAAATCACTCCTCTGCTCAGAGCCTGGCTCCTGTCCTAAGCATTGCAGGGTGGTTAGCACCACAGTGGTTCTCTCAATCGCTAAAATCAGAAATGCACCCCCCCCCCAACACACATTTCTAGATGCTTCTTGTGGAGACGGCTTGCCTTGGGCTGGGAATCTCTGGGCTAAGGTTGGTACTCTGTGTAGTGCAGTGGTTTCTATAATGGGGATACTTGGAGGAGCAGAGAGAATTAGACCTCTCATTAAAATTATCTAATTGTATAGATTCCAGCTGCTATACTGAAAATCAGAAGGCTGATGCTTTAAGAAAAATGTGAATCTTCACTAGAAACAGATGAAGGCATGAAACTGTTGCAGAGTCGGTTAACTTTTAGCACATATTACCTTTATAATGCCAGGCTTCGGAAAAGCTGTCTGTTCTTGTGCTTTGCTGATCTTGAGTCATTCACGTTTGATGCAGCTCCCAACACTGAATCATAATCAGAGCTCATAGAATAGTAAAATCCAGAGTATGACAGGAGTGCTTTCTAGAAATTCAGATTCCTAGGGGTCACCCCAGACCCACCACTTGACAAGCTCTGAGAATGGGGCCCCTGGACATTTCAACAAACTCTCTAGGAGATTCTTAAGCACCCTCCTTTAAGAACTGTTGACCCAGAATGTGTTCTCTGTGAACGGATCTCAAGAAAGTTCCTGATTTCTGCCTGTTTGCTTCTTTTTTTTTTTTTTTTTAATATTTTATTTATTTGACAGAGACAGACACAGCGAGAGAGGGAACACAAGCAGGGGGAGTGGGAGAGGGAGAAGCAGGCTTCCCGCTGAGCAGGGAGCCCGATGCGGGGCTCGATCCCAGGACCCTGGGATCATGACCTGAGCCGAAGGCAGATGCTTAAGACTGAGCCACCCAGGCGCCCCAGAGAATTTATTTTTTAACAGAGTCTAACTTCTGATAGAACTAGTCCACTTTGGTAGGGTTTTTGCCAATGTCTATCTGCAAGTGAATCAAGTTCTCCTGGATATAAGAAAAATAATGAGAGACTGCATGTTCTTCTATGTTGTAACATTTTTGGGTCTCATGCAGGTTTGCTGATTCAACATGTCCTAATCCCAGAATATTCAAAGATGTTGTAATGTCCATGTTTCTAATAGAGGTATATGGATGCCAAAGACTTTTTTTCTGGCTGGTTCTCTCATCTTTTTTTTTTTTTCTATGAAAGAAATTTCCAGAGCTCAAGGTTTCAGTGAAAACTGTAAGTGGTTACCCTAACCTGTCCATTTAGAGTTCCTCACAGGAGGCCTGATATGATGCCCTACAAATGAAATCCATGTCCTTTCTGCATTCCTGGAAAGGGAATACAGGATTTTTACCCTTCCCAAGCCTCCTCAGATGACAGTTACTGATGAGGTACACACTTCCTGCTACCACTGTCTCTTCCCTGAGTCTATCCACCAACCAGAGTGCTATTCATGCTACAAAGTATCATAACAACAGGAAATCCAGGAGCATGTAGATCTGTCACACTGGCACCTCACAGAATTTTGAATGTTATTATTATTACCTTAGATGCAGACTTTTAAATTGAGCATGCCTGGAATTCCACTTGATGTTGGCATTTCAGAGACGCTTCAAGAAAAACCGCTCACGTATCTGTAAGATCATCTGCTCTGGATAATGAAGGATTGACACACTTTGGAGTGAGTTCTTGACACACTCTTCCAGTCTTGAAATAGAGATAATCACTCATCTTTCACACCTAAAAGCACTCAGTGTAAGGGAAAGTTGTCTCAAGTGTCACTCGGTTAGTGATGGAGAAATAATGGATGATATCTTGACTGATGGGAGCAAGTTGACGGCTGTTGACAGCTGTGATGAGAATGGTTTGGGGAAGATGAAAAAGTATAGGAGAGAAGCATAGCCAGATCTTCAGCATGGCATGGGTTCATTCTGGCTGGGGAGCCAGCTGAGCACCACTGCACAGAGGTCCCACAGTTGCACGGGTCTAATGCATCTCTAGGTGAGAGCCGAGGGTCCTACCCCAAGGGGGAAGTTCAGAATGGAGACAACCACATTTAAATATTCAAATACAACAACATATTGTAAATGCGTAGTAGTGGGTGGCTTTACACAGATCATTTCATTTGTTCACACAGCAGCCCAAGGAGATGTCACTGGCCTTAATTTTCAGGGAAAGAAACTAAAACACAGACATAAGTCCAAAATCATGCAGCTAGAAAGTATCATAATCAGAAAAGTCAGTTAGGGCTTCTGAATCCAAATTCAGTTCTCTTCCTGTTTTTCCAAAGCAGTTTCCCATCATTCTGTCACAAAAACTGAGGCTCATATCCTCATTCCAAGCCACCAAGAAAAGGTTAAGTTATGGTCACCGTCGTCTGTTTAAAAGAGCAGAGAAGGCAAAAATTGACAGGGCAAGAAACAACAAATGTTGGAGAGGTTGTGGAGAAAGGGGAACCCTCTTACACTGTTGGTGGGAATGCAAGTTGGTACAGCCACTTTGGAGAACAGTGTGGAGGTTCCTCAAAAATTTAAAAATAGAGCTACCCTATGACCCAGCAATTGCACTACTGGGTATTTACCCCAAAGACACAGATGTAGTGAAAAGAAGGGCCATATGCACCCCAATGTTCATAGCAGCAATGTCTGCAATAGCCAAATTGTGGAAAGAGCCAAGATGCCCTTCAACAGATGAATGGATAAAGAAGATGTGGTCCATATATACAATGGAATATTACTCAGCCATCAGAAAGGATGAATACTCGGGGCGCCTGGGTGGCTCAGTCGTTAAGCGTCTGCCTTCGGCTCAGGTCATGATCCCGGGGTCCTGGGATCGAGCCCCATATCGGGCTCCCTGCTCGGCGGGAGGCCTGCTTCTCTCTCTCCCACTTACCCTGCTTGTGTTCTCTCTCTGGCTGTCTCTCCCTGTCAAATAAATAAATAAAATCTTTAAAAAAAAAAAAAAAAGAAAGGATGAATACCCAACTTTTACATCAACATGGATGGGACTGGAGGTGATTATGCTAAGTGAAATAAGTCAAGCAGAGAAAGTCAATTATATGGTTTCACTATTTGTGGAACATAAGGAATAGCATGGAGGGCACTAGGAGAAGGAAGGGAAAAATGAAGGGGAGGAATCGCAGGGAGAGATGAACCACGAGAGACTATGGACTCTGAGAAACAAACTGAGGGTTTTAGAGGGGGTGGGGTGGGGTGATGGGTTAGCCTGGTGATGGGTATTAAGGAGGGCATGTACTGCATGGAACACTAGGTGTTATACAAAAACAATGAATCGTGGATCACTACATCAAAAACTAATGATGTATTGTATGGTGACTAACATAATAAAATAAAATTTAAAAAAATAAATAAAAGAGCAGAGAAGGGGGTGGAGGATGAGCAAAATGGGTGAAGGGGAATGGGAGGTACAGGCTTCTAGTTATGGAATGAATGAGGTACAACATAGGGAATATAGTCAATGGTGTTGTAATAGACTTGTATGGTGACAGATAATAGCTACAGTTGTGAGCACAGCACAATGTATAGGGTTGTCCAATCACTGTGTTGTACTCCTGAAACTAATGTAACATTGTGTGTCAACTGTACTTCAATAATAAATAAGCAAAAAAAGTATAATAGTGCAATTTAGACAGAGTTTCATTCAATAAAATCCCTGCTTAAAGGATTTATGCCTTGGCTATCAGCCAGTTCAGTTATTTACCAAGGTTCATTTCCTGAGGAAATAGACAGTAGTCTCACAGTAAATTGACCTGGAAAATAAACAGAGTAGGGTCCCCTTAGGTCATTCCTAGGAGTCATCTGTACTCATTTTGTGAGGTCAGGTTATTTAGTAAATCACTCATTTGAAAATATGTCACATTTTCCTAAATCACCTTAGAGATTTTTTTCAGATCTATCCATTATGGATCAGAAGCAGTAAAATTAGAGTAGGAAGTAACTATCTTAATTGTTCATAGCAATTCCTAATAGTGAAGGAAACAGAGCAGTGGGATTAGCCATATTTGTCACTGGCAATTTATTGACATGATAATTCAACTGTTATAACAGGAATTAAGTGCAGGTTAAGATTACGGACCAAATGCTACTCAGGAATAAGGAAAGATCGAGGCACTTAATGAATGGCAGAGGCTAGTACGGGTGAGATAAAGTTTCTTTGGGGATTTTTTTAGTTCTGTGAAAGTCATGTTTGTGAATTTCCAGTCATATTTTCCCTTCAATCTTTTGAAATGTGAAATAGAAAATAAATGTCTTAGGCATAGTTAACTTCAAATAAATTAATGTTTGAAAATGGCAATCAGACCAATAATAATGGTCATGCATTCAGAAAGGAGATTGCAAAGAAGTACACACACTATAGTGAGAAAATGACTAAAACAATAAAAAGTTGGCCCAAATCATTGAAGTTTGGACAGTATTAAAAAATCTAAAAGAAATGATGAAATCAAGTGTAAAATTAAGATGTAATCATATAAATTTCACCAATAAATAATCTTTGTTTGTTTATTATCTGGAGTACAGTCCCATTTGATTGCTTTCCAGACTTAAGCCTTTGGACCTTTGGTTGAAGTTAAGAACAGCAGAGCTGAATGCATGTTATATTTTAGTTTACATTTTTCTCTAAAACTTAGGAAACTAAGTTTCATATACTTTCTGAATGTCATCTATTCTAAATCAGCTTTCCATAACGCCATACTTTTCAGGAATGTAATATTCATTTTGTATAATAGGAAACAAGTTTTTATTTAAAAAAGAAATCTCAGTAGGCCAGTATCCTGAAAATTTTTATTCGACTTCCATCTTTGAGAACTGGCCCCTAAAAGCTGACTAGATTGGCCAATGAAACAAAATTAAGTAATTATCCCAATAGAAGATTTAATTAGTAGCTATTTAAACATTTTGTTAAACTGAAAGTTTAATTGGATTGTCTTTTTTGAAAGCTCACAGATTGATGGGAGACATTGACCTCCTTGCATTTCCTTTTAAGAACATCAGTTCTTGGTAATATAATTGAAGCAATAATTATTTATATTTTTTATAATCCATTGTTTATTTAATTTCTTCTAGCTCTGGTTTCCTCAGTTGTAAAGTAGAGACAACAATAATTTTACCTTAAAGAATTGTGACGATTATGTGATCTAATGAATGTAATACAAGTACCAAGTATCAGCTTTACTAACATAGGTTATTTGGACCTTTTTTGTTGTTGTTGTTCCTGTCGTCCATTTTTCCCTTAGGCAAATCCTCCCTCCCAAAGACTTCATCTTATTTAAATGTATACACTGGCTCAGGTGGAAGGGAATAAGGATGTCCTCACCTACCAATTTGACTAGTTGTGTTTTAAGGAAATGCTGTTAGTTAGGTATTAAGAGCCTCTTAAATGATCAAATAGTTGTGTTTATGAAGCATTTAAATTTTCTAGTGTTTTCATTAAAAGGATTAAAATTCTCAGTGGATTAGAGATTACTTCCATGGCAACTAATTTCTTCCTTTTTCCTTCAGCACATTAAACTATACTTCTGTAGTTAGTTTTAACTACTTAAAATATCAAACATGTTATCTTACAGTGAATTTTTTAAATTTAAGTGAGAAAAAGACAAAAAGGCAGTAGTAAGAGAGTCCCCCAAAACAATACAAATGTTGAATAAGACTGTGAGAAGGAAAATCCAGTGGCTATTCATACTGAGCTTCGAAACAGGGCGTGAAAAACACCATTCTGCTCCAGTTCATTGAAGCTTTTGTTGAGTTATATCAATGGAACTCTGTTTTTGAGGTAGGGTAGGAAAGAATTACCAACAGGATTTTTGACTTCTACACACCTGTAGAAGTCAAAATCAAGATGTAGAAGTCAAAATCAAGTCAAAATTTATTCAGATAGACAGCTCTTGAATTATTCGTCTTTCTAAAAGAAAATAACCCTACTTGACTCTTCTGGAGACCTCAAGCCCCAATCTAATTCAAACACATGTTTAAAGGGGAAATGCATCAAGTCTGTATTGTTTCTGCACAAGTCTATGGTAAATAAAAAATATAAGCATATGTTTTAAGAGAGCATTTGATGTAGAAAATCAAAATAAAATGTGATACTTTTCCTGACCTGATTGTCAAAGGATCCTTTTAATGAAATTTAGCTTTATTTCATAACTAATGCAATGATTGCAAATGATTAGGTGAACCCCAGAGGAATTTTCACCTAATCAAATATTTGGTAAGAGAGGAGATTGCTTGCAGACATTTAGTGTTATCAGGAACAAAAAGTATCTGCATATTATCCATATGGAGGGCTATGCTCAGTAGTAGAATCGGTAAGTTGATTCCATTCTTTGATGATTTGGGCTATTTGCTAAAGCGAAGTCCCTGCTCTGATGGTGGCCATCTTGAAATCCTCTCCCCCTAAACTTCATGATTCTGCACCTGCAGATGGTATTTGAGCACAGGATATAGGAAAGGCCTTCCCTGCTCACAGAGTTTAAATTTGTTTCTCTCTCCTAGGGAAAGGATCAGGCTTTTAAGAAATCACTTCTTCTGTGATGAAGAGAGGAAAAGATCCCAGGTAGGCCTTTTATTCCTACATGTCATCAGGAAACAACCAGCATGGGAAAACAACCACCGTGTTTCCTGGACGTTCCTTAAATCTGTTAGTGGCCAGAGAGCTTAGCTTCATATATACCTAGATAGAGGAGAGAGGAGAGAGAGAGATACAAGAAATTTTTAAAATTATAGTCCTGGCTGTGATGTGCTCTTACAACCCCTTCTAAGAAGCAGCAAGGTGATTCTTAGACACAGCTGTCCAGGAGAGTTGCTCGGGCAAGGCCTGAGTAGGTTAGCACAAGGGTATTTTTATGCTGGACTTGTAGCTGTGGTATCTACCAGCTGCCTCCCAGAGATGGCACTTGGGATTTGCTGTCCCCTAGCTGGGGGGATAAGAAGGTCCTTGAACTGTCTTTGCCAATTAAAGACATCCAGAGAGAAGCAGCGGGGCATTCGGAGGCTCACTGTTTTCTTTGTCCAGGCGGCTCTCATATGTCACTCATAATAGTTTCCTAAGCTCTTGTGTGGGCCTCTTAAGCTAATGCAACTGGTCTTCCTTAGCCTTTCAATAGAAACTGCTTCTGCCCCATTTTAAATTTATTTTCTTAGATGGGGCAGTACAGGGGAGAAAGCTTAGCATTTAATTGTCCAGAGGCTTGACAAGCACTGATCCTGTTTTTATTACTTGGGCATTATCTTGGCTTTTCTACATTAAAGGCCAGTCCCATAGGCTTATTTCTAGTACCTTTGGTGACAGACATGAAGGGAACCTATTAGATGCCAAATATGTCTATTATAAATGTAGCAAAAACAGCTAAGTCAGACAGGGGTGCTGATTTGGCTTCTTTATAGTTTTGAGTTAAAGAAGTAAATAAGCTAAGTCTCTTGTTTCCTTAACTGGTGCGGACCTGATGTACACACATCCAGTCCTCCTTCGCATCTGCTTCTGAATATTGGGAATGTTGGTCTGGCTCCTGTTTTGTTTTGTTTCCACATAATTGTGCATCACTTAATTCTTTTAACAGTATTTGCCAGGGTTTCAATGTTACAAATATGTATCATGCCAGGCAGAGTCTAGTGGCAGAAGAAGAGGGAAATGAAATAAAAAAAAATCAAGAGAAAGCAATATTTTGGCAGAAATTTTATACAATTTCCTTTCTCCATAATGTAGATTCTTTACCCAAGGAATTTCCACCACCTTGTGCAAACAGAGAGCATGCATGAGCAGGTGGCCAGCGACCCCACTGGGCCAGAAACTCAGCACCTGAGGTAAGGAGGATTTTCTAATGCAAAAACTTGGAAGCAATTTTAGCCCCAAGCAAGCTAAAATTTATTTAATGCCTGTAGCTTTTGCCTAGTAGCTCCAAATTATGCATTATTGGGTGGTTATTTATTTTAATATGCTGTGTCAATGGTTTCCTTACTGAGGGACAATTTACCAGTGGTTGATTTTGATAGTGGGATATCTGGGGTCAAAAGAACAGTTAAACTCTTCCTCATTTACAGCTTTTTATACAAACGAATAGCTTAACATTTTCATTCTTTCAGGTTATATCTCTACCATGCAAGTGCCTTGAACAACCATGGGCACAGCAGAGAAAAAAATGTCCTATCTGAAGCCTCTCCAGTTAGATCCCTTGTCAGTCAACAATAATATTTCTCAAAGTTTCTTCCTGAAAATATTAGTTCTGAGGGATATGCATAGCTGTTCTTAAATGGGCAAGGTGGGAGCAGGGAGTTGCTGGGTCAAATAAATTCAGGGAGCAAAAGCTTAAGCAAAGATAAATGATTATTGCAGGAGCCTTTAATATGCTAAGAACCCTATGAAACTTAAAAAAAAAAAAGAAATATGGATAAGCATTGTCCAAAGAATGGTTTTTAGGAGATAAGCGTTTCTCGAGACCAGCATTCCAAGACATATAATTTGGGGAGAAACAGGCAGGACTATAATTCAGTTATCATGCCCAGTTTATGCTATAAATAACAAACAAAGTGAGCTGGGATTAGTGGTGGTGACCTTCACTCCTGTGAATAGTGTTTGGTTCTTGCTTACTGCTATGCTCTGAGGTGATAATGCAATTAGGTCATTGAAGACTAAATTCAAATTGGGTGAATCTTGGGTATTTATTAATATAAACCTTAGACATGGGGGTGATGTGTTAGTGATGGTAGTGGCAATGATGGTGTTTTATTTCCAAACAAGTCGGAATGAAAACAACAACAAAAAAATAGAAACACTAAAAAAAAAAAAAAATAGTTGGGCTCAAAGAAAAACAGCGAAATATTTGTATATGTCTTTTGAGAATCTGAGAATTCACACAGATAATGAAATAGTTTCTGCATTTATAAACTTCTGGAGGGCAAATAATACACTTATTCATATTTGTACATCCTTTGGTACTTGACCTGGTCTCTCGTATTTACCAGATTATTGATGATGCTTTTAACTGAATTAAAACAACTCATCAGAAATTCAGTCATCATACATCATGCTATTGGAATGTCCTGCTTCATCTACAAAGATACAAAATTAAAACTTTCCTCTAAAAATATTTTTTAGTTTAAAGCTTCAGAAATAAAAATATTCTGGTGTTTTCTTTTAAAATTTGAAATATACTAATTTTAATGAGACAACAAGACTGGCTTTTGCTTTTTGTTTATAAATGTTTTTGTCTCATCACAATGAATAATTATCCTAAAAATTCTGGTTATTCTAAGCAGGCATAATCTTATTTCATTCCTTTTTGTAAAGTTATGGTTGCCTAGCTGAATATGCATGTACAATGACTGACATGCCTTCAGTTCTGTCTTTCGTTAATGCTTTGTCAGGGGCTCTCTCCAGATGGCCCTTAAAGTTTAATAAGCCTTTCCATAACAAAACTGATGCAATTGCCTTGGTAACTGCAAGTATAATGCACTCGCCTGTTTACCCCCTGAATCCTGGGATCATATTCATAGAGAGACTTGTGCTTTTATATGTGTGTATGTGTATGTGTTCATGTTTTTCTTTAGTCCCATTAAGTGAAAGCACTGGTGTTTGTCAATTACGGAATAATTTTAATATAGTGTATGGTGATAACATTCATCGAGGGTATGAAGTAATTTGTCTATTCAAAAATGGCCTTAGATCTCATGATGGGATACAAAACAAAGGGGACACACAACACGTACTAGTAAAGAGGGTTTTAAAAAGTATAAATCAGTAAAAAAAATTTAAAGCCAAATTTGAAAACCAGGTACTATTTGACAGAAACCAAGAAGGATAAACATTGAGGATAATTGTAAAAGTTTTTACTGAGGCAGGATTGTCATTTTAGTACCAAGAAGCTCCATAAGAAAATGAAAGGAAATCAAAAGATGAAAGAAAAATGAGTGTAGTTATTACAGTATTTATTTAGAATGCAGGACTATACGAAGCTTATTATTTTATTCTACTGTGTTTAGATTTTATGGCCACTTATTTCTTCATGTGTATTTCTAAGGACTCATTTTTTAAAGTTATTGCTTCTCAATATGTTCCACGTAAAGCCCAAATAACAGAAGAGCTGGGAAAACCCCTTCTTTACTTTTTTGGGCCCCTGGATAGTATAATACAGTGGAAAAAAATCATTTCAAGTATCACGTAGATGTGTATTATTTTTTCTTGGCTGATTCTTTTCACAAAAGCTGCTTTAAAATGGTCTGGCTACCTTCCGTTCTCATGAAAGATAATACTGCAGTTATGTTATAACATGGTGCTGAATGTGGTTCCACACAAGAAGGATGGCGAAATTCTTTTAAATTTCATTTTGCCAAGACCTGAAGAAGAGATCGATGCCCTAATCTTCCCTTTTCCATTCACATAAATTGCCAGTAACTGTTTTCTTGAATTAGTACATATGACTTCAATTTAGAAAAAAAAAAAAATTTCTAAGGATGAAAATGGCTCCTTTTCACATAGAAACTCTTTTCTCTAATTCCCCTGCAGTAAAGTCACCTCTGGCTGACAATCCCAGCTAATGACCATGCCTCACATTTATATAGTACTTCGCAGTTTTCCAAGCGTGTTCTTGTCTGTATTTCATGAGAACTCACAAGAAGTGTGCATAGTAGACTAGGATGAAGAGAGCTGAAGTGACTTGAGAAGACAGGACCTGGACTGACACCCTGGTTTACACTCTCAGGTGTGTGTGGGTATGTGTGTGTGTGTTTCAGAAGCAGAATGGTTGTATGTCAGTGTAGCTGATATGATCCAGCAGTTAGAATAATTATAATAGTTAACACCTGTATAACACTTTTCACTTTACTGAATTACTTCATGTCCTTAATCTTATTTAATTTTTAGCTCTAGCTGTTTTTATCACCCGCATCCCCATTTTACAGATGAGGGAACCAAGGCTCACAGATATCATGTGACCTTGGCCTAGGCTCTGGCAGACCCAGGACTGAATCCCTGCCCTTGTAATCCCAGGCCTGCTCGGTTTCCATTACCCATGCTGCCCAAATAGCTCTTCGATCTAGGAATTGTTTATGTTCAAATTGAATGATTTTTGTTTCTCTCATTGGAGAAAAGCATTCTCCTAAATTGTGTCTTTTTGTGTCATTTAGTTTACATTCCCCTGAGCCAGTATCTCTGAGTGCAGAGAGAGGTGACTCAGAAAACAGCAGGACTAACCCACATTTAGATAGCTGAGCTTTATTTCCACTTTACTTAAGGTATTTGTCCTTCTAAGTAGAAGTGGGTGAAAGTCTGGAAGCGAGAATATTTTAAATTTGATTTTGACTTGATTTGTTTTAGATTTGTTGTGTCTCTCTGCCTCACAGCAGCATATTATATTTTTCTTTAAATTGCATCCTTTAAAATTATTGTGCTTTTTTAAAATTTGAAACTTAGTATGCATTCCAACAATCAAAGGTAGCTCTTGTGATCTGAGGAGCTTAGATTTGATTTGGACACCTATACAAGGTAGACATAGTTGTTACTCCTATTTTATAAATGCGGCAAATGCATTGAGGTCCCAGGGAGAAGACCTGGGAGTAGAAGCTAGATCTGTTTCCCCTCTGAGGGCTCATATCTTTTACCACCCTATTCTACTGCTTCCCTAGGACCACCTCAAAGCTGGGATATTCCTGCAGGATTTTTTATTGATGGCTTTTACTGAAATCAATGTTAAGTTTAAACAGCCTAGAAGGTCTAAAAATGAGGGCCTGTCAGAACATTCCATTCCTGTGGGAAAAGTGCTATTGTGCTGGGATATATTTGGATCTTTTCAATCATGTGACAATTTGCTAAGTCTTTTCATGGTAAAAAAAAATTCTCTGAATACCATCTGAATACTCTGACTTCTTCAACAAACATTTGTGTTCTTCCTTGAACCTAGAAGGAAATCAGCCAAGATTCTGTGTAGCATAGTTCCAATATGAGAAATTCATGAAGTATAGCTTTCATATTAAAATTCTTTATTTATATTAGTTACCTCTGACTTTCTTTAGAATAAGCACTCTTAAATTGCCACCCTAACGTAAAGAGGGGCTCCCACTGTTACTTCTCCTTCCTCCCGCCATTTTTTAAAAATTTGAAACAGTATTCAAGATCAGTTCAAGCTGATCTCTTGAGCATTAGCTGTGAATTCCTAAGTTCTTCTCTCAGCCCTAACATCCTTGATTTTTCTAGAATGAAGAATTTTTCACTGTTGAATTCCCTTCTTTTTGAAGTTCTCTCTCTCTTTGCTTCTGTGGTATTTTTCTGCAACCTCCATAACTGGTGGCTATTTAGGGGCATCAGAGATAATCCATGGTTACCCATTGTTTGCATACATAAAAAGCCTTAGCATCCAGGATTTTCAGTAATACAACTATTTTCTATGGCTATTTTTTCACTGTTCTCCTATATCATATAGACCCAACCCTCCAGCCAAACTAAACATTTGGCAGTAAATGGGAAACAAAAATCTACCAGAATTCAACTTGAGGGAATGTTACGAAAGAAATCACCTAAGGATTTCCTTAAAATGAGAACTTTTCCTATTCACTTAAAATGTGTTTCCATTTGAATTCTTTTTTACTCATAATCAGATTTCTCTCTAAGCCTGAGTTATCTATAATGAGAATGTGAATGCTTGCCTATTACCCCATTTGTTCATACAGAAACTTGTTCACAAATGACCATAAAAGCGGTATTCATAATAGCCAAAAGGTGGAAACAACCCAAATGTCCATCGACTGATGTATGGATAACCAATATGTGGTATATGATTCAATGATGTATGATTCAGCAATAAAAAGACAGAGACTGTTGCTATACATGCTATAACATGGATGAACCCTGAAACATGATGCTAAGTGAAAGAAGCCAGTCACAAACAACAACGTATTGGAAGATTTCATTTATAGGAAATGTCTAGAATAAGCATTACAATAGGCATGTCTAGAAGAGACAAAGAGTAGATTAGTGGTTGCCTAGAGCTGTGGGGGATAGAGAATTGGAGTGTGATATTTAAGAGATGTAGGAGTTTTTTGGGGGGATGAAAATATTCTAGGGATGCGTAGGTGGCTCAGTCTGTTAAGTGGCTACCTTCGGCTCAGGTCATGATCTTGCTGCCCTGGGATTGAGCCCCGCATCAGGCTCCCTGCTCAGAGGAGAGTCTGCTTCTCCCTCTGCCCCTCCCCCCGGCTCATGTTCGCTCTCTCCCTCTCTCTCTCAAATAAATAAAAAATCTTAAAAAAAAGAAAATATTCTAAACTTGATTGTGGTGATAGTTGCACAATGCTATTAATATACTGATAACCACGAATTACACACTGTAAATTTGAATGTACGGTATGTACATTATATCTCAATAAAGCTGTTTTAAAAAAAAAAAAGGTCAGCAAGATGGCTGGATAAGAGGTCCTCTGCTTGTATTCCTCTTCAGTAATAATAATTTGGCTGCCACTCACGGACAAAAGTGCCTTTGTAGAAGCTTTTGGATCCAGGTAGGAGATTATGAAACTCTTGCGTAGTCCAAGGCTGAAGAGAGCTGTTTTGCGAAGGCAGGACTGCACCTAGGTGGCTGGGTCGCTGACCGTGGTCCCAGCCACAGAAATGGAAACAGCTCTGTTTCCCAGATGACTCTGCTACAGCCTCGCTTGGCTTGATCCTGTCAGCAGCTCCATATACCAAGGGACCCAGAAGGACCTCAGTCCTGGCTGTGGACCCTGAAGTGTCCTGGGAATCTACTCCAGACCTTCTTGGCTACCCTCTGGGAGATCCTTGGGATAAGCCCACCCAACTTGGCCTGACTGTAGATTCTAAAAGCGCCCAATAACTGGGCTTCAGACCCTCCCAGCCACAGTCCATCAACAACCTTGCTGGCCCAGGGACTCAGCAAGAAACATTTCCATGTACCCTCAGAGCTCCTGAAGGGGCCACATCCTCTAGACCCCTCGCAGCTGTAGTTCGTGGGTGGACCCACTGACACAGGAACCAGGCAGGAGAAAATCTGGGGCTGCTCACGACTCCAGGCCCATCTCAGCTGCAGTCTGTAAGCAGGTCTGCTGGTACAGGGATCCCAAAGTAGACATGTCTGTCTGCTCCCTCACAAATGCTGACAGAGCCCCACACTCAGGTCCAGCCCCTTCCCAGCTACAGTCTGCAAGCAGTCTTCTGAGTCCAGGGACCCAGTAGGAGATACTCCCATCTGCATATCCAGAGATTCTGAAAGGGCCTTCTACTCAGCTCTAGCCCCTCCCAGCTGCAGTCCACAAACAATCCTGCTGGCACGGGGACCTGTCAGGAGGCACTTCTGTCTGTCTCTCAGGAGATCCTAAAACAACCATATACTTGACTCCAGTCCTAGTAAGGGAGCAGTGCAACCTACCCGGGGACCTAGTGGGAGGCACACTCATTCACGTCTCCTGAGCAAGGTCTGCAGACATGATCTTGGCCGTGGACCCTGAAATAGCAATAGGACTCAGGTCCAGCACCTCTCAGCCATAGTCCAGGCCTAGTCCTTCCCACCCAGGGACCCAGCAGGAGCTTTCTAGGGGCCTGGTGGGAACCACATCTGCCGCACACCTGCTATCAGGTCCACGGTCTAAGGACTTAATTGTGGACCCTGAGGTAGACTCTTGTCCCAGCACCACCCTACTGAACAAGGTACTAGAGGCAGTCCCATCTACCCAGGGACTAGACAGGATCCAGCAAAAGCAGTTGTAAGAAGGGAGTTTATAGCGATAAATTTCTACATTAAGAAGAAAGAAAGATCTCAAATAAACAACCTAACTTGACACCCCCTGATCATTGCAGTGTTATTTATGTGGCCAAGACGTGGGAACAACCCAAATGTCCATTAACATGTACAATGGAATATTATTCAGCCATAAATAGAAGAAAATCCTGCCATTTGAGACAACATGAATAAATCTGGAGGGCATTATGCTAAGTGAAATAAATCAGACAGAGAAATAGAAATGCTGTATGATCTCACATGTGGAATCTAAAAAGTCAACTCATAGAAACAGAGTAGAATGGTGGTTAGTTACCAGGGGAATTGGGTAAACACTGGTCAAGAGGTACAAATTTTCAATCACAATGTGAATATGTGTTTTTTTAAATTTTATTATGTCAATCACCATACATTACATCATTAGTTTTTGATGCTTTGAGAAGCTAATGTGTAACAGCATGGCCACTACACCTAACAAAACTGTAGCATATACTTGAAATTTTCTGAGAGTAGAGCTTAAATGTTCTCAACACACAGTTTAAAAGAAAGAAAGCAAATGAAAAAAATAGCCATTTGAAATTGCCATTTTAGAGAGACAAGCAAGCTTCCTAGTCAATTTTTTTAGGAGTTACTTAAATGTAAAACCAAGAGGGGATACTAAAAAGACAGACAAGAAATTTCAGATAGTTATTATGCAATTTCTTAATATGAATGACCTATTTACTCTGACAACACAGATGAGATGGCATCAAACAATATTAAAACTTCCTAATGCATGTATTTTGACTGGGTGATAAATAATTTAGGGAAACCAGAAGCCAAGTATTAACTTAGGCCCCATTTATAAAGGAATATCATGTTAATCATCTGAACCCGATTGACAGGTCTATTCAGAGAGTAAAACAATTAGTAAAATAAAATTTCCTCTGAATTCACTAGGCAAATGTCATATGTAACAAAGTCTATAGGTTGTTTTTCTATATTATATCAACAGAGCCTAAAATCCCTAAGTCATATGTGTTGAACAAATTAACTAAAAACGGTTGAATCAGCTGTTAAAAGTAGATAACACTTCATTACATACTCTGTCCAATTAGCCAAGGACCCACTTTAGTCTGAAGTCAGAGAAAAGAATGCTTGAATCCTTTTTTTAAAATGATGTGATGTAATGACGCTCAGAACTTCTGTTAAGGGTGTGCAGTTGGTCCTGGATAGGACCAAGGAATTCTGGTTGCTGTGGTCTCTATGTTTGTGTCCCTCCCCCACCAATTCATATGTTGAAATCCTAATGCCTGATAGGATAGTATTTGGTAGGCGGGGGCTTTTGGGAAGTGATTAGGTCATCTAATTAGGCAGAGACTTCATGAATGAGATTAATGTTCTTATAAAAGGGACCCAAGAGAGCTCCCCTGCCCCTTCCACCATGTGAGAAGTCTGCCATCATCAAACCTACACTGGCTCCCTGATTTCAGACTTTCAACCTTCAGGACTGTGAGTAATAGATTTCTGTTTATAAGCCACTCAGCTGGTGGCATTTGTTGTAGCAGCCGGGACAGACGGAGACACTGGTTAAATGAGATGAGCAAAGTAAACATCGCTCTAGGATAAAGCAGCATTATTTCCCTCTAGAAACTTGCACTTCCTTATCAAATGATGTAAGTAAGTAAGGATCAGTAATCCTCCACTTTTCCTCTAGATCAGCAGTTACCCGATTTTAGCACCATAAGTATTATTGTATATGTTACAATGCCCCATAGGGCCTGGGGCAGGGACCCAGGGATTAGCACTGACAATGAACACCATACGTGATGCTGATAGAAGTGGTATTTAGGCTACATTTTGAGAAATACTAGTATGTGGATTGTCCTGATCACTTGATGCTTGATATCAGATTAAATGTATCAATGGTAACAGCTAACAAAGAAAAATAGAAGACTTCCCTGGGAGAGTTTGAGCTGAGGTCACAGTAGGTGGCTCACTTTCCATGACGTGGATAATTGTGGTTAATTGGTGAGATAAGGAGGCTGGAGGTTGGATGGCACTGAGAAATGTTGCAATGACAAGAGAAATTTTTCTCTCCCATAAAAATTCTATTCTGATTGTCCACTTTGAGTTAGCTGAGAAACACTGAGGCCCTAGCTCCCGCAGATCCAAATGTCCATCACAATATGAACAAAGATTCCTAGTGCTTTGTAAGCAAACCCCACATTCCTCTCTCTACATTTCTCTCAGGAACCTCCAAAAGATCACATCTCTGAAAGAGAGATACTGGGACCAGGAACAACTTTATCACATATTTAAAAGAGGAACATTTACTAGAAACTAGATCATGTTCAAAGGGTGTAAATTTTCCCAGTAAACATTGGTGGTTCAGATGGAATTCTCCCTTTGGTTATCAGTAGTGACACTTCTCTCCCATGTGTTGAGTAAATGTATTTGCATCATCTGTTTGCTGGCTCTATCCTGAAGACGAGAAATTTAGCAAAAGCAAATAAAGCTTCACCACATTTTCTTTCAGTAATTAAGGAACTGTTAGTTTATCAATTTAGATCAACTTTTTAGCTTTCTGTCTAAAGTTTCTGACACATTTATTTAAAGTAAAAGCAAATGCTTGTTTTGTAAAAATATTGACATTTGGGGAGAATTTAAGAAATGCCAGTAGCAGAAATTGAGGGCTTTGGTGATCCACTTGGCAGCAGCAATCCTAGTGTACAGGAACCCCCTTAATTACTATGTCTTGGTTGATTTTTGTTTTGGTTTGGTTTTGGTTGGATCTCAAAACATCTCTCAACTGAAAAAGATTATTATTTTCTTTTGTCTGACAGACTAAATTATACATAAAATTAGACATTACCACTTTTCTTCTTTTTTTTTTTCTTAAAGATTTTATTTATTTATTTGAGAGAGAGAGAGAGAACACAAGCAGGGGGAGCAGCGGGCAGAGGGTGAAGCAGGCTCCCTGCTGAGCAAGGAGCCCGATGTGGGACTCGACCCCAGGACCTTGGAATCATGACCTGAGCTGAAGGCAGATGCTTAACCGACTGAGCCACCCAGGCACCCCTAGGCATGACTAATTTTCTAAAATATTACATTTTGAGAAATAACTTTTAAATAATCTGACAAAAAAATATCTGTTTAAAGCATCTATTTTTCTATGACTTTACCATATGGTCTGAATAAGTTCTCCCATGCAGAAAAAGGAAAATTGAATCATATTCTGTGTAGCTTCCTTCAGGTTCAAGTTTACCAAGCACATTTCTAGGCAATGCAATAGAAATACAGTATCTCATTTATTGGTGTTCGCCCTAGTTTTTCTGCTTGACTCTCCAGAAGCCACATAGAACTGTCTGGAGGATATATGATTATTGTGTGATAGGGGAGAATTAATTTTTTTCAGCCCCCAAATCACACCTACTATAATTAGCATTAAGACAGTAGATCAGGGATGCCTAGGTGGCTCAGTTGGTTGTGCGGCCTATTCTTGGTTTCCGGGCAGGTCCTGGGATCAAGCCCTGTGTCAGGCTCCATGCTCAGGGGCGAGTCGGCTTGAGATTCTCTCTCTCCCTCTGCCCCTCCTCTCTATCTCTCAAATAAATAAATACATGTTTTTTTTTAAAGAAGAGTAGATGACCTAGACCTCACACCCTCCCCCAACACAGGTGGGTCTGCAGGATCAGAGTGAGGTCACTGCAGCCATAACGGGAGGCAGCTGGGGTGCCCACCCTGTGCGCTGCGGGTGCTCAAGCTTTGGTTGTCTTTAACACCCCTGCCCCCAGCTGAAAACTGAGGAGCAGAATGGTAGAAAGTTCTGGGGCCGGCTGGTTACAGGCGGCAGAGCTGCAGACACGGCTCACGTAAGACCTCACACACGAGCTGGCCCAGAGCGGGTCCTGAGGAAATAGTCCCTCCCGTTTCACTCCTTATTTATTTATTTATTTACTTATTTATTTGAGAGAGCGCTAGAGTGAGAGTGAGAGAGAGAGAGAGCACAGAGGGAGAGGGAGAAGCGGATTCCCCGCTGAGCAGGGAGCCCGAGGCGGGGCTCCATCCAAGAACCTCGAGATCATGACCTGAGCCGAATGCAGACACTTAACCCATTGAGCCACCCAGATGCCCCTGTTTCACTCCTTTAGAAGGCTCTTGATGTCTTCATCAACTCAATGAGGTCACTGCCCGAACCCTGGCAGCAGGATGCTTGCCCCGCCCCCTCCCCCCCCCCACGGCCTCGCTCCTGCACATCGGAAGCCAGCTCTGTGCCTCGAGTGCAGGGAGGTGAGTGGGGAGTGAAGGGAAATTGTCCCGAGCCAGCATCACTTCAAAGCTCATGCAAATATTTATGCTAAGCCCTTCCATGGTTTGAAGGAAAGCACAGAAACTGTGCTCCCAGTTTGGAACCTGGGGAGAAGGCAGCTGAGAAGAGCCTGATGTAGCCAGCATTCATTCACCCCACAGATAAAGGGTCCCTGGGATGATGCAGTGGGATGGGCACCTGCCTGGCTTTAGGCTCAGGCTGATCGCTGTCTAAATCCCAGCTCTGCCCTCATGAGCTGTAGGACTTGGATTAGATGTTCCCCCACATGTGTGTAGGTGGCCAAATCTGTTGAATGTGTACATTAATCTCTACCCTCCAGGTTCCTGCAAGGGTGGGAAAAAAAATGCACGCAGGCGGTATGCTTAGCAGATTGTCTGATGCCTGGGACAAGGCAATAAATGTTACCTCCACTCGCCCCTTTCCCACTCTCCGCCAGATTCTCACCTGGAATTTCCACCAGAAGTTTTACTAGCTGATTTCCCCTCAAAAGGAGGAGGTTATTACAATGAAGATGTTACCCTTGAAGAGAAATGGATGAGTCTTCCAGTTCTTGTACCTGTGGTAACAATAAAAATAAATAACTAATGATTATTGCAGGTTAATTATGTTTCTGGCACTGAGCCAAATACTTTACATTTATTCTTTTCTTAATACTTATGACATTTTTAAGATGCAGGCAATTTCTCTCTGTCTACTTTCTTTGGGCTTGATTTGCTGTACCTTGTTCACTTTCTTGAGATGAAAATTAAAACACCAAATCTCAATCTTTCTTCTTTTTTAATGTGTATTGAAAGCTAAAATTCTAAGCACTCCCTTTGCTGCAACTTAGTAATTTTATTTTATTTTTTTTAAAGATTTTTATTTATTTCTTGACAGAGAGAGGCACAGCAAGACAGGGAACATAAGCAGAGGGAGTGGGAGAGGGAGAACAGGCCTCCCAGGACTCTGGGATCATGACCTGAGCCAAAGGCAGATGCTTAACCACTGAGCCACCCAGACGCCCCTGCAACTTAATAATTTTAATGTCACATCTTCATTTCACTTACTTCAAAATATTTCCCAATTCCCAATGTGATTCTTATTTGAACCAAAGTGAAAATTAGATGTGTATGCTTAATTTCCAGTAAGTTGGAAATTTCCAGTTATGATTCTGTGAACAATATCTATTTTAATTTCACTGTGGTCAGAGAAAATACTAGAAGTGATGTCAGGTTCTGAAATTTGTTGATGTTATGGTCTGGCACGGAGACAGCTTTGGTAAGCGTTCTATTGTGTACTTGAAAAGAATATTTTCTTCCATTGTTGGTTATAGTGTTCTCTACTGTCAGTTTGGTAAATTTGTTAATGTGCTATTTGAATTATTTATATTCTTCCTGATTATGTGTGTAAGCTTGTTATGTCAGCTATTGAGAGAAGTGTGTTAAAGTCTCATTTTGATGTGGAGTGCCTATTTTGCCTTCCACTTTTATCAGTATTTCTTTTATATATTTTGAAGCTGTATTACTGGTTGCATACAGATTAAAGTTGTGATAACAAGCAGGCTGATTATTTTTATCACAGTCAAATGTCCTTTTTTATCTCTAGTAACACATCTTGCTTTAAAATCTACTTTGCCTGATTTTAGTATAACTATGTTACCTTTCTCTTTGTTTGTGTTTATGTATTTTTTATTCCTTTACATTCAGATTTTTTAGGGCCTTCTATTTCTGGGGTTTTTTGGTAACAGTGTTATTGAGATATAATTGACATACCATACCATTCACCCATTTCAAATATAAAAGTCAATAATTTTAGTATAGTCACAGTTGTGCAACTATAACTATAATCTATTTTAGAATATTTTCATTACCCCAGAATGAAACCCCATACCCTTTAGCTGTCACCCACATCGACCCTCATTCTTCCTAGCCCTAAGCAACCACTACTCTACTTTCTGTCTCTATAAATTTGTCTACTCTGGACATTTCATATAAAGGGAATTATACAATACGTGGTCCTTTGTCATTGACTACTTTTATTTAGCATTATGTTTTCAGTGTTCATCCATGTTGTGGTGTGTATACTGATACTTCATTTATTTTTATTGTCAAAATATATTGCATTGTATGGATATGCCAGATATTTTCCCTGTTTCTACCTTTTGGCAATTATGAATAATGCTTGTATGAGCATTCATGGGCAAATTTTTTGTGGATATGGTTTCTTCTCTTCGGTATATACCTGGAGTGGAATTTTTGAGTCAAATGATAACTGTGTTTAACTTTTTTAGAAACTGTCAGACTGTTTTCCAAAGTGACTATACCATTTTACATTCCCAGTAACAGTGTATGATGCTTTGATTTCTTCATATCCTCAACAACACTTCTCATTATCTCACTTCTTCTTTATAACCATCCTTGTGGGTATGAAGTGGTTTCTCAGTATGATTTTGATTTGCATTTCTCTCATGACTAATGATGCTGGGCATCCTTTCATGTGTTTATTGGCTATTTGCATATCTTCTTTGGAAAAATATCTGTTCAGATCTCTTGCCCATTTTTAATTGGGTTCTTTGTCTTTTTTTTTTTTTATTAAGTTCTGAGAGGTCTTTATATAAGCTAGAGACAAATCCCTTATGAGATATATGTTTTACAAAAATTTTCTCCCATTCTATGAGTTGCCTTTTTAGTATCTTCATAGTATTCTTTGAAGCACAAAAGTTTGAATTTTGATGAAGTCTGATTTATCCATGTTTCCTTTGGTGCTTACACTTTTGGTTTTATATCTAAGAAATCATTGCCAAATCCAAGATCATGAAGATGTATGTCTATGTTTTTCTAACAGTTTTGTAGTTTTAGTTTTTACATTTAGGTCTTTGATACATTTTGAGTTAATTTTGTGTATGGTGTGAGGTAAGGGTCCAATTTCATTCTTTTGCCTGTGGCTGTCCAGCTTTCTCAGCACATTTGTAGAAAAGATGATTCTTTCTCCATTTACTTGTCTTGGCACCTTTGCCAAAAATCAATTAACTGTAAATGTGAGGGTTTATTTTTGGATTCCCTGTTTTATTCCATTGATCTCTATGTCTTATGTTAGTACCATATTGTCTTGATTACTGTTGCTCTGAAGTAAGTTTTGAAATTGGGAATTGCAAGTCCTCTAGCTTTGTTCTTCCTGTTCAAAATTGTTTGGCTACTCTGGGCTCTTGAATTTCCATATGAATTTTAGGTTCAGTTTGTCAAACTATACGAAGAATACAGCTGAAATTTTGATAGGGTGTGCACTATGTCTGTAGATCAGTTTGCCATCTTAACAATATTGAATCTTCTGCTCCATGAATATTTATTTTATTAACTTTATTCAAAATTTTTTTTTTACTTTTTATGACATTTTAAATAGTATTATTTTCTTGATCTTATTTTCACGTTGCTCTTTGGTATTATATAGGAATACAATTGATATCTGTGTATCTATTTTGGTATCCTACAAAATTGCTGAACTTATTTATTAGCTTTAAAGTTATTTATTTATTTATTTATTTATTTTTTTTTTTTAAAGATTTATTTATTTATTTGAGAGAGAGAGTACATGAGAGGGGGGAGGGTTAGAGGGAGAAGCAGGCTCCTCGCTGAGCAGCGAGCCCGATGCGGGACTCGATCCAGGGACTCCAGGATCATGACCTGAGCCGAAGGCAGTCGCTTAACCAACTGAGCCACCCAGGCGCCCTATTTATTTATTTTTAAAAGATTTTTTATTTATTTATTTGACAGAGAGAGAGACAGTGAGAGAGGAAACACAAGCAGGGAGGTGGGAGAGGGATATTTTCCCTGTTTCTACCTTTTGGCAATTATGAATAAGGCTTCCTGCTGAGCAGAGAGCCCAATGCGGGGCTCGATCCCAGGACCCTGGGATCATGACCTGAGCCGAAGGCAGATGCTTAATGACTGAGCTACCCAGGTGCCCCAGTTTTAATAGTTTTTTAGTGGATTCCTTAGCCTTCTTTTGGTACAAGATCATATTAACTTAAAATAAAGACAATTTTACTTCTTTCTTTCCAATCTGGATCCATGTTATTTTACATTCTTGCTTAATTGCCCTGGCTATCCTCTTTAGTAAAATGTTGAAGAGGAGTGGTGAGAGCAGACCTCTTTGTCTTGCTACTGATTATAGGGGAAAAAAATCAGTCTTTTACCATATTGAATTTTTCTTAGCTAAATATTCACCTTTAGTAATAACCCCACAAAATGCAGATCTACTCCCTTGCTCATCCCTAGCATCAACCAAGAGAATTCTGAATTATTGTTCTGCCATTTAGGCTTTCTCACCTCAGTATTTGCTTTAAAATGAAGTTTCCAGAGTTAATGACTTTATTTATTAATGGTGTTATTTTACATTTAGTGCAGTTCTTCAGTTCAGATATGTGTTTTATACATGAGTATGATGTGGTGATTCTGTCAAAAATATGTTCAGGGAAAAATCATTCCAAAATCTTAACTTAAATTTTTTTGTGGGGGTAGTATGAACCACAATATTCTTCTTGATTTTATAAATTAATTAAGAAAGATAACTTAAGATAACTGATAATTTTTTTAACCGACTGAGCCACCCAGGCAAGATAACTGATAATTTTTTTAAAAAAATTAATGATATGGGCGCCTGGGTGGCTCAGTTGGTTAAGCTTCTGCCTTCAGCTCGGGTCATGATCCCAGGGTCCTGGGATGGAGTCCCGCATTGGACTCCATGCTCAACAAGGAGTTTGCTTCTCCCCCTGCCTCTCCTCCCTGTTTGTGCTTGCATGAGAGCTCACTCTCTCTCTTTCGCAAAAATAAATAAATATTTTCAAAAATAAATAAAAAATAAAAAATTAATGAGAATAATAAAACAAGATTGCTTTGTATGTGTTAGACACTTTTTAAAGCATTTTTAATTGTTCAAGTCTCATGAATTATATAGGTATGTAGTAATTATTATCCCATATCAAAGATGAGGAAACTAAAGCACATGGATATTACTAATTTACACAAGAAACATAGCTAATAAGAAGTAGAGGTAGGATTTGAGCCCAAGAAGTCTGATTTTCGAGACTGTTTTTGATTGCCAAATGAGGATAAGCAAATAAATTACTTAGCAGGACATGTTAGGTAGTAAATGTTCAATAATTGGAGGTTCTAATTGTTATTTTCTTATTGTTCCAAATGAAGCTTAGTATTATTCTTCAGAATTATAATCCTTATTTTTTAGGATTATTTCTTTAGAAACATGTCTCTATGATTCACAGTGCTGCACCAATCCAGACACATGAAAAGAGTAATTAAAATGTTCCTCATTAGCATTCAAAAACAGGAAAACTTAAATAAATATTTAAAATTATAACACTGTGTTTTATTTATTTAGTGACCATTTATTGAATTGCCATTACGTTCAGATCACCGGAGTAGTCTCTGGGATTAAAGAAGTAGAAAAAATTTTAGTTGAACAACACAGGTTTGAACTGTGTGGGCCCACTTATACCCAGATTTTCTTCAATAAATAGAGTACAGTACTGTAGATGTATTTTCTGTTCCTTATGATTTTCTTTTTTCTTTTTTTTTTAAGATTTCATTTATTTATTTGAGAGAGAGCATGAGCGGGGGGAGGGGGCATAGGGAGAGGGAGAAGAGACTCCCTGCTAAATAGGGAGCCCTTCACGGGGCTGGATCTCAAGATCCTAGAATCATGACCTGAGCTGAAGGCAGAGGCTTAACTGACTGAGCCACCCAGCTGCCCCATCTTCCTTATGATTTTCTTAATAACGTTTTCCTTTCTTTAGCTTACTTTATTGTAAGAGTACAACGTATAATACATATAACATACAAAATATGTGTTAATCAACTGTTTATGTTACCAGTAAGGCTTCTGGTCAACAGTAGGCTATTAGTAGTTAAGTTTTTGGGGAATCAAAAGTTATACATGGATTTTCAACTGCACAGGGGGTTGGCACCCTTAACCCCAACATTGTTCAAGGGTCAACTGTAATATGATAAGGATGACAGAGGAGTGCACAACTACCTAAGAGAGTAAATGGAGGAAGGGGAATGCTGAGTGTGGCTTGCCCATGGAACTGGCTAGATTTGATGTTGCAAATGAGAAGTGTGGTGCTGAAGTATTTAGGGAGTTAGTGCCCTGCAGTGGTTAAGGAATTGGAGAAATTGGCATGCCCAGGTTCAAATTGAACATTATCACTGAGTAAGTAGCTGGTTGATCGGACAAATGCTCTGACCTTCTATAAATTTCCTTTTTAATTTTAGAATGGGAATAATATTGCCTACTTCAAAATGTTTAATAAGAATTAAAATATATTATGCATTACTAAAGATGATACATGGCAGAAAGACAGTGGTCCATAAAGAGAGAACTTTGTGGAGTGATGGAAATGATTTAGGTGATGGTTACAGGGCTACATACATTTATCAAAACCCATACAACTGAGCACTTAGTTGTACTGAATTATATGGTAATTACCTAAATAGTTTTGATTTTAAAAATCACCAGTTACCTCTTACAAACTTCTTGGGCTTGATGATTTTCTTTTTTAAAAAGTTTTTTTAAACATCTTTCAAAATGGCATGAGCCAGACTTGTTAGCCTGTCTTTAGTATCTAATAACTCTCCAAAAGTCCCCAGAGATAGTCATTGTATAGTTCAGAGCTAAGAGGAAATATTCTCTGTGTCTCAGAAGGCTTTGTAATATTCCGATACTGTGATGGTTAATTTTATGTGTCAACTTGCAGGGTGTTTTTGGCTAAGACTAACATTTAAACAGGTAAACACTGAGTAAAGCAGATTGTCTTCCACCATGTGAATGGCTCTAATGCAATCAGTTGAAGGCCTGGGTAGAACAGAAAGATCAACCTCTCCCAAGCAAGAGAGAATGCTCCAGCACACCACCTTTGGACTTGAACTGGAACATGAACTCTCTTGGGTCTTCAGCCTGCTGGCCAACCCTTTAGATTTTAGACTTGCCAGCCTCATAATCACGTCAACCAAATCCTTATAATAAATCTCTCTCTTTATATTTACACATTTTATTGTTTTTTTTTCCTCTGGAAAACACTAACACATATACTAAATTATGCAATGAGATGCTTTTCTTTATAGTGGGTCAATCCCTTGTGGGATTTTTAGATGTATAGCTTCCTGTAAAGAAGCACTTTCTAGTGAATGACTTTGATGACACTTGCTGATTTGGCACATGAATGTGAAAGGGAGAACTGAAATATTTAAATTTATCATGTGTGTTTAGTGCCAGATACTCTAGTAGAGTCATTATATAAAAGGTCAATCCTGGGATAAAATCGAATAAATTAAGCAGTGTTAAATTTATACTACTAAATTGTGTCTTTTCTTTTTTCCTGCTGATTATGAAAAGCATAGAAGTTAAATTATTATAGAGAAAATAAATCCTGGGTAATTTCGTCTTTGTTTCTTAAGTTGACTCCTCCTTAGGACAGCTTTCCAAGGAAAAAATTAGTAAAAAGTTTTAAAGTCCTTAAATTAAAGAACTCTATTAGCCATAAAGTCCATGATAAATTTACTACTGCTTTTAAAAACAACAACAAAACTTCATTAAAAAAAATATGTGGGGGCACCTGGGTGGCTCAGTCAGTTAATTGCCAACTCTTGATTTCGGCTCAGGTCATGATCTCAGGGTTGTGAGATCGAGCCCTGAGTTGGGCTCTGTGCTGGGTGTGGAGCCTGCTTAAGATTCTCTCTCCCTCTCCCTCTGCCCCCCTCTAAATAGATATCTATTTAGATAAATATATATATTATATATATTATTATAATATATTATTATAAAAATAAGTATATATATTTAGATATATATTTATATATATACCCATTATATATATTTTTATATATATACCCATTATATACCATTATAGATATATCTATATATATATAGATATATAGATATATATATACCCATTGAAGAATTATTTCAACAGATAATTTAATGTAAAAGCTGAATACATGTAAACATAATGGACTTCTACAATGCTTTGCACACACTCCTCAAATATTTGTTGACTGAATGGATCAATAAGAAAGCAACATGTAGAGAGCTGCAGATGCAATTTATTATAAATATGCAGCTTTAAAACCAGGAATTGGCTGATATGCAGGAAGTAACCTCCCATGGGAAACCACTGAGACCTGCACCGCAAACAGGGCTTGGCAAATAACACATAGTGATAAATGTTTGCAAACTGAATCATTAAATGTAAGGTCTGTGTGGGAAATATTTTTTTCAGTGTCTGTGATAGGAAACTACCTTCTAGTTGAAATCGCCTTGTAATCTGCTCTGGCACTTAACAAACCAAAATTTATGGAGTCAAGTTAGCTTTCCCCTCTACAGAGCTGCATCCTGCGGAGACAGGGGCCAGGGGGGTTGTGTAGCAGGACCTCCTCTGGTGATTCATGAGCAGCGCTGCTGAGATCTCAGCCTGCAGACTGCCTTGGGGGGCTTGTTAAATAAAGGGTCTGGTTCAGCAGGTCTGGGCGGGGCCGAGACTCTGCACGTCTAACAAGCTCCCAGGTGATGCCCAGATGGGGTCCATGGAACACACTTGGGCAGCAAGGTTGTAGAGGAAGAGGGAGATTGCCGGATAAACGGGCAGACCAAGCTTATGGGGTGATGGGAAACACTGGAGAAGACAAGTTATGTGACCACACAGGAGTCACCTAACTTGTCGGAATCCAAATGGTCTCGTGGGGAAAATGGGTATAATAATAATGATGATGATAGGAGGATAATAACACGTCATGGGATCCCTAGGAGAATTAATGAACCACTAATAATAAAAACGTAGGCGCACGCTCCGCACGTAGCCTTTGCGCCGCAGACACTCGCTGACGCAACGGTAAGCACAGGTCACGTGCTGTCTGTAGGTCCGAGGGGTCCGCTCCTCGTCCCTCTGGGTGCCAAGGACGGTGCTCCCTACTGAGCAGGGGCTCGGGCCGCGTTTGCTCAGTCCAGTTCGTAGCAGAGCAATCGATGCCTCTAAAGACATTGGCACCTGGACCATGGCTCCCTGTGGCTCCAACAGGAGAGAATCGTCACCGAGAAAGCGGTAACTCTGAGACCTTGGGGAACTTCAGGCGCTTCTGAGCCAGCAGTGGGAGACAGAACCAGCGCCTCCCAGTAAAAGTACGGTGTTAGGATAGTTGATCTTTCCTATCCTTTGGTATAAATTATGTCCAAAATCACCTACCTTCTTCTTCCTTTTTTTTTTTTTTTTAAAGATTTTATTTATTTATTTGACAGAGAGAGACACCGCGAGAGGGGGAACACAAGCAGGGGGAGCAGGAGAGGGAGAAGGAGGCAGGGCTCGATCCCAGGACCCTGGGATCATGAACCTGAGCCGAAGGCAGACGCCCAGCAACTGAGCCACCCAGGTGCCCCCAAAATCACCTACCTTCAATACAAGGCCAGGCCCGTCGGGCTGGGTGGCTCAGCTGCTCTGGGACACAGCCTACGGGGGTATGATTAGTGCTCCAGAGACCCAAGTCATCCTCCCGATTCTCTGACTCCGGCCCCAGCCACCCATGTTGCCCTGGATGATGCTCTGCTAAGGGTGAGGTGAGGGTCTGGTGAACAACTTGTAGAGTCCCCAACAAGACTCCCCAGCAGCACAGCAGGAATGCAGGTAGAGGATCCTGAGAATGACCCGCCACTTCACTTAAATCTTACCGTCTTATTCTGGTGAGCAGTCGGACATGGGAATCTCTCAGCACCTTGAGAAAGCCTGGTTTCATCAACTTTCAGTGAAAATCTAGAGAAAATCACTTAACTTTTGCTAAAAGAAATTAGATACTATTGAAATCTGATCAAAGTATTTAGACACAGTACTTTTAAAAGGTGTTCTTTCGCTCCCTCTCATAATCTGTTGATCCCAGGAAAAAAAAGAAGCTGGTGTCATCTTACTGAAGGGTTCCATTAAATATGGTCTAGAGTCAGATGGGTAGCCAAGCTTTGCTTCTTTATTGGCTGAGCAAGTAATTGCTTCCATTTAATTTCACACCATATTTTTAAAAATTTATTGTCACATTTCTAAATTAAGATTGCACAAATTTTCATAGAATGGTTTTAATTTGTAAGATCATAATTAACAGGTAATTTCCATAACTATTTTCTTTTGATTAGAATTTCTTACACACATATCACACACATATATTTGCTACTCCAGGTTAGGTAAATTTTAGGTCAGAATAATCCATTATATTGATATATTTTTTATAACCTTGAAAAATATTTCATGAACAATACAAGATAGTTTGCAACTTTTTAAGAAATTTTTAATTTCAGTTAGTTAACATACAGTGTCATACTAGCTTCGGGTGTATGATACAGTAACTCAACACTTCCATACATCACCCAGTGTTCTCCATGACAAGTGCCCTCCTTAGTCCCCATCACCTATTGCATCCGTTCCTTGCCCCCTTCCCTCTGCTAACCACCAGTCTGCTCTCTATAGTTAAGAGTGTGTTTCTTGGGGGGTGTGTGTGTCTCTCTCTCTTTTTTTCCCTTTCCTGTTTTGTTTTTCAAATTCCACATATGAGTGAAATCAGATCATATTTGTCTTTTTCTGACTGACTTATTTCACTTAGCATAATACTCTCTAGTTCCATCCATGTCATTGCAAATGGCAAGGTTTCATTCTTTTAAATGGCTCAATAATTCTCTTTCTCTGTCTATATATATATGTATATGTAAATGTATATGTATGTGTGTGTGTGTGTATATCTTCTTTATCCACACATCTATTGATGGACACTTGGGCTGCCTCCATATGTTGGCTATTATAAATAATGCCACCAAAAACATAGGGGTGCATGTATCCCTTTGAATTAGTGTTTTGTATTCTTCGGGCAAATACCCAGTAGTTCAATTTCTCATTGGGTAGGAAGCTCCATACTGTTTTCCACAGTGGCTGCACCAGTTTCCATTCCCACCAAGAGTGCAAGAGGGTTCCTTTTTCTTCACATCCTTGCCAACACTTGTTTCTTGTGTTGCTGATTTTAGCAATTCTGACAGGAGTGAGGTGGTATCTCTTGGTAGTTTGATTTGCATTTCCCTGATGACAAGTGGTGTTGAGCATCTTTTCATATGTCTGTTGGCCATCTGGATGTCTTCTTTGGAGAAATGTCTGTTCATGTCTTCTGCCCATTTTTTAATTGGATTATTTGGTTTTTGAGTGTTGAGTTGTATCACTTCTTTATGTATTTTGGATGCTAACCCTTTATCAGCTATGCCATTTGCAAATATCTTCCTGCATTTAATAGGTTGCCTTTTAGTTTTGTTGATTGTTTCCTTTCCTGTGCAGAAGCTTTTTATTTTGATGTAGTCCCAATAATTTATTTTTTATTTTGTTTCCCTTGCCTTTGGGGACCTATCTAGAAAAAAATTGCTACAGCTGATGTCAGAAAAGTTATTGCCTATGTTCTCTTCTAGGATTTTTATGGTTTCAGATCTCACATTTAGGTCTTTATTTTATTTTATTTTATTTTTTAAAATTTTATTATGTTATGTTAGTCACCATACAATACATCATTGGTTTTTGATGTGGTGATCCACGATTCATTGTTTTCGTATAACACCCAGTGCTCCATGCAGTACGTGCCCTCCTTAATACCCATCACCAGGCTAACCCATCCGCCCTCCCCCCTCCCCTCTAAAACCCTGTTTGTTTCTCAGGTCCATAGTCTCTCATGGTTCATCTCTCCCTCCAATTCCCCCCCCCCCATTTTTCCCTTCCTTCTCCTAATGTCCTCCATGTTATTCCTTATGTTCCACAAATAAGTGAAACCATATGATAATTGACTTTCTCTGCTTGACTTATTTCACTTAGCATAATCACCTCCAGTCCCATCCATGTTGATGTAAAAGTTGGGTATTCATCCTTTCTGATGGCTGAGTAATATTCCATTGTATATATGGACCACATCTTCTTTATCCATTCATCTGTTGAAGGGCATCTCAGCTCTTTCCACAGTTTGGCTATTGCGGACATTGCTGCTATGAACGTTGGGGTGCATATGGCCCTTCTTTTCACTACATCTGTGTCTTTGGGGTAAATACCCAGGAGTGCAATTGCTGGGTCATAGGGTAGCTCTATTTTTAAATTTTTGAGGAACCGCCACACTGTTTTCCAAAGTGGCTGTACCAACTTGCATTCCCACCAACAGTGTAAGAGGGTTCCCCTTTCTCCACAACCTCTCCAACATTTGTTGTTTCTTTCCCTGTCCATTTTTGCCATTCTAACTGGTGTAAGGTGGTATCTCAATGTGGTTTTGATTTGGATTTCCCTGATGGCTAATGATGATGAACATTTTTTCATGTGTCTGTTAGTCATTTGTATATCTTCTTCAGAGAAGTGTCTTTTCATATCTTCTGCCCATTTTTTGACTGGATTATTTGTTTTTTGGGTGTTGAGTTTGAGAAGTTCTTTATAGATCTTGGATACCAGCCCTTTATCTGTAGTGTCATTTGCAAATATCTTCTCCCATTCTGTGGGTTGCCTCTTTGTTTTGTTGACTGTTTCCTTTGCTGTGCAGAAGCTTTTTATCTTGATGAAGTCCCAAAAGTTCATTTTTACTTTTGTTTCACTAGTTTTTGGAGATGTATCTTGAAAGAAGTTGCTGTGGGCGATGTCAAAGAGGTTACTGCCTATGTTCTCCTCTAGGATTTTGATGGATTCCTGTCTCACATTGAGGTCTTTCATCCATTTTGAGTTTATCTTTGTGAATGGTGTTAGAGAATGGTTGAGTTTCATTCTTCTGCATGTGGCTGTCCAATTTTCCCAGCACCATTTATTGAAGAGACTGTCTTTTTTCCATTGCATGTTTTTTCCTGCTTTGTCAAAGATTATTTGACCATAGAGTTGAGGGTCCATACCTGGGTTCTCTATTCTGTTCCATTGGTCTGTATGTCTGTTTTTGTGCCAGTACCATGCTGTCTTGGTGATCACAGCTTTGTAATATAGCTTGAAATTGGGCACCGTGATGCCCCCAGCTTTGTTTTTCTTTTTCAACATCTCCTTGGCAATTCGGGGTCTTTTCTGATTCCATACAAATTTTAGGATTGTTTGTTCCAGCACTTTGAAAAATGTCATTGGAATTTTGATCGGGATGGCATTGAAGGTATAGATTGCTCTGGGTAGCATAGACATTTTAACAATGTTTATTCTTCCAATCCATGAGCATGGAGCATTTTTCCATCTTTTTGTGTCTTCTTCAATTTCTTTCATGAGTGTTTTGTAGTTCCTAGAGTATAGATCCTTTACCTCTTTGGTTAGGTTTATTCCGAGGTATCTTATGGTTTTTGGTGCTATTGTAAATGGAATCATTTCTCTAATTTCTCTTTCTACAGTTGCGTTGTTAGTGTATAAGAAAGCAACTGATTTCTGTGCATTGATTTTGTATCCTGCCACATTACTGAATTGCTGGATGAGTTCTAGTAATTTGGGGGTGGAGTCTTTTGGGTTTTCCACATAAAGTATCATGTCATCTAGGAAAAGAGAGAGTTTGACTTCTTCTTTGCCAATTTGAATACCTTTTGTTTCTTTTTGTTGTCTGATTGCTGTTGCTAGGACTTCTAGTACTATGTTGAACAATAGTGGCGAGAGTGGGCATCCTTGATGTGTTCCTGATCTTAAGGGAAAGGCTCTCAGCTTTTCCCCATTGAGGATGATATTCGCTGTGGGTTTTTCATAGATGGATTTTATGAACTTGAGGAATGTTCCCTCTATCCCTATACTCTGGAGAGTTTTAATCAGGAAAGGATGTTGTATTTTGTCAAATGCTTTTTCTGCATCAATTGAGAGGACCATATGGTTCTTCTCTCTCCTCTTATTAATGTGTTCTATCACATTGATTGATTTGCAAATGTTGAACCACCCTTGCATCCCGGGGATAAATCCCACTTGGTCGTGGTGGATGATCCTTTTAATGTATTGTTGGATCCTATTAGCTAGGATTTTGTTGAGGATTTTGGAATCCATATTCATCAGGGATATCGGTCTGAAATTCTTTTTGATGGGGTCTTTGCCTGGTTTGGGGATTAAGGTAATGCTGGCCTCATAGAATGAGTTTGAAAGTTTTCCTTCTGTTTCTATTTTTTGAAACAGCTTCAGGAGAATAGGTATTATTTCTTCTTTGAATGTTTGGTAGAATTCCCCAGGGAATCCATCAGGCCCTGGACTCTTGTTTTTTGGGAGGTTTTGGATCACTGCTTCAATCTCGTTACTGGTTATTGGCCTATTCAAGTTGTCAATTTCTTCCTGTTTCAGTCTTGGCAGCTTATAGGTTTCCAGGAAGGCCTCCATTTCATCCGGACTGCTCCGTTTATTGGCATATAGTTGTTGATAATAATTTCTAATAATTGTTTCTATTTCCTTGGTGTTAGTCGTGATCTCTTCCCTTTCATTCATAATTTTATTAATTTGGGTCCTTTCTCTCTTCTTTTGGATAAGTCTGGCCAGTGGTTTAGCAATCTTATTAATTCTTTCAAAGAACCAACTTCTAGTTTCGTTGATCTGATCTACTGTGTTTCTGGTTTCTAATTCATTGATTTCTGCTCTAATTTTAATTATTTCTCTTCTAGTGCGTGGCTTAGGCATCGTTTGTTGCTTTTTCTCTAGTTCTTTAAGGTGTAGAGTTAGTTGGTGAATTCGGGATTTTTCTATTTTTTTGAGTGAGGCTTGGATGGCTATGTATTTCCCCCTTAGGACCGCCTTTGCAGTATCCCATAGGTTTTGGACCGATGTGTTTTCGTTCTCATTGATTTCCATGAATTGTTTAAGTTCTTCTTTGATTTCCTGTTTGACCCAAACATTCTTGAGCAGAGTGGTCTTTAGCTTCCAAGTGTTTGAATTTCTGCCAAATTTTTTCTTGTGATTGAGTTCCAGTTTTAGAGTATTGTGGTCTGAGAACATGCAGGGAATAATCTCAATCTTTTGGTATCGGTTGAGACCTGATTTGTGACCCAGTATATGGTCTATTCTGGAGAAAGTTCCATGTGCGCTCGAGAAGAATGAGTATTCTGTGTTTTAGGGTGGAATGTTCTGTAAATATCTATGAGGTCCATCTGGTCCAATGTATCATTCAAAGCTCTTGTTTCCTTGTTGATTTTCTGCTTAGATGATCTGTCCATTGCTGAGAGTGGAGTATTGAGGTCTCCTACAATTAACGTATTGTTATCAATATGACTCTTTATTTTGGTTAACAGTTGGCTTATGTAGATGGCTGCTCCCATGTTGGGGGCATAGATATTTACAATTGTTAGATCTTCTTGTTGGATAGACCCTTTAAGAATGATATAGTGTCCTTCTGTGTCTCTGACTACAGTCTTTAGTTTAAAATCTAATTTGTCTGATATAAGAATTGCTACCCCAGCTTTCTTTTGAGATCCGTTGGTATGGAAGATGGATCTCCATCCCTTCACTTTCAGTCTGGATGTATCTTTAGGTTCAAAATGAGTCTCTTGTAGACAGCATATGGATGGGTCCTGTCTTTTTATCCAATCTGAAACCCTGTGCCGTTTTATGGTAGCGTTTAGGCCATTCACGTTGAGAGTGATTATTGAAAGATATGAATTAATTGTCATCATGTTGCCTGTGAAGATGTTGTTTTTATAGATCGTCCCTGTAAATTTCTGTTGTATATCACCCTTGGGGTCTTTCTCCTTTTATAGAACCCCCCTTAATATTTCTTGCAGGGCCGGCTTAGTGGTCACATATTCTTTCAGGTTCTGCCAGTCGTGGAAGCTCTGCATCTCTCCATCCATTCTAAATGAAAGCCTTGCCGGATAAAGTATTCTTGGCTGCATGTTCTTCTCATTTAGTACCCTGAATATGCCTTGCCAGGCCTTTCTGGTTTGCCAGATCTCTGTGGATAGGTCTGACATTATTCTGATGTTCCTCCCTCTGTACGTAAGGAATCTCTTCCCCCTAACTGCCCTTAAGATGGTTTCCTTGGTTCTAAGATTTGCAAGTTTTACTATTCCATGCCGGGGTGTTGGCCTGTTTTCCTTGATCTTGGGAGGGGTCCTCTCTGCCTCTCGGACTCGAATGTTTGTTTCATTCCCCAGATTAGGGAAGTTCTCAGCTACGATTTGCTCAAATACATCTTCTAGTCCTCTCTCTCTCTCCACTCCCTCCGGGATTCCAATTATTCTGACCTTGGAATGCTTCATGGTGTCACTTATTTCTCTGATTCTATTTTCATGGATTCTGGGTTGTTTTTCCCTGGCCTCCTCTTTTCCCTTTTTATCTATTATATTGTCTTCCAGGTCGCTTATTCTCTCTTCTGCCTCAGTTACCCTAGCTGTTAGATTATCTAGATTGGATTGGATCTCATTGATAGCATTTTTAAGTTCTGCCAATTCAGCTTTCATTTCTGCCCTTAGAGACTCTATGTTGCCATTAATTGATTTCTCCATTCTAGCCATTGTCTTCACAATTGCTAGCCTGAATTCCATCTCCGACATCTTGGTTATATCTGCATCCATTTGTAAATCTGCAGCATAAGTCATAATCTCTGAGTCTTTTCTATTTTGGGGGCTCCTCCTCCTAGTCATTCTGTTGATGGGTGTTTGAGGGAATGTATAGAGTCCAAATTATTGACCAGAACCCAAGCAAGATGCACCTGTTTTCTTGGGACCTTAGGGTTGCTGGCTTCTTGTTTTCCCAGCCTGTCTTCTGCGGGAGGGGCCTTCCGCGCTGTTACTCAGGCAACCCTGTTTGGGCGGAGTTGCCCTGCACCCCTGTGGCGGGGGATGGGCTCAGCGGGAATCAGTTTTTGGGGCTTTTGTTCTCTGGCGGCTTTCTCTGGCGGCTTTCTGCGTCTCTTCCGTGAGTCAGAGCAGAAGAGACTGTTTCCAACCCTCTGCCTCAGAGCAGAGAGATCGCAGTCTGTTCTTAAGTGAACGCTCCAGGCCACACCGTCTCCTTTTCTGTCCGTGCTGCTATAAACTGCAGCGTCCTGGGTTGTGCGCCCCTCCGCAGTGCTCCCAGTCCTGCCTCCAGGTCGGGGCTCGTCTCTGCCCTTTGTGCTTCTAAAACCGCCAGCCGCTCCCAGTTCAGGCGTGCGCGACCCCGCCGCTCCAGGATTCCACCCCAGGGGCTGCAGTTCGCAGGCGCGACCCCGCCGCTCTGGGTTTCCGCCCCGGGGGCTGCCCTAACGTCCTTTCCCCGCTGCTACCAGTCTGCGAGTCTGTGCCCGTCCACAGCGCGTGAGGCTGTAGCTCACTGGCGGTGTAGGATCCCCATGGCCAGGCACCCTCCCGCTGCCGTTTATCCTCCGATATCTGCCCGCGGAATCACGGCTCCCCACTTCGTACCTCAAAACCAACCGCCTGCGATATTCTGTTTGTAGAGATCCAGATCTTCTTACATCTCAGGCTGGTTTCGTGGGTGCTCAGA